>NW_024881301.1:2702500-3302500 GCF_018691265.1 Tyto alba
CCTACAGTAAACACACTGACCCCAATCACAACCAAAGTAGCATCCACATTTTAAGGCCTGCAGCTATATAAATGATTTTCTAAATAAAGCACGCAAAATAAATTAAATCACATCAGACTACATTTCAGTGAACTGATACAATTTAACAGAAAGTTCTGTGTTGCCAGTTCTACTGCAAGCTAATTTATTTCCTTCACTAGTGAAAATACCAGCAGAGTTCAAACAATGCTTTGACAGCCTAAATCCTCTCAGTTGTTTTTTTCCCTAACTGCTGAGCTAGCGATGTCTTCTTCTGACCTTCTTCTGACCGCGCTCTCAGAGGTGCCAGGCAGCAGAACTGACCTGCTACCAGCGCAGGATCTCAGAGCATCTCATTCACATACTAACCCCTCTGACCAGCTGCCTGAGTGTGACACCCAAGTTTCCCCTTGGCAGTTTTAATCTGTGACTGACACAATGACCAGTCACCTTAGAATTAACTATGTAATCATGAAAGTGGGAATAGCAAAATGGAAAAAGAATTTACAATATTTTGGTCTAAGTTGAAGGCCTCACATTTAAGATGTGTCTTCTGGATCTGCAGCAGCATATTCCTGGAGAGCAACGCCTGCATCCAGACAGAACAAGAATGTAACTGCTTCCAGATCCCTTGCTCTGTGCTTGCTAGAGCTTGGGAAAACAATGAACTTGAGCTGAAACACTGGCAGCTAATAGCTCAGCCCATCTCTCCTTCTGACCTGTTTACTGTGAAGGCATTCTCCTGTTTTCATTCTATCACATTTGCTGTATTTTAAGAAACAGAATCATTAAACTATGCATATATGCACATAGCTAATTAACTACAGTATACAGTAGATGTTGTTATAACCAAACCAGATTCTTTGGTTACATATCAACTACCTGTCTGCAACACTTTAATTTGTTTTTCTTCAGATACTTAGCACATCCACATCCTACTTTTTTCTTCTATGAACATGCTAAAAGGCTGATCCTGTAAGAGCTACTGTGCACGTTAACTCCCCTGCTCTGTTTCTGGACCAGTTTTGGCAATCCAGTTAACTGATGCAAAGGCAGCAGTTCTCACTAACTGGTCTTTTCTCCAATGGCACTTACTGGTGGTACGAACACCCACAGGACTGCAGAACCAGGTTGGAGATTAAGCACATACTGTAGACACGTACCCAAGATGGTGCTGTTTTCAGGAACTATGTGTACACCAGCATACAGTTAACAGTTCCTGGGACTATTCTCCATATGTAAAGGTCCCTTCTTCATATGTAATGGTCCCTGGTCTGTGTTGTCTCCTCAGCTGCACTCAGAAACTCTTTGGGGGAGTGCTTATTGGCACAGACCAAAAACACAGCAGGGACCACTTTAGTATTTCAATGCTACAGGTAATCAAATTCCAGTGCACAGCGACATTCCTTGGAAGTGTTCACTTTACTAGCACAGACCAAGGCAATAGCTAAAACCACTTTAAGAGAAACTTTAAGATTGTTGGGAGCTGTTAAACTAGAAAATGTTATGGATGGCTTACGATTATTGCAAATAGCTCATTAAGCTACCCTATGGTAAAATATAGTGTATGGACAGCCCCGCTACTTAAAATTTTCCCCAACAAATTGCATGCAAGCTCAGATTTTTCAATCTCCCTTAGCTGCCATCCATGAAAGGGCTGAAAAAAAAAGTCTGTTACAGCCATACAGATATTTGATATCCACAGACACCATTCAACATTTCTTACTTACAATCAAGACAGCAACTGCATAAAAGCGGCTGCTGCCCTCATGTCCCTGGTTGCTGGAGAGTGGTAAGAAATGGGCAACTTGGCTCCTTCAGCATGTTCAGGCTGGGCGTCAGAAAAACCTGGCTCAGAGTTGCTTGCAGCATAGCTTGTCTGGCTCGTATTGTATGCCCAGGGTGCACAAGTAACCATTAGTGGGAAACGAGATACCAAATGCTGCCAGCATTAAAATAAAAGCCTTCCAGACCATTCTAGCTAGAAGAAGTCTCTTAAAAACTAGCTATTAAAACACCAACTTTCCAAATCCTCAAAATTCCTTCTCCTCTTTGGTGATGGAGGAAATCATCAGTTTTCTCTCAGTTATTTGTATATAAAGCTTAAGGTTTTCACACATGGAACGTGCTAGGAATACATTAGCAGTGGATGTGATAGCGACTGCCTATTTTAGTAAAGATCAAATATCTTTATGTTGCTCAGATCCCAACCAGCTCTTCCTCCTGAAGCGAACACATTCTGACTTCTGAGTACAAATGTCATGGTTGCATTAAGCTGATGTTTGAACTCCACTCTTACATGGATTTAAAAAAAAATAAAATATTCCATGAAGAATATGTACATCTCTTCCTTGTGCAACGTGTTAAAACTTTTTTGTTACAGCAACAATCAAAAGCCCACCACCCAGCTGGTGGACCCTGTTGTGCTCTCTGCTGCTCAGAATTGTACCCTGAATCTGCAGTAAGCTGTGTTTGGGATGTGGCTATCCATCCAACACCTTTAAGTGCATAACAGTAACCAAGAACTTGCAATCAGTGCCCCAACAAACTGACATCTCTGTTGTTCAAGTCAATGAAAGTCTGAAACTGAAATGCCTTTAACTTTGGAAGAATTAACTTGATCCAGAATAATAACTTCTTCCAGAATGCAGCTCAGGTTTTAAAATATGAGGTTTTTCCTTTCCATTTTCCCTCATCCAGGAAAAATACATGGATTAGGCCTTATTTATGCTAGTGGCATTTACACCAGTCTGACAGCACAGTCTTGAGCCAGATGCAGCTATTTATTCATGTCCAGTGCAGATATTCTTGCACATCCAGGAATGACCAAGTGGTTGCAAAGCTTCCTAACATCGGTGAAAATTAAGCCCTTACAATCCCTAACGTTAAAGAAATTCTGAAACTTTATTAATTATATTGCAGAACATTATTTGCAATATAACTAAGTATTCTCACAAAGGTAGATCACATTTTTAAATGAAAAATGCATATTTACCTTCTTAACACCTTTCTTCCAGAAAGCAGAGTGCAATGAGCTAGTCTCCATTTAGCTGCAAATCTCTAACAGCCTGGTATTACGGACAGGCTTGCTTTCTCCACAACAACACATTAAAATGATTTATTTAAAATTTGTAATACACAAGAGCAAAGACACTATTGGGATTTTTCCTACCCAAGTGAAAGAAAAGATACATTTCAAAATCTAATATAATTATCATACTGCAGCAAGACCTAGATGTCATTCTTAAGATCACATTTTAAAAATACTGGCAAGCACCAGTCATCTGTGCCAGATGTTATTTTTAACAATAAATCACTTTTTTCTTCCTAGCTGAGCTATTTCAATCTTTTGACCCTTCATAATTCTGGAGATCATCATTCAACAGAGGGCAATATTAGATTTCCTGTCTGCCTGTGACAATGAATGCATCTAATTTTATGCCTAAAGCAAATTTACCTGTTCGCTGAGCTGTATGACTTGAGTTTCCAAATCTTTATCTGATTTGGATGCTGAGCTGCTTGGTGCAGCTTTTTTTGCTGAAGATGGGCGAGAAGGTGTTGATCCTGGTTTAGAAGCTGGACTGGATTTAGCAGCACCTGAAAAGTACAATAAATAAGTAATAATCAAGATTTATCCCCATGATAAATACAGTCCTATTAGCCTGTACTGAAACAGAAGGGTTTGTTTTACAGAGAGCCATTCTCTCTTGTTATTTCAAGGTGACAGTGGAGGAAGTTCCAGTCCTGCTATACCTTGGGAAAGGAAACCCCACATTTCCCAGCAGTTTGAGTTTGCTAGTCAGAGTGAAGTAACTCTGAAGTTGAGAATATAAAGTTCCCTTAGTTACCAGCAGCTTTCAGCTTTTTAAAATATGCCATTAACAGACCATTCCCCCAGCCCAATATTTAGTGTACAGATATATCTTCAATTTCCCTGGAGAAAGACAGACTTGAAATAAACTCAGCTAAACTGCCTCTTGTGCTTTCCTCTTTTTAAAATGCAAACCGTCCCCGAGACAAGGGCATTGAAATTCCGACGGAGCACGCAAAATTGAATCCATCGGTGAACTCACAGTTGCCATAGTGACCAAGAGACGAGTTTTGATCCGCTTTGGTCTTGCTCTTTGTTTCTGATTACTTGCACTGCAACTCTGCGAGAATACAGAGCAACACCAGCAAAGGTGGCAGGTAACGAGTGCGCACAGGAACTCTTTCTCACCACGCCTGCGGCACGCAAACGCCCAAGCAGAGGAAACATTCACCTGAAAAGATTCACGGTGCCTGCGCACGACCCTCGCAGCCAGCTCCTCACGCCTTGCCCTGCCCTCTCCGTCCTCCCTCGGCGCGGGCTGTTTGATTTACTCGCTCAGCCCCAGGCCGCGGGTGCCCGGCTCAGAGCCGCGCACCTTGCCTGAGATTTACTCATACCAACAACTATGAGTACATCTCAGATGCAGCGGACATACTTCTGGTCCAAAAATCGCTTGGGTTAAGAAGACAGAACAGAAACTCAGCTCTCTCTCTCTCTCTCTGACCTGTTTTATTTGGTCAATGAAGCAGCGATGTGAACCAGAAGTCCTGCTTTGCAGCACCCATGTTTATCACTGTTTCTTACAAAGAGCACAACACGACTGTCCAGACATGCTGACGGGCTCCGTGGCCATCCTCCTCCACCAAATGCCATCGGCTCTGAAGCCTGGGCCATGCAGGGCGAGGGAGAGAGCCTGAATCCAGCAAGGCCCCAGATCCCGGCTGAGCTCTGAGCTTGCGGTCATCACTGCGGGAGGGATTTGCCCTCAGCAACCACCTTCCACCCCACACCTCGCCGGCTGCTCCTCCCATAACATCATTTGATTTATTGGCACAGCAGCAATTGCTCTAAGTTGTCATTCCCACAACGTATCCCCAGTGTCAGACAACACCTTTAATAAAGCAATTCATTATAAAACCAATGGTTTCCAAAGGCATTACTCGGAAGAAATCACAATGAGGCAGGGAAAGGCAGGAAGGGGAGAAAGACAACTTGTGAGGCTGCCCATATGTCCAAAGCCTGGAGCTCACACAGTTTCACTGACCTAGAAACTGTGTATGGTGGTCCCTTGGAGGAGTTATGGGAAAGGGGAACAGCAATGGGTTATTTTAATCAAGCTTGCTTAATCTTTCCTGCCTTTTTTTTTTTTTTTTTTTTGGAAATTGGTGTCTCCAATAGCTTCCATGTCTAATTGCATACACAAACTCACTTCTAGCAGATTTCAGATATAGTACACAAACTCGCTGAAATTGTGAAAATTCAATGTTGTGTATGTGCCTGAAATTAAACTTCTTTTCACACCATACTTAGATCAGCAAAGAATAAATAACTTGTGGAAAACATTAAAAATGCCAAGATCTTTTGCTGCTGTTTCTTTCTTTAGGCAATTTCATAAACTTTAACACCCTGCCTTCAGTGCTTTCCAGGTTCAGTCCTGATTTTGACTAAAAATCAGCTGCTTTAGGAGAAGATTGTTAAGATGCTCTCAAAGCCAGGAAAATAACTTTTGTCTGGATTAGCAGACAAACAGAAGAAAACTGGTGTCAAAATATGTAAGATAAACACACACATGAAATAATCACTTCAACGACAGCATTCTAGTTGGGTCTCGAGTTACTTAATGAATACTTGTATCACATGCAACCTGTACAACATTTAAAATACGTATGTATACTAAACCAAGGTATCGACATTTATTTCTTATTGTATTCAGGATATCAACAGAAAATTAGATGCTACAAAACAAGCCATGGACCTACAGATGTGAAGCCTTGACTGGTCAGTGCAGCTCCCCCGCTGTACCAACTACCCTTCTTCTACTTGAAGGCAGCACTGGACTTTCCCTGGGCACACAAGCATAGGAGAAGCTGTCCAGCTTTTCTAGGGCAGCATCCCCCCAGCCTGCCAGCTCTTCACCCCTTCTCCTAGGGGGTCATGGTGCAAGACCTAAGCGAGGCACATCGTGGAGCCACGGCACATTGCTCCCTTTCATGCTCAGTAGCCCTGCAAAGCGAGCTAGTCCTTTGTAGATCGGGGTGCTGATCACAGAAAGCCAAATCATTAAGTACACACCTCTTTTCAACCTGCAGAGAGAGTTAAGGACAGAGCAGGCACAAACACTTAATCCCCAGGTATTCTCTCTAATTTGCAGCTGAGGTGCTCTCCCAGGGCGTGCTGAGCGAGCCCACATCACCACGGCCTGCGGACAGAGAGGGCCAGATTGCACCAACGCACCACATTATATTCTGCCCTCCTTTGAAAACAAGAAAGCCTTTTGAATTTCTGCAGCACAGTGTTACTAAGCTTTATGAAGTCCAAACAAATCAAAAGAAATTGAATTTTGCTTCACTGCTCAGAATCAGCTCTTAAATGAACACGATATTCCAATTTCAGAAACGGATAAAAACCAGCTAAATAACCTGAGCGTTTCAGATGGTATCAGCGACAGCTGGATAGAACTTAATTGCAGCAGAGAATGCCTAGGGATTTCTAATTTAAAGTTTCCTGGAGTTAAAAAAAAAAAAGCTTTACTGCACATTTATTCTGAAATATCAGTTTTAGAATCAGCTCAGAGGTAAACCTCCCATTCTAACAGAGGCTTAATTTCATAAAAGAATTAAAGGATACCAGCTGGTAAAGTAGTACAAAGTACTTGAGACAGCCAGATATCTAAATGGAGAGGAAAGAACTTGGTAGACTTAATGACTTTGCTATTGAGCACTACAGTGCTTTGCTGTCAATTAGTGCAATTGTGGAACAACTCCTAATGCATTGCTCAGAGGAGCTATATAATCCAAGCAGTTTAAATTCTGTTCAACATCACATCTTCTATGAAAATATTTATATATAACTCATCTACACACCTTGAGAAAGAACAAAACTTTACACAAAAATGTTTTATAAAAAAAATATCTGATAACCAGCTCTTTTCACTGACCACTGAGAGAATTGCCTTGGAATCAGCTCCATAAATGTTACCCATCACCAATCCCTTTTCAAGCTGATGTTCAAAAAAAGAAGTGCAGGGCCCCACCTCTGGAGAGGAACAGCCCCATGCCCCTGAACATGCTGGCAGCCAACAGTCTGGAAAGCAGCAGGGCAAAAAAAGGACTCGGGGGTCCTGGGGGGGCACCAAGTGGAGCACGAGCCAGCAGCACACCCTCACAGCAAGGAAGGCCAACAGCCTTCTGAGAGGCGTTGTGAAGGGCATTGCCAGCAGGCTGGGGAGGGGGGGGTGTTCTTCCCCTCTACTCAGCACTGATGAGGCACATCTGGAGTGCTGGGTCCAGTTCAGGGCTCCCCAGGCCAAGAGAGATATGGGCATACTGGAAAGAGTCCAACACAGCGCCATAAAGAAGGGTAAGGGACTGGAGCAGCTCACATATGAGGAGAGGCCGAGAGAGCTGGGACTGGTTAGCCTGGAGGTGAGAAGCTTCAGGGGGATCTTATCCACACCTGAAGGCAGGGTGCAAGGAAGATGGGGACAGGCTCTTTTCAGTGGTCCCCAGTCAAAGGACAAGAGGCAATGGGCACAAACTGAAATACAAAAAATTCCATTCAGACACAAGAAAAAAAAAATTCTTCCCCAGGAGTGATCAAATACTGCAACAAGCTGTTCAGAGAGGTTTTGGCAGGGGGCTGTCTCTACCCTTGGAGATACTCAAAATTGGATACAGTCCTGGGCAACCAGCTTTAGGTGACCCTGCTTTGAGCAAAGTGGTTGGATTGAATGACCTCAGAGATGCCTTCCCACTCCTACTGTTCTGTGAGAACTTCTGTTACACCTTGCTCTGATTCTAGGTCAATGCAGGGTCCAATTAGAATTTTTTGTCAACAGTATCACAGCTGATTCAGTTAGCACCTCGATAATTTTTGTACCTGCCCAAATAACATTAGCAGAGATGGAAAAACAAATTCACAGTTGAAATTCAAATTATTTTGGTCTTGTACTGTAACAGGTTAGTTGAATCAACTTGGAAACACATTACAGGTTTATCTGTGGTGCTCCAAAAACAACTACTAGTCAGTCCATCATAACTAAATATATCCCCCACAGTTTCAGCTTCACTATTCTTTTTGCTAAAGATGTAAGTTTTACAAACAGATGTACATTTCTGTAATTTAAAACAGTGGATTTTGGCACTGGGCAGATTCTGGGTACAACAGAGCTAGGCTGTGAATTTCAGGTCACTTTACATCACAAGCACAGTCTTGCAGACAAGAGATCTGTCCAATGTTTAGAGAGACACCTTCCTTGAAGCTATACGAGTAATTAGTATGCCATTAAATATTCATGTAAAATTCCAAGAAGCCATGTGCATGAATACAGTGTGGATGCACCTGAGGATGGTGTGGAGAGCAGTGGAAGCCCTGGGCAAGCACAAGACTTGGCTGAGCCCCCATGACCACTGCTTCAATGGAATTTGGGAATCACACACAGCATTATCTTCAAATTAAAGGACTTCATAAAGTGAATATTCCTGACTCATACCACACAAGAAAAAAAAAAAAACAAAAAAAACACCAAGAGGCCACAGAGCTAGAAATTTCTTCACGAGCTAAAGAAAAATTCTCCAGCCACTTAAAATAAATGAGTGAGAACAATAAATGAATTAATATTCACACACGCTTATTGTTTCAGCTACACTGGGATGCAAGAAACTGCTCAATTTAGGGACACTTAATGGCATAAGTGATGACAAAAGATGCTTAATGGGAATGAAATGACCTCAGACAAAATCTGACTCAGCTTTCAGCATCCCAACGTGCTGCAGTGCAGTCACCTAATTATTTTGTGGTACTGACTTCCCCTGGGTGGCAGGACAGCCTCTGTCCCCTCATCTCTCCGTGTCTCCACTGCTGCTGGCTACAGTACAGTACAGCTGAGCATCACTGACAGGCAGCTGGCAAAGAGAAGTGTGTACAAATACTTGAAACTGAAGCACCTTTTACAAATTTCAACAGAGCAATCCAAGGAAGAACATACAATGGAGTCTACTCGTCAAATAAAAGAATTTTTATTGATGGCACAAGTCCCTCAGTTCATCTTTAACAGAAGGTGCTTTGATAAAGGCGAACCACAGCCTTTTCTCCATCGTAAATGAAGACTTTTCTTTAAATTTAAAATAACCAGCATTTTAATGGCAATTATTAATTGTTCTTAACTGAGCCCCCTATTTTCTCCAGAAACATCTCCAAGCATGCAAGCATTCACCTTCAACAGGTGAAATCATTCCATATAGGCTTAGCAGAAGAATACAATGTAAAATTTGAAATGCTCTCAACCTGCATTTTCTAAAATTCAACTGTCTGCCTAGCTATAAGGAGAAAGCAGCCTCCAGAGGATAATCTGAAAGAAAATCAGCAAATAAATTAATACTGAAATATGAAAGATCATGCAAAAATTTGAGCAACACAGACACTTAAACCACACCCATAGTACACTGAAAATTAAGACAGCAATTTCCACCACTGTTTTTCAAACACAATCTTCTTTCTAGAATAAAGGCCCTGGCTCCTGCACTGCAAGCAGCATTGCTTTGTGGTCTAAATTCTCAGGCTCAGTGGGTTTAAAAATTAAATTCCCCTCATGCTGGCAGAGGAGGTGTGTCTGTATTAAGGCTGAGCCACTTTCCTCTCTACTTCCCAGGCCAGCACTGTCACTGCACACACTGTTCCCAGCAGCTAGTACAATTCCTCTGGCCTCATATGAACTAGGCACAAAAGCATTTTCAGTTTGTTACCCCGCTGCTCTTCCCATCTCCAGCTTTGCCACGTTGTCCTGGATCACTGCACCACCCTGAGCAGAGGTTGCCATTGCCAATACCAACTGCCTGCCACGTGGGGAAAAACATAGTATGTTTTGGTGGAAAACAAAGAGGGAGGGGAAAAAAAAAAAAAAAAAAAAAATCATTAGAAGGAGTTCTCTAGTCTCCCAGGAGTCCTAATCATATCACTAGCAGCTAAAATAAAGACTGGTTTTGTTATGTATTTTTATCACACCAAATTAATTTATAACACATCTACCACAGTAGAATATACCATTTCCCTAAAGAAAATCAGTGTTTTTCTTGCATAATTGGCTCTTTGATGGCACGCACATTATATATAAAGCATTCATGCCCAAACAGTTCATTCTGCCCTGGTTATTTTCCCTGTCATAGCGTGCGTATTTTTAGACCTCATGTGATCCTCCAGTATTTTCCATCTCTGCTTTAGTCATCCTGCTGTCACTGAATATTTCAAACTCAAATGTCTAACAGCCTTCAGATCTAGGAATCACTTGCATTTTTAACTTACAAGTAAATAATTAATTTTACTAAGCTGTCTTTAACCTGTGTATTTTTGACACCCCACACCCATACACAAAGCAGTGCTCCATGGCTTTGCTCTGACATACAGGAATAGTTACATAAGACACTAAGCTAAAATCCTGACAACCTGATCACCATTTTCAATTTGATCAGATGAAGCTCGCTCTGCCGCTTTCCCCAGGGAGCATTAGAACTGACACAAACAACAGTGCCCTAATATTTTAATCCCTTACGATGATTCTGACTCTACATCTGTAGGCTGTTTACCACTGCATTAGAGAAGAGCAGAGGCTGTAGGAAATCAAAAGGCAGCTCAGGTCTGGCAGATGGTGTTACATCTAAAAGCAGCTGTGGTGCTGCTGGCTCCACTCCTCGAAGGATGAAAACATACTCGTTCCCCCCCAGCAGGGAACTGCATTTACCTGGCAAATCCTTGCTGCTCCTCCTGTTTCTAGAAGCAGCCTTTTACATGCGTCACCGAAGCCATCCACCCACCCTACAGCCACCAGCTCGGCAGCGAATCTGCTCTGTCTCTCAAGGCAGGGATGAAGCAACGCGAGGGTGGCACAGCAGATTAGTCGTAGGGACCTATTTACGCTTCCATTTCCGAGCTGCATTATCCTTGACCTGCACTGACTCCTCAGCCGGATTGCCTTTGGAAGGGGTAGGGCTGTGGCTGCTGGCCTGCTCCCCGATTAACAGAAAAAACAGCGTATTTTCAGATTTCTCAAGTCTTGGGTTGTTTTAAAAGCATTTTTTAAAATGAAATAAAGACCATGCTCTGCATTTGAAGCGATATAGGTAAATACCCATGTATAGGTATAGAAAGCAGCTACCTGACACTACGGGTCTTGTCAAGCTTCAGTGTCAGAATAAAATACGAAAACTAATTCTAACTCATGCCAGTACCTTTTTGGGTAAGCTTTCAGAGCAGCCCTTAGGGATTTGACCACTTTCTTGTTAACTGAAAGACATATCTTAGTCTACCTCTGAAAACATAGTGTTAGAACAGAGTGTTATAGAAGAGTTATGAATAATTAAAGAGATCAGCATCTCCTAAATCACTCTAAAACAAAACTCTGTCAAAGGGCACTGGAAGAGTTAATCCGTGGAACAACATGAATCATTTGAAATGCATATGAAATTACTAGTAACTAAATAAATTATTCATTTAGAAATGTATATATTTAATCAATTTAGAATAGGCATATTTAAAAGTCTGTCAAAACCAAAAATTTAGCATGAATGAATACTCATATGTCTGCTTGCTTCTGACACTAAACAATAGATGCATACATTTAGGTATGCTCACTGCACACTGTTTAAAAACTTTTGGATTATGTTGAAAGATCTTCTGGGCTCTTTATTTTCCTCACACTATTGCTTCTTTCTGTTTTGTTAATGAACTGAAACAAGGCAGTACTAAGATTTCAAAGCTTCAGTGTTAATGTAGAGCAGATCACACAAATGAAAAATAACAAAAAAAAAAAAAGAAAATGTACAAAAAAAAAAAAAGGCAAGCTACTGTGGCAAACTGCTACAGATGCTGACAAATGCTTGCTGCATTGGTGTATGAAGTTATTGCATCAAGCAGCCCACAATATTTACTGCTCCCACAACAAAGTCAGCAGAAATACAGCTGTGCCCAAAACCTCAGCCACTTCACTGAAGACCCAGGAAAGTAAACCAACAAAGTAATCAATGTAAAAGTCATAGGCATAGCAGTTTAAACCATGCCACCTGATGTTGTACTTACTCATGGGCACATATTCCCTCTTTGTATCATCTAGGCAGACAAAGCTCCAGATGGGATGGGGAATTCTTAACCTGCTGCGAGAGAACTCATGGGACCTTTTCTTTTTTGCCCTTTTCTTATAAATGGCTAAACCTGTTTTGCTCACATGGGCATATTGTGGTTCCTATAGCAACTGTAACGAATACTCCTTCATTTCCAGCTAAGCGTACATGTGACAGAGGTACAGAAGCACATCTTTCATGGCAACTTCCCAACTACCAAGGACTTGCTTCCACATCATCCCAACTTACTTCCAAACAGCACACAAGCTTGCAGATGCATACTGCACTCCTCCCAGAGTGTCCTCTATCAACAGGCACCCAGTAATGTTTCCCATCATTTCACGCAACCAGGCTACAAGACGTGGTGAGGTGAAGCACAAAGGCACAATACATCAGTGAAATGAAAATGTGCTCACCCAGAAACTGAATAAGCCTATGAGTGATTGATACCTAACTGAAATAGTCCTGTTCTAAAACGCAAGCCGCAATAAAAGTTGGAACTTTCATTTCACCTAACATCATGTAATGTCTATACCTTGCCTCAGCTCAACACAAATTAAACTAGCATTCTGCCTGTCATACTTCTGGACTATACTTCAGTTAATAATGAAGGAAACTTTCCATGAAAAAGCTAACTCTCACAGCCACAGGATCTTACCAAAACTCATCACACTGTATATCTCAGCTGTCTTATTCCATACAAGGACTGGGAAGGCACAGGACATGCTCTTCATACAACCAGCAACATGACATGAGATCACTGTATCAGCTGGCTGGTTCCATTCCAGTAGCTATTCTACTTCTCTAGGACTGACACCTCCACAGCTTTAATTTGGATGACACATTTGTGACTTTGGTAAAAAAAGACCATCTGCAAGAAGAATTAACACACATGGTAAAGTCTGTATTTAATAAAAGTGTCTTTTCCAATTCCTCAACTGGACAACATTGTGACATTAGCGCTTGGTTTTTTTGTTTTCAAAGGGAGTGCAAGACATCACATGGGAAATTATAACATACCAGACCCTGAAATTCAAAAGTTCAGACACAAGATAGTGCAAAACAAAGATGTAAACAAGCTTTAGAAGCCCAGAGCAGCACTGGCCTGCTATTAGGTGCTCAGTTTCCTGAAAGCACTAATGAGCTGAAGGCAGCAGGCCAAGTATGCCCCGCTCTGACGTCAGAAGCGATCAGAGCAGAACGCTGAAATCCGAGTATGATTCCAGAGCCTAAGCCACCTTAAAACTGAGGGTGCCTCATACTTGCCCCTTCCCTTTGCCAGCACTGGTGCATATCTGAGCCCGTGAGAAGACAGGTCACAGATTTAAGCCAACTGAAAATTAATCCTTAATTGAGGAATAGGTTAGCATGAATAAGGTAAACCCAGGACAAACCAATAAAGGAATTAAGTGTGTGTGCATGTGTGTTTCTGTACACACAAACCTTTATGCGTACAGGCAATCAACCCCTGTAACACTTATTTAATGATTATTTTTTTAAAAAAAGTTTTGGCTGCTCTCCTGGTCACTTAACTCTCGGTTATCAAAAAATGGCATCTGCCTGGTGACCAGTCATGCCCATATTACATAAACACCAAAGATCAGGCTTTAGTCCTTTGGCCTGTTCCAGAAACACTGTTGTGGTTTAACCCCAGTTGGCAGTTGAGCCCCCACAGGCACTCCTCACTGTCCCCTGGCAGGATGGGGGAAGAAAATCAGAAGGGCAAAAGTGCGAAAATTTGTGGGTTGAGATAAAGACAATTTAATAGGGAAAGCAAAAGCAAAGCAAAACAAGGGATTCATTCACCACTTCCCATTAGCAGGCAGGTGCTCAAGCATCCCCAGGACAGCAGGGCTCCATCACACATACGTTATTTGGGAAGACAAGCACCATAACTCTGAATAACCCCTCCTTTCTCCTTCTTCCCAGTTTTTATTGCTGGGCATGACACCATACAGTGTGGGATATATCCCTTTGGCCAGCTGTCCAAGCTGTGTTCCCTCCCAACTCCTTGTGCACTCCCAGCTTACTTGTTGGCAAGGCAATATGAAAAATAGAAAAGATTGTGACACTGTGTAAGCACAGATCAGCAATAACTAAAACATCCATGTCTTAACAACACTGTTTTGATCACAAATCTAAAACATAGCACCATACAATCTCCGATGAAGAAAGTTAACTCTAACCTAGAAACCCAAGTACGAACACAAAATAAAAAGTCAGAAGATCGATGTATCTTTGAGAAAGAACAATAGTTGTATGTTGTTCACTGAAGAGGACTAGCATGCCTGCACAATAAGCACATATGAAAACACAAATCAATTCATTTTTTCTTTCTGGTCAACCTTAATATTTGGAAGCATTTTGCTCACCTTAAAAAATAAAGCAGAAATAAGCCTGTGCTAGCTATTTTCTGTAAGGGTGGAGGTATGAGAGAGGAACACACTCCATTTAATGTTCCTGAATGCACTTACACATACCACATTCAGCAACAAGGGTAAATTCCTTTATCTCTACCATCAGGCATCACTAGAATCCTCATCATTTACATAAAGGGTTCAGTGGAGGAGACCCTATGCTTGATAGGGCTGGGGCAAACTAGAGTGCACCACTAGAAGTTAACTTCTGCTGTCTCAGATGCTAAGCCAATGACAAGGCGAAAAGAATGGCCCACCCACACCAGGAAATAATTTTTAGCTAGTATTTATGTAAAACGTATCACAGTTTATCATTTTCTTCAGAGACAGAAATGGATTTTTCTAAGATGCAAAATACCTGCAGTCGGAGAGTTTGCATGGTGAGACTTCTTGGGCAGGTTGAAGATCTGTTCACCAGGATCTGGTGGGGGAAGAGCATCTTGGCCTTGTCGAGCTTCCACAGGATCATACTCCTTTCCATCATAGTTAGCATCAAAGAACTTCTTAAACCATTGAATGAAATCTAAGTTGTCTTGGAAGCGCCCTTTGACCAGTTTTTCCACGGGAATTACCTGAAAGGTAGCATAAAGATTCCAATAGCGTATCACTGTCATTTTTATATATAAAAAAATACATATACACATTTATTTGAAAAATAATCTACTAACTATATCAGCTATATACACAGTATATATTAACTAGGTATACTCCTCTGCCATTTTTTATTTCCTAAAAGAGAGGGAATTATGGTAGATTTGCAAATGCTTTTAATAGGAAATAAAACTAAAATAAAACAAAGACCCAGCCTTTGAAGTGGCTACACAGTGGGTGTATGTAAGCTTTTATAACTGATCTTCCACAGAGTTACTCCTTTCTTATTGCAGTGACAGCCATGATGAATGAAGCTGTTCTGGGAGTAACACTATATTCAGCTAACTAGGGATTTCTGGTTTTAATGGACATACTACAGTTGGGCATACTAAAAATGAAGAATTCTTCAAAAGGTCCAGACGGGAGTTTCTTGCTCTCTGTCCTACTGTTTGAACTACAAAAAAACCAGCAGCTTTTCCAAGACATGCTGAAGTTCAAACCAACCTACATTTTGGTAGTACACGTTCATCGTACGAATTAACCCTGAGGTTTTAACCTTGTAATTTTTTTCCATTCCATGTATAGCTATACATAGAACAGTTTGTGGATGTGCAGAAGTTGACTAAAATGCCTATAAAGCTTTAGTAAAACAAAGCAAAGACTATGAGGATTGTCTCCATATTCACATCCTGCAAATTCTTCACAGAAATGAAATCTCCAGAAGGTGTCTTGGGCCCATATTACAGCACTCAAACTTCCCAGACACTGTGGGCAGACAGGAACTACAACTGCAGGAGGGTTGCCCTGCCTTGCTTAATTCATGAAGGTGATTAAAGAGCCAAGTTAAATTGGATCTTAGGGCCTCCTGAATGCATTCAAACTTTCAGCTGGAAAAAGGGTACCTAAAACAACTGCAATTTTAAGTTCTTCTTCAAGGTTAAGCCAACTGTTCAGCATTTCATAAGTCTATGATACTCATACAAAGATTAATGTAGCATTTTGCATGTCCTTTCAGGTTGTTCCATTTGTATCTTAATCCTACACTGAGAAGGTACAGCAAGTTTGCTCCCTACAGAAAAATTGACTACATCAACTTTATTACCTTTCCCATGTTTCACTGGCAAATAATACTGTAAGCAGATGCATCCAAAACATTTCAGGAAACAATTAGGGTTTTCCAGTGCTTTGTAAAAGTCTCACAGGACTCTATTAAGACTGTTAAATTTCAGAATAAGGCAAGACTAAAAGCCAGAGCAGAACCTTAAGAGGGTATACAGGTAGCACATCTGTGTAAAACTAGAAGTATGACAATGTAACTTCCATTATTCCTTTTTATCACCACAGTAATTTATATTGGTGAGTCCATCAAACTCTTATATTCAAGCATAAACCAATAGCTAATAGGTGAACAAGCCATTTTCTACGAGTCTTCCATTCTTAACTTTACAAGATCACATGTGCCATCCAACCTGTTGAATTGCTGGGTAAAATTCCTTAAATTCTGTTTTGAACAAGAAATACGGAATACTTATAAGAACAGTATATTTCCAAGTTATTTTGTTGGAAATTCAGGTCACAAGTAATTTTATTGTATCTAAAATTCAGGTTCACTGATAGTAAGGAATTTCCAACACATGGTATTTTATCAAAAGGGTCTCTGATATTAAGATATAATGAGTTAGACTGCACAATTCCTCAGCAGACACATGGACTCAATTTACAGTTTGTACCTAAATGAAGCATGCCAAATTTCTTTCTTCATGCCTAGATACCCTTTTCAGATCACAAAAGGTCAAGAACAACATCTTCACATACAGTTCTCAGTCCAAAAGTTGAAAAAGTGGACTTTAAATATTTTGAAGCTTGTTTCCCCTGCTTACTGATTTTGCCCAGTTTATGTAATTTTTGAAACTTGTAGTGATTGAAATACAAATACAGAATGCCTACCTTATCCACATTCATTCTTTTAAACGATGCCTGCAGAAGTTTGAAGTTGTGAATGTATTCATGCTCCAACTTTGCTTGAAACTTTACTTTCTTCAAGCTGATGCACCCGGGAAACAACATGTCCATGAACTGACAGTAAGCTGCTCCTATACCAAGAGAATGCATTGATGTTATTTCAGTTGCACCCAGCTAAGACCACATAGGGTTTAATGTCATTAGCAGAAAGTAACGATGCATCAAACACGTCCCTGCTGTAATTCAACTCAACACTATGCACTCAAGATCCACTTGTCTACTGTACATTGAGCAGTGTGACATATTAGTGTGGGGTCTTTTCCATTCAATCTGGATGCACAACGCACTGTTGTGCAACGTCTGAAGAACCACCATGATTAACGCATATTCTATTTTAAATGGATGTTCATGGAGTCCCTATACATAGTAGGAGTGTCCGTTCAGTGAGAAGATCACAGTCAAAATGGAAATCTCATAATAAGCTCCCTCAATCCTCACAGCCTCCTGAATTCAACCAAGCCAAGATCATCTTTCTTCTAGAACTTGTCGCTGACTGCTAATCAAGTCCAAAGCAATCATTTACAATTATATCTAACCACTATTTTAAAACAAATTAATTGTAAAGCCCCAGCTTGTAGAACACACTAACCAGTTCCCACCTCTCTAAAACAAACACACTTACTGATTTTCATCTGCTGAGAAAAGCACTTAAATAAGCACACGTTGGCATAGTCCACCCTTAGATTTCAGAAGCTGGGCTGCCAGCTTTAGTTCTCACTCAAAACAATAAGGTTTCTAAGTTCAAATTTGAGGGCTATCTGAACTTACACAGTGGTAGGGAGGGGTCTACGTGCCTGTGTGTGTGGATAACTAATCCAGCACAGTATATGGAAAAATTTCTAAACAGCATACTGAGTATAGCTATTAGAGAGTGCCTTTTCTTGTGCACAGGGAGCTTCCTTCTACAACATCATCATGTCACTGCCATTTGCAAAATAAGTCTTTACTGTTGACACACTCATGTGTTTGGAAATTAAGGATGAAAATGTTTGAGGAAATCAGAGGAAAACTAATTCCAGTTATTCTTCAGAAGAGAGTTTCTACAAAAAGCTTTATACGCGGCAAAGATTCAGTGAAGTCCATTTCTGGAGCAGAGGACTGCAGAGCGTGCAGGCCCTGTGCTGGAGCACAGGGGCAGGGAAGTGATCTCCCGATTACTCCTGACAAGTTCAATTTCACTTCCACAAAAAGGACTTTCTGTGCCTTTAGTGCAGATCAGTTTTGACAAACAAGTGTCCAGATCTCATCTAACCGTTCAGCTCAGTATCAATGACAACAATTTTTATCAAAAAAATAATTCTGCTGAGTGCTCATACAGAAACCAAATTAACAAAGCGAACACCTGGCTTGCCCAGTTTTGCCAGAGAGGCAACAATAACTTAAATTTGTAAGACATTTTTTTCCATGGGAATGGATGTGTTTTGACAGGACCGACTTCATGTATGAGATAGTTCTCATTCTCTGTATCCAGTCAACCATCACATGAAGGGTTACAGAGCTCATAACTTCCCCAAAAGAGAAGCAGAGTTTAAGAGTTGAGCCCAAAAATGTTTCCCCAAAATACTGATAGAAGTTTTGCTAAGGGACTTACTAATGTAAAGCTTTACTCTTGAAAACCATTGCCATTTTAAAAAACACTTTCTCCTCATATTGCTGAGCTTTGTGGGGGGAAACTACTATTAAAAAAATCTGTTTTTCCAAGGACACCTTGTGCTTAGCTGTTTGCAGTGGTTTTGATATGATTAGGAATCAAAGTAAAATATTCCCCAAAGAAAAAGGAGCCTTCTGGCGAGTTACAAACATCAGATGACAAATTTGCATCTTCTTATAGAAAGCTATATAAACACAATTAGTTGTTCAAAACTCACCCTTAGCAACAGAACTGGTAAATATGTGGCAACAGAAAAATGACATTACAATTAAAAGCATGGATGTACAGATAATGAATGGCTTGACTACAGTTATCACTGTTTAGTTTCATGCAAAAGGATTATTATTCAGTCATTTCATGTTATAAATTTAATTTGTTCCTAACTCTGTCCTTTCATCCTCCCCATACCCCAATTATAAGCTTTAGTCTGATATCAAAGTAATCGCCTGGAGGCCTTGAAAATGCACTGCGCAACCTTTCATCTAGATCCTTTTAGAAAACTAGAAACCCAAAGTGTTCACATGAGATTTTCTCCTTCTGCTGGTAATGCAAATTCCTTCTGCATGCCTTTAGACAGAGTCTTACTAGGTTTAAGACTCTAGTTATGGTATTTCCTTGTGTTTTCTTCCCATCGTGCTGGCAGTTGTTTCTGTGCCTTTGCCAGCCAGGAGGTGGTCCTGGGTCCGCACAACACTCGAGGGCAGAAAACACTGGACTGCATCCACATGACAGCACAAACCTGGTCTCTGATACAACATTGAAGCTGGCTGCCGGGCCGTTTGCCCAACAGGAGGGTTTTATTACATTGGCAAACACAATTCATTACAACACTCCCTTCCTGAAGTATAGAGGCAACGTACAAACACGGACTGAACTAAGCACTGTAAACTACAAAGAGAGGAAACTCTTCCCGACTCCCCAAAAGCAGAGACCTGCCTACCACAGCAACAGGAGACAGTAAAAATCATTACAGTCAGCTGAGACTACCCGATTTTGGACACGGAGGTTTTGTACATATTTAATTATAATTTAAATTTTTACCCCTAAAGCGTGTAGCTGTCAGGTTGCATTTAAACGCTGAATGTCAGCGCAGCAGAATGGGGATGCTACTTTCTACAGTGCCCGTGGCTGAGATTTCCTGGAGGCAGCAGAAGGAGCAGCCCTACTTAAGCGATGTAAGATTGCGATGCTTTTACCTCACAGCCTCAGCATACAGAAGTGTCCTCTGCATACTGGACAGCACTTTAGGCCTATTCAATTCACTATACAACTGATGCTTCAACGTGGGTACATGGGAAGAGAATATTTTTAACAGAATATAAACAAAACGGCAGTAGAGATAATGGCACAATGGCTTGTGACATACTTCTTGTGTAATTTACATGAACAAAAGGATATTTATGCCATTATATTTTTTCCAATATTTAAAAAACTTCCCTACATTTTCTGCAAATCCCGCCATGAATACAAAAAAAACCCAACAAACCACAAAAAACAACAAACCAACACCAAAACCCCAAAATCAACAAACCCAACAAGCCCAAAACCTTAACAAATAAATACAGAGGAGTTGAAAACATACTACCTGTCCAGAATGGCTCTCACAATAATTCTGTCTCTATAACCAAATACTTTTATGTGCATAAACATGAACATACACACACACACAAACAGAAATAATTTGAAATCTACTCAAATGAATGATGAAAACTACAACTGGTAGTACTGCAGAAGAGGGATCAATATTAAAAACCTCTTATCCTGTATTAGCTAACAAGCAATTTAGAATCACTGGCTAAAAGTCCTTCTGTGTTGTGATCTAGAACACTGATGCAGCCATTAGTTACAGAAGACATTCATGGGCCAGACTGCAAAACCAGCCTGAAAACACAGTTTTGCCGATGACACCCCCAGCAACCACTACTTTTGGCCCGACTGCTGAGCAGAAAGAGCACAGCAGCTCTTACAGAGTTATCAGGTGTTTGCTGGGCTTCCCACATCAGACTCCGGGCAGGGCAGGCATCTGCCCCAGTATGCTCAGGCAGAATTAAGATACAAAAGAATAAATTGAGAATTGAAAAGGTGGTTGTTTAAAACAGTTACAATGGAAGAGTTCTGCCACATGCGGTGGTAAAGCTGAAAATTTCTACCAAATCTATAAAATCAGAATATTTTTACAGCATTTTCAGAATTGTAGATAATCTTTTACTAGCCCCCCTTGCAGTAAACAATGCTGAATTCATGCCAGCTTTTGTCTTATACTTTTCTTTCCCTGCTTCTATGTTTCCTTCCCAGACTATCCATACTGACTTAGTTTGTTCTGAAGCATATGCACTTTGCATCATTACAGATTTTCAGTTTTTCTCCTTTCTCCTCTTTCATCTGGAGGCTGTATAAATCCACAGATGCAAACAAGTATTTTCTTGATAATAAAAAATATTTCTGCTTCTGACTATTTAAAGCACAAGAAAATTAAAGGTGATAACAACGAAGACAAGAGATTCCTGTTTGCTACGAGTTTCTACTGCTCAGTTTTTTTAGCATTTATGTTTATATATTTATAAAAGAAAAGGAAATTATTTGCAAACTAGCCTCTTTAAATATACTATAGTTAGTACTTAGTATACTAATAAAGTATTTAGTAGGAGTACTATAATATAAGCTCAGGTATTGCCAAGTTAGTATTTGTCCCCTATAGAAGTCAGGTCAGTCCTTCACATCAGATGCCAGAAGACTCTGTCGGTCCCCAATCATCCCTGCAGTATGCAGGAACAAGATCCCAGTCACATATGAACAAAAAGGACACATGAAAAGAGATAAAAGGAGGGTCAGGGGGGTGGTGGTGGGTGGGTGGGGTGTGCTGCTTTTCTTTAATTCTGATGTCCAAACTACAGTAAAAGGAGCCAAGTGCTACGCTAGAAATTTGCTACAAATGTTTACTAAGAATTTTGTTCTAAAATGGCATGCAATTCAAGTTTAAACCTTTTAGCCAGGCCTCAGTTTGATTTTCACACACTCAGTTTTTGAAAGAACCCATTTGGGAAAAAGGCTGACCATACCTTTTTCTGTAATTAGAATCTTCTGTTTGTTTGTTTGCTTTAAGGAAATATTTTTCAGATAACCTAATAGCATATATCCAGTCACATTAGATGCAAATTCCTTCAAATTATTCATTCCCTCCAAAGCTGCAACAACTTGACTGCTCATTTGGAAAATACGGGATGATTTGTACATGTATTTGTCATCACTACTTCAGTTCACTAGAGCAATGGTTCCTAACACTGATGGGAAACTGCACACACCCGGTATTTCTGTTGTTGGGATAACAACCACCACCAAAAAAAGTCCAGGAACATGACGCGACCTTATAGATTTGATAAGAAAGGAGAAAAAAAACACAAATGCCAGCAATCATTGTTTACAGTACAGCAGTACTTTGGGCTTGTCTTTTACCTCAGGCTACCTAGAATTGCTTCCTTGGGAGTGACTTTAAGGTAGGTACACAGTAGTAGATGTTTGACATAGATATCAGTGTATAGGTTTTCATTTAGATTTCAAATATGGGTATTCTGTTATGTCACTCAAGGTTTGTTTTTAGGGTTTTTTTTGTGTGTTTTTTTTTTTTTTTGGGGGGGGGGGTGTGTTTGTTTGTTTGTTTTTTAACTGGGGACATCTGTGAGTGCAAAGTTGTGTTACATATTACATACATGTTTAAGGAATAGCGCAATTCACATTGAGCACTCCATTGGAGACCACGGTCTTCAAAATTCCTATTTTCATTTCCAGCAGCACCTGTATGACCTAGAATATAGGTCAATATAATTCTATTTCTTCAATTAAAAAAAACCCACAGCCATTTAAGAGGTTTCACCATATCCTCCCGGTGAATGCTCACACCTTACTGCCTGCTTGGTTGTAGAGAAGCAAGCATTTGTGGGGCTGTGCATCAGTGAAGCCACTCTGGTCTGAGCTTCACTCTTCCCAGCAACAATCTTGGGAGGGCACTTGAAAAAATGAAATGGCTGCAAATTAGAGCGAAGCCCTGCACTCCTGCACATGGTTGCATGTGCACAGCTGCCTCAGTGAGGGCAGAGTGAGTGCCTGCATGCAGATGGGAGCTTCTGAAAGCAGTGCTGCCACCACAGAAAACAGCCAACCAGAACTAATTACCTCCTGTCAACCTTACCAACGGCCATTGAGATAAAGGTGTCTAAATGGCATCTGCTTCAGAATGTCCTGTTCCACACAGGTGGGACATTTGTGTGCTATAATCCAGAATATGCCCTGATCATTTCAAATAATGCATATTGGAGGGAGGTTTACCCTGTGTTAACTTGTATTCTCTTTTTCTTAAATATATAAATCTTTAAGCTGCTCTTATATTATACATAACAGCATTTTCAATACTTAATTTTTAGCAATAATTTACTTTGGAATTCATTAACTTTTAAATGGGAAGATTAGAAGAGTTTCTGAAAACACAGTTCCTGTTTAACTTAAAATAGCTGCATAACTCATCATGCCTAAAAAGTTGCATGCAAAATCTAAAATGCTCACTCTGCAAGTGAGTGTTATGAGTAATTAAATAATAACTTTAAAAAGTAAAAACCTTGTTTAAGTTCTATTCCTCTTGAATTCTTAATGAATGACATTTTTAAAAATATATTATTGGCTGAAAATCTCATGACACGACTTTGCAAGCCTCCTCAGAAAGTTTTGGAAATTATCTTAAAGCAAATCATTTACATCTATTGTATCCCTCTAATACTAAACATCATATGGAAGACATTAGAGAGTCATTGACACTAAATACCCTCTGTGTTGCATGACCTCAGGACAACATGCCAGTTCCTTGAAACATGACTTGGTTACAGAGTGCAAATGGGATCAAGCCATGTTTTAATCATGTTTCCAAGTTGCTCTAGAGACCCAGCCTTTGGAAGGCTGCAAACTGGAAGAAAACAAACCCACCAATGTTGAAACATGCTTGAGCTTCGCAGACACTAGCACACCAGGTTGTACAGAAAATCACACTGACACTAAATGCTCCAACAGGGCCCTATAATGCAGATTTTAGTAACGCACTTGTAGGATGTTATGGGTTAATATAGGCACTGACCAAAATACACTTTCTGAGACAGGAGAAAATAAATCCTATGCAGCTAAACCACAGCATACACTCTGTTTACATGTATATATACATAAACGGCAAGCAGAAGAAAAAGCCCTTCTCACCAACTGTCTGGTCAGTACTTTTCTTCTCCAGTCACTTTGGCCCTGCTCAGAAAGATCAAGGCTGGGTTGGACGGGGCTTCGAGCAACCCAGTCTAGTGGAAGGTGTCCCTGCCCGTGGCAGGGGTGCTGGAACTAGATGGTCTTTAAGGTCCCTTCCAACCCAAACCTTTCTGCCATCCTTGCTGCGTGCAGGAGAGAAGAGCCAGCTCTGACGGAGCGCTGCTCAGGAGGCAGCGTGCCCTGCGGCACGACGGAACGGCCGCCTCGCATCCCAGCGCTGCCAACGTGACCAGCCCCGCGGCACGGAGCCCCGAAGCAGAACGCCTCTGACACCCTCCACAAACCAGGAACAACCCCCTCCTCCCCGCACAGCACCAGTGGCAAGGGACGATAGCCCACAGAGGTTGTGACGGAGCTATCCCCCAAATCCTGAGCTGGAGAAGCAACGCCAAGTCAAACAAAGAACATCTGCCCTACCGTCACACTGCCTGCCTTCCTCCGAGACTGGGGCACTGGAGTACCAACAAAATGTATATGTGAGGGGACTGTGTATTTTCACAGAGGAACGCCAGTTGAGATATGGTACTAGCTACAGCAGTTGCCACGTGAAAAATTCCCTGTGGCAACACCCAGGGCATCTGCAGAGAAAGCATCACAGTCTAAAATTTGAAAATGCCAAACCACACACTCTCTCTACAATACGGTCATTTATTAAGAGCAAGAGGAATAAAACACCAACCCAGCACTTAATCCTTGATCTTTGCATACAGATCCTGAAAGGCAGAAGGTCTGTTTGCACCGGAGGCCAGACAATTTGCAAGTTTATAATTCTACTGAGAATTTTCAAATGCAAGAGAGGGGAAAAAAGATTCTGTATCTCTTTAACCTCAAAGGAATAGACAAGTATAGGTAAACCAGAAATTATACATCACTTCCTTGCTTACATAGCTTGTACACTTTGTGTTGTTTCTTTTTAATTCGTATGCAAACCCTCTGTAGCCTCCTGACTCTTATTTTGAATATACTCTCATGTAGCAGCCAAACCCTCATGAAAAGCTCTGTAACACGTTCACTTGCTATTCCCTATAGATGAAAAACAGCCTTAGTAAAGAAAATTTACTTATAAGCTGTTCAGAAAGAATTCTTTTTAAGAAGTCACTGTGTGTTCATTACAAAAACAGCATGATTCTTAAGAAACAACTAGTGTAAATTCATTTGAAACTCCTATTCCCCAAGCATTTGGGTGTTGCACATGGGATCCTACTACATTAAATCCATGCAATGGTACTCTATTATTTTTCATTCATGTATCAAATTAAATGCTCTTAAGGCTAGTGCCCATCTAAAGGCAACGCACTATGCCCTCAACTAAAACCATGGATTATAAATTTCATATTCAGGTTAACAACCTTGTAGGTAATCAAACCCAGAGACCAAAAACTGATGACACTCACCTGCAGCAAAGAAAATTTCATTGCTTTGAGATGCTCAGAGATATTTTCTCTCTCGAGTTGTCAAAACTAAATTACCAGAAGAGCTGCAGACTAAATTTAGACTCTCCAAGGCTGCATCCATCCATAACCTGGCCTTTTTGGCTCATCACTACTACAGCAAGCATTCAGAAGGCTCAGGGGACACTGCACTTTGCTCGGCCTACTTAGCAGAGACAAAAACACATCTAAGACTCCCAAAGAATACAAACACTTTATGACTAAGCCAGCTTCTTCCTCTCCTGCTCCTCATCCTAGCAGTTCTGTCCCTGTAACTGGCAATTGAGGAACTGGCTCGTATTGCTACAGTATGTGTGTTATCAAAGCTACTTCTCCATAGCAATGAGAAAAAGAAGGTCTGATTGCTTTTTCTGTCTTTATTACAAACTGTCACATTAAGCTTTAGGTATGCTCTCAATAAAGCCTTTAGTAAAGGCAGAATGTCACATTATTCCCTCTTGCTTAAGCTCAGAATGTCCAAAATTATTGCTAGGTTGGCTGCAAAACGTGGGTACCCGTGAGGTCTCACAGCCAGCCGCCGAACATGAGCATACGCCACATCTAGATAGCTCATGCCTCCTCAAAGTAATGACTTTGAGCTTTCATTCAGACCTAGCACCCCCCTCCCTTTCCTCCCCCGCTTTTTTTGGCCTTTCATTTAGCTTTTTCTGGCCTCTCAACGGCTCCTTATTAACAAAAACGAACAAGAACTGAATAGTCACGTAACAGCATGACAAATCTCAAAGCTTTTTTCAAAAAAAGAAGAAAATGTCCATACAATTTTACAGTAGGTTATAAAAAAAATCCATTAGAGTGGCTCTGCAGCTCCCTGTTAATGCTGTGAAATGCTTCATAGTTGTAAAGAGCTTCCCACATATTCTGTCCCTTTGAAGTCCTGGAGAAATGGTCATATTTTATGGAAACTAATGTTAAGCTGCATGAAAGCTGCCAATGCTTCAAGGAACATCAGCCAAAGGGATGCCAGAATGAATAAGTTAGATCGTCCGTTCTCAAACTACAGTCCATACCACGCTTGCTGGCTCTCTGCCTGTTAGTTGGCTGGTCATCTGTGCTACTGTTCCCCTAGTTTCCATCCTGTAAACTACACTAGAACTACACTAAATAAACCATATGTACATTAAATAAACTACTCTGAGTTTACACAGTAAACTACAATAAATACAGAAAGATTTCCAAATCTTCTTGTCCGTTTATCTCTAATCCCTACACACTTCTTGCACGTGAGAAACGGAATATGCAGTCTCAAATGGAAAGGACCTAGTCTGTAAGACTACTGTGCTCTAGTGTCTGCAATAATCTAGCAGTTTAGATTCATCAGTTCAGAGAGTAAAGTCCTCCAGACCACAGGAAGGACTGCGCTGGAATGCTGCTTCAGATACGGAACTATTAAAGACCCTTCTGAGATTGTAATGAACGTTAACACAAAAATAAGAATGTGTAAGTATCAAGCTCAACTATCAAAACAAATGGGGATATTAAAATTTACAGCTTTGACCTGTTAAGATGTGAATGCAGAAGCATCAAGTAACAATAGCAATCAATAAAATCCAGGAAGTTCTAAAGGAAGAAAAGACTTAATTTTATACAGGATGGAGGAGTAAGAGCTTAAATGAGATGACCCTTTTTCAGTTTTTCCCTTGTGGTGTGTCCCAAAATCCTCACTGGATGTCACAGAAAAAGTTGTATAAGCAGCTGTGTAATGAAATGGGACAGTGGGTTTATGACAATTTTCATGCTTTTCTCCTGCCTGCCCCACCCAGCTGAAGTGTCTCTATCTGGTGGTCTTAAATATCTTTAACTCATTGTATTCTGCATAATCAAAATTTTCTTAGATCACATCTCCCTTATTTTGGGAGAGTTTAGAGTTTGGGTTTTTTTTCTTTTTTTTTTTTTTTTTTTAAAAGCCCACACACATTTAACTTGATGGTGAATTCACTTCAAAAAGAGTTTCCTTTCAACTATTTATGAGCACATAAATAGCTTTGCAGGAACAAGTCAATAACTTGTCTAGTATGCTTCCTGTGTCACACAATGGCAAACATTGGCTCTTTTGGGATTAAAACGTCCATGTTTTTGTATCTTTCTATCACCTTATAAGTGTGTGGGCATATCTATCTACATATAGCTATACACATTTACACACATCTGCACACACATACCCACCTGAATATTTACTTTATGCATAATTCACCAAAAGAAAATACTTCGGCTAACTTCTGAACTTGTAAACATAACAACAGCTAAATATAACATTTTAAATTCAAGTTTAATAAATGTTAAAAAGGTTATTTCCCATGTTCTATGTCTTTAGTTATTTAGTTTATATCAGTTACTTACATGCACTTTAACTTGCACTTTTTCAACCTCAATTTTATAGTCAACGTGCAAGTCTGCAAGCATGCAAGCCTGATTTGCAGCTAAGATTCATTTTTTAAATTCTGAAGAGTAGGCTATGAGGCTATCATCCTCAAAGGATTTTTCTGTACCTTTCAGGGAACGTTTCTGAGACAGAAAGTTTACTCAGAATTATAGGTAAATTCAAATATATGAATATAAGACCCCACTTATGCATTTCAGCTGGACCAGTAAACAGCTGAAATGTGGTAATGTGGTTTCAGTTCTGTGTACTTAGAGCATTGTCTTCATAAGCAAGATACTCCCAGGATGTCTAAGTTAGATCTCCAACACAAACATCTTCAAATTTAAAAATCACTGTAGGAAATCAGAAAGAATCACTCCCCAGGGGCATTTGTATTCTCAGAGATGTATCAGCTTCTGTCTGTGTCATTTCTAGTCATCATCTAGTTATAGACCGTGTTGTTTAACATGTACCTTGTAGCTGTCACTCTGATTAACCAAAATGTCCAAAGTATTCAAACCATTGCTCTTTTTTTCAGGGCTCATTACCAAATTTACTTACTACAAGAGTTCAGTCACGTTTAAAGATAAACAGGCAGATTTTCTCAACAAAGTTCTAAAGCCTTCACAGCAGCTAACAGCTCATTTCCTCAAATCCATGTTTTTCTTCACAATCATACTTTGTGCTCTTTTCCTGAAAACATCAGCAGGGATTTGAGGACCCTTACCAGGAAGGAAAAGGTGATGGAGAATTTTGTTCACCCAGAGTGTCAGTTCTCTATTTGTCTCTCTCTCAGCTCTCCATTTGAAAAGATAACACCCCAGTAGCTTTAAAACACAAACTCTTATCACTGTATTCTTCTCTTGTTTAGTCAACTTTTTTATTACTTCTATGTATCTTGTTACATTCGCTCCATTCAGCTCTGTATTTGTTATGCTTTCTCAAGGTACTTTATCTTTCCATGATTAACATGAATGCATAAATGCTTTCTTTGCACATACATTAGTCTCTTTTGACATAAAGCAGTTACTCTGAGAAAGTTAAGTTACCTATTTTTCAACAGATCAGACTCTTAAAGTGGTTTTAAAATAAACATTTGTAGAGCATACCACATTTTCTTACCTGAACAGAGTTGTTCAACTTTTGTGTAGTTTAAAGCTAATATATCATTAACCCATGCGATGATGTCATGTCTGCTCATAGTCTCTTGGGTTATAGAGGTAGAGTACACGTTGACCGCCATACCCCAACTAGGAAAAAAAAAGGACAAAAAAAATATTTTTGACATTTTGATAACTGTTTTCTAGATACAATGAATTTACACTTGTTCAAAAAGGAAGAAAAAGCTACATCACTGCACAACCTTCTCTTATTTATTGAGAAAGGAAGCTTAATTTTTATTCTTTGATGATACATAACCTCCTCAATGTCCTCTTGGAATCTATCACCATATTTCTTTAACTGTCACTGTGAAATTAAAGCACACACAAACCTACAGTGTTCTGCTTAATGCTAATAAGGCAGTAAAAAAAAGAATCAGACATACCCTAAGGATACACAGACAGGCCCAGAGACCTGGGATTTCATCACATAGTGCTGCACAGATATACTGATCTGACATCTAGCCATCAATCTTTTGTCATAGCAGGATGATCAGACTGCCTAAACCAGTATTTAATTTTCAAATAACTTCTAGAAGATGTAGCTGTTCTACTTTCTCAAATACTGATTTTGTATGGGAACGGGAACCTGTTGGATCGTTAATTCAGTTCCTAACAGTCACAGAGTGAATACTAGGTAATAATTTTTATGCATTTACCAACCTCTATCCTGAAAGCAACTGAGATTTGCACCCCCAACCATCTGGTTTGAAAGCTGCTGTGGACCCCAATTCCTCTAAATCATTAGGAACATTTCCTCTCGTCTGAAATCCATTTGTTCTTCTGCAAACAGAATCCTCCAGCTCTATCGGATTTTTCTTCCCCAGAGCTGGTTTCATAATGCGTTAAGGACAGCATTCAGACTCTGTCCCAAAGCCCAGGTATTCTAGATTAAGCAAATCAATCCTCTGAGTCTGACTTATCAAGTCAGACCTTCACTTACTGGTCATGTCAGCAGCCCTCCTTGAACACAGCTAAACAGTTTCAGATTGTTCAGATAACGTTTCATCAAGACCTTGGAAAATGGCACTTTGTGCTGAAATTTTTCATAGCCACATTATCTTAAATAGATTGTTTTAGTTAGCTAAGGTCTTTTCCTTCAAGTAGGTAATTCATAGTAGCTTTTATCATCAGTCCACAAGTACACAGACTGGAAACACATACTACCAGATATTATTCCCCGTTATTCTAAACTGGTCACATCTTTCTGTTGCGAGACATTGCTAAGAGGAAAGATGAGAACATTCAAGTTTATCTCATCAATAGTTTTAAATCACAGAACCAAAACCATTCATGAAAAAAGTAAATAATGATCCCAAGACTAGTGGATTTCAGGACATCCACTATTAACAATCCGAGTACAAGGTGTCTCAGAAATGATCAAACTGTGAAATTTGCACTATTATTCTTGGAAAAAAAGGGTTAGGTGTGGACTGCATGTCTTTGTCTCTAATGAGACCTTGCAGCTAACACTTAGCTGGCTAGCTCTGGTGCCAGTTCTGCCACCTCAGCCTTGGACCTCAACCTTCTCTCTCAGTGAAAGAGAGCAGGATCTCCTCTGTGGGATCTGAGGTCTGCATGGACTATTTCCATTGACAAGTCACACAGATGTAACTGTTGTTTGAAACTTGATGGACAATTCTGCAGAGAACACAAAAACTGCAAGTTAATTCCATCCATTTTTCAGGTGTGCTGGTGCAACTCAGAAAAAAGTCTAAAACACCCACTAGCACAAAAATTGATACAGTAACATATAAGTGTGTAAAAGTACATACAGGAAGGCATGTGTTTAAAATACATGACAAAGTTCATAATCGTAGGATCACAGAATGGGTTGGGTTGGAAGGGACTTTAAAGAGCATCTTGTTCCAACCCCCCTGCCATGGGCAGGGACACTTTCCACTAGACCAAGTTTCTCAAAGCCCCATCCAACTTGGCCTTAAAAACTTCCAGGGAGGGGGCAGCCACAGCTGCTCTGGGCAACCTGTGCCAGCGCCTCACCACCTTCACAGCAGAGAAAGTTTTCCTTGCACCTTATCTAAATCTACTCTCTTTCAGTTTAATCTTGTTACCCCTCATCCTATCACTACCCTCCCTGATAAAGAGTCCCTCCCCACCTTTCCTGTAGGCCCCCTTGAAGTACTGGAAAGCTGCTATAAGGTCTCCCTGGAGCCTTCTCTTCTGTAGGCTGAACAACCCCAACTCTCCCAGCCTGTCCTTAGCAGGGAGGTGCTCCAGCCCCCTGATCATCTTTGTGGCCTCCTCTGGCCCCACTCGAGCAGGTCCATGTCCTTCTTATGTTGGGGGCACCAGAGCTGAACACAGCACTGCAGGTGGGACCTCATGAGAGCAGAGTAGAGGGGAAGAATCCCCCTCCCTCGACCTGCTGGCCACTCTTCTCGATGAAGCCCAGGATATGGCTGGTTATCTGGGCAGTGAACGCACTTTGCCGGCTCACGTTCAGTTTTCCGTCCACTAATACCCCCAACTCCTTCTCCGCAGGGCTGCTCTCAATCCACTCATTGCTCAGCCTGTATCTGTGCTTGGGATTGCCTTGACTCACGTGTGGGACCTTACACTTGGCCTTGTTGAACTTCATGAGGTTCACACAGGCCTACATCTCAAGCCTGTCCAGGTCCCTCTGTTGACCACACCACACAGCTTGGTGTCGTCAGCAAACTTGCTGATGTTGCGTTCAATCCCACTGTCCATGTCACCAACAAAGATGTTAAACATCACTGGTCCCAATATCAACCCCTGAGGAACACCACTCATCACTGCTGTCCACTTGGACATCAAGCCGTTGACTACAACTCTTTGAGTGAAACCATCCAGCCAATTCCTTATCCACTAAGTGATCCATCCATCCATCCATCAAATCCATGTCTCTCCAATTTAGAAACAAGGATGTTATGTGAGATAGTGCCAAAAGCTTTGCACAAGTCCATGTAGATGACGTCTGTTCTTCCCTTGCCCACCAGCGCTGTAACCCTGTCACAGGAGGCCCCAGATTTGTCAGGCACAATTTGCCCTCAGTGAAGCCATGTTGGCTGTCACCAATCACCTCCTTATTTTCCATGTGCCCTAGCGTAGTTTCCAGGAGGATCTGCTCTATGACCTTGCTGAGCACAGAAGTGAGACTGACTGGCCTGTAGTTCCCAGGGTCTTCCTTTTTCCCCTTTTTAAAAATGAGGATTATGTTTTCCCTTTTCCAGTCAGCAGGAACTTTGCTGGACTGCCACGTCTTTTCAAATATGGTAGATAGTGTCTTAGCCACCTCATATCCACCAGTTCCCTCCGGACCCATGGATGCATCTCATCAGGTCCCATGGACTTGTACACCTCCAGGTTCTTTAGACGGTGTTGAACCTGATCATGTCCTACACCTGACGGTTCTTCATTCTCCCAGTCCCCAACTTTACCTTCTGTGACTTGGGTGGTATGGCTGGAGCCCCTGATGTTGAAGACTGAGACAAAAAGACATTGAATACCGTAGCCTTCTCCATATCCTGGGTAACAAAATCTCACTTTCCCTTCCGGAGAGGGCCTACATTTTCCCTAGTCTTCTTTTTATCACCGATGTACCTGTAAAAGCTTATTTTGCTGCTCTTGAGGTCCGTGGCCACATTTAATTCTTGGTCAGTTTCTATGAAACAAGTTTCCCAAACACAAAAGATTGCTCAAATTTTCCCCATCTACTGACATGAAGATCCAAAACGTAAAATCCCAAACTTCGCCTGATGAGAAGGAAAAAAAATTAAAAATAATAAGACAGGCCAGTAAGGGAAAGTAGGCTCAAAAACATTCATGCTCCAATAGTCAGGCTGTTACTGCCAGCAATTCATTCAGAACCAGGCTGCCCCTCTACCCGCTTCTGTACGGGCACCTGCAAAGTACGGAAGAAACCAGCCTGTCCTCAGTCTGTTCAGTTCTTCCTGCAGGATCCCTGACAGCACGGCTAATTGTATGAACATAACACTGTATTCACTGTAACAGTTAGCAAAGGTCATTTTCTTGGCATGCATTAAGTGCTTGGATTGAACTGAGGGCTAGGAACAAAGTTTTAGAAATAGGGAGTGCCCTTTTACTGGTAAAACCACACTGTAATGGCTGCCCATGAAAACTTAGCTTCAACATCAGGATGGAAGGGACTGAGCAGGCAAACAGCACCTCTGTTACTAATGGTAACTGAAGTTTAAAACATCATTGTTAGCATAGTTTTTACTTCAGTTTTTTTAGTCTTTTTGTATAGATAAGAAACTAATAGAAAGATACTATCACTACTAAACTAATATGTTCGGTATCATTTGTAAGATCATGCCAAGTAAATAGCTTAATAGTGACTTGAATATTCACTTAAGATTCAGAATAGTGAGTTTAATATTAAACCAAGAGCTCAATATGGAACACTCACTTCTAAAGAGGCTACAGATATTTAGACGTTAATATTTGAAATAAAGCTACTCAGATTTGTAATTGCCACTACTTCATCCAAATTTTAATTATCCTCTTGAGGCCAGGCAGAACTCAGAACAACTCAGAACAACCATCAACTACCAGTAGTGAAAGCAGCAAGTCTACTCTGTTAAAAAGATCAAGAAAATCCACACACAGGAAGGAAGCAGAAATTTCCTCATCATCCTTTTCCAAAAGCAACTGCAAAGATAAATAGGTATCCTTTTGCAAGCGACAGGAGAGCAAACAGACCCCTTTGTTGCAGGGTATGGGATGGAGAAGTCTACTTCAGGAAACAGTGAGTTAATGAATAACCTTGAGTTTTACAGCAATACCTTGAAAGGTATCTGTAATATAACTTACGCTGTGTCTGCAAACAAATTATTATGGTCTATGGGTCAAACGAAAGTCCAGGCTATTTGTTTGAGACAATAGCTTCACATTAATACAAACAGGTATGCACAAGGGTGTATCAATACAGTTTTAAACAAACTTAGGCAAAACAAATCACAATTTCTGTTAAAGAAATTCAGTAACATGTTATTGCCATTTATTTTCAGTGACTTCTTAACATATGTATGAATCTTCTCATGGTCTCTTCTCTTGAAAGAGAGTTTACCATGTCTTTGCTTCGTCTGTCCCCCACTCTCCTAATGGTTACATTTTAAATAGACTCAGCTGGGAAAGATTTCCTTTACAGTAAGCATGTTCTAATTTGGTGCTCAGATACACACATACCCTGTTTGCCACACAGACAGACCTTGGGGGAAAAAAAAATAAAAAAGGCAAACAAACAAACAAAGACACCCACAAAACAAAACAAAACCCCAAACCAAACCAAAAAAAAAAAAAAAAGAGAAGGAAAAAAAAAGAACAAGCAGGCATAGGTAGCAGAGCTGCCATGCTCAGCAAGACAAGAAACCCTGCGCTCAACACCCACAGCTGGGCCTTGGTTTTCTCCAGCACTCAGTTCCCCATGTGCTGAACTGCTTTCAAAAATGTTATCCAGATTCAAAACACATCTTAATAAACATCTGTAAGGCGATGCAAGAGAACAGCTGGGCAGGTGCAGATGCACAGGCCATACTAAGTGAACGGCCAAGTAGCTAACAACTTGATTGTATATCCTAATACACTACTACTTCCCAATAACATTATTTACATTTTCAACTTGTTAGGCTTTTCCTTTCTTAAACTGAAGCTCAGGCTATTTGTTAGAGACAATAGCTTCACATTAATACAAACAGGTATGCACAAGGGTGTATCAATACAGTTTTAAACAAACTTAGGCAAAACAAATCACAATTTCTCAAGCATAAGATTGCGATGAGGCTTATACAAGCCTGAAAAATAGCATCTGCCTGAGATCCTCCACTTTCCGTAGAGTTGCCTGGCAATTCTACGGTAACTAAAAGCAGATTGAAGATAGAATAGAGCACATAATATCCCCCCACTTCAGAGCACACAGGTGGAGATTAAAAACCTCTGGCTGTTACAGTACTGCCTAACCACAAAGGACTCTCTCTTGTTTTACTTATAAGCAACTGAAATTAAAATCCCCAATAAATATGAACAAGCCATAGGAGAATCTTCACATATTAGTCCAGGTCATTTCAGAAAAAACACTGCACACATGCACAACTAAGCACCACAGACCTGAGTTCAGAGGATGAGTTAGGTGCTGAAAATCATGTATATGCTTAAGCAGTTTCCCCAACCAGAAATATACTGGCTCAGCATGTCTGTTGGTAAACATTACACCCAAAGGAGCATTAATTTTTTTAAGTCATTACATGCAGCACTGAGCATTCAGCTATTAGGCATTTTCCAGTGCTCTTGCTACAGATAACTGCAGCTGTTACAAGGTGCTATCCAGCTGTGTTTAAGGACAGTTTTGCAAGAGGTATATTTACTTTGTTTTTTTCTGGGGAGAAACTAACAGTTGTTGACAGCAGAAGCTGTATTATGACAAACCAGTAATAATGGCAGGACTGGAAGGATTAAAGCAATGAATCTATCTGTAGTGTAAAAACCCATCACTCATGCCATCATCTCTGAAACCTGCAAGGCCTTCCTGTTTTGTGCAGTTAGGCACCATATGATGTTAAGTTTTTAAACACATTAGAAAACCTGTGTGACAATACAAATAGGATCATTCTGGAAGCATCCGGATAAACCCTGCCAGGAAAGCAGAAGATCTCACACCAAAAATTACTGAAGCATAAGATACAGCAGGAAGGCTAAGGTGTAGCTGAGTGAGACTGCTGTAGTTCTGGTTGGGAAGGCTTTCTAGGTTAGAGCTACCGCAAAACAAAAAACCCTGAAGGAAGAAACCTGCCAGCCTCAGTGGCTGCATCCCTGTAGAAGGAAAATCCATCCTGAAACGGCAGCTGATTTGCAGCTGGACCTTGCCTGCTTCTTTAACATTCACTGCATACAGCCTCAGCCAGAGTCACTAGAGGCCAGTTATGCTCGAGGTTGTCTTTACTGAAAGGAGTCCTGAGGAGAGAACTACACAAAAAAGCTCCTGCACAATGCTGACAACACTGTTCTTACCCTCACTTTTGACTCAGCCTGTACTTCTGCAGCAAATTCAGTGACCATGGCCACAGCCCTCATGTCAGAGCATTGTAACTGAAGTGATATTTGTAGCAAACAATATAAAGGCTCTATCTACTCAGAAACTCAAAGAGTTAAAGATTAAATCACAATGAGGTACTACCATGGAGAAAAAAAAAAAAAAAAAAAAAAAAAAAAAAGAGAGAGAGAAGAAAAGGAGAAAAGAATCTTATGGTTGCAATATTGGGAGAAATTCACACCCTTTAATGTGTGGATGTCAAATCTCTTGTGCGCTGTTCCCATGTTACTAAATAGCCTTTAAATGCTAAAAATCTTTTATTATCCATGTATCTCATTCACTTCTGAATGATATTTTACCTTTATAACATGGATCTGACTTGAAGACCTAAAATGATTTGTGAAGCATGCTACAGAGTCCCAACAATACTGAGGCAATCCACATACATTTTGGTTGCTTGAGTGCTGCAGGATTACCATTTAACACAACAAACAGCATATCTTCTATTGTTCTCATTGCAGTTCCCTGTTTAAATGCAAGTGAGGTTAAGAGTAATAGAAATTTACTTTGATTGGATTAGGGCATTTTTACATTTCATTCTTTTAAATTAGGGGCTGCCTGCCAATGCTGGGATGTTCTGACCTACATGAAGGTTTATGATGGGTCTCAAAGACTGGTTTAGACTCAGATCTGCATAGCTCTTACAAAGACTGGTGGTAATTGTTTTGTGGTACCCATGGCTTTAGAAAAAGTAAAAAACCCCAAAACCATATTATCTGAGAGGCAGAAAAATACTGGTTCTTTTCCAGACATTCACTTTCCCTGAATCTGAAAAATACAGTCAAAAGTATTTAAACAATATACACAATTTGAGCCAAAACCTCTGAGAAGGCCCAATATCGAGCAATGCATTGCACTGTCTACTGCATAGTTTTTACAAAATAGTTTTTTCAGTAACCAGTTATGAAATTAGAGTAGTTCACCAAAATGAAAAGTTACAAATTCCACGGAAATGATTTAATGCTTGGGATATTTTAGGGCACCTGAGGAGGACAAGCCACATTCACTGACTCCCTTGAAGTTAATTTTTTTGATCTGCCAGTCATTTGCATAGCATAAGTAAGATTTTTTATTATTATTATTATTTCTCCAACTATCTTCTCACTCCTGCTCCCACTGAAACTGTATGGCAATATAACGCATAATGTCATGTCTCTACAGCTAATGCTTTGGTTTTTTTCAGGGTTAACCTCTGCCTTCAAAAGTATATTGTGATATTAACACTTAACTACATAATATCTAAACTGTGGCTGAAAGGATTTGCATACTCTGAAATGCTCCTTATCAATTTCTATGAGTAAACAAATCTTAACCAAAAAATACATTCTTGACAAGGAACAGGGGTTTGGGAAAGGCAGACATCAGTAGCTTACACAAAATGGAAGCAATTCAGAGTCTTTGGGACACCACTATAGGTATACTCACTCTGGTTAGAAATGAACCACAGCAGTGCACAGCACCCTCAAACTGCACCTCAGTCAAATAAAGCTGTAGCAGGGCTTGGCACTGAACAGATAGGCACTCGTCAGCACAGGGAAAGGATGCACAAGTTTCAGTATAAAATGAATGTTACTACAAATTAAGAAGGCATTTTATTAATGAAAAACCACAAAAACCTTTGAAGTGGGCTAAATGAGAGGAACGTAAGTGTGGCAGGGCTGCAGTGCTAAAGAAAAAAAAAAAAAAAAAAACCATAAACTGCTTTTATTTACAGTTATTACCCTCCCCACCCCCCCACAAGGCTTTCAACTCCAAGATCTTAAGCCTGAATTCTTGCTCTGATGCCCTGGAGGAAGACATTTAACCTGTAAAAATTTCACAATAGACACTGGCAACTAGTCTACCTTTCACAACAGACAGGAATTGTAGGGAGGAGGGAAAAAAAAAAAAATTATTTCTCAGACTCATGTTATGTAGTAAACACAAGTCAGAAACAGCTACATTTTATAAAACAGAAGATCTATGACCATTTTGTAACTAGAAAACCTTGAAAAAGCTGATGAAAAAAACAACATTTAATCTTCTGTGAAACAAAGTCTCAATTCACCAAGACACACATGGGAGCTTTAATTCTCCTTTTTTTTTTTTTTCTAATCTTATGGAAAGAAACAGATTACTAAGTATACATGCAGAGATAGCTGAAGGATTTCTAAGAGGTTAAAAACGTGCGGTAAAGCGAGGTAACAGCAGTGCTGAGTACACTGGCCACGGTGCAGAATGGATGCCTTCAGAGGCAGCACGTTAGCCAGCCTCAGTTCCCAGCCTGGGCTCCCCAAATAATAGGGGAACCTCCTATCCTTTTGCTCCCACCGGATGATGGATAAGTAGTTATGTTTTCAGACAGTAGATCCAAATGCTTTAGCAAATACAGATTTATTGGAAAATGGAGAGCTTGTCCCCAAACCCACCACCCCACGAGTGCAACATGTGAACTCCCAGGCAAAACGATGCAGATACAGCCACGCGCCTGAGCAGCCACCTGCACCCACACCAGGGAAACATCTGCCCCCAGTTAGGACGGGATAAAAACAATCAGAAACCCTGATTAAGAAAAAAACCAGCACTGCCGGGCACCCGGATCGCTGGGCACCCGAGGCAGCATGTCGGAGGCACGACCCGCCAGCGCAGCAGCCACGCTGCAGCCCGGCAGCAGCTCTGGCAGGGCAGGCAGCCCGCTGCTCCTGACTCCTGCCATTTCCGCCTTTTAAGTCCAGAAAATGCTGTGGGCAGGCTCGGGACTTTCAGCAGGGATGCGATCCAACTAGAGTCAGATGAAGTCACCAAATTAATTTAGTTTTGACCTATCCAGGGTTTTGCCGCCTGCCCCTCTCCCCACTCCTCCTCCCCCAACGTGTATACATTCGGGGGTGAAAGGCTAAAGTAACGCATTGATTTACTCCAAGCATAACGTCATGGCAAATGAGATTTTGTAACACTATACAGCCCTCCTGACGGGGGGCCTGAGCAGCCTCCAAGCACCTCCCGTCCCTGCACAGAGCCAGGCGAGTGAGGCAGTGACTCAGCAGGAGACAGGCACTGAGCATCCCCGCGTTTCAGGGAAGGACAAGCCTGGGAAGAAGGGAGACCAGGATTACACATGGGGAAATGCAATGCCTTTCTCCTAACACGTAGCTGCCGTTTCCTAACGGGAGACTGCAGTATGCTTAATAAAGCCTGGTTGTCCGAGGCTTGCGAAGTTAACCTGGAGAGCATTCATGGGAAAGGTCTTGTGCTAACTAAAGAGGGACAACAATACACCTTTTCTACTCACAAATGATATAATGTGACACAGAGAACAAGGACTTTGCCATGCATCAACTTTTCTCTCTTTTACATTAAAAACAAATGTAAACACGCACTGATTTATGCATCGCAACATTTATTCTAACCTTAACATACATATTTGTTAGAATCACAGAATATCCTGAGTTGGAAGAGACCCACCAAGGATCATCCAGTCCAACCCCCTGTTACCACAGGGAACAAAGCCCTTTGAAAGTGGCCTTCTAAGTAGGCACTCCGAGGGCACCTGGAGTGGAGTGACACAAGGGAAAGGACAAGAAACAGCACAGCGACCATCCATCCAACTTTCCCAGGACCTGTGGGCAAAGGTGCCGGGGCACTGCCTGCACGACAGAGCCGCTGAGCTGCCAGGCGGCCAGCCCGCCTCGCTCCATCCCTGAACGAGTCATCGGGGCAGCAAGGCGACGACACTGAGCAGGGGTATAGGACAACATTTATTTTAAGCCACCTTTACCCTGCAGTTGTAAACAAGCATGTGACAACAGATGGAGCAAGAGGCAACCATGCTGGCTGCTTTTGCTGGCGCATCGCTCTCTAAAACATGGCTGTGTATTTTTGTAGCATAAAATATTAAGCTCTAGTATGGTTCTCCAGGGTTCCTACTGCTACCACAACTCTGCTACCATTTGGGGTTCAAAGCAGAAGTGCCAGGCTTTCTGCTGGGTATGCAGGGCACTCAGCAGGCAGGTTGCTAGGATCAAGCTCTAGGAGACATCTGCAACTCGAGCCATGTGTAAATGGTTCTCTGCAGACCACTGGGCCAACACTATGGAGCTTTTTACTAGGCTCTGCGTTCAACCTCTCTCCCACTTCTCTCTCCATCACTGGTGAAAGCTAGACTAAAAATAATAATGAAAAAAAAAAAAAATTCAGAGTTCTGACATTTCCAATGTTATTGGAATAAGCCCCAAAAAATAGCCCTGTCTTCAGCTTGTACAAACTCCCTACAAATCAATATTAATATTATACAGATTTCAAGTGTTAACACGACCAGCCACGACACTTAATTTTGAGTTTGGATACCAAAGTAACTTGGCCTCTTCCAGTCTCATGAGTTAATACTATAAGAGGCAAGACAATACTCTGCAATTATTCTGGTGCTCCAAATATTACCAGTAAAAGACTTGCACTTAAGAATTAATCCTGTCAATGACTATCTAGAACAGGGCTGAACTTCTATGTACAATTGCTTAACTACTAAATTAATTTTGAAACAACTGAAACTAGAATTCACTAATCCTTCAATGAGTAAATTGCCCTTTAGGAACATGCTAGCTAACCATCTGTGATTTAGGTAATCTATTATTCTTGCTGTGTGCCAGTAACCACAAACTTACTTTACCATTGTTGCACTACCAATGCAACTGCTGAAATTTCCAGCATCACGTAAAGCTTCCCCAAACCTGATTTCTTCAACCATGTTGGTCTTTGAAAGTCTGCGAAGTCAGTGTTTTCTTTCAGATTTTAGCTTGTAACATCTCCTGCTTATCTAAAGTGGGAAATCCTCAAAGCTTTGTTTTCCCAAACAATGTTCTTTAGATGGTGCTTACTACGTTGATGCAACTGTAAGTACAGAATTACTGGCAGTTACAAGTCTTTATCTACAAGCCCCAGTAAAGCCTTGTACCTTAAGCTAAGAGAAGCATAGATGTACTGTTTAATAGGATTTGGCCTCCTTTCATGGAATATCTTGAGGTCAATTCCTGAAGTGTATTGCTTCCAGCTGGTGAACAGTGACATTACCAAGTTCAACTCCCACAATAAACAAGGCCCCAAAAAAAAAAGTTTATTGCTTGAATTACCTTTGACTACATATAAGTGCAGCTAAGAAGGTAATAAGCTGTGTTGCAATGAGAATATTTAGTTTCTTCAGCCCTCTCAATGTTGCTGTAGGTCATGCGACAAGACAGTTCTGCACCACTCCCTGTAAAAGCATGTCAGACTAAGCACACATCTGACACAGTTTAAGAGCTGTGCTCATAGTTAAACATTTTCTGCAGATTAAACTTATCAATAATGTTAGTATCTTCTGCATGAAAAAAAATATACAATTCCTTAAAAGCAGAGGGAGTGATTGATCAGATTTTAACTTCAAGACATAATTTTTCATTGCAAGGTATGTAATTAATATTAACATGTTGCAATGTGAATATTTAGTTTCTTCAACCCTCTCAGTGTTGCTGCATATGCTTTTCTCTTTTAAAGCGCCTGATTTTATCATTTTTTTGTGTGCTGCGTTTTGAACTCAAAGGCTGTTTATGCCTATTAGACCTACAGAATAGGATTGTGAAGTGACTCAGGTAGGTGGGGAACTCCAGAGATACCTGCTCCAACCTCCACTCACAGCAGAGCCAGCAAGAGAAGGCTGCTGATGGTCCCATCTAGCTGAGTTTCAGGTCTCTCTAAGGACAGATACTCAGCAGACTCTCCGAGTAACCTCTCCCAGTGTTTAACCATCCCCACTGTGAAAATATTTCTGCTAATATCTAAAACCGTTTCTACTGTTGCAGCTGCTGACTGCCATTGCCTCTCATCCTCTCCCTGTGTGCCTCAGAGTAGAAATGGATCCATCTTCTCCACAGCCCCCCCCTATCAGACAGCTGAAAACTGCAGCGAGATCTTCCCCTCTCCCAAGCTCTCTCTTCTCCAGGCTGACCAAACCCAGCTCACATGTTCCACCCCACTGACCATCCCGGTGGCCCTCGGCCCCACTCACTTCAGTATGTCACTGTCTTTCTCAAATCGGAGAGGCCAAATTCAGACACAGTATGTGAGATGTGGTCTCAGAAGCACCAGAGGGGAATAATCACTTCCCCGGAGCTGCTGGCTACATGCCTGCTAATGCAGCCCAGCGTGGGCTTGGCCTTCTTCCCTGCAAGAGTGAGCTGCTGACTCATGTTCATCTTGTTCACCAGCATCACCAGGCCCATACTGTGTAGCACTTCAGGAACAATTAAAGGGGGGGGCTTAAGGTGGTAGTGGAAAAACACCCCCTCACCATATGAAAAATAGATCTGCTTAAGAGACAAGGCAGTCCTACAGCATCCCCATTGCTGTGAAACTCATTTCACACTTGGGGACCAAAGATGAGAAATGTACACTGGAGAGACAAACTTCTGCAGGCAGAAATATAGCTTAAGGGGGGGAAAAAGAAAATATTCCTTATGCCTCCTTGAGTCTGACAACTGGCACAACATGAAATGTCTTGACTGAAAATGCTGTTTTCAGATCCGGATTCAGAATCTACATCTTGCATAACTCTGAAACATGAATATGGGCAAATGAGTGATACGGATCCCAAACAATAATTCAGTAAAATACAATCAATGCCATTCTGCACAACAAGGCTTCCAACAGAATGGCTATTTACATGTGAATGCTGTCCTTTTAGGAAAATATATCCCTTCTACCCAACCTATTATCATTTCAGTGCCTCCATGTTCTCAGCACTCCTACACACCATAGTCTTTCTATATAAGAAAGCTCCCATGGGACTTCCATGTCACTGGGTTATGTCCTTCCATACAAACAATTACTTACAGATTCTATAGTAATTTTAATAAGCTGTGATTTGTATAACACTGAATCCATAAGTAAAGCAAATGCATATTCTACTTCAAATATTTCAGTGCTTCCTATTCATGATATTATTGGACTAGCTCCACAGAGATTAACCTTATGTAGTGAGGCATAACAACCATGTAAAATTTGCCTAAAATTAATTTTCATTCCCCCCCAAATTGTTTAATACATATTGCCAGCAAGCCCTTCTGAACATCAACACTACATTCCAGAGTGACAGGCAAGAATTTGCATTCATGTACATCTCTGAATAATTACAGCTGCTTGGGTAGGAAATCTGTACAGTACTAAGGAACCGTGCTGTAGGGGGAATATTCACTTGAGTTACTCCCAAAAGGTAAAACTGAAGTCCACGGATCTCACTAACTAGCTCTCAGGGTTCCAAGTTGCCAAGAAACATAATATTGAAAATTAAACTTCTGAAGCAATACACGGAACCATATGAAAAAACAGAACACACAGCACTGCTTTACACTATATCATTACAGCAAAATAAGCTACTCCTTTACTCTGTCAACTGCCATACTGGAGAAGGGCCCATTTTACACAGAAGAGGTCCCAAAATACAAACTGAGAATTTTTCAGTTTGTCTAGCTTGTTTAAACATTGTTCCAGGCCACTAAGTTTCTGTTTAAATTCACATGAGCTCACACCGATATTTCTGTCCTTGCCCCTCCGCCCATGCAGGACCCAGATTCACAGGCTCCGTATTCCATCACCTCACCCGCATTTTACACCCCTTCCCTCACCCAGTCAACACGAGTAAGCCAATGGAGGCCAGAAGTACTCAAGGCCAGAAGATCAAGACCCCGACCTGCATGGCATATTCCTTTCCTGGCAGAATGATGTGGCACAGTTGTAGGATTTCCTATGGAAGCTACATCCTTAAGTCTCAACTCACTGATGAATGTTTACATTTCCTGTTTGGATAGCATAGCAAAAAAAAAAAAAAAAAAAAGTAGATTTAACACAAAAACACCCTTTACTAAGCATGGAGCTCTGTGGGAAAAAATAAATAATTTATGAATGATTAAGCTGGGTCATTTAATCGGTGTGCTTTCGGTATAGAGAGCCTTCTATATTGAATATTTAATAACTTAGTATACCTCCAAAAAAACTAGAAAAACTCCTGTCAAAATATCACAGGCAAGGTTTTAATTTTGGATTAAATATGTGATAGCATGAAGGCAGTAGAACTGCGTTAAAAATAAAAAAAACACCGCTTTTAAAACCCCAACAGTTAAATGCACATTCAGTAAACTTTTATAGCTGATATTCCCTTTCTCCTCCCACCTAATTATAATGAAACAATATGAAGAAGATGCTTTATCGGTGAGTCAGACAGCAGAGATCTGAGCAAGATCCAAACAGCCACACAGCGCTCAGCTCACACCATCCGCAGAAGAAACACGGATGTTTTCCATTTACATTCCCCAGCACCGCTCGTGGAAGCAAGCGATGGGTGCTGCATGCTGGAGGTCAGGATTCGGGGAGCGAGGAGGACGCGAGGACCCGAACGCTGTCCCGGCGTGGAGCGAGCCGCCGCCGCCGCCGCGCTTACTCTGCGCCGCAGCCTTCGTGCCATCCCGCTCCGTGGTTTGCATGATTGAGAACAGATGTGGTGAGACCACTCGTTTTCAATTATCAAACAAAGGCTGAACGTTGCATCTCCAAAATGAAAAGCTGGCACACGATTTATCTTCTTCCTTACCAAGCCTTTGCTATAATTAGCTTTGGGCATGAGGAAGGAGAAAAGACTGACAAATTAAACTAAACTCTCCCCCCCCCAGCTCCAAAAGCAAAACCTCTGAAGACAGTTCTAAAAAGTCACTCGTTCAGATGCCAAAGCTTGCAATGCAGACCTACTACACTTATTTTTTCTTACTGCCTCCCAAAACAAGTTTTATATCTCAAAAGGTTAGTCCAGGCATGCCACCTGGGTGAACATTCCTGTGGTCCAGTCTGCTTCTCATGAGGTAGCTGTATCTCCCTCAAACTAGCCACTTGTGCAGCAAAGGAAAAATGTAAATAAGTAGCTTTAATCAGGCTTTCTTGGTCCACAGCCCCACCTCCAAATCACCTTTCTTTCACAATGCAGCATATTTTTCAGTGCCTGTTTTCCAAGGAGGCTAGATGGAAGAAACTAGGCAGAAGCCAAAATGTCTCTTTCTAAAAGTGACAGCATCAGGTTCAGTTCTCACATATCCTAAACTTGCTCCTTTTTTTGTTAGTATGCCAGAAACATACTGCTGTTGCTATGCAGCTCAACAAGGTAGCTTAAAAAAACCCACACCACGCAACAAAAACCAGAATGTAGCATCCCACCTACAGGATGTTTCCGAAACCCACGGAGGCTGGGTGCAAATTAGGTGTGCTCAGACCTTGTTGGTGAGTGCCTGGCTGCAAGCTGAGAAGATGATGCTGAAAGTTACTTTCATTTCCTCACAGAAACCGGGTTGTCTGTGGAGTGTTGTTTTCTTCCCCACCACCCCCATAAAGCTATCTGTCTCTTAGCCCCTGATTTAAAAAAAAAATATCCTCAACTCCCAAAACACTGAGAAGTTATTTCCGTCAAGGAAGATCTAAATCCAGGTCAAGAGAGGTAGCCCAATAACACAGGCACGGACTATCCAGGCTTCAAATTAACCAATGCAGTATTGAGCAAAGTCATCCTCATAACACTCCGAGACATGTACATGCACTCACACGTGATTCCCAGTTATCTTCAGACAGTTTCATCCTATACTTTTTGAGAGCTGGACCTGCCCAGCAGAAGGTACTCACCCAAACAGCTCTCCCTAGGCAGAGTACTCCCTAATCGGAAAACAAGATTAAAGAAGAAAGATTAAAGAAGAGCAGCAGCAGCAACAGAAAGCCAGCTTTATGAAAGTGAAAGAAGAGAATATAGAGGGTACCGAAGCTCACAGGAACCAAGGAAAGATTTCTGCATGGTACCTCTTATGCTGGCTAGTAGCTGCTAGCTGTAAGTCATCAGGATGGTCTTCTCTTGGATAGCTAGTACCTATCCTGTTGCAATCCAGATGCTCGACAGACAAGGGGGTTATCACAAATACGCTTTAAGAAAAGCTCAAGCCAAATTTATGGGGTGTGTTTTATGTTTGTTTGGGTTTTTTGTTGTGTCTTTTTTTTAAAAAAAAAAAAACAAAAAAAAAAAAAAACAAGCAAGCAAATGGTTATTACTGCCTTTCTTCTTCCAGAGAAATCTAGGGCAAAATTCTCATAACCTGCAATAGGAGCAGTTAGGCCAAGAGCAACCGCCTTTGAAAATAATGTTTCAGTTACCAGTATATCTATTAGCATGAAAAGACATCCCTGTCAGTACTACGAAGCAAGAAGACAACTCAGTGCTTTCACTCTGTATCGTCTCCCCAGTCCTCATCAAGTTTGGGCCTTAATATATCAATTTTATCAACATAATTGTTTGGTTTTTTTTTTTTACTTCAGTGGAATTCCCTGCTTACCATATTCAAAGGAACCTAATTTCAGAGCAAGCAATGCCTTCTGCCCAGCATAAGGCGAAGCAGTAAGTTTCCCTTTGTACCCCGAGTAAAGCTGCACATAGGTGGAAGGCGCGGAGCCGCCAGAGACAGCGGCAGGTCCCGCGGAGGGAAGGATGCTCTCTGCCCCGCGGGGCCAGCTTGCGTCCGGCAATTCATCGGGAGTTGGGAAGGCAAAGGCCAAACCAGATTTTGCTATAACGTAAATCTGAACTTTCATCCTGGAAGATATCAGCTTGCACTGCAGTAAGACACTGCCAGATACATGGCGCAACACGGTTTATTTCAGCGGCGGGTGAGGAAATCGCCGCTTCCGTCCAGCTTTTATTTATTATTATGCACAGCAGCATCGCACATCAGTGGCTTAAACAATGATTTCTAAAAGGAAGACGACACTTAGGACAAACAAATATTTAAACAAGATATCATTAGAAACGTACGCATTCATAGATAGGAAAGAGGGTTTTTTGGTTTAGTTTCTTTTAGCTTAGTGGTTTGAAGAAAAATAATCAGGAAGTTAGCCCCCTTCCTCCCACTTTGTGAAAGTTCTGGGTATAAAACTAAATATAGCCAGTGTACGAAGGACCAGAAAACCATTTTTCTAGCAGCACGTAGATAAACCAAAAGTTAGGCGTGGTATCCTGCAAAGGAGGGTACAACAGTTTGTCCCTTTTAGACGGGAGTGGTTTAGGCTAGGTATGCCATTCAAATCCGGAAACGTTCGAACTCTTTGTACAGACAGCTTTTAAAAATATGGTGAGCTGATTAACCACATGAGATGCCTAGATACTGGCAATAAAGCACTGCATACATGCCCTGTTTAAAAAAAAAAAAATTCTCCACACAGCTGCTGATTTGGTTTCTCATTGAATTTTTTCAGTCATCTTTGAACATACAAGTAAAACTATAATTAAATGTAATGCCGTTCTCAGAAATAAGCCCAAATCTATTTTGGGCCAACAAAACAACACCTCCTTTCCAATCAAATTTTGAAGTCAGTCTTCTGATGTGGAACACCTGAAACAGCACTTCACTAGAGAAATACAGATTGATTGCAGTTATTTACTCTGAAAGGTAACATCTCCCTGTGACTAAATTTTATGCCAAAGTGCCTGGTTTCCATTTACCAGCTAAGTAAAGCTGGATGAGAAACTTAACACCTCAGGCCTGTATGTCCCAGTCTGCAAAATATAATATGTCCTTTGGAAGACTTGGGAAAACTATTTGTGGCTTTGCATACAGAGCACATGGTTGGGACTCGTGGTATAGGTTCAATTCCCTCCTGCACCCTCAACTCCATGAATAACTTAGGGCAACTCCTTCAGTGTCAGCTAAACTTCAGCTCTCTTTAAATCTGCTTCAGGAGTTGAATGTCAAATCTTTTGTAGGAGCTGGTATTTGAAAGAGTAAAGGTTTGGTTTTGGTTGTTTTGTTTGGGTTTTTTTTTTTTTTTGTTTTGTTTTGTTTTTGGTTTTTTTTTTTAGGTCTGAAAATACCTAAACTCGGAAACATGATTTTTTTTCTGATCAACTAGTTTAAAATATTTATGAAACAGAGCCTGCTAAAAGAAGTAAAATGAGAAAGCATTTCTGATATCACAGGAGGGAGAAGTGAAAGGCAAATACTGAACCTCTATACCCATGGTAGATGGAGTTTAACTTAAGAGCAAAACTGCAGTACGCAGAGGTGTATTGTGAGTAAAGTATGTACTTCTAGACGTGTACACTTGCATGATCTGATGTCATGCTCCAGGCTGTGTTTAATGACATATTTATTCCATATTTCTCGATACAGATGGAACAAACCAGCCTGACAATCAGAGGCATAGCAACTTGATGTGTCATATGGTGAAGTTGTACAGGCTGCTCCATAAGTCTGCTTCAAAGTCAGCACGGCACCAACAGTCCAGCGTGGCAGTAGGCATGGTACTGATGGTATTAATCTGTTATATTTAGTCATCTTCTGCTGCAACTCAATCTTAGCAAGAACCAAACTAGTCTAGTTACTAAAAGTTTTCATGGAAGTTAAAAGCCTGTCCTGCTCCAATTTTCCAATATCAAGAAGTTTCACCACAGCCTTCATGTATTTACTTTAAAGTTTCCTTTCTGTTATGCTTATTTACTTCACAAAGTACTTAGAGCTACAGATGGAAACAAATTAAGTATCATTCTCCCCCTTGGCAAAAGGTGGTGGGGGGGAATAAAAAAAAAAAAAAAAAATCAACAGATGTGGGTGCCATGACAAAGTAGGTTTCCACAAGACAGAGAGAACCTAAATAGGATTCCCCAGTGGAAATTTTTATTTGTATGTTCAAGTTTTATTTCTGAAATATACTGAACTGAATTATTTATTTATTGCCTCAAAAAAGCATCCAACATTAGCATTAGTAGTTCTGCATTCCTGTATATTGCTCTAGATATGGATACAAATCTCGACAAGACTAAGGAATACTCCTCTGGATGAAAGGCTCTTCAGTCACAGAATAACTTCTCAGTTATTTTCTGGAAAATTGGGCAAGTGGTATAATTATTTCCGTCATCATGTGCTTAACACAGCAACCTCACAAAATGTCTAACACGTAGTTCAATGTATGATATGACAGGCAGAAGGACAAGAAAACTTATTTGTTGACGGCTGCATAAAATTACATGCAAACCAAAAGGATAATGAAGAACCCCATTCAACATAGGTTTTCCAAAGAACCCTTCTGAAGGAGAACAGTGAGAAAGCAGTCAGTGATAGCACCTATTGACACATGTCAGGATAACTAAAGATAGAGGAATGATAATTCATTTCAAATCTATTTCACATTTCTGCTTAGGTGTACGATAGAAATAGAGCTTTCTTCTACAACAGAATCTTGTACTGCTCAGCTGAAATTTAGATACAAGAAGCGAGAGCTCCAATCTTTCTGCAAGTAGAAATAGGTCTTTACAAAAGCAATTTTGCTACTTTGTTCTAAATGTATGCATCGAGGCTTCATTACAGAAAGTACCAATAGATTCAGAGAGAGAGACAGACTAAATTTTGAGGTATTCAAACAAATCACACACTTGGACCTCTTGCGCATTTTACGATCACCCGTCAGCGTGGGATCAACAATGAGATTCACTGTTAAGGGTATTCATGGTCAGCTATGCTGGTAGCAGCTCTGCTATTCCCCGTCAGAAGAAAAAATACTGTAATTTTCTTCAGACAAACAAGCCAAGTCATCCACATTTGTTTTCATCTAATCGAGCATACAACTCGCCACTTTAGTCAGATATTTGAAAGCAGCATCATTTCCTGCTGTTTGAAAATGAGCTTTAAGGGGCGTGTTCTCTGCAGAGGCACTGCTTGCTGTCATCCAGGCAGTATTTAAAATAACTGTATATTAACATAAGGGGAGCTACTGGCCGTATTATCACCCTTCGAGTCGGCAGCAAGGAGCACATAAAACCAGTTGCGTTCCGGGCTGCGCCGCGACCCTTATCAAACAATGCAAACAATTTTAATGAGCTTATCTGCCGGAACATATTGTCAGAGATGTAAATGCAGAAGCGCTGCCAGCAGCGCATGCCAAGCGATTCATCAAAAATGCCTACAACTGCGACAAAGGACGCGAGGGTGTCCCCCCCTCCCCAAATGAAAAACGTTAAATAAATACAAAATGGGGCTGGCTTCGCCCGCCGCGGGGGCAGATGGAGCCGTCCCGTACCCCCCCCCCCCCTCTCCGCGCAAGCACCGGAGCAGAGGGGGGTTGTCACCCCCGCCCCAATGAGCGGGGGGGGTGTCGCTGTCACCCCCCACCCCGCTGTGCTGGGGGAGGGGGCCGCCGGTCCCGCCGTCGCCCCGCGGGGCAGCGCCCGGTGCAGTACGGGGGGGGGGTAGTGGGGGGGGGGGTACAGGGGCCGCCCGCGCCCCGCCACCCCCGGGCGCCGCCTCCCAGATCCGCAGCGAGGTGCTGCGGCTCTTTCCAGCGGGAGCTGGCTGCCTGCGCGGGGCTCGTTCTCCCCTTCCTTCCCTCCCACCCCCGCCCCGCTTTTTCCTTTCGGTTTGTTATTTTTGTTTGTTTGGTTGGTTGGTTTGGTTTTTATTATTATTATTTTATTTTTTATCATTATTATTTTTTAACCACCTTCCGCCCGCCCGGGAGCGGCGAGCCCCCCCGCAGACATCCCGCCTATTCACCGAACGCTTTCCAGTCGGACAATGCGAGCGCCGCCGCAGCCCCCCCTCCGCCCGCCGGGGCTGGGGTGTGTGTGCGTGTATTTTGGGGTGCGTGTGTGTTGCATAAAGCTGCAGCCCGCCTGCTTTATGCAACCATCCCCCCCCTCCCCCCCGCCGCCGCCTCCGCCGTACCTGTAGGAGCGCTCCCCCCGCACCGTGTGCTTCCTGAAGGGGATGATGGTCCCGTTATCCTGGATGATGTCGTTATTGTTCTCGCCATTTGGGGACAGGGCTTGGGTCGGCCCGGGCATTGGCGCTGCCGCGGCTCCGCAGAGCCCCGCGCTGCTGCTGCTGCTGCTGCTGCTGCTGCTGCTGCGCGGAAGGTGGCGGCGGCACCCGCGACTCTCCGCGCCGCCCCGCGCCGCCCCGCCCCGCCGCGCGCACGTCAGCCCCGCCGCCGCCGCCCCACGTGACCGCCCCTCACCATGGCAACCGGCCGACTCCGCGCCTCGGCCGCCCCGCTGCCACCGGGAGAGAAGAGAGGGGGGGGGGAAAAAAAAAAAAAAAAAAAAAAAAAAAAGAGGTGGGGGGGGCGGGGGCCCGCTCCGCCCCGCGCCCCCACACAAAGAGCCGCTCGCCCCGTGGCGGGGGTGTGGGGGGGGGTCCGCCGGCCCCAGCGCTTACGCGGTCCTTCCCGGTGCAGGCAGACAAAGCGCCCCACGAAGCATCCCCCACGCGCACGCACACCCCCGTCGCCGCCCCCCCCCCCCCACGCGTGTCGGCACGGAACCACGTCCTCGTCCCCTCCGGGAAGCGGGGGGGGGGGGGGGGGGTGGGTGGGTGGGAAACGGCGCCGTCCCGCTGCCCGCCTCTCCCTGCGAAAACGGCGGCCGCGCTGCCGCCCCGGTTTCATGAGAAGAGCCGAGACCCCAAAGCCCGGCACCTCAGCATCAACCCCCTCCCACACCCACACACGAGGGAGCTATTTGAGGCTCAAGCTTCTTGAGATGAGGACGAAACGAGCCCCCCCGCCCCCCCCCCCCCCCCCCCGCAACACGCTGCCGCCCCGGTGCAGTGCCCGGATGGCAGCACTGGAATTCGAGCAGGGAAACACCGCCCAGCCCTCCTGGACATCTCCCCTCCGTTTTGGTGGGCCTGGGGTGACGGGCATCCCCCCCACGGCACAAAGCTCGCCCTTGGTTGCCGGCTCCACGGGCTGCAGCTCACGAGAACGGGTTTGGGATTGAATGCGGTAGGCACCGTGTTTACTAACAAAAACGCGCACAAATATTAAATGGTACGACAACACAAGGATGTCAGTAATCATGGACTCCTAATCATAAGAAAGCATAAAGAGATCTAAGTTCGTTGATGTTATTTTTTTTCCCCCCGTTCCTGTGTCTGCTATTCCGCCTGGATTCCCACCCACCCTCCCCTCTCACCCCCACGCACCAGCGTGTCCAAGATACCAAGCTCCATCTCCCTGCTTACAGCTTCACTGCAGGGCACAGTAAAGCACCTCTCGAGCTGCACTGCACCTTCCCAGCTTTCTCCTGCTCTCAGGATTACACAGAGAAACCATTTGATGGCACATCCTCTAAAATCCTGCTTGGGTCACAAACAAGAAGGGAAAAAACCCTGCCACAGCAGCCGCACTGCACTGCTGGCACTGCTAGCCCTGTTAGCACCACCATTCACAGGAGTCCTCATCTCTTCCTCCCCTTCATTTAAAAGGGTTTCTTATCCCTCCCCCGCCCCATCCATTTCCCTCTGTGTATCTCTTATGATTTCTGCATGTCTCCCCTTGCTGAAACATCAACATCCTTCAAAGTCTGACATTAAGCACAGAGCAATCCTGGTCATACTCAGAAGCAGATCTGAACTTTACCGCAGTCAAGCCTAACCCTCAAGTCCCAACAGTGGGTCAAAACTCACATATTTACGACGTTAGAAAAACAAACTATCCAACTGTTTACAAATTGCTTTCTCTAAACAGAAACCAGAAAGAGTAACTATGGGCACAGTCTCTAAACGGCTCTGTATGACCTCAAGATTGCTAGACGCAAAGCAGCAAAAAATATTTGGGCAGATCTATAAATGTCTTAAAGAAAAAAAAAAAAAAAGCAGCCCCAAATCCAACTCTTAAAATGGTTTTTAAGTTGGCAGGTCAAATGGAAGCAATATGAGCATTTATAATATGTTCTGAGGCATATGCTGATATTTTCATAAAACTCGTAAGTTCCGGAGTTGAGACATAAACCTGAGTTTGATCAGGTTTATACCTCAGATTTTTTTTCTGCATGAAGAAAGTGATTTTATGAAGTTTTAATTTATCTAACCTTTCAGACTGAAATGACAGTTTGCTGAAAGCTTAGTTTACATGATTATGCTCATGATATAGACTCTGGATTCACAGAGAGCTTGTAAGGTGAATACAATCAATAACTAAACACCAACTGAACTTGGATTGCTCAGAAACCACTTGGAAATAAACCAGATGTATACATTAATACTCACACACACAGGGCAATCTCTAACAAAACTCAGATTAGTCTGCCGATTTGCCATGGTTCTCAAAACACCAAGACGGGAGGTTTTATTTATTCTTTCTGCCAGGTTTTCAAATATACTCAAATTTCACTTCCAGTAACCAACTTATGGACATTTGCAGTTGACATACTTTATTGAAAAATGTTTCATTCATTTGGCAACAGTAAACCCACTGGAGAAAGTTGCCTTTGAGTCTTTTTCAAAACAAGCAACAAAACACATTCTGCTAAGAAGGCCAGTAAGTGCCTTACTAACACTCAAGAGCCTGGAGATGCCAGAAATGCTACATGGTGACAGAATATAAAAATAATCTATAGCAGGTCTTCAGCTGCCAGACATAACCGTACCTGCTCTGCTAGGCAGAGAGCAGTAAAACACTCTGCTACCCTAACTTGTAAAAACATTTGTATTTCTTCACCAGTGGCAAAGAACAGAAGCTTCTTTATTAAGTCTCCAAAACTGTTTAAAACATATACTGGCAAAGCTACAGGAGAGAAGTGCAGGTGAGGACAGCACGGCAGCCCCGCTTCAGACCCCTTCTTCCCTCTGCATTAGGATTCAAGGTCAGAAAACACACGCTGCCTCCACGCAGAACCTTACCTTCACAGAGGCTGAGCCAGGCCTTGGCAAAAGAAGCTTGGTGCTGGTTTTCGGAAAGCACATGCTGCTTTGCTTGATCTAGCACAGCCTGGGGAGCACAGGGTGCAGTATGGATTCCATATGCATGGCACTCCTTCCACTTACAACTCTGAGCACTGCGTGGCCCACAAACACAACTCTTATCTTTACGTGCAGGAAGCCACCGGCATCTTCTTCCCACTTTCATCGTTCTGAGCAGAAGTCTCAGACATGGATCCAGCGACACAGAACATGAAAGAGGAACCTGTTGCTCTTATTAGGTGCCTGTGCATCTATACTGCCTTTATAGATTTTGCATGAGAGGCATACAAATAGAAAAGCAGCTTGAAGAATAAAAGGTCAGCATGATGTTGATTAAAAAACCCACCCACCTATGGCATGTTGAAAGTACTGCAATCTAGTATTTACAAGTGATATGCAGACTAGGCAAAGCAAAGAGCCAGGGAAGGTGGAACTGCAAAACCTGGTGTAATAGATCTTCAAGCACTGAGAACCACGGAAGCAACAGCTGGAAGGGACTTACAGAGGCTGTCCAGTTCAACCTCCCACTCGGAGCAGGATCACCACAAACACGAGATCAGGTCATGTTTGGCGACACAGTCATAGTCTAGCCAAATCTTGAAAATCTCCAAGGATGGAGATGTCACATCCTTTCAGGGGAACCTGCTCCCGTGTCACATTAGTCTGCTGTTCCCCATTTCCCACCTGACTTCAGCTACAGTGCAATTCCAATTTCTGCTGGAGAATACAGCAAGTCCCAGGGATGCTGAAGATTAAAAGGGCACCACCTTACCCCAGCACATGCATTCCAATACTATGATTTCTGCTGTAGCGAACCGGGTAGAGCAAACATTAGCGAACACGGCAACAGACCTAAACATCATTCTCCAAAATCTGGTCGCTCCTTCCCGCTCAGAGCTTTCGTTTTCAGTTCCTCTCTCATTACTTGCACTAGGCCTCACTTCCTGCAGTAAAAAGGCCATGCAGTGTAATTTATAACGCCTGAGTGTGAAATCCCCTAAAAGCCCAAAATGCAGTGTTAGAAAGACCTCAGGCATGCTCGAGCTAGAATTTTATACTAGGTAGCTAATGTGGAAATAAATTATGAGTATTTTAATGTTGATAGCAAGTGACCAATGCACAGCCTCTGAAAACAGAGGTGATGGCCACATTAGAGACTTCTGCTGATCTGTTTGTCCAAAGATTACTAAAACACACACAGTTTTAGGGAGCTTTGTATGTGACACAGCCAAAGTATAAATACAATTAACGATTACAGAAATTCCCCACTGCTTGGGTAACTTTGGGGGGAGGGGGAAGATGCATTAAAACCTAGAGTGACCAACGAGCATCCCTCACCTCGGACATCTCTGTTTACATTCAAGTTCGTAAAGGAATCAGTGTGATATTCCTTGCACTGCTCTCAGAATACACCTCAGCTACAACTTCAAGCTGTAGAAAACAACATGCAAGTATAACTATTTTGGCTCACATGCTTCACTTCTCAGAGTAGTTTCATGAACACTCCTGTCAGAAGTGCAGTTTTTCCACTGGGAAAGAGAACAAGAAAATGAGATCTCAGGCAAACAGTTAGAAGATAGAAACAGCTTTTGTAAATCAGCAGTCCTGATCTATGTAGTCTGCTAATTTAACTATTCTCACAGGCTTCCTTTATCAGAGTGAAGATTAAGAGAATTCTGAAAAGCAATAGATTTACACACTGTAGAGCAAAATCAAAGTTATTTCTGGTACTTGAGTGTGTGCATTTATCAGAAACCTATGCAGAAACGGGCTCTCCCTGAAAGAGTTGGCCAACAGTATTTGAATTTGAAGATAAGTGAATAAAGCAAATCAGGAAGAAAGTTTGGGAAGAGCTAAAGCAAGTTAGTCTGTTAAGCCTTGGAAACCTCTTATTCGTTCAAGGAAGCCCCAGTTCATTAAGGTACATAGACATACTTTATTCCTAGCATAAGTAGATTCAGTAAGATGGATATAACCATAAGCATACTTAACTAGTCTGCATCTGAATTAGCCTAATTCCTGATAGTATACACCTTTAATACGAGTTTCCCTTACTAAATTAAGAACAGAAGACTTAAGAGATCCAGATTTGCATGCTATCTGTGGGAAATACAAATGAGGTATCTGCAACTTCATGTCTGTTAGAGAGCACTGGCTCTCTGACACACTCTAGCACAGAGTTCTAACCTGTAATAACAATGTATTACACAGAAACATCCATAAAGGAATTAGTAACATCAGTGTTACTAACATAGTAAACATATATCAGATATGATGTGGTATATGATAAGTTTCAAGCTGACCTGGCTTATGCGGAACTCCTCACATTTTCCATTTTGCTGACATACCACACCAATCAGCCCAAAAGAAAGTTTCTACTGTGGCCTGAAGTCACTTCAAGTGAAAATTCAATACTATAAAGACTTTTTTTTTTTGTTTACACAGCACTGAATAAATTCTCCTACCTCCATCCCATTACTTCAGTCTATGCCTTAAATTTCAGGGCACATTGCATTTAAACTCACCATACCCAATGGCAAATGATAATTATGTTAGGACAAAGAAACACTGCATGAGTTTTAATAAAACAGCTACTTATCACTCCAGACATCCTGTAGATAAAAAAATGAGCTTCCTACCCTTGGGGATTATAGTGTTGCCACTTTAAGCAAAGTCTTGGTTATTTGCCTTCCCTGGAGAGAGACAGATAAAGAAAAAGAAAGAGAGGGCTGTCCCAGTTACACAATGTGCATGGACCACATCCCTATGAGGTAATTCAAATCTATTTTTAAATACACGGACATATTTATATTTCAGAGGTCACATTTAATATTTTAAGAAGTGTTCTGTGCCTGCGAGGAAGAGTAAAGTAAAACTTGGGGTCTTTGTCAGCTAAGCATTCTTGAAAATTTAGCCTAATAAGCTGCAAATCCAATCTGACCATTAGTGTATGAATTCCTCGCTACAAAGAGAGGTCTTGAAGAGTCACAGCCTGTGGATATTTTTCTTTAAAAAGGCAGCAGTTACCTTTTATACTTACTGTAGAAATCAAACAGAAATCAGAGGATTATTTCAAGATTCAAACATTGTCTACAAAACTAGGATGCTCTTGTTCTCAGAAACAGGACTTCAGAAGCCCTTGAATAGAAGAGCTATTTTAAGACTAGTTGTACTTTTTTAATATTAGTTTTTAAATTAAAATGAATAAATAGGTTTAATGGACATTTGTTAAATCCAACCCTTCCAGAGTTTAGCTAAATCTATCTGCTTTAATGAAAAAAACAACCAACCAACCAAATAAACAACATATTCCTATTTTAAAAGAAGCACTCTTCAGCATACATCAAAGAATTCTGTACTTAAAACATAAGAAGTTCACACTGAATATCCAAAACATTTTTATCCAACACTTCCTCCACAACAAAAAGCTCCAGTGAGAGCAGAAAGCACTCGGTGAAAGATGGTTCCGGAGAGAACAAATTTTTATTTCCATTAACTCCAGACCAAACCAAATTTTTTACTTTAGTGTCTGTTACATTTGTGTTCAGTGATATCTATCAGGCTTTAGCAGAGTTTCAGGCACACCTTGTGAGGTGCTTTCATCTGCAACCCTGTAAATGGAGTCTGTGATCAATAAATGCTTGGAGTAAACTCCTCTGTCTCACTTTGCCTTTAATACCAATTGAAAGGAATTGAGGCAGGAGGCTGACTCGTGGCTCATTCACATGCATTTACATGGAATTATTTGGCTGAACCTGTTCTAAATTTACCATCTCCACTTCCATTTGCACCAAGGTGTTAACTAGTTTTCTAGGCTTGTGTTGTCAGAGTTTGGATGTAAAGACTAGGAAAAGCCAAAATAAAAATATTCAGAATGTTCAGCTAATCTGGATTCCTAGACTTTCTTTCAGATAATGACAAAACTTTAATTAAATGAAAGTGATATTACTGTTCTAGAAGAGAGAGATTTGGGATTTTCAAGTTTCCATACAGTATAGCTTATGACTGTTACCACTGGAAAAAGTCAGAACTTCAGACATCCAAAACAAATTGAACAAAACCAATGAAACTGGTTATAAATTGTAAAATTTGGAAAATTGTAAAATTTGGAAGTGTGACAGAGTAGAAGAGAAGTCTAGCATTTCTTTATGTATTTTCAGCTGTTGAGGAATCTTTGGCTTTCTTGGGGCTAAAGAGGGGTATCTGGAAAAATGCAGAAAGATGAAAAAATCAGGTAGGAGTGGAAAATCTACCCCTCTGATGTTCCATCTTACTGTTCTCAATCTAACAATATATTTCATAAAAGCAGCCCTGGAGCATGAGGGAGGGCAAGGGAGAATCTTTGCAACACCATTTGTCAAGAGCAGATATTTCTAACATGAAAATCTGATACGACTGTATCCCTTGCTAAAGTGATACCTTTATTGGTAGATGATGACTTCCAGTATAATTTGTTACATTGCTGAAAACTTGAATTGGCATTGAAATTACATACTAAGAATTCAAGAACAGTTAATTAAGGCTCTTAGGATCAATGTTTCTCTGTTCCTATTGTACAATAAACATTGTGAAGCTGATAGCCATTTGATTTGCACGTGTCATCCAAGCAATTTAATGCTCCACGTGACTATCTGATACCTGCATACAACACAAGAAGTTGAAATGCTTTGGAATGATTATTAGCTAGGAAGTGTTCAGCATACAGTGTTGCACCTTGTTTACTATCAGCATTACAGCTACTGAACATGCGAAGCTTGCACAGGGTTTACAACCCATCACAAGGAACATTACATTTGTCAACATTTATCAACCTGCCCAAGATGCTCACCACTGCTAAAGAGGAAGGGAGAAGGCTGGCACAAGAAAGTAATAGTTCCAGCAGATGGCCAATTAAGTTTTTGGATACCTATTACTGGATCAAAAACGCTTCAACCAGTTGACAGAAAGGACTGGATCATTGCAAACCAAGATTTAAAGGGGTTACTTTGTCCCAGGAAACTGTTAATTAAGAGTCTGTCCTCCCACACTCAGCAAAAAGCCAGCATAAACACTGTTACATACGCTAGCTAATGTGAAAGAAATACAGAGCTAGTGGTGCCTGACCAGGATCAAAATTGCACTGCCAAGTCATTCAGTAGTGTGTGAGTATTTCCGTGACTGCAAACCCTGGCCCGAGAATCCCGTGCCATGCTACAAAATACCCTACGCAGTGTCCTCATGTCCGTACAGCACGCTACAAATCATTCACTTACAAAACAAACACGTCTCATACCCATCAAATTTGTGAATGCCAAGAAGCTACACAAAGTGGTGCACTCTTTTGTTTGTATGCTGCCTGCCCCTTCTCTTGATAACTGCTTTTTATCTGGGTCATTCACAGCATTAAAAATTTTTTTTTTTTTTTCTGTCAGTTTTGCTCATTTTACAAGCACAGAAACAGGCCCCGCAGTTACAACCAGCCTCCTCAAAGCACTTACTGCCACAAGTCTGTGCAAGCTTCACCCTCAGCACCACTATGGTGGGTCCCCATCTCTTCTTCCAGAGTTTGCTTTCTGATCCATGCAGTACTTCCAGCTCTGCAGCTAAACAAATCCTATCCCTTTTCTCCATTGCTACAAATAGATGAGCTCTTCCTCCCTTTTATCTCAGGATTTTTTCCACACCTGAGGTTTCCCCAGTGTTCTTGCTCCCATTCTTTCCCACCCTTCCTTTGTAGGCTTGGGCAATTTCCACTTCATCAGCCACCTGCAGAGAACCTGGGTCAAATTGGTTTCCTTCCCTCAGACAAAGTCTCCAGCATACCTATTGTCCGGCTAACATGCTGTCATTAGCTAATTATGCCTCATTTCATCCGGCCTGAGAGGAATGTGCTCCAGTACTTGCCTGCTAAGGTACATGCACATACACACGCAGCCATCCCAAGAAGTGACACCAGTATTTAAGGGCTGCATAATGCCCAGGATTCGCACACCTCGTGTGACGAATTGCTGCCATGAAGACACTAAAGAGCTGAAATCCCGGAGGCACCTCAGCATCTCTGAAAAACTAGGTTGCAAGGACTTGCCTGTGATCACCAGCTCACAGAGAAATCAAGGAGTGTTTCCCCTTTGGGCTAGAACACACCTATGTGTTACACACACACAGTTTTTTAAACAGAAATTTGTCTTAACCTTCAAACAGACTTGCTTTTAGTTATTTCAGACTCATTATGGGCCAAATACAAGCACCTGAGGCACTCTGTTCTTTACTTTCTGATAGTTTCTTGTACACCTGCTTTTTAACTTGCTGTTAAGTATTTAGACCTGTAACACACTTGTAGAATAACAGTTACTGCTTTCAAATGCTAGAGCATTTTGGAGCAAGGAACTGTTCTTTTAAGTCCAATTTCATTGCTACTTTACACAGTACTTTTACTAATATTAAAGTTTTAGTTTCCTCGTTTATTGATGGAAAACAGACTTTTTCCAATGGCAAGTCAATGTTCATTATCATCTTAATGTTTATCCTAAGTCTTTATTAATAAAATAGCCTTCAGATGAAGAGGAAAAATAATTTTCACAGGCAGATTTAACTATGTTACACTTATGTGAGTAGTCTGAATTAAAAAAAAAAAAAAAGGAAAAAATAAACAAAATATTTCCAAACTGTGTCAAGAAACTTCTCTCACTGACAAGCATTCTCTAGGAGCACTTTTGGAATTTGACATATCAGACCAAGTTTCCATGAATACTTTGAGCCCTTTATTAACTCAGTGTTGCAAATGTTTTATTTAGATACTTGCATCCTACAGGAAGCTTACTAAGCACTTTCTGAAATCCTGAACTTTCAAATTAGCCAAAAAAATGTCCTTGCCTGGTTGTTAAGACATAAAGCTAGTTGGGAAAAAGCTGATGCTGGCCTGCTTTAGTGGAAGGTGCATCTGTTAAACAGCAGCACACAAATACTGGGGCTTGGGGAAGAGAAATGGGGAAGCAAGAAAAGTTGCCAGCAGTCTACAGCAGTAAATTTTCCTTATAAAGTCAAGTTAACAACTTTTTAAAAATCACACCTGGTAACTGAATTAATAGTACCACATCTGCTGTCATAAATTTTTGGATCAAATGTGATACCAGCTGAAGCACTACTGTGACTTTATTTTATTTAAATGTAGGGAACAGATAAAATGTAATATAAAGATCACACCCCTACTCCAATAGAGAGAGGGCCGTTAGAAATGTACACACCTCCATTCCAAGCAGACAAGAGCATACAGAAAGTGCATGATCTTACTGAAAAGATAAACAGCTGGATTTATCTGCTTCCATTAACCAATGACCCACTTGTCAAACATAAGCTGTAGATTTAAGAGTGATTACACGAAGCCTCTTATATTAGACAAAAAAGATCCTAGCTATGAAATCAGACCGAGTCTGAAAATACTCGATCACCGTCAATATTATTCTTTTATAGAGACACAAGATGAGAACGAGTTACTCTTAAAAACCAACAATATAATGAAGTGTAAGGGTGTTTCCTATAGCGCTGTTCAGAAGGTGCCTATCCCATGCAGCCCGCTCAGGTCATTAGTGGGAAGCCAAATCCAGGCTTCCTGTAAGAGGATGAAGCTCTAATGAAAGCTGCTGGATAAACCTTAACGTGGGGGCACTGCCAGCTTCCTTCTGCACGGAGCAGGTATTCACAGAGAAGCACAACTGGCGCTCCCCACACCGCATACCTGGCCTATCTAATCACTCAGAGAGGATTTTTAACTGGGCCTGCAGCTCTCTGCTTTGGTGGCAGATCTCCAGCTGAGGCCTTTAAGGCTCGAGCTGGCTGCAAGCGACTTTGCCCACGCGTAAGCGCCTCCCACCACATGCTTGTTTCTGTGCCTGCTCCAGGCTCAGGTAGGAACTAACATGCAAGACTCTACAGATGATTGAAACTTTTGGGCTTGAGCGCAAGCCCTGAATTAACAACAGAGGAAATATACCAAGGACAACAAATTACTAGGTCCCAATACACTGAAAACCTCTAATTTTGCTACTTTGTACTGTAACACAACAGCAGTGCACAAAACAGTGGACTTCCCACACTCTACCTAAGGCTAAACAAGTCTCTAAGAAGGCTGAAGAAGCCATTATTATAAACAACATTTTTACCACAAGGACAACTTATAAAATTAAATGTGTGTTGCTTCTACCTGACCTCACCAGCGTGCTGTGCGTTGCCAGCAACTCACACTTTACTATGACTCAGTATATAGGGTGATTTTCTGGAAGATGCAGATCATGGGGCAATTTAATTATATAAGAATCCCAGCAGTCAGCTAGTGGAAACAAAAGTTTCCAGACCAAATGATTGCAGAGAAATTTTGGAAAATGCTAATCCTTGGATTAAGGAAAAAAAAAAAAAAAACCACAACAAACCAAAGAATAAAATCAGAGAGCCAGCAACATCCAAAAAAACCCCTCAAACTCCCCTCTTTAAAACGAAGTGCAATATTTGAATGATCTCTTTCAAGCCTTTCTTTACTCTTGGGCTTGTAGCAGGCATGGTGATTTTCTGGGAGCCTGTCCACCCCCTGGATTTTACTCTGCTGCTGGAGGCCCCGAGCCCAGCAGCTCAGCACCCCAGCACCTGTGTGCAGGTACAGACTTTAGCAACAGCACTGGAGAGGGGGCCAGGTAAGCTGTGTGGCACCTACCACTCCACTGAACAGGACAGGGACACGTGTAGTTCACAGAAAAGAAGGTGCAGATGGGAACAGCCACGGCACTCCGAGATCCACACTCCTCCCACCTCATCTGCAACAGCATTTTGGTTGTGGCTCAGCTCTTCGTCATATTCCTCAGCAGCACTTGGGGGTCACCACTGGGTACAGTCACCACTGTGCCAGCCCCATCTTCTCTTCCCATCTTCCTTCTAACACTCCTTTCTCCTGCAGTTGCCTTTCCTTCCCCAGATGGAATCTAGGGCTACTTACCACTTTGCTGTTAGCACCTTCCAGACATTAAAGTGATCAGCAAGTGTTCACCCTCGCAGTCAGTATTGCAAACAGACTAACAGGACACAGACTACTAGAAAAAGATCCTCTGTTTTCCTAACAGATCCCGCCTGATGGCAGACTCAGAATGACTGCACAGGATCAGCGTAGGTCCTGCACACATTTGCAAGATTATATTTATAAAATCTAGGAACTGCTTTGAAAAATTACAGTTATTTTTATAGCATCTGGATGCACTAGAAATACTTGACTTATCTGACAGGGATTCATATTTTTAACATGTGTGTGTGTGTCCCAGTTGTTTGTTTGTTTGTGTGTGTTTTTTTTTTTTCTGCTAGAACAAGCCTCAAATCTTTACTTGATTCAACCATTAATAAATATTCTTGAACTTTTAAATGAAGCACCATTTATAAGATAAATGCAGAAGGCAAAAGACAACTAGAAACAAGGGTATTGTTCTTTTTTTGTATTATTATAAATATATTGTCATAGCCTCAACAGTCATGGCATAAAGTAGCAACATTTTGTAACCTCTGAACAGTCATATTGTGTTTAAAATTAAAAAAAGGCTTCTGTAACATTTGAGCACAAAAGGTACTAGTGGCATGAAAACAGTGTCTTTTCCTCATTACAGTAGAAAATGAGGTTTCTATTTAATAAAAACCCCAACCACAAGGCTATGTGTTTTTGTAACTGTAAATGTATGTCAGTGCTGTTGACAGCTTCTGCTTTGGAAAGGATCTCATTATTAACTCTGAACAAAACCACACGTTATCTTTTTAAAAAACAAAGTTACGTTCCTGATGAGTCAGCTGCTTCGCTGAGCTCCTGTGGGATAATTTTTGGTATTGGGCACTAAAAAAAAAAATAAATATCACCCCAAAGTTCAGAATATTTTCAGACAGCACCATAAAAGGCTATCCAAGCTACCCAATTCCTAAGTTAAGAAGGGAATGGGGATGGTGAGTGCGCAGCCATAAACAAACATTCCACTTCAGTTAACTTTGCTCTCTTCAGTTCAGGATTTAGGTCTCTAGTTTTCTCATGTTGGATTAAAACCAGCCATAAAGCAGCTGTGTCTTATGCAGGACTGATTCCTAAACAGATGTCCTCCGCTATATTTTGTGGGACCTTGTGTTATTTCCATAGACTGAAAATGCTTTCAGAACAGTCCACTTAGGCCAGAAGTTCACCTATTTCGCATTTAAGTCACTTGGCTGAAGGTACAATGCAGCTCTTGGGGAAGTCAGGTCTTCTTTAGTGGACATTAAGGGGACTGGTTTGGGGAAACAAGCAGGAAACAAAGTGCACTTATCTAGAAGTAGTATTTTATGCTGCATTGGTGCTGGGAGATAGGGAGAAAGTAGGGAGAGAAAATGCTGCTTTAGTCTGTCTGGTTGAAGTAATTATATGCACCGTTAGCATGAATGGCCAAAGAACATTTGTTTCTGTGCAGGGAAGAAAAAAAGCTCATATAAGCCTTTTTGTTTAGATTTCCCCCAAACGCTTCATCATACAACCATACTTTATATACATGTGTACATACATATTTTTAATATATTTCCTTTCTCTTCCCTTATCTCAAAACTACTGAAATATAACAGGTAATTCCGGAGCTAACGTTCAGTAGTAACCAGACTTGCTTTCTAATGTTAGGCTGTATTGTAACCATTTTAGTGGTAATACATCAAGCAAGGAATTGTAACTGCCAAAAGCCCACTCATCTGCATCTCACACATGACAACACCTGATATGAGAATTGTAAAATTCCTTGGATGTTCCAACACCCATCTCTCATGTTGTTGTCCATATAACTTAACTCCACGAAAAAATACACCCATTTGTCAGGCTCAGGGACACCAGACTGGAAGGTTTCCTGAGCAAAGACATATATATAAGAGCATGCTACATGGATTTGGCTTTTGCAGTTGTAATAGCTTAGCAGATTCTCTAGCAATATAATGAATCTCTGGTATTAGAAGACTGATTGCTAGATCGTTATTTTAAAATATAATAGGCCATAAGGACTAAGAAATTTGGAAAGGAAAGGCTACACAGTAAGCAGCAATCCACAGGGAATATGCTAGAAAGCTGTCTGTCACTTCAGAGAGGGTTACTCACTGCAGGAAATCTGCATGTGTCAGATAAGTTTCTGTTAGACAGGTAGGATGCAGTCTGCTTTTGTAAATGACCATTTGGTGGCTGCACACTGTCTCACAGTTTTCACTGGGTTTCCTGCTATTTCCAAGTACTTGTGACAACACCAGTATAACCACAGCAACAAAGCTCGACTTTAAGCAGTGGCACCTACTCCGTGCAAGAGGAGAAAGCGACAGATGAAACCCCCCGTGGCTCAGCACGGGGCATCGCCCCGCTGCACTTCCATCTGCAACACCTCCACGGGAAGGAGTGTGTCCACAGGGGCAGGATGTCACATTTTCCTAGTGCTTGCTCTCAAATGCCTCCTGTAGTCTAGAGCTTCATCCTTGAGGAATACAAGCCTCTTTCAGCTCTAAATTACAGACTGTTACGAATAATCTCTTGAGAATCTCCAGGTATGCTTGAGCCCTGCCTATCTTCTAATTGCTGTGAAAGTAACTCTTCTCTTGTAACCTGATGAATCTGAACTCTGTGGCTCCCTGTTTAACTCTCCCTCTCCCAGTGTCAGTCTCTTCTTACCTGCATCTCAGCCCATGAACACACGCAATTCTTGTATTTCCTGTAGAACTCACCCTGAATAATATCCCATGTCTATCACTTATCTGGAAAAAATCTTTCTGCGTACATATTTAAGTTTTTTTCAGGACATTAAATAACTTGGAGCAAACCCCTGGTTTCGCTGTGAAACAAGTCTTTAAAATAGCTCAGACAGATAAACCCTTTTACTTTTAACTACAAAGTACACACCGCAAAGCAAGATGCCTCTTACATCCAAAGTTAACGTTTGTACACCGTAACAGCTCCTCGAGAATTAGCAGAAATGCGGCGGTACTTTTTAAAATGAAAGTTCCTCACTGCACAGCCTCAGCATCATCTCAGCGCTGTGCGTACTTCCAGCGCCAGCTCTGCCTAAAGCAACCCCACGCCGTCTTGCAAACCACTGACACTGCAGCACGGCCCTTGCCAAGGGAAAAGGCTCGCACAGTACGGCGAGCACCGTCTGTAGGGACTCTTGTCCAAACAGGAGGTTCATCGCAGGGTATCCCATGCCCCGTTTTGGCAACAGGGAAGATTTCTTGTGTAATAGCCCCGGTGCAGCCGCAGGAAGCCCAGCTCCGCTCCGGGAGCATCCTTCCCCAAGGCTTTCCAAACATTGCCACCTTGCGGGCCTCTCTCCCGCTGCCACCGGTCCCCCCACCCCGCTCCGCAGGTGACAGCCCCCCCCCATTTCATCCCCCCCCCCCCCCCCCCCCCCCCGCAGATTTCACAAGATGCCAAACTGGAGAGTTTTTAAGTTAACATCCAATTCGGGCAGGGAGGATGCGATTTAAACGCCCGTAGTTGGGGACTGAAAAAGGACGGCACCTTAGAAATGCGATCTGACATTAATTACTAACCCTGTACAGGGGCATCTTGTGTAGTTTACTCTTTTCCACTTAACATTATGAAGGCAGCACTAATAATGTGCAGAAGAGCTAACATTTAAAAAAAAAATAAAGTCAAGAATACAATTTCTCAGAGCTCCCAAACAGAAGGGGAGAACCATTGTCCACCTTCAGGTTTCTTTTTCTTTCTTTTTTTTTTTTTTTTCAAATTTTATTTTATTTGATTTTATTTATTCCTTTCTGCCAGCATTTCCTTCTCACTCCAGTCAAAAAAGCCAAATTATTTCCAAGAAGTCAGTGTAATCTAGTTTAGCTTTCATCAGTTCTGTTTCACGAATGAATGATTCCTGATGACTTGAAACTACTAGTTACACAGTCAAAGATGTTGCAAAGGACTATCACTTATTATTGATACCAAACTTATCTAGCTGCTCTCTTACAGACATCAAACACAAGCTCTCGGGTACTTTCTCAGTCACTAGCACTGTAACAAACACACCAAACATACTTACTTTGAGCATCCAAACACTTGCCCTGGTTGCCGGCTTGAACTATTCCTTGCAGCAATTTGGTACTGAAAAGAAAACATGAAAACCTTTAGTTCAACGAGAAAAAAAAAAAAAAAAAAAAAAAAAAAAAAAGACTTACTGAATGGTCTTTGTCTGTATCAGTTGGGCAGTGTTGCAATGGCTATATGCTAAAAATGAAACAGGAGAAGTCCTTCATTACAATACCCTAATTCAACTGTGTTCACAATGGTTCAGTGTCTAACACATCTGCACAACAATCAGATGTCCCTCTGATATAGTAGCAAATCTATGAGCTCCCTTATGCAGTGCCACATTCAGAGTTTATTCATAATTGCCAGGCACGTTGCTCTTTCTTCATCTGACCAGGCTTCTGAGCACAAGCAATCAGTTATGACCGTTGTGTCATGCAATTGGGGCCTTGCTGCACTTGTCTGAACAGCTTTGCAGAAGGAAAAAAAAAAAAAAGAGAAAATCTACCATTGAGAAACACATGAAGTGATACGCAGCAACTGTGTTTTTGCCAATACAACACAAAAACACTGTCAATCCTTTGAAGTGTCTCACTTAACAATGAAGCCATGATGCTGCCCACTTGTAGCAGCCACATTAAGGCCCATTCCCTTCTGTGTTCCTAGAAGCAATTGCCTACAACTGCTAGATTTGTCATCACATCCATTCTCTTAAGCGTTACATTGCTGGCTACAGAAACATAAGCAGGAGCAACCGTATATGGGTTTCAAATTGTGCCATGAATTACATACTAGGGTTACGTGGCTGAGTTTCTTAATTCGCCTTCTCAGTCAGCAGGAAATATCATTCCTAGCAGGTAAATAATGGTTTACAGTCAGAGCAGGGCTCTGGTTATTGCTGTTTTGCATTCCTAGTCAACTAGTTGAGACAGCCCAGCAGGGAGGGGTATTCCAAACGCATCTATCTCTGCATAACAGCACGAAACTACACCATACAGGATCCTAGGGGTGCTTGGATTGAATCAGGACAGAAATGCAAGAGTCTCCCACAGGTGAATTTATGTTCATCATAAACCCTGTTTTAAGAGGAAGAAAACAGAGTAAGTCTCACTCCAATTCATTATCATCTGGGAAAGGTAAACAGACACTTAAAGATGGCTTGTCTAAAGGACTGGATCCCAGCTCCAGGAGCTGTGACTCATCCTGGCAGAGAGCTCAGCAAGGCTGCTAGCAGACTGGAAGGCTGGAGCTACCTTAAAGCCAAACCAGAATGGGAATTAGCTATTAAACATGTTATTGTTTCATTTCTTTGAATCTCTCCAAGCCTCTTAAGCTCTGTGCTTTTCAATGTACTCTTTTTTTCCCCCCCATTTGTTTAATGTGGAAAGTGATTCCAGCACAGCTGACAAACCTCAGGCATCCTATTGGCAAAGAAACAGCAAATCCATCATGGTATGTTGGCTTTTGCTCAAGTAGGCCCCCCTGAACTTAAGCTGGGATCTAACAGTACTGTTCCAATAACTTGGAAGGATGGGACACTCTTAGGACAATAGTTAGAAGTAATCTCACATCAGATGTTGACCGAAACTTCTGACAGGCAACAGCAGTGGAGAGACACAGCAATTCCATTAGAAACGCAAGGCTTATTTTGCTCATGAAATATTTTCCATACTATACTTTTTTGAGAGAGTGATATTTATGTCATATTGAAGACAGAGATAACTATTTCCTTGTCTTCAGTAAGTAGACCTCAGTTTGGGAGTGATTTGACTAACACTACCACACTGAACTTCATTTGGATAGTCATAAAAAGGGAAAAACAGAAGCCCTGATAGCAGAGGTTCCTAAAATTTGAAAACTGATGATGATGTACCTCTCTGGTTTGACCTGTACATATATCTCAGCGACAGCTCGTGACATTTTGCCTGCATCCAGGTACCTACCCGAGGCACAGAGCAGTGCGATGGCTATGGCCAGGTGACATAATGGGAGCCTGTTTGCTGCTCTGTGCAGTAGCACTGCCAGGTCTCCACCTGCTCCATAATCTGTGCCAACACCTCGACCTGTACTTCTGGCTTGAGATGCCAGAGCAGCGCCCTTGCAAGGGAGTGGTAGGAAACACCGGATCATTAAGGTGAAATTTAATTTAAGTGGACAAAGGAATGCAGTAGAGGTCCTAGTTAGTGGGTGCGAGGAAGGTAACGATGGGGAGCTGGAGTTGTCTTTGGAAGGGTGGACGGATAAAAGTATGCAATGAAAACTTGGAGGAGAAGAGGATGCCATGTTTTCTCCCACTACATGCCAGGCCATGCACAGCTCTCAGCTGCAGGCACTGGCATCATAACACCACTCTACATAAACCAGCAAGCACATTTCAATTCCTCAGAATTTCCCAACACACAGAGGCTGCACTGATTTTAAAATTGTTTCCCATCTCCTAAAGAGTCAACTACAAATACATCTAAAGAACTTACTCTCTCCACCATGCTAAACATAGGAAAAAGGCCAAGGGGTAAAAAGCAAGAGGCTCCAGAACCACAAGATCTGGAAAATGGAAAAGACCTTAAAACAAGGGAAAAATATATTTCTTTAACAACTGTTTAAAGAGGAATTTCAGAAAAATCTCAGAGCAAAACAGGTAAGAAAAAAGGATCTTGTATTTTTCAAGACAGGAAATTATGATTTGTTCAATGTTTTAAAGTTACACATAGCTACAAGTTCCCTGTATTATACTATCTGTTGCCCTTATGGGGAGATTGTGTAGGGGGAAACAGCCCAGTATTTACTAGGAAACATTATTAACAGAATTGGGCAGATCTCATTGATAGCTGATGACTATTCACACAGTGCTTTCAGTTATCCCCCTCCTACAGCCCACTGCTGCAACAACTCCTGTCATCCTGCTGGAGCAACAGTCAGGAGGCCAAGCCCAGCCAGAGGAGTCAGACTGGTGGGCCACTGTTTTCCAGTTAGGTGTTCAAGAAGTCCCTTGGGGGTACCTTACTTTGCCAGGCTACAGCCCTGGAGCCCACGCTTGCCACTTTCTCAGATGCAGCTGAGTTACACAGCCTGCCACCGATGCTCGCGTGTGATGGTGATGGCCTTGGATGGTTTCAGCAGGCTCTTGCTGTTTGGAGTTTATGTGATCTTGGGATGTTCAGTGGACCACTGCTTTTTAGGTTTTTTCCAGTCTTGTGAGGCTTTCAGCTGCTCCCTCTCAGTGCATACTTTTCTTCCCTGTGAACTCGTTTTCTGGTAGCTATGGCTACATCCACAAACTCAGTTACCTGTTCAACCCATTCACACAAACTGACACGGATGTGGCTTCTATGATAATATCCCTTCAAATGCTGTAAAACATTGATTTAATACCAGATGAATGCTGACTGAAAAGAAAAAAAAAACCAACCCACAAACAAAACAAGGATTGGGAAAGAGAGATATGAGAAAACAAGCTGAAAGCCAAGTAACTAAGTGAAAAAAGACAGCAAAGCAAAGGCAATCTGCAGAAAACAAGCAGCACATCATATAGTTATACTATGGAAAGTATTACCCATAGCTGTTAGTTTGAAGGACCAAGGAGGAAAAGTTAGGACAGAATGTTATTAAGGTGATTTAAATCAAATGCCTTCTAGTACATTTGATGACATATTTTCCAAATTTTGTCTCGGGGAGCTGTATGTCCCATGTGGGCACAGAGCCCTGTCTTCTGCTACTGTGTATCAGTGGGATGGATGCTTTCTACCATACTGCACAGATTTTTCCCTCCCCCCTGGCAAGGGCTGGGAATGTGATGTTGCATGAAAACAATTTATAATATAGGCTGACAGTCATCTATTATTGCTTCAAATATCCTCAATGGTTATAAAAAACAACTTCAAAACCAACTTATTTTTAGCAACTGAAAGAATTCGAGCAAACCCATTGTGGCTGCTGTCCAGGCATTCACTGAGTAGAGAATAGCTTGACAAATTACAGAAATGGACAAACTTGGAGTATAAACGAGAAAACAGTGTCTATCACTATTTACATATGCTTTCCTGTTAAAAAGGTGAACTGAGAGATTAAGGTTTCCAGCATCAAAGGAAAGAACTGCCGTTTTTATGAGCTGTGCATGAATCACAAAAACCAAAACAAAAACCCCCATACATTTAACAGTTGGGCAGATTTCTCAACTTGCTGTTAACAGCCCAACCCTATGCTGCCTCACCGTTCCTGTGTAAGTCCTCTGCACCTACTCAGGACTGGGCTCTACAGCAGTATATGGAAGCCACAACAAGAACAACTCAAAGCAAAGCAATTAAGTAACGGAGCTGAGTTCAGTACTATCTCCAACTCCAAACCCATGAGAAATGCCCTAGTTTGATCCAGAGTCCTTCATAAGGAAGGCAATCCCAGAAGATGCGAGATGCTGTTACTGAGTGCATGACCTCTTTTGCTCTTGCCATTTCAAACACAACTTTGTCCCAGTGGTTCTACTCTTCTGCCAGTGCTCTGATTCCAAGACACTTATTGGCATGAAAAAGGTGCTAGAGACTTCTTATAAACCTCTGTTCCCTCCCTCTCATTGACAAAGCAACCAATGTTTTATTGGTCATTTACATATAAAGTAAATCCAAGCATGTCCTACTTAAGAACTTTGCAGGAAAACACATGCATCCTTCCTCAGAAAGAGTTCGTCTAACCCCTGCCTGGGAAGCCACTAGATTTTTCGCCCCATAGAGCAGTAAACCAGCTTCTGTCATTTCTGTTGCCCTCTCCCATCCCTCCTCAACCTTTTGGAAACTGGAGTTTCCAAGATGCAAGTGCCATGGAGACAATGCTGGGTTCAAAGCTCCAGCCAACTGCAGTGTGACACCTTCCTTTCTGCAGCAGCCTACCTGCCCTCCTCCTATTGAGGAATACCTTCCCTGCCTTCTTGCCCAGTAACTTTGAGATGCAGTATTACCTTTCAACTCCAGAAGGATGTAACAGAGCTCAGTTAATATGATTTCAGTTAGTGTGACAGATTTAGCAAACTTTTTTTTTTTTTGGCATAACAAGCAATGCCAAGCCAGTATATCAAGCAGTAGGTGGCAGACCTAATAGGACAAACAGACGAGAATGTATATTTATCATCTATTTAGCAGCAGGCTGCCACATTACATTTGGATCCTTTTCAACCAAGTTTTTCCTCTTTGCTCCTTTTCGAGAAAACAACCTTCCTTCAATTATCCAAGACACCCTTTTCTTTAAAGTTTAGTTCAGAGTCACTGATGTCTACATTTTAATTTCTATCACACTAACCAAAAGTCTGTTCTACTTGCACTGCCGGTGCCTGTCTGTTGGCTTCTGCATCCAACACAATCACCAATTCCGTTAGGCACCTGTCTGTGGTTTGCACACTGGACTGCAGTTTACTACTGATGCGCTTCTGTAAGTACTCATGTATTATGCATTTTGATGTGTTTTTCTGGTAGGCATTACACTATCTTGCAGAATGTACTTGGTCCAAGAATAACTAGAGCTGATCAGACTTCTGCTTTGTTTCATATACTAGAATCACTTAACACATTTCTCTTTAATACTTTCCTCTTTATAAACATGAAGTTATGCTGTGGTGATGTATATGTTTTATAGTGAGGCAAGAAAAGCCATCACTGACTGGGGTTTTACATTATGAAGAATTTGGCAATAATATTACCTTAAGGCATTCCAACCTCAACTGTTCACTCCTTATTTATGTCTCTGGGCTGCCCCTCAGTTTTGCTAGAACAATTCTGAATCCAATCCACTCTGAAGCAGGCACAGAAAGGGATTTAATTTCCAAGTGAGTGAGGGTTTTTTTTGGATGGTTGGTTGTTGTTTTTTTTGTTTTTTTTTTTTTTTTTGTTGTTCCCCCCCAGATTTAAAAAAATAAATGTGGGGCAACTTACTGTTTCAGTACACAGCATGGCCCCATCAACAGGTAGGTTGGCACAACTGGAAGGGCAGGATCTCACTGACTGGTATTGCTGGCCAGAAACAGGTACAGGGAACAACTCCATTGAACGGGCTGGAATATTAAGCTTTAAAAGCAGACATGAACTCCTCCTCTTATACAGCCTGGAGACCGGTGGGGACACAGAGCTATGGGAGAACACATATCAGCTTTTCTCCCTTCAATATGAAAGGGGTAAAAGACAAATGGAGGCCAGCCAGCAGCAAATGCTCTAGTCCAGGTCAATCCACCACAAGTTTCCAGCACATTTGTAATTCCCTGTGCCCAGCTCTAGGCTTCTTTTTGGGGCTGATTTTTTTTATAGTCTAATCAGCAACTGACAGTTACTAAGAAGATTCAAGGAAAAATCATGAAGGTATACATTCAGATGTTAAAACCCCAAAACCTGTGTCTATGTTTTGACCCGAGACATACTTTCTGAAGTTCTTCTAAGACAGCCAAACCTGAAGTTTATCATGAGGATTCCCGATGGCATAATAATGTATAGAATTACCCAAGTGACATTCTTTGAAAACAAGCCTGCTGAACAAGCATGGTAGGAAGAGCCCAAATATAACTTCCATAGAAGTGTTACACAGGCAGCTGCAGCAATCTGCAGGACTCCCAGAACTGCTTCAAGGATCTAAAACGTACCAGCTTCAGGACTAGTGAAATATTTAGAATGAGTTGGTTTAAGAGCTTTAAGACAGATGTTTAAACTCAGGAGGTAACATACGTTTAAATGGCACCATTCACTATAACCCTTACACTTCCAGATACCTGCATTTTTCTCAAGTGTATCTCAGTTAGGGCACCGAGATTAGATAGGCTGAATCCCCCTCTATTGGGGGATTAGTTTTTCAGGTCTCTCTTTACAATGAATGAAGAAAATAAGCGTATCAGAATATTCAGCAAATCAGTTAGGTGGCCACATAGAATGGGCTAAATGCTCCCATCTGTCCTAACACACCGCTCTGCTAACAGCACACAGCCATGACTGCAAGTTGCCTAGTTTACCGACCAGTGATCTTTGCCAAATTACAAAAGTCAGTAGCTTTCTTTAAAAAGTAAAAATAATCTCTAAACCAGTGCAACATTCACCACCTATACCTATTTCAGACCAGGAAAGAGGCAAGGACAGACCTGGAAAGCAAGTATGCAAATTCTTCCCCCGGGGAGGGAATGACCTTGGTGAGTGCCAGCTAGCTGGAGACCAACTTCAGAGAAAAAAAAGACCTGGGGGTCTTGCTGGACAACAGGTTGGAAAAGGCTCAGCAGTATACTGTTGCAGTAGAGAAGGACAACCCTTCACTGGCCTGGGTTTGCAGATCCAGTGCAGTAATTATTCCCCTGTATTCCGCACTTGTGAAAGTGAAGTACCTGTGTACTGGGGAGCAACAAACCAGCGATAGATATACTGGAACAGAGTCTACTATACCAAGATGGTTAAGGAGCTGGAGTACATGATGCAGGAGAGGCTGAGAGAGTTGGATTTATCCAGCCTGAAGAAGAGAAGGATTAAGGTGTGGGGGGATGTATCATTGCAGCCCATAGCCACCTAAGGGGAGGGTGTAGAGAAGATGGAGCCAGGATCTTTTCAGAGGCACACATTGACATTGCAGGAGGCAACAGGCAAGTTTCAACAGGGCAAATCCTGATTACATGTTAGGAAAAGCATTCTCATCATGAGGGTGGTTGAACATTGGGTCCGGTGAGGCTGGGAAGTCTGAGTATCTTTCAGACACTCAGAACTCAAGTTCCTGAGCAACCTGATCTGTTTGGGATGGCTTTGAACACGGGTTGGACAAGATTATCTCTTTCAACCTGTATCATCCAATGATTCTGTGTAAAGCTATCATAACTGCAGGCTGTTAATTGCCTGCTTACCTTACCCAGGAAAGAGAGCCCTAGTTAGGGTACTGGACTGCCACCTCAGCCCTTTTAACAGTTCTGGCACATCTTTCTGTGCCTCAAGTTCCTGAACAGGAAGACGGGATTAACTCAAGGATGTAAAGATAGATTCCAGTATCTGTGGCAAAGGTAAAAACAGCTAAAGTCACATATTTTGATTGTTATTTCATTCCTGAAGAATCTAAACATAGAATACATAAATATATGTATAATGCATAATATACAATACAGAAAACTAAACAACAAGGTTTTTCTCCTTACAACACTGGTGAAGCAGATGAAGAGTTCTTGGACTCCTCTCTTGTGAGAGCAGAATGGATTACTTTCGGTCAATTACAGATGGGCAAACCTATGAAGGCTGTAAGGCTATAGTTTGTGGAAATGTCCTGTGAACCTGTGATCAGATAAGGTGCTCACAGGACAGCTGAAGGTACATTGAAAGGTGTAGCATCACCTCATTTGTACTGCACAGATCACCACATGTGCTCCAAGTCATAAACCGAAAACCAAAAAAGTTTGAGTGTTTTCCTCTCTCATTTTCACCTAATCAATCCCAACTATCCCCTCTTCTTAGGAGGCATGTAAGAGTCACTTTTCCATAGATCCACAGTGTGACAAGCATCCTTGGGTGCCAATCTCTGCTGAAAGCACTATGTTAAACTTTTACATTGCTTAATCAGTGGAGAAAAGTACTCAGGTTTTCCCAATGACATAACCACAGCCAGGTGGTCATGAAAATCTCTGAAGAAGCAGGTTCTAGGTCTTCTCCAAGCTACTGAGGGGCAGATCCCCTTTAGTCTCTCATGTTTTGAGAGAGTCCTTCAACCACCCTCATCTACAAGGTGGAGGAATGGCACACCATCACTTCACACTCTTCTGCACATCTTTTGACAGAAAGCTGCCAACGATTGCGGTATTTAGCACAGGTAACACGATCTGGGTATGCTGATAAGGTTGGATCCCTTGGGGGAGTAGGCAGAGAAATGCTATTTGGTATTTATTAATTTTTCAAAACCGCGAGTGCTGATTTGCTTACCCTGCCCAGGTGGCAGTAGCTCTCATCACTAAGAGAAGCAGAACATCATTGAAAAAATGTATTTGCTACCAGTGTTCTCAGTAAGGATTAGAAGCCTGGACACTTGTAAAAGGTCTGTCAGAAACTGGTGACAACCTTGCACCCTGCCTTCAGAACAGGAAAGCTAAAATGCACTGAAGCTTGATGACACTTGAATTGTGGTAATGACCCCACACAAGTAATTAGAGCTAAAAATTGCAAAACCTATATATTTGACAAAGGGAGCACAGAGCCAACTGAATTTTTTGGACCTTGAGTGTTTATAGATCTGCAAACTAGAAATAGGTCTCTACTTTATATTAAGGGAAACAGAGAGTGTCATTGAGGGGGTTCTTCAGAGCAGGACTGTATTTGAAAGCTGCATAAATACCTTTTACTCCTTCAGTTACAACAACATTGCCACCTGATCACAGCTTGTGAACTTCAAGTTGAAGGAAAACATCCCAGTCTGTGAGATAAGGGTTACAGCTTGGTATCTCATTTAGCTACTCCCTAATACTATGCAATTAAAGCAAGTCAATGGGAGGGGGTTCAAAAGGTTGGCTGTCAAACTTTAACCCCTTCAGTTAATGCTGCTTTATTCTGTAAGGATAGTTTGCATTTGAAGTCTACCAAATCAGAAGTTTATGGGCTGCATTTCTGAGCTACATTATTTCCTCCAAGAGCCTGCAGTGCAAAGCTCACAGGAATTTCTGTTTCTTTACAATGTTTTGCAGACAAGAGCCATGGAACACAGTGGACCCGTCCACTAACTTGAAGACACATGCATCACTTCTGCTCATTAGAAAAAAGCTAATCAGGAAGTTTCCAAGTTACTCTACAGTATCAGATTGAATTTAAACTTCCACAGCAATCTGCTCTGGAAAGTTTTTCCTTCAGCACACTGCCAGTAAGTACTGATTTGAAGGAACAATGTATTAATTTCAGTAGTATACAGAATTTAAGTGTAGATACTTCTCTCACTGCCTTTCCCAGACATATAGGATGTTTTCTGTTTGCTGTCTAACTCAAGCCAGAAAAGTCACCACTTAACTGGAAAAATGGCTACTTTGGATTGATTTGCTATTTACACGCACACTATTTCCCCTGTAGACTGAACTTCTACATCTGCTAATTTTTCACATCTAGAAGACAAAGCCTTTTACCTTAGATTGGGAAGCAGAACTCTGGCAGTTTTGGTGTCTGGGGTTTTATTTGTTTTGTTTCCCTCTGCCAGTACAGCAGCAAATCCCACGCAGAAGTACAAGTCTTACTGTTTCTTCTCAGACCTATGCAATCTGCCCTAAGAGAACCTGGCCCCTGTCAATGTTGCTAGATAAGCATTCTTCAAACTGTGCCACTTTCTGTCATTGCAGCCTCCTACTAGTTGTTTTTCTTTGGAGTGACCAGAGTGTCCTTCAGCTGAGCCTGAAAGAGTGCTTGGCACATCTCCTCTCTTGCACAGACTCACTCTTTTTGCATCCAGGGCTCCCCAGATGGTAACTATCAGGTATTTTCACGCACAACTGCTTTAATAAACAGTGCTAGATATAAAATACCTGTGCAAAAGGTGAACGTGCATTTTGGGGCTCTAAAAACTTCCACAAATGAAATCCTTATTTCCCAAGCATGCACACATTTAAGAAAGCCATTCTCTTTTCGGCAAGATTAGTCAGCTACTGGGAGGCCCTGTAACAAGATATTACTGAACTGAACATGCCCAAGGTGAATCAAGGTAGTAACTTGTGGAACAAATGAGTGGCTGGATATCGTCCGCAGCTGAAGCATCCAACATCAGCTGAAAGCAGGTCTCTCTCACAAGCCAATGAGCAGTTTATGTATGCTTGTGGTATAAGTCCAATTTTTCTCCCTTTTTGGTAGTCAGCTTGCTTGTTAACTCACGTAGCAAAAATGCAAGATTCAACCTACGCTTTCCCATAAGATTGATTTCCCTGCAGGGGCTGTCTCACACTCTGCTGCGACTCTTACGCCCTTCCAATCCTGGTCAAAACATGCCACACCTTCCACATGAGTCAACAGAGCAGGGCAGCATCTCCCACAGCAAGCTGGGAAGCAGCTGAGAGGAAAGCCCTGCTACACTTCTCCAAACACAGTCCTTTCCTTCAGCATTGGGTAGGATACTCAGAGAAATGCAGTCTCAGTCAAAAATATTATCAGGAGATTGCAATAAACTGCACTTGATCTTGAATTGAACAGATCAGGCAAGGTCACTTCTAGTGAAATATTCACAGGGACAAATTCTAATTCACCCAGATATTTAGTTAGCTTATGCAAGACAGCTGGAAGTCTTTGCAACTCTCTCAAATGACACTGTTTGGCACCTTATCAAACTAAATGCCTTTTGCCTGTTGTGAGCATGAGCACATCATTTTACTTCAGCATTATTCTGTTCTCCCTCAGTATAACTTGTCAGTTTTGAGAAACTGCTGTATCCCAGAGAAGACTGTCAGGGTTCAGCTTTCCTACTCCTTTTTGAAGACAAATTGATGTTGAAGTTTCGTTTCCAGAAGATGAAAATGATCAAGATAATATATTTTGACATACAAGATGTGTAAAGAATAATACAATTGAAGCTGTCTCAACTTTAACCAAGTGACACAGTGTTACACTGGCAACTGCACTATTTTTAATCCCAGAAGTACTCCTGCTTTCCTTAGTCAGTAGAAAGGCTCACAAACTTTTCTTGTTTGAAGTGCTGTGTTCTTTGCCCTACCATTCCGTGCAGCAAAGCAGGACATGCAAGCCAGCGTAACAGTTTTCTGACACTAAGAACTCAATAAATTCAGGAACACAAGTTGCTGCTTCTTTTACAGTCAATTTGTTAATTTGGAAGAAAGCCACGTGTTTTGGCAGTCCACATCCCAGAAGAGGTGGGCCTGTCTCTGCTTGATACCAATGGAAAGGCATCCAGTAGCATGGTGAGAAAATCCAACTCAAAGAGTTTTATATGTTTATACACATGCGGAGAGCTATTTATTTGATTGTTGTGGGGCTTAGCTGTGGGTGCATGCCATGGGGGTGAGTGGGGAGTGAAACCCCTCCACGGTCAGTGTGATGCACAAGTAAAGAACAGGAGATGCCCAAGCAAAGTACTGGGCTCATGCCAGGGACTCAAACCAAGGGGCAAGTGCAGCAACAGGTGAAAATAAACTCTCCCGGGGACAGAACAGAATTTCTTCAACTTCAGAAGCCAAAAATTATAGAACTAGAAAAAGTAGGAGGGAAGGACCCTACTACACAGGATACATTGGGCATGGAAGGTATGCCTTATTGAGCTTTAATCTCACCTGCCAGATCTCTCTCCTGTTGGTAAGTGCTTTTTCTTTTAACATGTATTTTTATGTTCTAATAAAATCAGCTTTGTGGGCTGGAAGCCTCTAACACTTCATTTATGCTCGTATAATAGCAAAGAGTGGGTGGTTCCCCCATAAAGCTCGGGCTAGCTCCAGGCCCCGCTGCTGCCGCACTCCGCAAGCACACAGGCTGGCTGGTACCCAGCTCCCATCGATTACTTCTGAGCGGGCTCACTAGCACCTTCCAGGACCAGCCTATACACTTAGGGCTGTCAGAAAGGCAGAAATACCATTTAGTTTTACCTCAGATATTCTGAATGAACCTTTTCCTGCAATTTCAAGTTTTAGAAGTGGGTTATCAAATGTAAACAGGTTATAATGAAAAAAAATACATAAATAAACAAGGTACTGCGCAGTGGGGCATATACAGGGAATATCTCTGAGGCTCTATACCCTGTACCACCAATCTCAGTGTCTTTAAATGAATGCCTTTAGGCTACTGCATAACATACACATTTTATTTATGTCTTATTGTGTATCACTGAGTTCAGTAAAATCTGTAATAAGATCTATACAGTCAAAGAGTGGAGGGCAACACTGCGAATTTCTTGCAGTAACACACAGTGAATACTGTAACAAAGCAGCATCAACTCCTCTGTGACACATTGTTTTAATGGACAGAACTGTACCAGTAGCTACGCGTTCCTTTCAGAGGAAGACAAGAGATATCACTGCCATCGGTCACACAAGCGTTTCTTGTTGGTCCATTCCACAGCTACATAATAAGTGCCCTGTCATTCCACAAGCCCATCGTAGGATTTCTCTGTCTGGTTTTCTAACATGATCACATGTTGCCCATAGTTCCTGAATCCCAGGGAAGGATTATTGCTGCAGCAGAGACAAAACATCATCCTAAAGTCATACGCAGGATGCTAATCACATCCTTTACCTGATGTGGTCTTCAAGCATCTCACAAACACATCTCAAAAACATTGTCTCAGGTCAAGTGACATCTGTCTGGCAGTTATATTTCTTTCTCAATTCGTTATTTAGATCTCAGTTACCTATAGAGAGTTTTCATTGTATACCATATCCTTTGCGACTCCTCTTCCAGCTTGCACAAAAGGAGCTGAACTTCAGGCTTCTTCCTTGTGATGGAAATTGTTGCTTATATGCATGATTGGCAGGTGGACAAAAACCGAAATACCTCAAATCTACAAGACTTACTGTTGAAACTCAGCAACTTAGTTTGACTTGAGCTAAACTAGGGCAGCAAAAGCCAGCTGACTCTTCCCTTGACAGCACTGCCCTGAGAAAATAAATACTATTTAAGGAAATCCAGTTACTGGAATGATTTTGTGATTTGTAAAACCCTTCTGATTTCAGGATTCCACAATCTAAATAAACAGCAGCTGAACAGGAGAATCCATAGTGTTGTGCTGCTTCAGTAAGGGCACCCAGCTAGGCAGGGTCAGCTTGGGTCTTCTCAGCGGTGCAGGTAAAACTGACCTTGGCTGACCTAGGAAGGTAGCGAAAAATGGATTCTGTCCTTAAGGCATGAGTTAGAAAACTCAGTTTCTTGGTGGTAGTGGAAGAGATGATGGGAAACAAGGAGAGACAGTGAAGACCATGCAGAGCCAGCAGTGTTTAAAGGCGGGGCCAAGACTCAGAAGCTGCTGTTGTGACAGGGCCTCTCTCCTTCCTCTCTGCCCTCCTCATCCTCCTGGGAACCCACCTCCTCCCCTTGGGCCCTCTCAGGCCTCCCATGCCTCCCCCTTCTCCGCGACCACCCCTGCACCTGCCCCAGCCAAACCTGCAAGCCGCCCCACATCGCTCCCCCAGCTCAGCTCTGAACACACTTGTGTTACCACGCTTGAATTAAGGAGGGGGGGGAATCCGGAGCAAAACTTAATTTCAGCATCCACCCAAATATGCTGAAGTTTTGTGCCTGAATCTTCTAGTAGCAAAAGCACTGAAATGTGAACAGGCTAACAGAATACCGCATCAGAGTCATCCAGCCGTCAGCGTCAGTCCTCACACACCGCCTCAAAGAAATTGTCATTGGCCATCTGCCTCTTAATTACTGAGCTCGCCACCAAGAAGTCACCTCTGGACTTTCTGCATTTACTACATATGTGTCTCCAAAAAAATCAAATGAGGCTTGCAGTTTCGCTACTCAAAAGTAGCTTTCTGAAGATTTATCTATATTTTTCAAATATAATAAGTAATCAGCCATAGGACAGTCAGTGTCCCTTGACTCATTTGTGTCAAATAGCAGGTTAGTGTCAGAATTATGCTGGATAAGTATTTTAGTCCACAAATTGCTTTTCAAGTCACAAAATGACAGATGTCACTTTAATCCCTGCTTAGAGGAGTAATCAAATTTACAAACATGTTAAGCTATGCAGCGATGTCAAAAAGTAACTAACTCTACATTACCCACTTGAAAAAGTTCAAACTTTCTCCCTGAATCAGAAAACCCAATCAAAAGTATCAAAGAGCAGGCACATCTAAGATTCTCTGCCAGTACTGACAGTATTTTATTCTTCCTTCATCTCTCTCATTTACTGTACTAATACAACAAAAGATAACAGCAAATATTTTTTAACAGTTTGGTCTACATCAGGCACTTAAAATAAACACAATGCACTTAAAAATACCTATGAACAATCTAACTGCAGCATGCCAACCTCCCGGAAGAATGGCAACAGATAAAGCCAAGGGGACTCCCCTGCAGGAGACAGCTATGCTGTTGAACAAGACTCCTCTCACCACAATCCAGCACAGCCGCAATTGGTCACATATCAGTAAAAACACATGGCAAAAAGCAGAAATGACCACGCTCCTCAAGTTAAGCGTTCTACAAGTTTAATATTGACAGGAAAAGCTCCAAAGAAAAACCACAGAATTATCAAGGTGGAAAATGCGTCTATTCAAGTGCAAAATACATTTATTTTCTCATGTCTACTAATCACACAAAGTCAAAATGCTCTGACAGCCTCTCCAACTTATGTCACACCATTTTGCCCAAGAGGCCATCAGTCATCTTTTTGCCAGCTAATTCAGAGTTTTGCTTACAGCTTGAAAAAGAGAACCCTTCAACACCACCAGCTTTGTGGAAACCGTCACTTTGGTTATTTTTGTAGCATGTAGTAGTTATACCAGTATACTCTGGAGAACAACTAGTAAACTAGTTACCCTCGAATACTTCCCATGTTTTGGGCACAATGCATAACAAAATTATTAGTGACTTCTACTCCTACTAAACTGAAGGCTCACAAGAGTAAAAGTATTACTCTTCCCTGATCTAGTTGTGTACAGATAAAGTAATTGGAGGAAAAAGTTAACTTTTAAGACACTTGTCTCTGGTTGACTGTTAAGTTTTTGAAGTCCTGACTTCCTTCTGTTTTCCCAGAGGCCTGAAAGGAGACCCTAAAAACTATTTTCAAGGTTCATTCCCCTCTCTCCAATTCCTTACAATTCTACTTTATCATCACACCAGCAATAATCCGAGCTATGTAATCACTGTAATGAGATAGGTATTTTTTACGCTGACCAGCATGCTTGACACATCCATGATACACACCCTACACTGTTGTGATCACTTTTTGATACAAAGCATTTGATTTCAGGTGATGATTACGAAAGATTTCACCCAGTCATCTTGGAAACTGATACAGTCCTGTCTACAGAATTATCATACCAACATGGACACCTGTGTCCAATAGCAAACAAACCTTCATAGCACCTAATCTCATTGAAGGACATCTACAGTAACGCACAAGACCTCTGCTGAACAGAGTAACTGATAAGCAATTATTTGCATGTATACATAAGGAGACTGTGATACAGTATAAACCAAAAATTATGGCAGGATTCCTGGGTGTATCAGAAAATGATGATTAAGTCACAGCAATTGTGCAATAAAGCATAACATATCTATTATTTATATGCTTGAGAAATTAATATTGGTGTGACTTATGAAGAGCAGCACAATTACAACATTAATCTTAGCCCTATGGACAGGTGGTGCAAATTACCCCTCAAAGTCATCAGTCCTCAAAGCCTGACCACCCTATGACATAAAACAACCTCTCCAAACTCTAATAAGTTTGAGGATTTTTTTGCTTTAAGGTTATTTTTTCTCTATTTGAATTAGTATTACAGGGGTGCTAAACTACAGAGAACAAAATTCCAATTATATATGGTAGAGAAAATACAGACCTTTGAAATTACAATAACAACCAGATCTCTGCCACAGAAATTTTTTGTGCAAAAATAAACTAAAGTAGTAAAGTAGACTCCATGACTTACCTTACTTTGCTGCTTCAAAGATTCATTTAGAGGAGTATCCCCACTATGGGAACCTTTATGCAGCCTCAACATAGTAGGATTTTTTTTTTTTTTTAAGAGAAAATCCTGTTAAATAAAACTGCCAGTTACCACAGACTGGTAGAGAAAAGCTTCTCTCAGACAACTTCCTTTTATAAACCTCACCATGGGTGTGGCTAAATGGCTAGCTCCACCCTTTATCCTATTTAGAAACCCAGAGAGCCTATAAAAACTTCTCCAGAGCAAGATAATAATCTTGTCAACTTGTTATGTGCTCTGGTTGTTTTTAAAAAAAGTAGATAACTAGTTGATAGTTTCATGAACTAATGGGAAAAATGTAGATAAATAAAATTAAAGCTAGCTCTAATATTTGCATTTCCTGCAACGTGGTCTACAAACATTTAGTGAGTGAGCTCGGTTGGTTGTTTGCTTTTTAAAAGCACTGCCGTAACAACTTGAGGGAAGTCTAACAGCTTTAGTCTTTATTTGTATTAGAGATGCATTGCATTGAAAAACCAACACATCTATGGACTTGCAGCAATTGCCACTTGCATCACCTCTTGATGAGCTTCCACCACCAGTGAAGGCTCCTGTTTTCATCACTTGCATCATGAAAATGATGCAAGATCAAAGCTGTTTGCATGCCTCGTTAAATCACACACATGCCCTCACTGTGGAGGGACCACCACCAATAAAAACTAGAATCTATTCTTTTGTCCTCTAACTACTCTAGATCTTAAAAAAAAAAAAAAGGGTCAACTTTCTTTTTTCTCAAGGCCTAATTCAAGAGGATAGGGAGATGGACTAGGATGTTGCCACTAAGGCAATATTGCCTGCAGAGTTACGTATTACCCAGGCGTGTAATACAAACGCATCTAGATGTCTGCACTCTTGTTTCTTACTCAAGTTTTTGTACTATCCCAATTGATAGTTTTTGTATTTAAGAATAGAAGTATAAGGGACTATAAGCATAGTGCTTAAGGGGTTTTTTCACTGAATAGTTGAGGTTATCCTGGCACTCCTGCAGGAGCTTGGGTGTGAAATCGGAGTTCTTGAGGTGTTTGGCAGGAGCTCAACTATGCTTCTATCATCTGGGTTTGCTTTCAAGGGAGTGATTAGGAAATTATGTTCTTGTTAACAAGATCTGTGCAAGTAATGGCTATTATGCCCAACATTTCCTGTATTTAAGCTGAAGTGATTGTTCCATCTTGATATGAAGAGTTGAGGTATTTTCTTCAGAATTAGTGATTTGTGCCAAATATTAACTTTAAAAAGTATTACAAGAAGAACATTTATCCCTTTGCACAGTGCCAGGCCATTTATGTCTGAAAATGCTAACTGGTCTTTAAAATACATGTATCCATGTGGAACATTTACTATAAAATTAGGATATAAGCTTCATACTGCTTGTGCTGCTCTTTCCTCACCTCCCAGAGCATCAGATAGAGGAAAAAAAAAGCTGCCTTCATTGCAACAAGAAATTTTGCTTAATAAACTACAGCATTCACTTTTCATTGCTTCTGTACATCTGCAGGCAAGATAAACCATCTTCTATTTTAAAATCCGTATTTAAAGGACAGACAGTCATGTCTCTTTCTTTGGCTGAAAATCTGTAATCTCATGCTCTACCATACGTGAATGCAAAAATTCTGCTGCATTCTCCAAGGGCAATAAAACCATTTCACCCTTTAAAGAAAGCCCAATGATTCTGGGAAAAAGGTGACATCTCGGTGAGTTCACAAATTAAACGTAGCACGCAAGAGTAAAGAATGCAGTTCTATTTAAACACAGTCAGGAGAAATAGAGACGAGCTCAATTTCTTTCCTACTGCTGTGAGGTTCTCTAGCAGAGGTGCGCACCGTGGGCAAGATTCCTCGCTATCTGCTTCAGCGATGACAGACAAAACAGGTCAGCTCTGACATCCTTGGCTGAGTTCTCACTTTTTTTTTTTTGCGGTGATGTTCCCTGGGCATAGTGGGGGAATCCACAGGTGTGGGTGAAAGGAGGAGGAATATCACAGGAAATGGGCAAGACCAGAAATGGGGATACGAGCACTAACCTACTGTGCTCAGTGCAGCCAGCTCTGTACTGATGCAATTCATAGGCCAGGGCTTGAAACCGTGCTCTGTTTAGAAATACAGGACTGGGAAGATACCAGAAATGATGCTTTAACTTCCAAAGGATCTGCTGTTTTAGCTGGTAGTAACTATACCCCAATACTAAAACACCAAATGGTGAAACTGCATATGGTCTCATCTGTAGCAGCTAGCAAATAAATTGAGACAAAACGCTCAGTGCCTGGGATTCGCTCCTGATGAACCCTGCACATGGAAAATAAATAAATGTCTGACTTTCTGAGTATCACCAACACCTCTTGCAACTATGAGGGCACACCTGCACCGCCTGCCAGCACTTCTTTGTTACTACCCTAATAGCAAACATGGCATTATGCAGCTGTGAGAGCACTCACACTTTTTGTTGTTATAACCAGAGGAAATTGCTAAAGCTTAGTTGACCAGATCATATTTTAGCAGCTGAAACTAGGAGGAGTGAGTACGCAGCTGCAAGCAAAGGGCTAGTAGGTTTGTCCTTACTTTGGTCATACCCATCTCTACTGACGTCTTCTTGCCTTTGCCAGCTGCTGCCATGCGAAGGCGAGCCTTAAAAACATATTTACTTTCCTGCAAGACCGCCTCTAAATCTGCTTGTAGTTACCAAGGCACCGATTTTTTTTAAAGTACAGAACTAATCTGCCCGCTGACACTCCAGGTTCAGGGGGGGGAAAACTTCGACCGAGCTTTACTCCCGTTTTGCTCCGCGGTCCCCCCTCTCTTCGCGGCCGCCTGGCCCGGCCCCAGTTTGATGAGCAGGTTTGATAAGGCTGCGCGCCCCAGCCCCCCCCCCCCCCGCGCAGTGGCTGCGCGCCCCCACCCCCCCCCCCGCGCAGAGGCTGCGCGCCCCAGCGCCCCCCCCCGCGCAGAGACTGCGCGCCCCCGCCCCCCCCCCCCGCGCAGAGGCTGCGCGCCCCGCCCCCCCCCCGCGCAGAGGCTGCGCGCCCCGCCCCCCCCCCCGCGCAGAGGCTGCGCGCCCCGCCCCCCCCCCGCGCAGTGGCTGCGCGCAGCCGGCGGCTCTACCCGCGCAGCGGCGCGAGGCCGGGGCCCCCCCGCCGGCGGTCTCTGTGGCGCAACCGGTTAGCGCGTTCGGCTGTTAACCGAAAGGTTGGTGGTTCGAGCCCACCCAGGGACGGGTTTCCCTTCCTCCCCCCCCCCAACCCCAGCTCCGCGGCGGGGGGGGGGTGGGAGTGCAGAGATTTTTAAGGTCCTTCCCAACCCTCAGCCGTCCTGTGAGAAGAGGGTGCTACCCAGCCCCACCCCCGGGCACAGGCAGGGGAAGGGAAAAAAGCAAAGCGACAGAGTCTTACTGACAATTTTACGGTGAAGTCAAGACACACACACACAAAAAAAAATCTCCTAAAAGGGATGTACGAAATGGGCACTCCCTAGGAGCAGCTGAAGCAGTAGCAGTGAACAAGTGTGGGGTTCAGTCTCAGACGCAAAAACAACCACCACCCCGAAGTGGCTGAAAGCCCAGACCCTTTGTTTTCTTAACAAAGTTTTTTTTTTTTTGTCATCATCTGGAGTTATTTAATCTACACTTCAAAAGTCTTCCCAGAGACAGCCAACCTGGAGCTGCTGTTCAAAATGTCAGCCAGTGCAATTTTCCTCTCACATTCCCCAGACTCTTTTCAGCTGCACCTTGCAACCCTCACTTCCCCTACAGAAATGTATATTCCTAGCAAATCTCCTGTGCCTTGCTAACGAGGCGTAAAGATGCTCACAACCAATTGCCAATGGTCAGTCTCTGGTATCTCTAAATACCCTGCTTTTTTGGTAAATATTGCTCTTTATTAGGATTGACATCAAAGCTCATAGTGGAGTTAAAGGGTTAATGGAGATGAAAGAAATAGAACAGAACTAACTGTAAAAAGTTACTACGATTAATAATGGCTGAGAACTTGAGCTGCAAGAAAAAGGTGTAACAGTTAACAGAAAAAAAACATGAATGAACAGCTTTAAGGCTCAGTCTGTATATGTTGCACACTTTATTTATGTCAGGGTTCTTAAAGACCAATTGTTTGGTAATAACTAGATTAGCTAGCTTTACAAGAGACTTGCAGACTAACATGTAGAAGTGGAACAGAACTGCATTGAGTGGGATGTCCTACCCTGGCCCCCAAACACTCCAGGGAATCCCCAAAGCACGTGATGCTGTATGGAGCATCAGGCACTAAGGCAAGTATTTGCTCTGTTGGTGCAGTCTCGTAGTTGGAGTTTAAGCAGTCATCCTGGTAAGACAGGAGCTCTCTGCTGCCTCTGTGATTAGCTTAATTACAAACAGAAGTCACCTGTTCTCTTGTGTGTATAGGTCTATTAATACTAACGATATGCTCATGCCATCTGCCAGTGATCTATTTCCAATTCTGCAAAGCAAAGCAGACAATATTTGCAGGTGTTTGGTAATGCCTTTGTTTGGCCATTAAATCCACAAGACCTAAACATTGCCAAACAATATTTGCATCTGCAGGTACTCCTGCAAGACAATGTCTTCTGAACTAATACTAGACATGAAGAAGTCAAGACTGGTGGAAATCAAGAGAGGTATTCATCTATTGCTTCAGTTTTGCCTCTTAGTATGGGTCTTTGCCTCTGGCTTGCAAATATTCTTGGATTCAGAATCATAAGCTCATCAAGGGATGCCGCATTCCCCGCAGAGATGAGTCATGGGATCCAAGGTTAGTTTCAAGTGCCATATTGCAATGAAGCTTCAAGAATGAGTTTACTCACAGCGTTTCTACTTAGTCTGAATATTGTAAAGCCAAACAAAACATACTGTTTTCCTTTGATAAAATTTGACAATGCTTCTCTTGCAGTGTGATTCAAACTGAAGAGATAGTTACTACTATATATTCAACCCACTATTAATTGAGACATTAAATGATTACCAGATCAAAGCCTATTTTAATAAAATTCCTCTGGAAGGAGTAGTCTGAGAAGATATTTGGTCATTTCACATTAGATGTTGCACAACCAAACCATGTGGTGCAATGAGAGACAGATTTTTCCCTGCTGACTTTAACAATTCTATCAAGATTTACTGGATTAAAACAATTTAGGTGTCTGAAGCTTATAGCAGATAGACCTGCATGTTACATCCTTCTTCCCTTCTCACCTGTCAAATCTATGCAGATTTGTATTTTCTGGCAACTTGTTATTTTTATGTGGTAAGGCACTGGGAATTAGATCAACCTGAAAGCTTGTCGTTTATGTCTAGGGTAGATTATCCAGTGTTAGGACCCTACTAATTTTATCCCTTCAGGAAAAAGGAATAAACTTGAGTAAGTGTTGTACTCAATATCTGAAATTGCCTTGCTGAAGAAATACTACTGACTTCTTCCTAGAAGGTGGAAAAGTAATATGGTGAGTGATTCTCAAAAGAGACCAGGTTAGAGATCAGGCTCCTGTAAAGCATTAGAACCATTCCTGAACTTTAAATAGGACAAATTTGAAATCTGGGGTCATTCAAGGTTCAGTGGAATGAAACTGGATGAATGCAAAACTCTTCAGCACAAGATGCAGCAGTTTCTGGGACTGAGGATGTGTTCAACCAGGATCATCAAGACTCTCCCCACAAACTGTCATGTTTTCATCTTCACTACCACCTCTTCTCCTCCTCTTCACCACCACCAGGCATCTTTACCAGACCGCTGTGAAGAATTGTCCCCTTTTTAAGGCAGCAGTTGCTGATCAGATTTGAGCACACGTACCCCTCCTGAAGCCCTGCTCTTCCTATAGGCACTGTTAGACAGCAGGGTTGCTTTCCTTCAGCCTTTTTGAAACACTTTTTGGACACAGCCATAATAAAAACAGCTCAGGGCAGCCCTGCTGCTGGCTGCTGACGCTGGGCAGTGCTCCCAGAACAGGCCTGCGCCTTAATCCTGCCTGTCCTGCGACTGCGCGCCGGGGCTACGCTTCAGCTCATCAGGAACAAATGCAATGTGAAAATGTTCCGAGATCCTATTAGATAATAATATGACAAATGCTTGCCCTGACAGCTTTCCTAGAGCATTCTTGTTTTCGGGATCCTTTCCCTGCAGTTCAGGTTTCGCATCTTCCTCTCCCCTCTCTTGAGCCTGGCTGTCAGTCCCCTTTTCCCTCACCTGACTTTCCCAAGTGCAGAAGATGAGTCACTGTTTCTCCCTTACAGTCCATGAAGCGTCCTTACAAACCCTTTGAAAAAAACACCTTTATTTGAGTCTCTTTCCCCACCCATGTTTCCCGCACACAGACCGAACCCCATAGTTCCTCCTGCTGCCCTTGGAGCACCCGTCTTTAAGTTCACTGCTCCTAGAGATGGGCATCACACAGGCTCTCAGCAAGGAGGATCCACAGCCACCCCATGACAAAAAGAACGCAAAAGCCACACGTGGATTTCCCCAAATCCCCTCACCTTCTCATCAGTGAGAAATCAAGATCCACTAAAGCTGCAAGGATTTCACATTGGTTGTTGTAGCTATCCTCAAAGGAGCTAAGCAGAAACACCGACTTTTATATACGTACACGAATACATATACGTGCATAAAAAATAAATAAATGATATATATAAAGGTGCTGAAAGGCTCAGGATCTTATTTAAACCTCACCCAACAACAACACATGTGCCATCATGCACCGGTTGGTCTTTGGGCCCCCAGTGACTCAGAGCAAGGCTGCCGACATGCTCCCCACTGGGGTTTTCTGCACCAGCAGCAGTTCTCCCTCCTGTGTCTCATGCAAACACCGGCCCAGCCCAACTCTCTCTGAGACAACAGCTTACAGTTTTTAACATGATATAGTATCACTCCTCACAGGTCCCCAAGGGAAAGGTGCATTCCACTCACCTAATTGCGTTAGTCTAATGTTTCTTCCCTCTTCTGGAATTAAGTTGTATTTAAAAAACTGAACTGTATTAAGGTTTCAGTGTTGCAAGGCTTAAGAGAAGGGCCAGAATACAAGCTATTTTAAGGTCAATTTGAATGATATGTTTTAGTAAAATTTTTAGTAATTATTTTTCAAAGATTAACTGAGGATGAATTCTTGTGATTATCCGTTTGGTATGTGTGTGGGGGGGAGTGGGGGGGTGGGTACAAAGTGGTGTCATTTGTTTTGTAACTCCTCCAAGTACTTCACTGACATTTGGAGGGATGGTCAAAAATAACACAGAAAAATGCCAATTAGCCAGAAGAGACAAAGATAAACAGTTGAGAACACTTGGACTTGTGCAAGCTAAAAGACACCTGATTTGAGAGTTTTATTGCCAGAGAGGGGCCGTAGATTTAGAATATCAGACTAAAACTAAATCAGACCATTATAAACAAAACCATAGGGCTGAAATAACTATTCCAGCCCCAGACTACCAGTCAGCATCATCAATGCTGAGGTTATTTCCAACATACTTTAGACAGACTTTGTCCTACTGAGTAAACTGTCTCCACTGCCCTTGTGGACAGGAAGCTTCTCCTGCCCGAGGAGCAAAAGTGATGGCACAAGAATCCCTGTCACTTCTTGGGGGAAGAAGCAGACTACAGGAAGGCTTAACCTTGAAGAATAGATACTTGGTAAGTGGCCAACTGCCAAAAGTTTTAAATAAGCAGAAGACACCCCCCCCCCCCCCCCCCAAATGACCAAACCTGATTCAGCACCAGGCATTCTGATAAAGTCTGATAGGGCAATCAGCCAAGTTATACCAACCTGCCATGGCACACCTCACAAAGTGAGGTCATGGAAAAATATTTATATTTTCCTGCCTCTGAAACAGCTCCAAAAGGTGTAGGTATCTCTCAGACATCAAGCCCGCAAGACATTAAGTGTCCCGTATGCTGCTGTCCCTGACTCCTTCACTCTCTTACTAAGCTGATCCTTTTCTGCCTATGAAGCTGAAGCAGCTCATGGATTTGAGGCAGACTGAAGGAAACCACACTTGCTCTCAGAAAAAGTCAAATTTATCAACTGCTAGACATTTCCAAAGCACTTGGTTGTTTTTAAATAGATTATATAGCATCTCAGTCAGCTTTCTCTACTAGGGACAGTATGAAACTTCACTACTGCAGCAGCAGAACCATAAGTCTTGTGTGTTTTAGGAAGATGGAGAGCTTCCTGTAACTCAAACACCGCACCCACGAGATACAGCAGTAGGTGAGTTAAGGGGTCATAACCCTCCTGTCCTCCGCTTTGGGGATGATTTTCACTGCAAGGGCTGTACTAACAGGCAGCCATTGAATCTCAGCAGTGGCTGCAGACAACCCTTGTGTAAGACAAAGGCATTTTGTGCTCTTTGTATCTTTTCACTCATTGGGTGAGGTACCTGTATCTCAGGGAAAAGAGACAGAGCGAGCGTGTGTACATCAAGGACTTGGAGAGCATTCTGCCCGTGACCTGGGCATCCTGACCTGACAGTGCGTGCAGTTGTTCGTACAGCTCTTGAATAATAAATATCTCAACATGCCCTTGAGATGGTACTTCTAAATACTTGGGTCTTCACTGAAGCAATCAGAACCCTAACTAAAAGATTTACCCTGGGATAGCGTTCATGTAGAAGTTTTGACACAGTTCATTTGACTTCAGAAGACAGCATCTTTTAAAAGAGAAAGCGCATCTTACAAAATAACCTTTAAGCTGTACAATGTTTTGTTTGAAAGACTGTTCTGCTGTTCCATTTCTAAAATGTCATCTCTGTCTCAGTGTTTATCTTCTCTTAAAACACGGCAAAATTGCTGCAGTATTTCTTGTAAAAAGTTTTCACCTTCTTTACTGCTTTAGATTTCTTGCTATGTTAAATTATGAGCTTATATGATTAGCCTCAATTCATTTGCTACAGTTTGGGGCCACAGCTAAAAAGCAAATATCCCTTTGGGAAGCAACTAAAATACGAAAAGGACTATAGCTCACTCACCATAGAAAGCACCAGATGGTTGGCTGGTTGAATTATCAGAAGTTGTTTAAAATGAAAAACTGGTGGTACTTTTTTTTTTTTTTTTTTTCCCTGCCCCCCCCCCCCCCCCACACACACACATGTGCCACTACTGCATAGGAAGCTTGCAGCTTCAGGTAGCGTTAATATCTGCCCGTAGCGCTCCTGCCACGCTTGGCCAGTGAATGCAGCATGCTGAATCATGAGGCTTTTAGGTGTATTCTCCAGAACGGGATTTATTCATCACAGAGCTTCCCTACCGTGCAGCAGGTCGAAGGAAAGGTCCTTGCAAGCCTCTGTTACCAGAAGCTGTTTTGGAGGCTCACAACTCAGTGGCGACTTGCAAACTGGTTATATATCGAATGATTTTAAATTCATGCAGTAGTAAGCGTCTTCCTACCTTTGACACCATGCATTGCAGAGCCAGCCAACAACCCTCCCGTTTCTCAACTATTCGCGTCGACAAAACAAACACATAAACATGCTTCTCAGTCCCCAAAGCCCCCTAAATAGTAACTACTCTCTAGTGATGCTACTCATTGTAATACTCCGGAGATTTTCCTGGCTTAATTGCCACAGGATAACAGACTCGGTTCGAGTCAAGAGGTTGTTTTAGAACCGCCACAGCGCTAAAATTTCACTTTTTTTTTTTTTTTTTTTTTTTTTTTTTTTACGAAGAGTAAGTGGTAACCGCTTCGCTCCCTCCCCGAAGTACTTTCGGACCCACAGGCGGAGGCAATGGCTGCATCAGACAGAGCCACCCGGCCCCCGCTGGCTCCGACATCCCCGAGCTGCCCGTGTCCACCCGCGGCGCACAAAGCCGCCCACGCCCCGCAAGGCCGCCCACGCGTGGCACGGCCCCCCCGTGGGGGGCCAGCCGGCCACTCCCGGTGCCAGCGTGGCACGGCCCCCGCGGGTCCCCTCACCTGCTCCGCTCCCCGCTGCCGCCGCTTTTCCTTTCTCCCGCCCGCCCCTCTGACAGCCCGGCTTTGTCCGCCCGCCCCGCTCCGCTCCGCTCCGCCCCACGCGGGAGGCGCCACGGGAACCGCTCCGGGCACGGCACGGCACCCCGACACAGTGTCCTGCCCCGACCCGGTGAGAGCATCCTGCCCCGCGGCCTTTCCACGCACGGGACAGCGAGGGCACCAACCCACACCTGGCTGCACCAGTGTTGTTTATTGTTTCGTTATTTCCCTTTCCCTTTCCCTTTCCCTTTCCCTTCCCTTCCCTTTCCCTTTCCTTTCCTTTCCTTTCCTTTCCTTTCCTTTCCTTTCCTTTCCTTTCCTTTCCTTTCCTTTCCTTTCCTTTCCTTTCCTTTCCTTTCCTTTCCTTTCCTTTCCTTTCCCTTTCCTTTCCCTTTCCTTTCCCTTTCCTTTCCCTTTCCTTTCCCTTTCCTTTCCCTTTCCTTTCCCTTTCCTTTCCCTTTCCTTTCCCTTTCCTTTCCCTTTCCTTTCCCTTTCCTTTCCCTTTCCTTTCCCTTTCCTTTCCCTTTCCTTTCCCTTTCCTTTCCCTTTCCTTTCCTTTCCTTTCCTTTCCTTCTCTTTTTTCTTTTACTTTCTCCCTTTCCCCCTTTTATTTCATCTTTTTTTTCCCCTTTTACTTCTCTCTCTCTTTTATTTTTTTCCTTTTATTTTCTTTTTTCCCCTCTCCCTCTCCCTCACCCTCTCCTCTGTCTTTGCCTTTGCCGTGAAGTTCGGCTCCACGCCCGCCTCCCCCCCCCCCCCCCCCCCCCCAGTCCCCGGCGGCTCCCAGGGCAGCGCAGGCGGCCGCGGGCACGGCGACCCCCCCGCCCCCCCCCCCCCCCCCGGCGAGCCCCCGCAGCCCCCCCCGAGCGGCCGGTGCCCGGTTGGGCGGTGCTGGGGCCGGGGAGCGGCTCCGGCATCGCCCCCTTGGCCGGATTCCCCCCCCCCCCGCGAAGCCCCACGCCTCGGCTCGCAGCCCCGCTGGACCCGCCGAGGGGCGCCGCGCCGGGGCCCGCCCCGCAGGAGGAGATGCCGATTTCCACAGGCTCTCGGAAATCGCCCCCCCCGCGTGAAAATCATCCCACCTGCCCTCGAGAACTGAGCTAGCCGAGGAAGCTGTCTCTAGTTCTTTGCTCCGCAGATGGGCTGTTAGTCAGGTCCTGCCCACGTGGAGTCTCGTGTTTTGTGTTTTGAAGTTCTGTGTCATGTAGCCATAAACGCTGGGGGGAGGTGAGCTCTCTGTAGGATGTTTCTTCCTATTTTTGTAATGGTAACTATGAACTAGGGCTTGGGGAAAAGAGAAAAGGCACAGAGTCTTCCCTCCCTTTCAATGCAAGCTGGTATTTCCCTCTGGGTGTTATGTTAGGGCGTGTTTAAATAAAGTCAAAATAAAGAATATGGTGGGGAAGCTGCAAAGCTATGAAATAAATAACTTGATTTTGCTGTAACACCATGTCATGGACACTTCAGAGATGGGAAAGGATTCTGCATGTTAGAGGAAATAGTGCTGTTCCCCTCTGAGCAGCCGTGTGAAGGAGCAGGGCTGAGATCCAGCTGCTTCTCCGATGTTTATGAGACCTCTCCTGCTGCGCAGACTGTGGGATCCCGTGTCCCTAGGGATGCACGGACCCCATACAGACCCAGCACAGCAGCTCTGCTGTCCCAGTTAACTGACAGAAAGGGATAGCCCACAGGGTCACCAACCCTCCCCATTGCTGGGGAGAGGGACCACCCCCTGTCTTGGGAGCGGGTTAGGGCCAAAGATGAGGTGCAGAGGGGTTCACCACCACTCAAGTGGGCTGGGGGCCATCTGCTCTGGAGGGTGCAGAGTGGGGTTCATGGCAGTTGGATGTTTCGCAGTAGAAAAGCGATGACAGTGCTGGCACCGCTCTGCACCGCCGATGAGATGATGCTAAAACTGTGAAACTGTGAAACTGGGTCTGGGTGGCAAGTATGCTCAGGAGCCCTGCTGCTTTCCACAGGTCACAGATACCTCCCGAGGGGGGAAAAAATTCCAAATATGAGCATTCTCAAGTAATGCAGAGTGGCCAACAGCTCAAAAACCTCCCACTCAAAGCCAAAGGAACTTGATGACTTTTTTGGTAGTGTCTGAAAACTCCCGAATTCCATCCTATTCCTGTCCCTTCTTCTTGTAGTGACAAGAAACCTATTTTTGTGCCTACAGAACAGTTAGAGGATTTTGTTGCATCTGCAGGCTGCATTTAACCGAGTTTGAAGATCAAAAGGTATGTTATTTTTGTCTGGTCTTCTCTGGAACTCAGCACAGCAGCGTTTGAGATCCTGGTGGATGATTTTGTCATCAGCGCGTGCCTGAGCAGTGCAGGGATTGTTATCTTCACTGTGCAGAAGGGAGGCTGCAGAGCAGAGAGACAGAGTCAAGCTGCAAAACACCCTCATCTTCGAGCACATCCAGCCTAAATGCCCACGAGCAAACCTGCTGACTCAGGAGGTGTGTGGTCTGGAGATTTAGCTGCAGGTCACTGCTGGCTGGTCCCTCTCTCCTGCTTGAGGCCCCCACTGTCACAGGTGAGGTGTATTTGGTCTCAGCTATGGCCGGGTGCTTCCATGTTTGTCACCACTGGTCACGGTGGGCAGCGTGGCTCATCCTGTGCCCTGTAAAACCTGTGATTTCCTAAGCTGAAACAACCCAATCTGGTGAATATCATCTCACAGAGCCTTCAGGTACAGAATGCCCCAAAACAATGACTTCTTTTTTTTTTTTTAAAAAAAAAAAAAACTAGAGAGACTCATGCTGAAGTCCATGGAAGGTTTGGTCTGGGATTTATCAAACATCTACAGTAACATGGAGGCTGGCCTCTCTGTAGACATCCTGACATGTGTTTCCTTCCTTCAGACACCTCCCATGTTTCCGTTCTACACCAACGCCAGCACCAGTGTAAGGACCGCTGCTGCAGAAACAGCCACTTCTTGCCATAGTCCCTCTGCTGTGGACTTTGTTTCCCCCAGTGGAGAGCTGCTGGGGTCACACATGTTCCCTAGCATCATGGGGGGACCAGGATCAGGCTAATGATATGTTTGTGACCAGTTTGGTTTTGTGTAACTCATTTACCTTGTTCCACCAACGGTGCTGGAGGTAGCAGCTGGCGTTGGAGTGGGCTGGAAAACTGGCTTTACCTACCAGAACTGTTTTTAAAATGAACATTTGTCTCTAAAACTGGATGCTTGCTGGTTATTTCTTAGCAAAACTTGCTCTGCAGTTCACAGATGGACTCTTGTTTAGCAAGTGAAAAAAGACAGACGATGACTCCAAGTTGACAAAGAAAAGAGCAAAGCAACACACTTGGGTCCGACCTTTCCCTCAAACAAAGTAAGAGAAACACCTACAGGTATGGCTGTGACCTGGTCAGGGCTGCCCTGGCACCAAAAAGACTGCCAAATAACCTGCCCTGCAGAGCCTTAGGGAAGCACATCCATCCTCAGCCACACTTTCCTTTCAGGGAGAAACAATGACTTTCAGTTTTTTAAGAGCTCTTTACACTTGATCTTTAATTGCTGATGGAAAAGTCAAAGTTAGGTTGCAGGACATAATCTCAGTATAATTTATTACCAAAGGTTTTTCCCTGAACTCCTTTGACCCTGTAACCTCCTTGATGTTAATCTAGTGCAGGGTCATGGCTGAGGAGGGAATATAGCCATTTCACTTTCATTCTCCATAGCAGTAATTAATTATCTGCATCATCTTCATCAGTGAGTGCAGTTAAAGGTGGAACAAAAAAGACATCAATCTCTCTAATGCAGAACTGATTTAGATGCTCTTCTGTCATCATTTGGATCTTACCCCTTACAAAAACCCATAGTAAAATCAAAGAATGTGGCTGAGACTTCCAGCAAAGACATACACTGAAGCATCTGTGTAAATACATCTATCTGAATGTAAAACTCAGCATTCCTGCTTGCAGATGCTTCTCTGTCTCTTCATTTACTACTTCATTAACTACAGGAAGGGATTCCTCAGTAGTGACTTCTTTTTACAGTAGCCAAAAATATGCGATATATTTCCCATTAAAGCAAATGGAAAGAGTTCAAATGAACTGACCGTATTATAATATATAGCATCAGCCTTTGTTTACAGAGTATGAAAACTAAATTTGTCTCCGGATAAGTAATAATACTTCCTAAATGTCACAACTAGACAGGTTAAAGCCTTGTTTTGTAGAACCTGTTGAAAGAAAGCATTTTCTTCCCTTGTGCAAAATTTCTCTCTTAGCTGAAATAAAGCTTTTCAGTCTTTTTTGTTTGTGTGGTTTTTTTTTTTTTCTTCCCTGACCAACTGTCCTCCCAAACCACGAGCTTCCCACAAAATAATGCATTTGTTCAAACTTTACAAGTTGGCATCTGAGGAAACCCTCAGAAAATTGTCATCTCTCACTATTACTCATTTCCCTACTTGCTTTGTTGATACGTTTATTTATTTTTTTACCTTTTAACCCAAGTGCACCCAATGTGCCTGGAGCTCTGGCCTCAGACTCCTTCTGACCCAGGAGGCATTATGCAGTCAACAGGAGGTAACTATGCCCAGCACCCACAAAAGTTAATCTGAAACCCCATAATAAGGTAAATTACCAACTCCACCTTAACATACAGTCCACCATCACACTACGAGCGTGCAGCTTTACACACCCTGGGGCACAGCATGTTGAAGACCATGGGGTCTCCCTTGTACGTGGTGCCTCTGCCACCGCTCTCTTACAGTAGCCGTGGGGAGCAGAGCAGGGCACGGGGAGGGAAGAGGGCTAAGAAAGCTGTACCTCGTGTTGTGTCGACATGGTAATCTGCTAGAAATGTTGTGTGGTATTTTTATGGAAGGTCTTTTCCCTTGCTGAAGCCTTGAGAAAACAACCCCCAAATACATTAGTGGGCTATTCAATTATTCTGCTGGATACACACAGCCTATTTAACATGGTGAGTGTGGAACAGAAGTGATATATCAGCTGTCATTCTTAATATTTTCTAATGAAGTATACAAATCATCAGGGGGGGTAAGTTTGAAAAGTCTTACTCAAGTCTTACACATTCTGTGTTCTGTTGCTCAAAGGCAGGCTTGAATAGAACAATTCCTGGCTCATACAGGATATGATCCTTTGCTTCTGTTGCTGTTCTAATACATTATTTCTAGTAGGGCTGAGGCAAGAATTTTTTGGCACAGTCCTCCCCTTGCTCATTTTACCTAACTTGCTTGTCTCAAGGAAGGGCAGTGCTAAGTGGCAATTGCCTCAGCCGTGTCCCAGCATTAAAAATTAGGTTCTTAGGTGTATCTACATATTTGCCCACTCTACCAGCATCCCTGGAGAGCAATCCCTCTTCTCTAACCTCACTGTGGCCCTGATATACCCTATCACTGGAATGAATGAATGAGTTTTAAGAGTGTGTTTAATTTAAGCAATATTATTATGAGGTTAGACCTAAGTATGGCCTTTTAAAATAGTTCTCTCCAGGGGGGGGAGCTTTTCAAACTCTGCAATAGTCAGCTAGTGGTGAGAAATGTATTCATTTAAAGGGAATCAGTGATGTTTGAAAAAAATAGATGCTACACCAAAGGTCTTTACCAGGGGTTATGCAAAGGTACCTATTAATCAAGGTCCTTTTTGGGAAAGCTCTTAAGTATGCACCTCGTATCAGGCCCACATCTAAATGCTCTTCCGAGCAGGATGCTTTCCTGAATATATGCCAAATCCTTAATTTCCAAAGGGATGTCCAAGTCCATCTTGGGCAGTCTCTTCTGATTCACATTTGACCTTAAATTTTCAGGATTTGGGAGCATTCTCTTTCACTAGATGGAAGAAGTTTTCATCAGTGAAAGCCTAGCTAATTAAGTTGCTTTTCTGCCGAAATGGTGATGTTAAATCTTCCAGGGCCTGTGAAGTGTGCAAGCTCTTTGCGAGGCTGGTAGCTGCTTTCCCAATATCAGGGGGATTTCTGGATCAGATTGTCGTTACACAAGTTGGGAAAGAAGCAAACCCCTCAAGATTAATTTAATCTTTGTCCTCAATAGCAGAGCAATATTAGCCAGCAGTCCAAGTGGGCTGGCATCAGACTGTTGTTTAGAAGGTGGGTATAGTGTAAAAAAGGAGGTAGGGCTCCCTTTTTTAGTGAAGGGCAATTATAGCCCCAATGTGGATGGGGACAGTCCCCAGCTTCTGGGACCTGCCAGACGATAATCAGGGGAAATACACTGTGCAAGTGAGGAGCAGTGAGGCTGAAGATCTCCTTTCCTTGGAAACTTCACCTACCTGGAGGTGGGATCATAGTGATGTCTGTGGGATGGAAGCAGATGGCTGAGCAGACACCGTCTGTGGCACCTAGCAGAGGAGACAAATAGTGCCCAACAGAGTGTGAAGCTTGTCCCCGTGCCCCTGCGGTACCGTGGGAAGTGCTGTTCCTGAACAGCCTCAGGGAAACCAGCAAAGGTCTGACAAAACAGTTGCTAATGGCACAGTGCCATTATACAAGGTCTCTTCACCCTCTACAGGTGGCCCCCAAACCGAGTAAAATTCAGGATATCTTCTGCTTTGAAGGGCCAGACTTATCCTGATTATGACTGGAAGAAATTGTTCTCCCTGAGGGAATAATTAGGAAGCTCAGCTGAAACTCGTGTTGAAGATATTTTCCCTTTACAGTGGTTTTCCTTTGCAACTTGGAGGGTAATCCTTCTTTGAAAACATTGTGCACATATCACTGTACCAGATGCTGGAGAGAACCATGCTGTTCTTCCTGTGACTGTCAGGAGTGGAAGTAATGAAATGAAGGGTAAAGTGAGAAACCTTCTCATCTGAAAAAAAAAAAAAAAAAAAACCCACACATTTTTGTCCTTCTGTAAAGCCAAGGTCACTTCGGGTAATCATAGCAGCAAGATGCATTGCCATACCCAGATGCAAAGTAATGCACTTACCTAGTATCATGGGTTAAAACGATTCACTTTATGGCATCTGACATTGTTTTTTCTAAATAAGGAAGCATGAGTAATCAGAAATCTCCTGCTTCAGTATTACCATAGAAACAAGCCATGTAAGAAGTAAATGAACTGTGTGTACAGAGCTGGATCAGGTCTTATTGAATCTGTAGGAATAAAACTAACAATGGTGGAAGAGTCCAGGGGACTGAATATTCCAGTCAACAGAGCACTGAAAACCCCTAACATTGTTCACCCTGCCACCATGTGTTCCTTTGTTCTCAATGAAATTAATTCTGCACACTATCTGTGTACGCGCATTTGGCTTCATCTCATAGTAGTGACTAAGAGTAAGAGAATAAAAATTAACACATTTTTCCTGTCAGGCTTTAGATTTTCTGCAAGTGGTTCACAAATGATTTTTCAGTATAAAAGGTGAGTTTTTATTAAATATTACTTTTGAAAATGTATATTCAAACCAGTATCTGTTCATCCATTACAGTGGGTAATAAGGAAACTAATGACAAGTGACTAAACCTTTTCCCAGAGGACTGAGCAATTTGCATAAGCAATGCCTACCTCCACAAGCCACTTTCTTTCCCACAAAGGCAGTAGATTCTTAAGTTAAATGTCATATGTGAGGAACATTCATAAAAGAAAATAAGGAAGAGATACCAGACTGGAGCAAATACAATCATTGTTGAACTTAAAAAGCTCCCTGGTTGTCATTTACAGAAAAATATAAATATTCATACCATCCTAATAGCACAAGAAAGAAGTGAAATAGCTTTCTATATCATGACTGCTGATCAGAATTACAGTTTCAGAGTTTGGTTGAAAACCCAGGCATGCTGTTTATATAGGTTGGAAACTTGTGCAGAAGTACCAACACCACACATAGCAGTGCAGTTAAAGAGATTTCAGTGAGGAAACAATCATTTTTAGACAGGTAATAGAAATCTCTGCAGAAAGATGGATTAGTATGAGATGGTAAATGCAGTTTGGTTCATATGGGGTATAAAGGAGCTCTTTCGAAATGCTGTCACAGATGCAGAAAAGCACAAGTCTGGAGAGTTATAAAGGGCAGATTCCAGTGGCTTTGGCCTGGCAGTGCCCCACCGATGCTGAAAGAGCAGCTTCCCCTACCAGTCATGATAAGAAAATATATCCTGTATCCTCGCCCTGCCCCATTGCCTCCTTTCTCTTCTGCACACCACGTGCACTTCACTATGAGTAAGTGCTGTGGGCAGCGCAGCGCTTCAGGAACTCCAGCAACAACAACATATTTCAATTGTCACACACTATTCTGCAGTAAGTTGAATATTTTGGCAGCAGTTCAGCAAAGGGCATTATCCTTGGCACGGGTCTGGCTCTGCTTACAGTGGCTTTGCAGAGGGAAGTGCTGGGGAACCGGAGGGCCACACGACGTGTGTGCTAGGAAGGGGTTAGGCTGGATGAGCTCTGGGCTGGTCCTGTGGACGGAAGAGCTTCAGCACCTGACGTTCATTAAATGGATATGTATCTGTAAATGCATTGCATCATCTGGCTTGGTTTCTTCCAGAATGAACGCATTTTGTGGTTTCTGCACCTGCTCACACAGTGTGAAACAAAGCCCAGTGGGGACAATCAGGTGAGTCCCTGGAAAAAAAAAAGCAAAACACTTCTGATTTGAACTAAAACCTTCCTGTCAACACATCTTTTACTAACTGGGGCTGGAGTTCCCAACTTCCATTGACAGCAAAACATAAGCAGAGCATTTCAAATGAGACCAGGAGAAACACCATGCCCCACACCTGCAGTTTCAACAAGAACTAAGTTCCCAGAACTAAGAAATTAATTCCCAAAGTCTTGCTTAAGCTTATTTCAGAATTAATTAGGTGTCTAACATCCTGACATCAAAGGAGACACCTAAATAACTCCAGGTTTTTTTTAGTATTTGTCACACGTAAATATATTGGCCTGTATTCTCAAACAGCCTCCAATTTCTGATGATGGTGATAAGGAAAGTGAGATTAGTCTTGTCTCTTAGAACCATCATTCTGTTTTTAATTATTTGCAGACAAAGAAATAGGACTCTTCCATGGTACTGCTTGTTAGGCTGGAAGTTTGAAAGGGAGCCCTGCTGTAGTAGACACAGAATATACATTGATACATTGTAGGCTCAAACTAGGCAGGGACAAAAAAAAAGTTACCATAGCAAACATGTTTTTAATTATTGGGATGTGTTGCTTTTGACTTGTAATAAAGGACATTTTCTGCATTGAAGAGGAGAGTTGTCTGGGAGCAAAGCCAGGAGTAGCAGTGGTAGGGGGAAGAAAGAAGAGAACTACACAGATATTTTTGTTACAAATTGTCCAGAAAGTGGCTGCTTGAAATGATTTAGTTAAACAAATAGTACTCACAATTCTTTGCACTGCCAATGTGCTGATACTAATGAGGCTCCATGGACAGATACACAGTAAGGATAGCTGTTGCTTTTTCCTGCTCCATGTGCTTTGGAGGAGGTAAATATAAAAAAACCCAAAAAACCTACAAAAAAAAACACAAAACCCAAACCAACAACAACAACAACAACAAAAAAAAACAACAAACCATAACCCCAAACCCTCTCAAATACTCTTCCCCATCCAACACTATTATGTTTTAAAAATCAGCTGTCCACAAAAGTAGCCTTCCTTCAGCTTCATTACTTGCAGAGTAAATATTGCAAGGAAGGTAAGATTTCCCCTGGGCTGAGTTGCTGTGCTGGGACTGGAGCAGGCTCTCTGTCCTTTGCACACACAGTCCCGCTCTCTTTCCCCTCCAGTTCTCTACGTGTTTCAAACAGACAACAACCCAGGAGAGGAGTACAGGGCACGTATATGTCCCTCATCATCAGGCTGCTCCACGCACCTGGTGATTAAGAAGTGTCGCTGACACAGCAGCAAGACCCTGAAGGCAAAAGTGGGCTGGGGTCGCGTTTTGGGGGCTGGGGTCGCGTTTTGGGGGCTGGGGTCACGTTTTGGGGGCTGGGGCCCTCCCCTCTGCAGCTCAGATGGCCCCACGTCCCAAGGAGAAGTCACTGCCAGCACCCTGGCTTGCTGCCTCCGTGCTCCAATGGGGACATAAGGGAGCAACGTGAGCTTGCAGCACATCACGCTCGGCAACACTGAGCTCTGGTTCTCCCTCTTTTGGTGTGGGCAACGCCGCGCTCCACCCACCCCACAAGCCCCCAGGAGAAGTCGGCACCTATGAGGAAGAAGATGGAAACATTGCGTGGGGTTTTCAGGGGTCTGTGGTTTGTTTTCCATGAGGAGCACCTCTGGCGTAGTGACCTCAGGACCGATGGCTACTCCTGGATATGGGAAGCGTAACTCACGGAGCGTGTGTCCCACATCAGCCATGAGTTCCAAAGCAGGTAGCAGCCCTGGGTAACACCTGCACGTGTCTGACTTGTGGACACCCAGTCAAAGATTTCTGCGAGGCTCTCTTCTGTGTAGCTCCAATGCACTCCTCTCTGTGGTGCTAAATTAGTCCTGATTTTGCCACCGCCTGCACAGCATGAACACTCCTGTGCAGTGACAGGTCTCTAGGCTGATTTAAATCAGTCACACAATCAGTTCTACCAAAACACTCAAAGCCCTTCTTAGTAACTGGAGTTGTTCCATGATAAATTTCAGCTTTTGGCATGGAAGAACTTCAGCTGTACAGATATTCTGAAATGTTGTTAAAAACAGAAAAAAGAATCTGTATTTTTCCATTTTTTCTAGTTCTTACATTTGAATTGAAATGATCTACGTCAACACAGAATCAGAAATATTTCATTTAGAAGCTTGAAAATATTACCAAAGTTTGAGGAGTTGAAAGCAAAAATTAAGCCTGAAAGCCTAGCTGGGCGATGAGTACAGGTTGACCTAACATTGGCATGTCAGACTGGAGTTTATAATATTTTCATCATTTCCATAAGACTTGAAATTTCTAGAATAGGTGAAATGATTCAATAACCAGTGAATCTTTTTTAATTAATGGAAATGAGGCTACAAATGTGGTTAGAATGCTCATACAGCACCATCCAAAACAGATTTTGCATGTTCTCCTCTATTGCTAATGGGTCAGCAGTGCTGCTTTCATTGTCATCATTGCTAACTCTTGCTATTTTATTGTGTTTCACGTTATTATGTTTTTTATCATCATGCCAGAATATATATTAAACCATGGTGCATCTGGATCTGGTTTGTCTCCCCCATTCTGCTAAAATACTATAATAGCAGAGAGAGAGCTACACAGACAGACAACCAGCCAGACCAAAGATGTGGCACCACTTCTGTTCAAGGAGTGACAAATAGATGCTCTACACCCAGGAGAAAGGGCAAGCGAGGGGGTATGACAGACTTCTGTAAAATACTGAGTGGACCTGAAAAACTCATTTGGGAGTAATCATTTTATCTTTTCCAGAACAAAGGAATTAGGGGTAAAACATGGAGGTTCTAGGTAGCAGATTGAGAAGAGATGCAAGAACAAAAGCGTTCTTTGCACGACAGGTGTCTAAGTTGTGAATCTTGTTGCCACAGGAAGTTATGGATCTAAAAGGTCTAAAAGGGTTAAAATTGCTTGGCTACGTTAATGGAAGAAAAATTCCAGGGGCTATTGAACACCAAGATGTCATCTCTGGTGCAGGCATTCCCTGAGATGCTGTCACAGAAGGCTGGTAACTATATTAAGAGAATGTCACTACATTATTGTCTATTTTTATATTCTTTCCAAAGTAGGCAATATTTGTTACTGCCAGAGACAGGATCCTGGGCTAGCTGGACCTTGAATCTGATCCAATGTGTCTGTTCTTGTGATCTTGTATTATTAACTTTCAGTCGGAGAAAAAAAAGGGGGGACGGACATTTTAGTACTCATGGCTTTTAAACTTTGGAGCCACTATGTCCAATTCACAGGGTTGAGCAAAAAGAACTTAAATCTTATGGATATCAAATCAGTACGTTGATTTTTGAGTCATTTGGGGTTCCTGAATACCTGGGTTATATTGCATAGCACACTAGAAATTTGGTATGACAAAAGAGTCCAAAATAGAGCACAGCTAATAAACATATTCACAGATGTTTTCTGATAATCTTGAAGTACAATAGATTGCACCATTGTTTTGATGCAATTTCTGATTTTCAGATAAGATTCTGGCAGCATTGTAAAACAGTAGTTCTTTCTCCATGCATACTTTTCTTCAAAAATACCAAGAAACAATTGAAGCTCCTTGGCAGATTTTTTTACAAATTGTTCAGGACCCCCCACTGCTAAGTGTCACATTTGTGGTTTTATATTATCAAGTGTAACTTCACATGACCCAAATTAAAAAATTCCAATTAAAAGATTAAGAATATGATTTGTTCTACTGCAGTTCTGAATCCAAGAGAGAATGACTGAATGAAGTTATTAATTTGAGCCACAGTATGGTACTGTATGTAGTTTTATTTTTCTCTGTCTCTATCATTTGAGGCTCTGATCAATAAGCCACATTCACAGGGGTCAGAAGGGAGAGAGAGAAAAGAAAAGAGATTATTGCTCAAAATTATCAGACTGTATAGGAAGCAGATTTAACCGTCTCTTTGATTATCTCCCCTGGCCAGAATGAGATATGGTCTACAATTCATGGTTCGTTCCTCGTAACCAGTGAGGCAGAAAGGCAATGTAATGAAAATTGATCTATAGAACATATTCAATTAGTGAAATATGAGCAAAGAAATTGCTTCTGAAGAAAGTGAAAATTAAGAGTGTATACCAACACAAGCAGAGAGATAGACAGACAGACAGACAGGCATAACTTTTTCCTCTAGAAAAGCAGATGGAGTAATCACTGGATGGATTCACCAAGCAAAGACTTCAATGTGTCACCCACTTCTAAGTCTCACTATAGGGATTCAGCTATAGAAATAGAAAAGCAAAAATTAAAATCCCAATTTATGATTGTTCTCTTTCACTCATTATCAGAAGGTGGCATTTTGGAAAAATGAAGAGCTGCTTCACTGCTAAAGACCTTGTTGCAGCAAAATCTTCAGTTCTTCATTTTTCCTTCAGCTTCTGCCTGTGTAAGCCAAGGCACATCACTGATGTCCTCTTGCTTCCATGTTTCTTAGTTGCAAAATGTGGGTAGTAATCACCAGGATTAATTAATACAGAGAGTGCTTTGATTTCCTTTGACAAGAGGTTTATAACAGCATAAAAATATGTTGGGGAAATAAATGCATTCTCTCTTATCTGAAACGTGGATCTCTTACATGGTCACTTGTATGTTCTCAGAAAAGTAATAACAAATGATCTTCCCATCTGTGCAGGCTCACTCATATAGCATGGAAGAAAAATAACTTCTGTTGTTTAGATGAGCAGTGAGAGAACGTGGAGCAAATCAGGGTAAGCAAATACTTAAGGCTAAAGCCATACAGTATTCAAGAGTATGCATAGACTGAAACATGTTAACATGAAACATTCATGGACTACTTTAAGAAGGGAAATCATAAACAATTGAGTCTAGTTGTAGAGAAATCATGGAGAGAAAAGGGTTTAAACGTTTAGAATAAATTTTTCATTGTAAATAGGTCAAGGTATTCATATGGATGATTTTGCAAAGAAAATATTTGTTGTTCCCTTTGAGACTGCTCAGCCATCTCTGGGGATTTCCATTTTCCATGCTACTCCCTATTTCAGCACCTACACATGCTTACAGATTTTTGCTACATTCGGTTTCTATGACTGTATTTTTCTGACAGACTTCTAATTGAAAGCAGCATGATAAACTGTAGGAAACCCTGTCTCCGTAGTCCCGCCATCGCTGCTGCAGAAAGTCAGCCTGTCTGCACGGCCAATTTTTGTGCCGTCCCTGAGCCACAGCCGTGCCCTGCGCAGTCGTAAATCAGAAGTGAAGGCTGCCGAGAAGTCTCTGCCGTGGCCGTGGCTGGCTCAGCGGCGTGGCTGGGGGCTGCCGAGCGTGAGCGACGGGGGCCGGAGGGCACGCAGCAGTGGGGAGGGCGATACCACCTTCACCCCCCTTCCATGACTCGCAGGCGTACGTTGGCTCACTTTGCCCCTTTGTACTGAAGATGGGAAGATTTCGCGTTCCCCCGTCCCCAAAGTGATGCTGCAAGAGCAGAAAAAGCAGCGCGCGGCGAAACGTGTGAGCAAATCCTCCAGGACGGGAAGGCTCCAGACAGCGAGTAGAAAGGTACAGCTCCTGGAGGAAGCTGCTCCCACTTCGTGTCAGGGTGTATTTGGTCCAAAGATCTCAGCTTTGGGCTGATCCTTCCCTTTGTTTTCATGTTCCTGTCCAATGAAGATCAGCTAGCAGCCAAAAGACTAATAGGCAGCCTCAGCCTCTTCATTTTCGTATTGTGTTTTTTCCCCCTCTCTCTCTGAAGAACAGGAACGCCTGCCAACAGCACTCAGTGAGCAGGCTTGTCCCCGGCCGTGCCTGTGCTGGGGTGGCCCCATGCGTGATCTCACAGCCACTCTACGGCTAGAAGACCAGGCACCCCGTGGTTTACGCTTTTTGGCAGTGAGATGACAGTTCCCCGTGATATGCAATTTGGTAGGAGAGAGTAAAGAGCTAAAAACGCTTCAGTGGAAGAGATCCATTCAAAAACAAGGGTGAAATTGTGCACATTTTCATTCCCGGGATGCTGCAGGAGCATCCAGGGGCGTGTTTTCTACACCAAAGCACTGACTCGCATTAACGCAGCACCTGCCTGTACACAGCTAATGAAATCTGGTTGACACTACTGTCAGCTCCCTGCTTTTGAGGTGACAGATGCTTGTGGGTTTTTGTTGCGTGTGCCTATAGGTCTTGAGCTAGCATCTTCGGAAGCCAGTGGAGGACCCTCCGCTGCCTTCAGTCATCCATGAAGCGGGCCCAGAGAGACACTGGGGCTGAGATTACCTCACGGCACCTTGCCTTTGGAAACACATGGATGTCTGGCAGGATGTAATTGCTTCTTGCTAAAACAACGATGGCTGACAGTATGCCAGTGTATTAATATATTGTATTATTTACAGACTTGCACGCTGGGCCAAGGTAAACACTCAGCAACGGAGTCACCTCGATCTGAACTTTTCTCTCTTGCTTTGAAATTTCATTTTATGTTCTCACGATATCTACCACCACTGCTGTGTTTATTCAGTTTGCTGTGTGCCTCAGATTAACCTACAGTTCTGATTTTTCACAGTCAATGCAGCCTCACTGACAAATGGGAGATTCCACGCCCAGCATTACTCATTCGCAGAAGAATGACTAGAAGAGCGCTCTGAGGCCAAAGGAAGCAATGCCAGGCCTATTTTCTGATTTGCTTTTAGTCAAAGCGCTTCCATTGAGTCTCTTCCACTTACAGAACTATTGTTGTCTGGGAATTTCTCATGAACTAAAAAAAGCAGCAGAACCATCCCCAGTTTCTGAAGGAAGATGCTCTAGGTCAGATCCTAGCACATGGCCGTATTCAGACTGCAGTGATATGTTCTCCTTTGCCGCCAATGGGGGGTGGAGGGTAACTGGGCACACTCTGGCTTTCTCAACAAAATCCCCCAAATTCACATTGGGACTTAACCCCAATTTTCATTCAGTCTTGGATGAGCCTGTGTACCTTGCAAGTATGCATGTGGGGATCTTCTGCCTTACCCACCATTTTTGACCTGAGTGTCTTCTCTGCTAATCCGTGCTGGACCTGTCTAGCTGTATTTATGTTGCAGAACCCAGAACCACTGCTAAAAGCGTGCACACAGAGGTCACAGCAAAAATCATGTAGGCTTTGAAGTGTTTTTTTTAAAACTTAGTTTGAGCACCATGACATAAAGAATAAAGCGTAGGACAGCTGACAAAAGGACAAGGAACAAGGCTAAAAGAGGAAAGGAGAGAAAGAAAGATGACAGAGGCCCTTTAGGTACCACATTGCATTTATTATACTTGAATTATATTGTAAAAAAAGAAAACAAAGTGACATGCTCCATCCCAGCGATGGGCAGTTGATGTACAGGGAGGTTTGGTGACCTATCTATAGCCACCCAGCAAACCTGCAGCAAATGTAGGAAAACCCCTTGCCTGTGAGTACCTTCACTGTTCGAATGTTTTTAACTTGTAGAGTCCATCAGTATGGCTGAGATTCTGAAAACTAATGAAAAGTGTAAATATCTTTGAGGATCTTGGCTAAGTCAGTAGTGGAAGGGAGAGTAAGCAAAGAGGACTAGATGTGCTAATATTTGTGTTAAATGTTTGAGCCTAGATGTGCTTGCAGGCATTTGAGAAGGCAGAGATAAATACTTACTGACCAGTTAGGTCCTGGGTTACCCTGTAACCAGCAGCAGGACCGGTACCGCAGCCTGGGGCAAGCTGGCAAATGCCTCATCTTGTACAAGTCAATAGCAAAAATAATTCATCAGAGCTAAGTTTTTTTCCCAGAATATTTTCTCAAGATTTCTCTTGAGTGCTTTGCTTTCACAGGTACATGTTTCTGCTGCATTCAGTCTGGTATACAACTGGGGTAGAAAAGTAAAGGTTTAGCTTCAAAGAGTTTTCTGTCCTTGCCTATTTCCTTCACCAGTGACTGTCTGTCACCAAGTAGAAGGAATATGCCTTTGTACTGTATGACCTGGAGTTTTCCTTGCTGCTTATATTGTAATATAGTACTTGGGAAAAAAAAAAAAAAAAAAAAAAAAGAAGCATTCCAAAATCAGCACTGTTTTTTTAAAAATACAGAAAAAGAAAATGACTTTAACAAGATCTTTCAAAAGAAGATATATATTTGTCTGTCAACTTAATGTGCCAAATATTCCATCTTTTTTACCAAAAGTTTTACACCTCCTACAAGCTCAGAATGTTACCAGACCTAGAAATGCACAGTAAAGCCATCCTTCCCACCACAGATGACTTTGCTCTGTGCATCACATGCAACAGTTAGGACTGTGTATTAAAGACTGGTACACTAATCTGAACAAAAAGTAATTTAACATGAAATGAGTAAAAATGAGAAGGTGAGGTTCAGTGGGATAATGCTCCTCTGAAAATCAGGGCCACACTATACTTGAACTGAGTATCTAGAGTTAGTGAAACTTCTGCACCCCTGTTTCTTTGCCTGTGAAACAGAGCTAATGCTGTTGGCTCACCTCTGTAGACCACACCATGCAATAACAAGTGCCAAGGATTAACTCAGATACAATAATTCCTAAAGACTGATCTATACATTAATTTGAAGACATGCTAGCCTTCCCAGAGGCAACCTCTAGCGTGAGAAGTGTTTTTACTAGGAAACTAAACTAGTAATGAAAACAACAAGAACAACAAAAAATAATGCCCCAAAAAGGGAAAACTCTTCTAAGTTTATGAATTAATAGTATTTTATTGTATTATTTGAGCATAAAGCTGTCAGCGCTCAGGGAACATGACCTCAAAACCAAAATGAAGAAGTAACTCCCAGGTTTTGCCAAACCCACTTCTCACAAAAGGCAAGGGAGGGAGTCCAGAAGGAGCTCTCTTAAAAAAAAAAATCACTATTCCCAAACTTTATTTTCATGAATCTGTCTTTTTTTTTTTTTTTTTTTTTTTTTCCTACAGTAATAGATGTGGAAAGTTAATGGCTGCCCAGCAGTAGAGGAAAAGCTCTGCTCTGTTTCCTTCTCCTCCTTGTTGAAAGTCCCATTTACACACAGCTCAGACTAACGCTGGGGGAGGAGGGTTTTCTTTGCTAATTTTCCTCCCTAGGGTGGGTAATGATTTCTCAGAGCTAATACGTCCTGACAGATGCAGTCATACTAGTGCTCACACTCTGCATCTTTGTTGGCCAATCGGGGTCACGGTTTGGAAAGCTGATCTCTTAATCAGCTTATCCGATGGATGTCGCCTACTGTAAATTGACAGTTGTTTGAGGCACCGATACTGACCTCTTCTGTTCTTGCTGATGCAGGAGACAGACTTTCTGTGGGGCTCAGTCAGCCAGAGACCAGGGTGTATGCGGCAGAGTAGCTGTTTGGCAACTGTCTTATGGCTATAAAACTGCATTTTAATTTTTTGGTGCGTTGGTAACTGGCAGACACCAAAGCTCTGCATGGCAGAAGTCCTGTGTAATATTGACCATCACATCTTCCGTAGCACTTTGAACTTGATGAACAGCAGATCATAGGCAAGGGTTTACCATTCAATACTCTCAGCAGACATTGAACTGTAATAGATCAGAGCAGCTAGCAAGCAGTAAAAAGCCAACATTTTTCTCAGAATCCAAGTATTCCCTTCAAGTGAAATTATTCCCTGTAGTTAAAAACTACATTAGTCTTTACATTTATGTACCAATATTATTAAAAACAACCTAGAGCATATGCTAGGTGCAAGTCAGTAGCTAGAAAAAATACCTCTTGGCTCTTGCCCTATTCCATACCATGTTTCATTTGTGAATTGACTGTTCAAAGCAGAGTATATTTGCTGACAAAAAAGACAGAAAGCGGAAGAAGGGGAATGACTGGAATGTAGACACTGTTTTGTTCACATCAGAAACCCTCAGATGTCGAAATGCTGGCTGTACTCTACAGCAATCATACCATCTCTTTTTCTCTCCTTGCCAGTTTGGGTTTACTACAAGAGTCTTGTCCTGAAGTAAGTTTGCAGATGGTGAGATGCCCTCTCCAGTGGAGCTCCCCTGCTCTCGGGGACGCTGGCACGGGGCAGGGCTGGGAGCTATGTAATAGCTTTGAAGGCAGAAGTGGTGTCCTGGGGGACAGACGTGTAACAGGGCTGCGGTTGCTGCCTGGATTATCCCCTGGCAGAGCGAGCAGCCACAGAAAGAAGATATCCAGAGAAGGAAGATTTAAAAAGATGTGGGATACAGCAGTATTTTTATATTAGCCTGAACGGCTCTACAGTATGGAATTTTACTTGGCATAGCGGACTTCTATATAAAAACCAGAGTAGTGTTTAGTGCAGATAGGGAAGGATAAGAGTTTAGATCTGAGCTCCGAGGTTAATGATGTAGCAGGAGCTCACAGGCTAAACTCAGACTGTTTGCTGCACTGTATGCTCCCTTTTTAGAAGTGTGAAAATAGTGGAAACAGTGTCTGAGAAGACGAGCCAGAAATACATGATTTACATTACTGAAGCAAATTAATACCAAGAAGTATTTTCCCCTTACAAATAGGTCTCAGGAGATCGATCTAATTAATTACTTTTGGTTGTACAAAACTGACCCTTCTGCCTCCAAGTCACCACAGCAGGGAGATGACTGAGTGCAAAGGGCAAAATAAATGGAGCTGCGTCGAGAGAGCAAAGCTGGAGTACACACTGAGCCTGGGATTCGGGCTGAGGGCATCTCCCAGGACCCCTAATGATGGGGTGCAGGTGGTAACTAGGTTCCCTTGTGAGCACTCGGGGGAATGGAGCCTTAAAATAGTTGTAACAGCAGCTGATACCGCAAGGTGTGGCATGGTGGTCTCATCTGATAAAAATCACTGTTCGGAGCACAGGAGTGGCTAAAGCATTTCTGCTGTAATTCTACAAGAAATACAGAAATTGCTGCTTTGAATGGTTAAAATGGTAGGCTGGGTGAGAAAATGACTAACCCTTAAAATAGTCAAAAGCAAGTGGCTGCCCTTCTTCAACAACTTTGCCTGTTCTCTGGGGAAACAGGATGTGAGGTGGTGACAAATTATTAGTAGGTGCAGGGCAACCACATTACCCTTGCTAAAAATACACTGTGAGCATGTCTCAAGAGACTGCAGAGAGGACAGACACCTCAGGCTTTGGGGCTGTTTGGCTAAATTCAATTTGTTGTGAGACCTGAAGGCTTTTCTGCTCGCCTTACCCACCAAGACACCCAGGCCTGCGGGGGCAAAGGGAGAGGTCTCGCAGCAGGGCTGGTACATGCCTGGTTACAGGTACCTTAAGGCAGAAACATCAACCCCACGGGTGAATGAAAAGTCTCTTAATCTTTGTGATAAAGAGTAAGGATGAACCTACTTTATTTTGTGTATTAAGCAAGACTGTCATGACACCACCAGGAAAGGGCCATGAAAAGGGAGGCATAAGTCTGGTTTCATGGTATGGAGATAACGCCTATTAATTTTGATATCACTGGTTACCCCGTGCATTTACACCTATTATTAAGCAATTTAAATACTTTCCATCATAGGTACAAAGCATGATCTAACTACTACTGAAATCAATTATTCATAGTAGAGCTGTTACCACCTTTGTCTCATTCTTTGGCTAAGCCTCAGTGAGAGCAGGATGATCTATGGTTCCTGGACCTCTTAATCAACTAATGAACAAGAAATGTCTTTAATATTGCCTTCTCATCCCATTAAGCAAGTTCGATTTGTTGTTACTAATTGTTGTTATTAAAAAGCCTCTTTATTGCTTCCTGGAGGTATCAAGGCACAGTCCTTAATTCATCAACATGTTTTCATGGTTATTTCTGTGGGTAAGCATGACACAAGGACGTTGCACAGGGGAAGGGGTGAGGAATGTCTGTGGCAAAGGACTAAGTGAGATTGCAATGGGATTTAGCTGTTGCAGCTATGAAGTGTCCTGGCTTCTGACTGTACAGGCGGAGCCAGGAGGCACGTGGATATTTCGGGCATGTTCTCCTCAGCAGAGTACAGGCGTTGCTGTCTGAACCAATTTCTGGAAACTGTGAATTTGGATTCAAGGGAGCCTTACTGGGGTTTCTTTATGAGCTAAGTGAGGAGAAATGTGGCCAGAGCAGATGTATAAAAGCAATTCTGCCGATTAAGTAAGAGGATGGCATAGCTGGCCAGGGAGTTGCACTGTGATCTTTGGCTGAGCTTTGCAAAGTGTGACGGCAGCACATTACCTCCTGCACAGAGGAGCTGCAACAGAAATGAAACCATTTACTTACGCATAGCTTAAAGTTTTACTTGCTTACTCACCAATTGGTATGTTATTCCAAAACAGTGGATAAAGTAACTTTGAAAGTCTTGACGAATGCCCAAACAAAATAAGCAGGTTTAGCAAGTGTACTGCAACAGCTTCACCAGAGCTAATACATCTATTAACAGGCTGCAATAATGCTGTCAGCATGTTACCTCGTGTCTGTGAACACCTTCCAGTACTGCCCAGTCTCCCAAAATTGCCCTCTTCCAGCAGCTATGTATTGGTAGAACAACACTGAATGGTTTGGCATTTGCTTGACTTGGTCAGTCCACCAGGAATTGGAAAATCTTTGCACCAACATTGCTGCAGGTCGTGGCGCACAGCTCCACAGCCTGCTTTCTAAGCAGTTGAAAGGCAGGAGAAGGATGGATATAAGTGCAGAGGAGGCAGCTGCCCTGCCTTCTCACACGGGTTCTCGGGTTCTTCAGTGGAGCAGCCCGAGCTGCTAGAATTAATGGATTCCAACTGTTACATTCTGCAATTTGTGTTTCGGCTTAATTTCTGTCCTGTGGTAATTATAAATAGAAACCGGCAGAAAAGGACACATTTGACAGCAACGCTATTTTGTTAATTAGATTTTTCTCCTTCAAGCCGAAATAAATCTGTAACGCAGAAGGCACATGAGTGTCCCCCCATCCACGTGCGCATCTGCACACGCACCCTCTGCCCCTCCCCTGACCTAGTCTGATGTCTGGGGAGCTTTGGACTGATTGCGTGTATTCAAATGCAGTTTATTTTAAAAAGTAATATATAATGTAATTGTAAAGCTCTCACTTTAGAATGAGTTAATGCTAATTCCTTCAAGATTGTGTACATGTCCTTTTTTCCCTTTTAGCCATGCTAATGTCTCTCTGGAAAGGAAATCTTCTCCTACAACTGTTTTTCATCCGAATCATTTTTTAATCTATAAAACAAAGGAATTAAATAAAAGATTTAAAGTATTTTTTTTTTTAAAACCCATGATTTTTCATATTGAAATTGTGCACAAAATTGGACAGAGTTAGTATACTTGTCATTCAAATGGATTTTAATGGTGACCATCCATGACAAATATTTTAAAGTGGTGTTGTGGGTCTTTGTAATCACGCCTTCTGGTGCATTTTAAAAGCTCACATGTAATTTTTTGAAAAAGAAAAGAACTGCCTCCAAATTTTTTGCCCTGTGAGCTCAGAACAGTGGTGAAGCCCCATCTGTTCTCCTCAGCTTTTGCAGGTGTTCATCAGCTGGGAACCTCAGCTGTCACATGTGATAGTAAGTGCTGTGGTCTATAAAGTTACACAGCAGCACCATAAAACATTAATTTATCACTGCATTAAAGCAGGTATTTGAGAAAACAAACAAATGAACAAAGGGCTTTTCACATTTGCACCTATGCTCTTTTACACCAGTTTTGTGCTGGAAGGGACTGTAAGCCTGGACAAGTTTACATTCTCAGCCCCAAGAATTTACAGGCTGCCTGGAAGATCCTCTCCTCATTGCTTCGTCTTGAGGCTCCTCTGAAGTTGTAATTTCTCCAACTTTCCAGCCACCCAAATTTTCAAGGCTAGACGAGAGGTAAATGTCTCATGCAGAAAACAAAGACACTCTTGAAGAAGAAAAACTTCAAAGCCGTGGAAGTCAAGACCTTTGCTGAAGCAGAGAATGAGCAAAAAGCATGGCAAAACCAGTCTTTTCTCTTTTGGGGGTCACAGTCCATGGCTTGTGAGTCTCACCGAAATTCAACATTAAGTTAAGCCACAGAACGGAGAAGGCAGTAGCCTCTGCTGTGGAGGGGGGAAGGTTGTGACTCGGGGCCAAGTTTCCCGCAGCCGGGGTGGAGAATGTCCTCCTGGAGAGCCCGTCGGGGTGCGCTTCAGGCAGACACTTAGCCTCAAGCTGAAGCCAGTGCACGGACACGAAGCGGGGTGCTTCTTGAGGCAGCGGGGCTGGCCACGCAGGGTGGGGGTGGCTGTCCCCCGGCGTGAGGAGGCAGCTCCGACCCGACTGTGTCCCACTGGTGACATACAAACCAGGTCAAAATGCAGGTCGCGTGGATTGACAGGGACCCAGAGGAGAACACCATGGAGCAGGGACGGGCCTGTGCTTGGAGATGTTGGAAAAGAAAAAAGCTCATTAGGTTAGGGGAATGAAGGAGGAGAAGAAACTCAGCAATGGTAGCAAGAATGATACCTTTTGGCCATTAATTGAAAATAAAAGCCAACAGTGGAGTTTTAGGTATGACTTTATGCTTAAGGGCAATATTTTAAATATCCTTTATGTCTTAATTCATTGCACACAAAATCTCAGGAAAATGCTTCAAAATCATTCCGAAGTGATTTTCATTCTTTCCTGGTCTCAGTCACCACCACTCATTACTTCTCTTGTTTCCACTGAAGACCCGAAGGAACACTGAGCAAATCACAGGACCAAGACTTTACACCAAGCCGTACAGTAGTTGGGGCTTCAGGGTGGAAGGAGAGGATGACTGAAAATTGTGCTGCATGCCAGTGACTTGGCTCGCATCATACCAGGATTATTGTTTCTACACGCAGTGAAAAGGGCTGTTCAAAATCTCAAGCCTAATGTCATGCCAAAAATCTGTGCTTGTTGTTTTTTTTTTTTTTTTTTTTTTTTTTTTGTTTGTCATGAAAAATGTGACACAACTATTCCTACAATTATTTTCTAAGGGAAAGTCCTTATCTGCAGTAAATAAACCTCAGCTTTTTGAGTTTACCTCACCGCATATTTATCTTTCTTGAATTCTTCTAGTCTTACAACTTTGCTACTTAATTTCTGCTTTACTACAACAAAAAGCATGGGTACAGCTGTTAGTGGGAATGCAGCAGACTTTCTTTAGAAGACAGATGTGCTGATGACTACTGCATAGAAATATATACACGTTCCTGTCTTTTTGCATTTTTTATCGTTATTTGAATGGGTTTTTGGTCTCTCTAACTTCCATGGCTGCAGGTTTGTACTTTTAAAAAATCAACAATTTTTTTTTTCCTGTTCACACCTGTTGGATGTTACTTTTTAGATTCTTTAGAAATGTAAGGAAAAGCTGAAAATTTCTCCATATTCTACGACCCAGAAAACTCTTATATTGGCCTTGACCCCACACTTCCAAAAATAAGAGCTTTATCTTTTAGATTAGTGGATAATGGATCAAGATTCTTCTACGAGGACCTGACTTGTATTTATTTATTTTTCCAAGCCTTACTATGTCACATGTAAACAAGTATAAATAATGTCAGTAGAGTATAAATAGTCATAATTTCAGCTAAGATGATAGAAACTTTAATCCCTATTGGACAAATACAACAAGTAATATAAGATGACTTACATCTCCCAGGTCCTTGCCGTGGTTTTCAAGACACTTATCTATCCTTCTATAGTTTGAAGGTATATTGGTTCTTGTAACTGAAAGACAAGTAGACAAATGAAGTCTCAGCTATGACAGAGATTACTTCTTGCATAATTATGTTGTATCACCCCTATTTACCACAGATCTTCATGGATCATAGGTTTATGAGATTTCAGACCTTGCCTGACTTTGACTTCAGGCAGTAAATACAGGAGGGAACAAGGTATGGACTAGGACTGGCCCGGGTGGGTATTTAATTTTCACAGTGTGACTTCATTTATAAACACTGCCAACTTTCTGCTGAAAACAAGTGATTTCAGAACAACAATTTTGCAGCTTTACAAGGGAAAGAAATAACATTTTCAATCAATGATGGGTTTTTAAGAATACTTAAGATCTCTCTTAGGACTGCATTGTATGAGAAAGACTTCGTCTTCAAAAACCTGTCTACTCTACCAAGAACACTTCATGTACCTGCAATTTATTTATGCTAATATAACCAGAAAGAGAATGTGGTTATAATAAAGTGAAATCCCTTTAAAAAATAAAAGGATTATGGTCTATGGCATCCCTCTTGTTAATAATTTCCAAATTAAATTTACATAACAATCGTTCTTTTCAGACTGCTGGTCCAACAAATCAAGCTGCAGCACTTCTGGTTAAGCTTTGTTCTGCGAGTATTCTGGAGCAGTAATTTAATTGTCAGTTTTGGGGCTGTGGGACCATAATTAGGTTTATGCAGCTAAAGACATGTCCACATGCCTCTGTGGGAAATTAGATGAAAGGAAGTGCTGGGCTGGGCTAAACTTGCCAGAATTCAGCCCAGAAATTCTGAAGCGAGCTTGAATATCTCTGTAGACATACAGTATATTGAAAATAAGTTTTCCTGGAGCTGTGGTATTGCTAAGTGGTAATGAAATGCATTCACAGGCCATAAAGAATAAACATTTTCATTACTACCGTGCCCGTCAGAAAAAGTTCTTTCCTAATCAGGGGAGCTGCACTAGTGCTGCTTTCTGGTGGAAGGTGTCTCTGCCCACAGCAGAGGGGTTGGAACCAGATGACCTTCAAGGTCCCTTCCAACCCAAACCATTCTGTGATCCTGTGATTTGATCAGATGAGGCTAATGAGAAAGCACGTGTTGCTGATACTCCAAACAGCTACTGTCTATTCAGATCTTAAGAGTAAACTGGCCTAAGCCCACCAGCTATGTCTACTTAGACTTCATGTTAGCTGGTGAGCACCCCTTTCACCTCTTCTTTTTATACTTTCTTGGTTTTCCTCTTAGTCTGGAGCATCTTACCTCTGGAGGGGGAGGGACACCTACTTATTTTTGACATGGTGGGGCCCTGACTTCCACCGCAGCAGCTGCCTGTTCCAAAGATACAACCCAAGGCCAGAGGGTTTGGTGGCTGCTGTGCAGTAAAATCAGGGCCCTCACACCAATGGGATCTCACAGTTGCAAAGTGACACAAAAGCAGAGCTGGTGCCTGAGCTGTGAGCCAAGGAAAGGCAATTCCTGGGGTCTGGATGGGTGCTATCTCTGTCAGGGTACAGCCTGCATTGCCTTGGGGGGGCTGACATGAGGACAGGTACAGCCTTTAGCTGGTGGGATACTGTTCATCCTCTTGTACAGTGAAAATGAGAACAACCCAACCCATGCAAACTGGAGAGGATAGCTTCTTACCCCATCTGACTCACCCCATGAAGTCTGGATCTGGAACGTTGCTTCTTGCTTGACATAACAAGAACAAACTCATCGGTGTATGCATGCATCTGTCTGCCTGTGCCAGGGGTTATACAGGGCTGGGCATATGAAGTTGGCTGAAGTGAGTAAGGGAAATGCTTCTGCAGGGTATCTATGTTTCTAGTCCATCATTAGACAATGAATGTCCAAATGAGCACAACAAAGTAAATATAGCAAACCTAATTTGAGCCCTCTTCTGCATCCTTAAAAGAGCTTGTTTATTTCTCTAGCTCATAACTCCTAGAAACAAGCCCTTGAATTTTAAATGAAGATACCTAGGCAACAGAGTATGACGCAGATACTCAACAAAACTCAAGCCTTGCCTTTTCCAGCTTTTTGTTAATGTGTCGGCTTAAGTTGTGTTGGTCAAGTTTATATTCAGAGGCGAGACAATAAATATTGTTACTATACAGACAGCCTACAGCGAAGGATAGGGGAAGGATTCATGTTCTTTGAATTATCACACAGCTCGGTGTGAAACCTCAGCCCAGAATTAGGCTGGATCATGCTTTCTGGACAAGGCCACTAGCTTTTCTGTCTCATTTGTTAGGTGGCTGAAGGCATGAACATTATTCCCATCTTGGAAAAGGTTTCAGCTGCCAGGGAAAACACCCCACGGTTATTCATCACATTCTATTAAAGGGTCGACCAGCTGCAGTCCTGCTATCAACTTGAGTGAGCTATTAGGGCAAATTTCTGCCGGCTGTACCTCAGCTGCAGCTAATGGCCCAGCCATGGCAGGAGCGAGCCCCGTGCGTCCTTGCGGCAGGGAAACCACCTGCCACTCGTCAGCGTTAGCTGAGCAGATGAGAGAGAGGTGTCGCTCCCAGCAGCGCAACACGTAACGGGAATAACGAATTTCCTTCCCAAGGAAAGCAGTAGCTGGCCACTGACCAGCTGCTTAACCAATGATCGGGTTTGCCTTTGGTTTTAGTCCTCCGGGTTCTCTCCCTTTAGGTTAAGTGATGGATCCCCAACTAAACATAAGATGGTTTAATTTTTCTGCTTCCAGGCACCATCAGCCTCGGTAAGCTCAACTTGCAGCCAAACCCAGTTAATTTTTCAGTCGATTATTGCTTTGCCAGAAAAACCACCAATGCTAGAGCTGTGCTGACTTGTATAACCTCTATAAAAACAGTTTTTAACTGGCAAACAGGTGTCTTTCTGCATACATTTCTCACAAATGTGACCGTAGGAGAGTGTTCTGCATTCCTCCTCCTTGCATTTATACATGAACTCAACCAATTTGTGCGAGCTTAGATCCAAGATGTAGCAGAAAACTTGTTCCTGGTGGTGTCCTCCAGTAAGTGTGTGACTCAGAGTGAGTGATGAGAGGATTCCCTGGAAGCAGTGCTCCCTCAAGCACTAATTACCATCTGCAGTAGCTCAAATATCAGCCTTTCAGCCCAAACAAACAGGGTTCGAGCCCTTCGGTCTGCTGGGCTGTGGGGACTGCAAAGGGCGCTAGGCAAACGAGCTGAGAGTGAGCACACAGTTACAGGTAGCAAATGTAAATTCAGCTCTGGAGAGCACGCAGTGCCATTTAAAAATACTAAAATTCTACTTTGCTACTTCATGGAGTGGACAATAGGTTGGCTTCTCAGAGCTGAGGTCTGTTTGGGGGTTTCTAAGTTTAGCTGCACCTACAAAACATATGTGGTGATGAAAGCTGCTTCTTACAAAGCCCGTAAGCTCTTGCTTTTTCACAGGAAGGCAGATGTAAAAGAAGCGCAGACCCAAAAGTGTAGCTCTTCAAGGCTTGCTGAGCACCTGATAGCAGCAATATTATGTGCATAGTATCACTGGGGATTTAAGGCTACTGTCGGTGGTCTTAAAAAACAAAAAAGCAAGAAAGAAAAAAATGCAATGTAATGGGACTAGGCAACAGTGAGGGGTGTATGAAGAGAGGTAAGTCTGCAGGGCAGAGAGGTACAAACATTTTTGGTGAAACCAGGGAAGAGTTTTGGATGTCCAAAAGAAACTTTTTGACCTGAGCGAGGGATCCCACTCAGGAAGAACTCCAGTTTGGGCCCCACAGCAGCTTCTGTGGGAAGTGGGACAGGAGGGCAGAGAGACACCCACTGAGGGTGAGAAACCTGCTTTCCAGGAGAGCAGCAGCCCCTGCTCCGCGACGCGGTGCCAAACAGCTTGTGGGGAGGTTTCAGGCAAATCCCGTTTCACCCTGGTGTGGGACTGGAACACCAGCAAAAATACAAGGACAAAGGATTGTGCGAGCGAGGAGCAGCCTCCCGCCCTGCAGTCGTACTGAGGTGCACGTGGTGGAGGAGGAGGAGGAGCAGGGAGGTTTTGCGCCTCAGGCTGGGGTTAGGGGAGGTTTTCAGGGATCTGGGGGATGCAGAGACCAAAGGTTGAGAAATGGAGGTATGCACGCTCACGTGCCCAGGCTGGAAAACAGTTTGACCCACATTTTTTTAGACAGGCATGTAACAAGAGGCGCCAAAACTGAACCCAGCTGTAACAAGAAAACCGCTCAAAACACGCACTCATAGAGAGCCTCTGTGCTGAAAGAACAGGCAGGCTGCGTGCAATGCCGGGCTATAACAAGCAGAGGAGAAGAAATGTTAACTGGGAGGCCGTTACGGCTGACAATTAGCATAACAAGCAGCAGGCGTAACACATCTGCCATCTGGCCACTGCTGAGTGTTATGTAAAAAATGTACGTCATGAGGAAATTAATTTGCTAGTGGCAGATCATACTTTATTAAATAGCAAACTACATTCTGCAACATCACATACCAATGATAAAATGTGCTGTGGCCTCCTCCATTTTCTTCCAAGGCACAGAAAAGCAACTACTCTTTCACATTGCCTATCTTTTCAGTCTTCATTATCTCCAAGCTCCATTAAACATCTTATCTCAAAGTTTGCATGATGTGGCTGCATGACTCCCCTGCTCCCCTGTGCATGTCCCCCAGGCTTGTCCTGGGAGGTTGCTTTTTGCAAAAGAGCTTTTTCTAGAAAGCCCCAGACTTGTGGGCCCTCAGAAAGGTTTATTCCAGTCTGGGACCTGTTCACCATTGGCTTGTAGCTCTCTCGGGGGAACGAGAAGCCGGCGAGAGACGCAGCCTAAATCTGCTGCTTTGCCTTTCGCAGCCAAAGGCGTGTTGGTGCTGTGCTGGCAGTGTGGGATAATCCGCAGACAATTCGGCTGGTGGCAATCACTCGGGAGAAAGCAAAGGGGAATCCTTAATCTGCAGATTATCTGGGGTATTAGATGGGATGATCCTGAAGCATATGAAATTCTTCAATGCATTTTTTCACTGTGGAACAATAGTGATTTCTCTTCCCGCCCCACAACCTATTTCTGTGCAAGACTCCGCTTTGCATTCCTCTGATATTCTCATAAAAGGTTTCACCCAGAACTAAGGGCTGTTTGCAAGGGAATATGCAACTGCTGAGCAGCAGGCATCCCAAGCAAACTTTGGAAGAGTGGCCACAGATCATTGTGCTGCTGAGTGAAATTCCCAGGTGCTTTTAGAAAGTTTCAAATGCTTTCAGTCACCTAGTTCAGCACTGATGCAGCCAAGGTGCTGACTTTCCAGATCTAAAGATCACTTATTTATTTTTTTATTTTTAAAATAGTCTTTTTATATTATTATTTTAATTTTAGTATTTTTTTTTTCCTTTTGCAAATGAAACTAATTTATTTCTTCCAATATGAGTCAATTTTCTCTGTGGGGAGTAGAAAGTAGCTAGAGTAACTAAGAGGTAAGGAGGAAAACAGGCTTCGCCTATAAATTAGTTTCCACTGGCTCCTTTGTTCCCCAAAGGCCATAGGCTGATTGTGGGTTAGGAAGAAATACAGCGATTTGGGATTATGCACAGATAAAACAGTTATCCTCACGAGCTGATGATATGTCATCATCTATTACAAGCCCACGGCTATGAATTTGGACTCGGATTGTGGAGACAGAGTTCAGCAGATCTGGCAAATGATCTGCAGTGTTAAATGATTGTCTTTATTGAAGAACGTCACCATGTAGACAGGGGAATTAGGGCAAATAAGCCCTGGTGATTTATAGGTGACCGCAGCAGTCAGTGTTGAAGGAGGAGGCAGCAGACTGGGTTTTATCTGCTTCCCAAGCCACTGGGATATGTGGTGAGTAGACAGAGGGTATTTTTGGTGTGCTGCTACTTCTTTCCTCCTCACAGCCTCCACCCCGGTGTAATTAATCGTCCTGTTAGCAATGTGTGTGTACAGCCGGGGCTGCACTGCGCCTGCGGGAAGGGACACGGACCGGGCACTGCCTCCCGGCTGTCTCTGCTTGTTGCTTTAAGGAAGAGCTCTTGCTTTGCAACTCCGTGCTCTTTTAGGTAAGCAACCAGCTGTAATTAGCAACACCTGATATGGAAAGTCGTCTTAGAAGTGTAATTGGAAAAACAGACTTCATGTCCTTCTGCAATAAAAGATAAGGCGCGTACGGTAAAGCCATTAAAATGCACCTTTTACAAGTTTTTGCTCCTTCTAAGGACAGAGAAACACAGTGGGTAAGAAAAATTACCCTACTGCAGATAGGTCAAGTTCCTGAGGACCAGGGTCCCCTCAAAGGTTCTTGTCAGGCCCCTGATGTCTCTGCTTATGATGAATTTCGTTGTTGGTAAGTGAAAGCAGGGCGGGATGTTTTACAGACAGCAGACCTACATTTTTGGGTTGTGAAACTGCTAAAGATACAGAGAATTAAGAAAGGAAGAAAGAAGAACCTGCTTGGGCCCCTGAGACAGGCGGTGCCTGGTCCCACGCTCAAAGCGCTGGGGAAAGGGGTGGAAGGAGCTCTGTCACACAGAGGTGGAGGTGGCAGTGTCAGTGAAGCAAAGATGGCTTGTGGCACCACGGGGACACGTTTTCCTTCCCTACTGAAAAAACCCACTGCTGGGGCAGGACTTCCGAAACCAAAATAAGCCACAAACATGATGCTCCATCAATTACTTTTAAAAATCTTTTTAATGAAGAAATAATTCCATTCCAAAATATAGACACACAATTAAATAGTTTAATCACTTCAAAATATAACATGTCCCCAGTAGGTTCCAACACACACACACAAAACAATACTTAACAGCAATACAAAAAAACCCATACAATAGCAGTTCTGTTACAATACCAATGAATATTGTGACATCTTTAGTGTCTCTGTATCCGTCTCAAGTGGTGTCAAGTTCAGTAGTTTTAAAAATGCCTTACAGTTAGTAGCCTCAAGATGTAACTCTTCATACTTTTTTTTTTTTTTTTTTTTTTTTTTGGTTCAAAGGTAAAAATGCCCTTTTGTCTTCAGGACACAGTGGAGTGCTTGTTGTTCACAGCTCCGTCTGCTGAATTGAACCAACGTGATTACAGCAACCCGAGGTTGCAATATTTACAAGGTCTATCTACAGTAATTGCCAAGAACCAATAAGGATGGGAGAAGATGACTGAAAGTAAAGGCGGACACACTTATGATAAATTATGATGCAACAATTTGGCTCATGCATATAAGAAAATACATATTATATCACAACAAAGGCCACACACCTTTTTATGCAGTTTAGTTAACATTACTACTTACAGACAACCCATTCTCCACCTTCGCTTTGGACATTCAAGGACCCTATATATCTTCACATCCCTGCCTCCCGATTCCAAACCACTGGTTTCCCTCCAGTGACAGTTAAAACCACCTGGAGTTTTGACTGCTGTGGTGGGCCATTGGTAGCTAAGAAAAGGCCCACACCAGGGACCTCTTCTGTAACTCTGTTTGTTTTAATGACCGCAAACCACAACCAAAATAAGATTCAATAAACAGACAAAGACCAGCTGGGCAAAAACGCAGCCAGCTTAACAGTTGGAAAATGCTTAAAATAGATATTTGGAGATCCAAGTAAGAGGTGCTTCATTTCCAGAGTTCCAGGGCGTAAGGGACCCAGAGCTCTCCTGGGGATCACCTTGTTGACACCAGCCTGAGAGAAAGGTGCTTGATCCGTCAACCTTTTTTCCTTACTCCTAGTCTGGAAGCCCTTGCAATGGATTTATTCTATTGCATCTATTTTAAGCATAGCGATATGAGCACGCAGACATTAAGATGATGGGAGGGATGTATTACTCCGGGTACAGTTAAACACGACATGGGTTGAATTAGTCAGCCATTGCATGTAGCTGTGTTCTAGCTTGGTTTATCTCTGTTCAGGAAATGCTTGCCTGGAATCCTGAGCTGACAGCAACATCTACAGCTTCACTGGAGTAGCTTTAAACGTGGAGTGCTAGGCACTAGTGGAGGCTCACCCATTCCTGAGAGGAGGTTGGAGGGGGGGGCATCGGAGGATACGGTGCCTGCCTTGCCAGGATGGCCCATACCCCAGGAGCAAAGACCAGTGTGGCAGAAACGAAAAGCTTACATGAAGATACCTGGAAGCCTTAGTATGCGTTTGGATGTCTGAGACCAAGCCCAGATACGCAAGGAGACGCGGACAAGAGACCTGCACGCGCAGTAATACAACGGGGAAGTGAAAAGTGGCAGCAGCTCTTTCATACTGATGCTCATTCCCTAACACACAGTGCCCAGGGAAACAGCCACGAGCCTAGAGAGGGGCAAGTAAACGTGGGCAAACTGGGTCGAGCTACGTATCAATCTCACGTAAATACGGCAGCGCACATCCCGGTCACTCACCGTGACAGCGAGGACAGACAAGCCAGGTTAACCTGCTTGAGACGGGCACCTCACCGCTTGCTGTAGGCAAACCCTGCTGGCGCGAAATAATCTGTACGAAACGCTACTGTGTCACCTCGGGTCAGCCCGATGCTGGAAGCCTCACTGCTGGATCAGGGCAAGTAAAATTCCACGAGCGTAGCGGTTGTCCTGAGCTGCCACACCGCGCTTCTCGGGGCCGGGGGGGTGGGGGGGGGAGCTGTGTGGCCAGCGTGTAACACCGCACCGTCTTACGGCCCGGCTCCTGGACTAGCTGGTCCTGGTCTAGCTGGTCCTGGACTAGCTGGTCCTGGTCTAGCTGGTCCTGGTCTAGCGGGTCCTGGCCTGGCTCCGACCTCTCTGTGCAGCAGCACCGGGTGCCACCCAGGCGGCGTCTGTATTTCCAAGCAGTATGCCGTGGGGAGGACACCACAGCCAGCTTGTGTCAATCCCTGCTCAGGAGTGTCTGTAGGTTTGTAGTCACAGCAGAGCAAACACTCTTTAGCTAGCAGTCTCACTGCCTAACCCAAAATGGCCAGGTAAGTCCTCTTTCTCCTGAAATGACTTTATGCTCAAAAAATACTAAACCGGCCAAAACTCCAATTCTGTAACTGTATGCCTGTCCTTTCGAAAAAACCCACCGCTTCTCTTGTGCTTTTCTCTGATAGCTATTTCTCCATCCAGCTCCGAAAGAGTCTCACTACACATTTCCAAGAGTGCATGCAGAACATCTGGTGGCTGGCTAAGGCAATACACATTCGGAAATAAAAATAAAACAGTTGCAAGCGCACTTTAAGCCTGTACATTTAAAGCTGAAGGCCTCGAAAATAACATAATGGGGGGAGGAGGGGGAAGGGCAGAGAGATGGAAAGAGCCAGTTTGTTGAACACATGCTTACTAAAGCTAAAACATCAATGAAACAATACCATGGAGGATTATACATAACATCAGTCAGTTCAGGGATCTTATGGCACCTGTGGTTTATAAACAGCTTTAGCAACGAGTATTTCAAAACATAGTTCACAGTTTTAAGAAGATCTGTGCTGATTTAAAAACTAGATTCTATATCATTTGAATGTCACCTTTTGTATATGATATCTATTTGGAAAAAAAATATTTACACTAACTTCTATGGCTGATTTGTTAGATTATTTTGAAAGAAACATTCCTAAGTTACACATTAGCCCTAAATTAGAGAGTTTTTTTTTTTTAATTATTACTACTATTAATTATATTATTATTATTTTAGTACATTTTGTATAAGTCTTAATTTAAAGACCTGCAAACAAATTGCAAATATAGTCTGGTACTTTGTTTTTTGGGCTACTAGATATATACACTCAGGAGTATAATTCAGTGTTAAATGCATAATTGTAGCTTTTTATTTCTTCTGTGGAAAAAATGTACAGTGTATAGTAAACTGATCTACTAAAATCTCAAAGTATTGAGAAATCAAATTTCTATCTATAAACAGTATTGTCATTGTAAACTGAACAGGTTCAATATCATGTGCAAAGGGTTCACGTGAGTTATTAATACCGCCATCCTTTGTAACAGCAGTATGTACATCCGTCTGTTTTCTTCACCAGTAATGAGCCATGTTACAGAAGATGTAGCTAATACAAGTTAGCTTTAAACAAAAGTCTTGTTGTCGAAAACACACATCTACAAACTACAACTCTTAGAACAAAAGTACTGTGCTACAGTCCTCAGAACTTAGGTATGTGATTTTTTTGTCAAGAGACGCTGCACCTCTTGGTTCCACTCTTCTGTGAAGTTCGCAGTTGAGTTTTCTTCATCGTCTGTCCGAAAGCAGCTCTCCTCATCATCAGTTCTTACGTAGCTTTCGTTGTCTGTCTGACTGCAGCTTGCCTGTTGAGAAATGTTTAGGGAAGGCTTTAAAAGAGTGCTGGCTTAAGATGCTGCACCCACCCAGGCGGTGCAAGTAAAGCCTCTGCCTGCTGATTTACTGAGAGAACAAAGGAGGAGCTGGCCAATTCCTGTGGTTATCCCTGAAAAAGTTAAAAAAGTGAAAAATCCATTCTACCTAGGTGAGCCATAGGTATCTGAGCTGCAAAGAGAAACTTACAGGGCACTTGGGAAGTTGGAAACTCTTCTTACCACGGGTGAGACTGCTGCCTGCTCTGCTGTGGGGCCCCGGGGTGGCCTGCACTGACACACACGTCCCCATTTTCACTGCCATCTTACCGTCCCAGGTTGCTCTACAAATAGATTATCGGTGGCGAAACTATGGATTATTCCCCTTGTGCACAGTGTTCAGCCACCTAGTTAAGAGTCATTCGCCATCAGGAACCCCCCACCCGTGTAGATGCCTCACCCTTAATTTACACACTCAGGTGTATTTCCACACGCCTGAAAAGAAATGCAGTTACTTAAAAAGATGATTCTGGGTGCTACAGCTCGTAAGCAAACTAATCTGCTGGTGCACCAATTTTTCCTTGGTGCTCCTCTGTATCCTGAAGCATCAGTAAGTACCTTAAATTCCTATATCAAAGGCATCAAAGTTTGAGCTGGTAATGGAAAATGCTTGATAGATGATTGCTGCTCTTTCTCAGAACTATGTCAGGATCTACAGTCAGGTAATATTGCAAACTTCTGCTTTTGGCATATTTAGCGTAAAGGTGCTATTTACACACTTGACCTTTTCAAAGTTAAGGAGCTTATCCTTTTCCTCTTGAAGTACCTCAGACAGAAACCCAATTCATGTTGCATGAGATCTGCTAACAACAGAGTAAAAGACCAAACCTCACTGACATGAATTCTTTTCTACTCATTTCAGGCATAAAGCTGGTCTACAAGATGAGAGATGAAATGCAAATTACTTCAGCAGAAAAGAGTTAAATTAAAGCTGATGAGTGAAGAAAGGTCAGGTAGTTTAGCTTGCTGCTTCTCCTTCCTAACATCATTTGATTGTATTAATTATTCAAGCACAAATGCTTCCATCCGATTCCTTAATACCTACGCATGCCAAATGGTATGATGATCTTAATTTAGTAAATCCTTGTGTCAGGCAGTTATAAAAGACCTAGCATTAACATTTTGTTGATAAATGGAAAGGAAACCTGCACTGCAAGTCTAACGAGAGGTTCCTAAAAAATTTCAGAGGTACATTTTAACCAAGTTTTTCTAAAAAAATCAGACATGCATCTGCACCGCTTAAGTCTGCAAACTAAATTGGAAATCTTAGTAAAGGAACGTTTTGCTCTTCACAATTCAGCCAAAAAATGCAAATGAAAGGCACGGAAGAGGTCAATTCTCAGCTGCCTTAGCCTGATTTTTACTGAATCAGTTTCAGGGTTATGTAAATATAGGTACATCTCACATTTCTTGATGGTATCGTTATAATCCATGAGAGCAAAATAAGAGTGGCTTGTGAAACACTGGATACATTAAGATGCATTGACAGTACTGGTAAGTATTTGGGTTTGCTTCAGATTTTCCAGATAAATTACTTCTCTTTGGTGGAGTGAGGAGAGGGTTATTCTAAATTGTCTCCAGGATTCTCCCTGTTCCACGGCCAGCATTGGCATGGAGAGATTTTTATAAAAAAAAAAATGAGTACTAATGAACCTCGGAGCAATAAATTCATTGTAGTATTTTGGAAATGCCAGAATTAATTCCAAGTTAAGACTCATATGATTTGTCATGTTATAAAACTGTTTCTTGACCTTTTTTGTAACTTAATCCACAGGTTCTTTTCTGTTACTTATCATTCAGCGATTTTCAAAAACTATCCCTATCACTTGTGTAATTTTAGAATTATATTCACAAAACTAAAACTGCTTCTTGCCAGTTAACTCGGTCACAGTTCTTTTACAGCTTTTTAACGCCTACACACTAAGAAGAGGAGGACTTAAGGAGAAAAATAAAGAGGAAAACCAAAATATAGCTGAGTGAATGTAGCAGACATTTTTGAATATTACTGTGCTGTCAGCCTGCCGTTATTTTCAAATGGAATGGTCCACATAATGACGTTTTTTATGTATTTGTTCAGAAAAAAAAACAAAAAAAAAACCCCAAAAAAGATGCTGAATCATTTGGTTGTGCTAGTGGAATATGACTTGTGGATGTGAGCAGTTCATCTAGTGCCTGTATCCTGCTTCCTCACCGCTGCATCACTGACTTAGGAGGAAGAGGCTGAAGAAACTGGGCTTGCTGAGGCTGGGGCAGAGGCGGCAAGGGAGGATCAGTTAGCAGCTATTTGAAGGGTAGTTACAAGGATAAGGAAGACCAAAATCTTGGCAGTGCTGAAGGCCATGAAAAGGACAAATCACATTTTGGGAGGTTCAGGTCGAACATTAGGAAAAAATAAAAACCATGAGAAGGGTGGCACTGCACTGCAGGGGGGATGCCCATAGAGGTGGTGAAATTTCCATCTGTGGAGGTTTTAAAGTCTTTGCTAGAGAAAGCCAAGGCTGACATGGTCTTGTGTTGGAGCTAGACCTGCATCAGGCGGGCGACTGGAACAAATGACCTCCAAGGGTCAAATCAACCAATGCATCTACACCTCTGTGGTCTCCTGAGCTCCTGACGTGAAGCCCACACAAGGAATGAGCTGCAGCACATGAGCTTCAAATGCAGCCAGTCAGCTCTGGCTAGCAATGTTTGGGGCCCGAGAGCCGAAGAGAGGCCAGGGCACAGCTGGGCTGTGTGCCCTCAGGCAGTGGGCACAGCAAATCTGAAACCCACACATCCATTAACTGTGGGCCAGTTACCTGACTTTGACCCTGGGCTACAGATCCCACGTCTGTCCTACCTTTCCCAAGTAGTAAATGGCCAGGTCCATGTCGCAAAGGGCTGAAAGTATCAGTGGCCAGTGAAATGTATGCTAGCTCTAAAATCTTATTTCCTTCCCAGAAAAAAACAGAGATGTAGGCATTTGTGTCTTCACAGCACTTGAACTGTCTGTGCCCTTCAGTTTAACCAACAGCCCTTCTCACAGCAGCACACTGGGTGGACTGGACTGATCTCACCACCTCCCTCAACCTACGGGTTTTATCATCTGTCAATACTCCGAATCTCTGCTGGTGAATGTGAAAGCAGAGTTTGGAGAAAAAGGGAAAAGGCGAGGAAAACACTAACGTGTCACTCAATAAGACTTCTGTCCTGGAAAAATAACCAAGTTGAATAAACAATAATTTAGCAATGCATTCATGTAAAAAAGTTGAAGGGATTTGGGGGTTTTGTGTTTGAAAAATTTCCACCTGTTTCAATGCAAGCCATTCAGTCATTTTTGCAACGGAAAATGTCACCCCTGGCCACCCAAAGCCTAGACTCCACAATTTGTGTGGTAAGGTTTAAACCAAGTGGAAGGGTTTGGAGCGGGAAATTATTACATGCTTTTGTCAGCATAGAGAAAATGTGATCACAATTAAAACATCGGGAACAAAACCTCTAATAAAGACTCCTCCCACCTCATTTTCTGTTATAATAATGTATTAGACATGACCAACTAAAATGTTGCTATGTCAGCACTAAAAAAGCATTGCTTTAGAAAATTGAGGAAACTCTAAGTCTGCACTGCACTGCACTGCCCACTGCACAAGTCAACAGCTCTTCATTGAAAATTACAACTTTTTAACCACTTTTAGAGATGGAGGCTTTCTGCTCCCATTGGCAAAAAAGCAACTGCTATCAGGGGGATAAAGGCAAAATAACGTCAAAATTACACATTCAACTAATTTCAAGATCTGCCTAGAGCCTGCTGAAAACAAGTTCAAATTCACTCTGTTACTCTCTTAAAAATAAACCAAGTGGTATTAAAGTACATTTAATATAAAAAGTGAAAACATCATTAAATTATATTTTATATATTACGGGAACCACTTGGTCTCTTGAGAATTTGTTATACTAGATATTATTTCAAAATCAATTCTAAAGAATTGTAGAGAGCAGTTTAAAAAATGCAAATAGAATGCAAAAAGCCTTAATCAAATGACATCAGCACTACTTGTCCATGACTGATGAATGAGGAAATGAATAGAACCCTCTGTCTAGCCATCAATGGCAATATCACTCATAAGAAGCTATAATAAACTGATTCCATTTTCCCCACCTTTTTTAAAATAAGCACAGATGTAATACTCTTGTGAGATAAGAAAATCTGTTGGCTTTCAACTTCCCATGGCCATCTTGGCAATATAACACTGACAGTATTTGCATCATAGATTGATTAATATTATCTTAGAAGCAAAAGTCTTGATGCAATTTCTAAGCTTCAAGCAAGAACCCAACACAAACAACAAAAGCACTTTAGACATAGTGACCTGTATGAACAATTTTGGATTTATTTTCCAAGGCTATGAAATATTAGTACCAAATACAGTATACAAGATATTTTAATCTTCCGTAGTCACAGAAGAGTGTATCTTGAGAAGACTAAGCCATGCTTATCATGTGCAGATGTATTTATCACAGTGTACCATAATACAGATTTTATTTTTGTGGACATAGGTGAAGTGCCAAGTTTTTGTTGCTAGTTTCTATAGGGCCAGGCTTTTACAACTGGTGGGAATGTTTCAGTCTTCAGTACCGGCTGAAGGGCTCCCCTGGGAGCTAAAAAGAATTTCACTATGGAATTAACCAGAGCACAGTGGTTTAAAAAATTTCTTTTTGACGGGGTTTGAAAAGGTTTCAAAAGAATTCAGGAGATGAGACAGTAGCTCAGTCTCAGCTCTCTAATTTGAGACAGGATCCATATTTTCAAGAAAGCTAGGCTGTACAGCAGTATGCATTTCCCCACATCACTATGTTAACACTGCTTTGTAACAAAAAAGGAAACCTTAAATGGGATTGTCTGAGATTTATAACACTAGTGAAAAGGATTTTTTTCCACTTAATATTGCAAATGGTTTGTCTGAATGCTACTACCCTTTAAAGTCATAGTTATTCATAATTGTAAGTAAATTCAGTTATAGATAACACTGCCACTATATACATAGCTATACACACATACATTGTTCTTGAAAGATCTGTTTTCCTTTTCATGTGACCTGATCTATAACTGACAGTTGCAACAAAACAGAAGAAGAAAACTTAATTTTCTGTCTGTCAATGTTTAGGAAACTCTACACGGCTCATGTTTTTAACAAGGCTACTGAGAAAATGAATGTAACCTGAGGGGCTGTGTTAGGAGAATTTTTATGAGCAGTTATTTGGTGTTTATAGTACTCTGGGTATTGCCATTTATTTGCTTTCCACATCCATTTATTCTACTTTAGCTGCCAGAGACACTGAGACAGATGCTTCAGAAATACCTAACAACTTTTAACACTGAAGACTGGCAGTTGCTTTTTCACAAGGTCCGCACTTTAACATCCAAATTCTACTGTCATCAGAAGTTGCAAACCCCTGGAATCAGGGTCAAATTTTGCCATCAGAATTGCCATATAATAAATAAGGAGGTCTTAAAAAGCATAAAACACGGCATGCAAAATCTAGCAACACGAGCTCCTGCTGAAGTTGGCACAGGCTAGTTCACTGCTTAGCTGCTAGTTCACAGCTTATCTGAACATCACCCTGCTCCCAACTTGAAGTGCCCATTTGATAGCTGACCTTTGGTTGCCTTTAGTTCTGGCTCTGAGGAAGAGACTCAGTTTGCAGACCAGACTCAGACCCCTATTCTGATTTCTCCTCCCTTTTTTTGCCCTGTTACCCCATGGTTCAGTGTCACAGTAGGATGGACAGCATTGCTATCTTCACAGCAAGGCACCGCACTCTCCTAGGAAGTCAGAAATGCAGAGTCCGCAGCTTCAGATGAGGCAGGAAGAAAAGTATGTGGTCTCCAGCTTCCCATGGGCCAAATTCTCACAGTAACAGGCTGCTTCATAAAAATAGCCACTGCCTGTGTTCCTGAATCAAAACACAATGGCTGAACTTGATGCTAAACTCAATGCTGCAACTGTGAGGTTGGTACATGTAAGGAACATGACCTGAATATGGGCCAGCAGGGAATTTATAGACCTTCTTGCCTTATCTCTGAATTGCCAGACTCTAGCTAGTAGCTGAGCACGTTGCACTTTGAATTGGGGCATTTTAAACTTCCAGAACACATCTGAGGACACCTCTGTGGTTAAGCAGCTGGTGGATAGTTTTCTTTAATGCTTGCCTAACTCCTGTTTCACACACTAGAGTAGATGTTCCAGTCTCACCAGAAATTACTTATTTCAGCTCTATCCTGGGAAAACTAAACCACTGTAAGGAACTGACCTCAGATCTCCTGAAATGTAACATGAATCTTTATCTTCTGGACAAGGTTTCTCTGTATTGGCTAATATATTTGTCATCATCCCCATGGATGAAAAGCCCATGTTCTCATTCTTACAGTCAACAAAGGAAGAAGATGAAAAGGCTGGTGGCTTAACAGGAATCCTCAGGACTAGGACCACATTTCAAAAAATTAGAAATGATTTAGAGAGATTCTGAGGCATCAGAACACAGGTTAAAAGAAAGAAACAGCATCGTCACATACACTCAGGCAGCACAAGGTGCATTGCAAATGAAATACATATTATGAGGATTAATTCCAAACATTCTTCTAAACGATAATGATACTTACTTGAGAGGAGAGAGAGAAGGATATTGCACTCAACTTTGCAAACTGACCTGTAGATAACAAAGGATAGAAAACAAGAAGATGACAAATTAAGCCAGTGAGCAGCCAGGCAGTGTATTATTCTGAAGAAAGCCATGCACAAGCCTGGAAATAAAGGGAGCAATTATGGACCCAGAAAATAAACCCAGTGAAAAGTGTCTTACACAAAACATCCAGCAAAAGACTGTAACAAGAACACAACTGGTAGCAGATGTGGGAGGATAAGCACTGTAGCACTGTTAGCATTTACACTTGAGCACTAAATGTGTTTTTTTCTTGTACTTGTTATTTACAACATGCTTCAAAAAAAGAGAGAGAAACAAGCCTCCTTTGAGGTTCCCTGTCCCATACTTCCTTGTGTATCTTGGGTTTTCTGCTCATATTTTAGAGTTTAGCTTGAAAATCTTGCTTGGAGACAAGGTGACACGAAATAACAAGAGTGGGTTTTGACCAGCCATCTTCCTTGCTACACTACATCTACACGTTTTAGTGAATGTGCTGCTTTTACACAAAGTGAGACATTTAAGAATATAAAAACAGTTACCATATTGCTACCGAGGTTACCATTCTGTAACCTCAGTAGGAGTTCCCCCTCACAGATTTTTTCAGTTGACAATTGCATTAGGATAGCTACAGCCACCAGCTTTTTTTGGCTATCCAGATGAACGCAGTGTACATGTGAGTACAAATAGTAAAACAACCTGTAATAAATTCCAGTGGTTTGATGCAAAATGAGAACAGTGGACTGGCCACTGTTCAATAGGATACCCTAAACTGAAACTTCCCAATTTGCCTTCATTTTTGCAAGTAGCAAATCGTATCTTTATCTTTAGAGACAGTGATACTAGAAGAAAAAGGAATAGAATAGCAAAATACCACAAATTAACTGCAAAGTGCAGAGAACGAGCCAAAGCCAAAGCCCAAGCCCATGTCTCAGGATCAATACATGACACTACCCAACCAACTCCTAATTCTCCTGGTGGCCCTTACTAAGTTCATACCTCTTCTTGCTTCCTTTAAGCCCGTCCCCTAATTGAAAGGGCATCAGCCATACTGGGAAGGACTTCTCATGCATTGCACGCTTTCAGTCCGTGGTTATCAACTGGAAACAGTTTCTACTTACAAGTCACTACTGTCAAATCATCGCCTGGTAGGAGCTGACAATCTCACAGACAGTAAAATACATCATGAAATTTATTTTGGAAAAATGCTGTTAAACAGAACTTGTCTAGAATGAGGACTTTCTGTTCCCTTAGTGAATACATTTTTGAAAGAAAAAAGCCCTTCTCTTTTCCCGTGTTTTTTTTTTTTTGTTTTTTTTTTTTTTTCCCCAGTGGAATAAAAATCATGTAAAACAATGGGGAACAAAGTTCACCTGGGTGTAGTCTTGGCTGACCCAAATTCAAAAGGAGTTTTATTCTGACATCGATAGGGAGAAGATTTCCTTCCCTTCTTCTGGGAATGTTGTTGGAAGACAGTAGAAACGCTCTATTTTCACTGAAGCCAGAGTAGCACCCAGTTCTACTGAGCGACATGTAGAACTTCTACTGCACAATGAATGCTCTTACTTTGCAGTGCACATGCATACTCAATTTTGTGCATGTACAAAATCCCGTTGTAACTTGTGAAACTTGTGTAACGCTGTTGCCATATATTGCACTTCCATAGTGTAATCATAGTACAGGCAAATTGATCTATCATTCTTTCTCAAGAAAATGGAATTTTTATCAGCAATAACAACATTTGTTATTTGATGTCTGACAGTTGTCACCATTGCGGGTACTCCTCCTTTATAACTGACAATTACTGTTCATTACAGCAGCAGTAGCTCCTCATCCTGTTCAGAAGTTTAAAGGCTGTCATTTTTGCATTTCCTATCTTAGATAAAAAATTGTGACAAAAAAACCCATGTCACCCACTGTTGCCTTAGTAGATAGTCTATAACAATTCTGCTCCTGTTGTCATGTCCTTAAAGACCTTTGCAATGAAATCACTTTTGGCAGGCTACCATGGGCATGTAGCAGACCTAGGTAAACAACAACAACAACAAAAAAAAGATGCTCACGTCAATCTCAAATCTACCTGCAATTTTGATGTGAGTCAATGAACTTTTACAAGGCTAACCTATCCCATCAGCTTTACAGAAAAGAAGACCAAAAGAGCAGTCATTTTTCATTAGATCACAAGCCGGTCAGTCCCAGATTCTTCTCTCCAAAGTGACTGGTGGTAGACACTATAGAAAAGCTACCAGAAAAAAAAAGGCTAGATTTTGTTACCTCCCAGCATGCAGCAGTTTAAAGAATTCCTGATCAGAAGGTGCTTTTGAACCTCATTTCCATACACTTGATCTCTCAGTACCTGCTTAATCCTTTTTTTTTTAGCCCATTTATACTTTTGGTCTCTGTTACATTCTGTAGTGGTGAGTTCCAAATTTTAATTGATCCCTATGTGGGAAAATAGTTATTTTTGCTTGCTTCATCTCTGCTCCCAAATAATTGAACTGGGTGTGCCCTCCTGCTGACATTGCTACCAACATTATAAGAAGTAATGAATTTTGTATTAGGATGATCCAAGTCAGAATAACTTAAAAACTGGCGATAGTCCATTACACCAGGCAGAAGTAGACACCATTACACAGACAGGACAGGACAGCTACAGAATTCCAGCTCCCCCTGGCAAATCTGCTTTATTCAGACTTTTAAACTAGTGCCCTTTGAAAACTTCCTCAGGGGGTGTTTTAATGACAAATCCCCAGGCTCCTCTGCACTAGGTGCTTGTTGAACACTTGGTCCTCTGGACACAATTCATTCCAGAACCTTTCTTCACATTTCAGATTCACACAGTTACAATGAAACACAGAGTCCACATAATGAACATTTTTCGCTACTGGGAAAAAAAAAAAAAAAATCAAAATATAGCAAGGCTCAGCTTAACACCATCAACCAGCCTCTATGATACAGAGCACTGAGATCTACGTGGCTTGGTAGGCACTGGCAGAAAACAAGCTCAGTGGCCCACCTGATGCCCTGGTAAGCTCAAGGACTATTGCTGTGTGCCTCAGGCAGTGTGGTCTTCCTGGATATGCACAAAGGCCAGAGGCACGTGGAAGAGAACATGTAGAACAGTTTTTGGAATGTGGCTGCTCTAGCAACTGAGAAGAGATCATGCCTCAGGGCCCAATATGGGTTAATAAGGGCACTGGGAGTCTGTGGTGCATTAATGGTTTCTCACTTATGGAGATGTATGGGCAGCTCGTGTCCTTCGCCCACCTGGTATGCCTCATCCTGCAGCTTCTGCTTCAGGTACTCCTCCATCTTCAGTTCGTTCTCCAGCTGGCGGACAGAGTCATTTTCATAATTTTCATCATCTGCTCTGACATAGGGGTCTCCGTCTTCTGTAACCCTGAAGACAATTATTAGAAATAGTCTCCTGAGATGAATGACACTCAGAGTCAAAAAAATTTCCCTTTATTATAAGCTATGAGGAGAGTGGGATACTTTTAGCCCAATCACACGCTCCAACGGTTAGTCTTTTTCTGGTAGTGGAAAACACTCTCCTCTCCAGTGGTCTGGCATTGATGAAGTAGACCAAAGGGCATATTTTGCTGAAGGCATTTTGGGGGCACAGCCCTATGGGAATGAATAACAAAAGTCCTCAATAACTTATTTGAGAGTGATACTAAGAGTAAGAGGTTGAACTAAAAATAACTGGAAAGATGCCTATTGCCTTTGCTAGGAAGATGCAGGTTCTAAAAATAAATCGGTTTGTTGATCAATTGAGTTGGTCAATAAAAAGCATTCTGTCTTTTCCGGTTAAAGACTTCTCTTTCTCCAGTGGGCTCCAAGAGGTCCCTTAGTCTGGATAAGCAGGGAATAGGACTGCAGGGCGTATTAGGAAGTACAGCTGTCCCCCAGCCCCCACACTGCCCAAGCGTACCAGACTGGATGTGAGACAGCTCACCCCCGAGGGTGCCCTACGTCTGGCTTTTATTGTTTACAGAGCTCACCACTATCTAACCATGAAGCTGTCCTCACTCGGATTTAGGCGTTTTTTGGGTAATCAAACAGTTGAGAGGGAGAGAAAATATTAAATGCTGCATACTGCTTTCAACAGAAAAAGAAAGAGATTAAGGTGGCGAGTGGAGCAGGTACCCACATGTCACTGCGGATGGAGCCAGTGGCAGCAGCGCTGTGGAGGTACCCGGGCTTCCGGGCATGGATCTGCGCGAGGAAAGCCTTCTCAGATGTTGGGGATGGAACAAGGTCATCAAAATGAGTCCGTCCAAAGTCAGAATCCACATTGCTTTCTGTCTCGCTGCCCACTTCTGTGAAGTCAAAGGTGACACATGGTTCCATATAACTTTCGCAAGAGTAAGTATACTTGCCTATTTCTCTAAGCCTTTCTCTGCCTTTCCAACTCAGAAGAGTGCATCACATGTATCTGCAGAGCTAATAGTTTTCTTCTTATGGTGGGACAGAATAGTGAAGCTTTTGCTTGTCTCATTTTTATGAGAGTACTACAGGCTGCATTTTACAACAGATCTTATATGTTCTATACTGAAATCCCACTCCATCTGGAATCACAAACAAACTTCTCACTATATCCAGCTGCACCTCTGTGTCCATGGCTTTCAGAACTGTTGTATTCCTGAAGTTGTTATTTAGGGATTTTTTTTCTGAAAGCATAAAAAGCTTTGAAGATAGATTACACTCCTTTTTTCTTGGTTTATACTTTCCTACTCCCATTTTTTCAAATATATGTGAAATGCCAATGTCCTGACTACCCACCCGCATTAGCCTCACTCACCAGAATTTAGTTCTTTTACCAAAGAAGACATGGTGTTGGTGATTGAATCTGCTGCCACCAGCAAATCATTTCTTAAGTTTCGTCTTGCACCTGAAGCAAGAGACAGACAAAACACAGTGTTAATATTCTTCACAAGGCATATGTTTTCCTGTTGAAAGCAGTTTTAACCCTGCTGAAAGCTGCCATTGTGATAATTCAGGGTATCAAAAGTCCTTACGAGGGACACGTGCAGAAGAGTTCTCTGCAGAATGGCCTCATTTACTTATGCTGTATGCAAGAGCAGAAGCCTACCCTCATGCTTCATTTAATCACAATGCCAGATACGTGGAGATTATTCATTGCCATCAAGCTTGCATTTGTGTGGTGACACCAGCAGACGAGGCCTGGAAGATTAAATCCAGCGTGAACTCATTTACAATGTCTATGGGGGAGGAGGGAAGAAATGAAGTGTTTTCTCTAAGTTTCCACAGCTCTGTTTAATGACACCATTATTGCCAGGTATTTGCCAAATAATTATGGCAAATGTTGAAGAAACATACTTGACCTCTTCAAGACTGATATGGATTTTTCTTCTCTGTTCCCCCTCAGCCTTTCCTGTAACTCAAGGACCTCCTTGTATATTCCATAATTTACTTTCCCTCACTCTGTCTTTTTTTTTTTTTTTTTTTTTTAATAAAGGAAGCACTATCGCCTCTCTAAACAGCCCCAGGCTGCTTTTAAACTCTTTCTAATAATGGATCTAGAAGTGCTTCCCTGCTGAACCTGGCAATATTCCCTTAACCATCAATCATGAAAGATTCTTGTGAGTTGCATGAAATACTCCTTCCCTAGGAGCAGGCTGTGGGTAATGGGTGCTTAACTACCCCAAATCCCAAACATAGCTCCTACTATAGCTGAATAATCAATATATCCCACAGAATCTCTAATCTTCCAGACTGGATTGTTCACAGGGATGGCAGGATTTGAGAGCTGCAGTTTCTTTAAAGCTGGCTGAATGTAAAACAAGACATTTTAAAAAATTCCCAGAATCCCAAAGTTTTTTTTCCTAATATTTCCATTAGCAAATGGTTACTAGAACGTAAATTAGTTAATTTCTCTCTTAGACACACACACGCACTCAGACAGTCCTTTCTAAGGTCTTCTCAATTTTGTATCTCTGAATGATTGCCAACACTATGAAAGAGAAAAAAAAAAAACAAACAAGAGAAACCATGCTTTAACATGGCTTGTCTGTGTTATGTATATATAAGCAGATCTCTGTGCCGCACAGAATGGAGCCACCCCCCCCCTCACAAAGTCGTATGTCAAGATGTGACAGAATGGCTGGCTTCCAGTTCTTTGGGTTTGACCTTCCCATCTAGAGAACATGGTAAATAATGACATAAAGCTAGATATTTATCAAATGCAGCAGTTTTAAAATGTGATCATTTACCTTTTTATATTGCTTTTTCTCTTGAACAGAAGACACTTATATACTTAAAAAGCATTTGCCTGAGGCAGCCTCAGTATTATTTATGGATATTTTATTGTGACCACTACATTATTTCTCTTATTCTTGGCTCTGGAAGAAACTGTCCTATACCAGCATAGGGGTTAGAGATCCATATTTTTGCCTGTCTTGATTTTTTTCACAGCAAAAAGAAGAAAAATATGTCTTGCCTGTTCTTTTGCCACAGAAAACGAGATATCCAGCAACCTGTCATGTTGGGACTAGGTATTACGTCTTGGTAAAACATGTTCAATACATGAATTGACTAGCACTTCAGTAGAAAGTTCTTGATTGCATTATAGATTCAACCTTGTCATAAGACACAGACAGACACAATTGCCACGAAAGTCAAGGGGAAAGGTGTGTGGGAAAACTGAACTGGGCTCCTGAGAACAAACATGCTTCCACCATAACAGAGGAACTCCAGAGCTCCACCTACATTTGGTTTGTACTAGGGAAACAGGGAAAAAGCTTATTAAAATAGACGAATTCCAGTGATGTAAATATTTTAGGAGAGAGCAGATTAGAAAAACCAGGAATATTTCTTCATTTAGATCACACAGACTACTTACTTTCTTTAGTATTCGAAACAATAATTTAATCTGTGGCCTTAGAAATTCAGAAGAGTTTAAAATTTATTGTTACTTGACGAAAGAGTGGAAAGAAGAGAGAGAAACATGGTGCCACCTCTGTCAGTTTTCTGGAAATGCAAAGGAAGGGTTGACCCAGGCTTTCAGACTCGGTTCCTGTCTACCCTAGCAAAAGGATAAGGGACAAGAATCACAAGTTGCATCAAGGGATGTTTCAATCAGGTACAAGGACAAAAACCACTGGAACAGAGGCTGTGGAAAATGTGTGCCAGGAGCCATCCAGAACTCAACCGGTGAAGGTCCTGAAAGGTCTGATCTCACTTTGAAGCCCTCTTTCTTGGAACAGGAGGACACGGTGACTTACAAGAGCCCTTTCCACCCAAACTGGTTCTATGATTGTATCATCTATTCCTGGCAAAGTCTTTATTTAAAACCAAACACACTGACAACGCCTTGCTGAGGTCAACAGCAATTCTTCTTCTGGTTAACAGAGCACCGATAACTGGGTCTGATCATCACGCATCAGAACTCCTCATTGCAAAATCCATTAACTGGCATCATTGTGCAGTTTCTGCTTACCTGCTTGCTTTGACAGCAAAGTCTGATGGCTGACAAAGTTGATTTTCAATGGCAAAACACAGTTTTTACAGACTTTTCTCTTTTGTTCTGTTTCATTGCGTGCAACTCTGAAGCTCAAGTTCATTTAGCCATTAATCACAAGAAATAACAATTCTTCAAACAGTCTCTGAGTACCTCAGACAAGCTATTCACGAGACTTACTTTGTGCAAAGGCTTCCTGCACATCTCCTCCCACCCCAGTCAGAGAGTCCTGAGGTGCGTGGGTTGGGGTGGAGCAGGCAGAGGCAGACCTGATGGGCATTGGAATCGGTCGACTGATAGTGTGGCTGGGTGAGGAGCGTGGGGAGCCTGCTCCTTGGGTCTGCAAAACAATCACAAGGGGTTAAGCAGGTCTTTGCAAGAGCCCTCGCCAGCTGTCCTTGTCACCCATCCCTCAGCTTGAAGACATCATGCCGTTTGTAGATCAGTTGGGTAATGTTAATTTTGCTAAAAGAAATACCCTGAAGTCAGTTGTTAGCAGACAGCAACGCTTCCGTGTAGAAAAATAGTAAGTAGGAAAATATGAGTCAAGATCTGACTTCCTTTAAGCATGGGAAAATGTCAGGCAGCTAAATTAAAAAAAAATCCAAGCGAACAACCCCCAAACTATAGACCTTCTCTCTGCCCTCTTCCCTCTCTCCTCCCCCCCCCCCCCCAGTTTGCACGCAAGTTTGATTGAACATAACCCATTCAGGCTGCGAGAAGGGGAAAGACGCCGGCACCGGTGTGGCTTTGGACGGCCCCTTGCGTCAGAGCGCTGCCGTGAGAGCCGGTCACTGCCCTGCCCTGCAGGAGAAGTTCATGGTACATGCAACCTCTCAGTCGCATAAAGTCTGACACTTGCAATAAATAATCTAGCTTTATGCTTTTTGTTCAGAGCTAGAGGACTATTTTAAGCCGCTGTTAAATCATAGACTATTAAATTGTTCACTCTACAGGATATACTCAGGCGTTCCCAAAACACTGTGGGGATAGGGCAATATAAATTCCTGCTACGGGTTCAGCTGCTGGAAGTGAAAACGTTTTAACACCAGTCATATAAAATGTCATGCTGTTAGCACCTCACAGTTAGTATCACTTCGCTGAAATTCAAGCAGACTTTACAAAACAGTCATTTTTACAAATGCAGCTGGGTGAGTGATACCAAGAGACACAGTGCCCTTTTCATCCACTGTTTCAAAACCCCTGGGAACGTGTATCCACATAAAGAAAAACAAATGCTGGAGCTCACACCAAACTGCCCACAGCTTTTGACTGAAAACCTGTGCTTGGTAAATGCCAAGGATGGAGGTAGCTTGAGTGCTGTTAAAGGGGAACTGCAACACATCCCTCTGGTTGTTTACAGCGAAAAGTACCCTGAGGGCTGGTGTTTCCTTCACCCTGGCTTTATTTTGAGAATTCAGGAGGATTTCTTAACTCTTCCCACGGCATTTATTTTGACTCCTGTAGTGGCTGCCACTGATACGGTTTGGCAAATACGTTCTGAAAAAGACAATAGCAGCCAATTGCAGGAGGAGTTCAGCATTGCCCTTGAAAGTTTTACAAATTCTTGCCCTGGACCATAAATAACATGTCAGAATATTAAGTTATTTGTTCTTTTCTCCTATAACCCCTTTTGTAAGAGACATTATCACTAGAGAGACATCAAGGGCAGATTAGTTTTATGGGGAATAAGCATGTTACTGATGGGAGAATGGAGGATTTAATACTTATAATTTCTTTAATGATTGGTTGTAGAACATTTAAATGATGGATGAAAGGGAAGTTGAATATATAAAGGCCAGATGCTCTCCTGTTTCTGGAATTGTCTCCAGCAGAAATGCAGATCTCTAGTCTTCCAGAGGCAGGGCACAGAGTAACCTGGAGATGCTCCAAGGTCCCTGGAGGTCGCAGCCCCGGCTCATCAGGCAAGGGATCTGGGATCTACAGCTATCTCCTTTCATGTCTCTGTGAAACAAATTGGCAAAAGAATTTCTGGTTCCCAGTTCCCTCTTCCACTTGCCTTTTTTCCTCAGCTCCCCTTTGCCTTTGATCTCAGTTCTGGCGATCACCAACAACAGTGGGAACTTTCAGAGAAGATGAGAAAAAAATGGACAAAATTTGCTTCCTATAGTTGTCACACTCAAGGAATGAACTTCAGAATAGGCATTTTATTTACTAAAAATAACAGATGCCTGCCCGTACTTCCTCACTGGAATTTTCCCACAAGAGAAATGCAAAAGCTGCTGCACACCAGTGCTTACCCTTGTGTCTGTTTTGCAGCTATGACTGAGATCTTGTGTTTATGATAGACAGCGCTCTCTTATCTGTAGCTTTTGGTGTTGGAATAAACTGTTTGGGAATCACAGGGAGACGAAGCATTTGGAGTCCCCTGTCCAGTAAAAAACTCCCCTTTTTATACTGTTTGGGCAGTATCAGACAGAACTGATGAACATGTTGAAATAGGTAAATATTAGGGAATGCCTGAATTCAGACAGGTGAACAGTTTAATTATATTTTACTCATCAAGATTCACCTCAGTCCAAGTTTGTGGGAATGGAATGCTAGTAGGATTGGATTCTTGCTTAGTGGTTGTTAGGAGAAATGTAGTTTTTCACAGCTAATGGCCTGAAACCTGCTATGATAATCAGTAGTGACTTCTTGGTAATCTCAGCAGAGAAGTCGAGCACTGAATTGCTCCCAAACCTTGGCAGCCCCACCAGCTGAGGACTAAGGCATGCTGAAAGGGGAGCTACCACAGCCACCACGGATATGTGAGTGGCTTCAGCTTTTATGTTGTATTTGGTTGCAGCTATCAATGTTCTTGCGCCTACTAGGAACACCTGCATGTATTTTATTTAAGTCACCATCCCTAGTCAACCCGCTATGGATTTTAAGTTAAACATTGTTAGACAGGAAAAAAATTCCCCACTATCAACTGTTATGCATGTTTAGGATAAAATCCTTGGAATGAAAACTGGCTTTACAGAACCTTTAGCCCATTGCTCCCTCTGCCGGAACTGAACTGGGATGACATATAGGGAAAGCCTGCCTCACAGCCTCATCAAACGCCACGGATGTGAGGAACTCATTATCCTTTCTCAAGGAAGGGCAGGAGAGAAATAGAAAGTTCATAAGCATGAATTGCCAGGCTGCTCATTCCAACTGAATACCTCCAGAAATTAATTTAATCCCGTTTCTCTCAACAGATCGTGAAATGGCATAGTGTAATGGGGATCATTTAATGGAAATTGTGAGAGTAATTCCTTAGCATCATCACCTGGTATTCAGCAAGGCTATTACTCTCAGAAGAAAAAAAATCATATCTCGTAACAGTCTGAAAATGTGCTTTCACTTATACTGTCCAGTGAACATTTTATATGATAGAGAAACGCTTGTCACGTTGGCAACTTCTCTTTTGCAAATGAAAGAGCTTTTAACACTGCAGAATCAAAAAAGACAGTCCTTACATGGAGTTGATGATTGATCAGATTTATTTTTTTTTGTGTGTAACAGGTTGATGCTCTACAAAAATCAGCCAAAATGTTAAGTTTATGAAGGTGAGCATTACCTGCAAACTCTGCATGCTCTACCATAGAACACATCAAACTTGTAACTGCACTTTTGCTGATGAAAGCAAGAGGAAGTGTGTTTTGTTAAAAGGAAACATTTTTATCAGAGTCATAAATCAGACTGCTGTCTGAAAAGTATTTTTTTTTAGCCTAATACCTTTCCAAGATCCATTTCAATACTAAAAAGCTCCAAAACAATTAAATCTTCTAAAATTTACCATTAGTAACATAAACACTTGCCCTTTTGGATCTAGGTTGAAGAAGCCATTTAGAAACTACATTATTGTCCTGAAGACTCATGGGACTGTTAGCATCAGTGACAGCTTTAAAAGATGGGCACACAGTGCCCTGACTTCTAGACAAAGTGGGATTACAAGCTCATTGCCCTGGTCTAATTTAAACTCAGTTATGTTCTTCTTAAAGTTCCAAAACTCTCATTACATTTTCAAAATGTTATCTACACTATAAGTATTCTTTAACTCATTCTCTAGGTTGGTTTCACTAAATTTGGGTGGTGGTTTCCATCTTTTGTCTTCTTACTTAGAGGAGTGAGAAAAAGATCAAGACTCCTTGTAGCCATGACTCATTCTGTAGAGGGCTATGATGTTTAATTGTGAAAATGTCCCCAAGATACTTGAAAATAATGTGTGAAAGAACTGCAAAATATTAATTTTGGTCAAAAGAACACGCACACATTTCAAGCAAAGGAAGTAAAATAAATGACAGGAACACAATCACATTTAGGAGTTAGTGAGGCCTCCAATAAGGAGGTAACTTACTACCTGTTTCAATTCTTCTTCCTAAAGAAAAAGAGGATCAGCACAGGAGATTAGCCAGGATGTAAGTGAAGAACAGAAAACAAAGCCAAATTTGGAGTACAGGGTCAAAGGTACGGTGAAGGTAGTGGAAGGTATATGACCAAGTGATGATCCTGACTCTGCACACTTTGAAACACCAGAACAGTGCAAAGCATGAAGAAAGCTACTACCATTTCCTACCCCAAATTCCCTTTGTCCAGGCAGTGCAATTTACAGCAGGCAGCCGTGACTGCTAGCTGTAGCACTGCAGTGTTTCATATGTAGAGTAAAAAGTATCCTGCCTACTTCCAGCTCCCCAAAACCTGCTGGCTACTCGGTGGGCTCTGCTGCTCAGGTGTCACCAATTCCTGCACTGTGGCTGCAGAAGCCTGGGCCTGAGGACATGCAAATGCCTTAAGGGGTCAAACTCAGACTTCAATGCAAATACATATTGCTAAATAGATTTCAGTGAAATTCTTTTTGTCTTTATCAGAGCCATGTTTGACCCATGTTGCAGTGAATTTCCATGCACTTGTTTTATCTGGCATGGCCAGCAACAAAACAGACTCCTATGCTATTCAGAGCATGTTTTTCCGGTGTGAATTTCTGGCTTCATCTGTCCTGAGGCACATCAGGTAAAACAGGGCTGGACTCTGCAAATAGACACATTTTCCAGCTTACCTAGTCTGTCTTTAAAATGCACATGCTTTTTGATATCTTAATTTTTAACTGAGATCCTTTGATGAGATGTGTTTCATCCGTTTAACAAGGGCTTGTTTCTGTATTTATGAAAATGACCAAGTGCCGTTGGGAAGCATCTCTAAGATCAGTGTTAGATGTGGTTGTCAAACGGCAGGTCTGACAGAACTAGCAACTGAATGGGCAAAGATAAAGGAACTAGCAAAAACAATTCTGTGCTGTCAGCTGGAGTAGGGAATAAGTGTACATTTATAAGCTGTTCTTCTCAGTTAACTAATAACTTGTTCTATGTGTTGATTTGTTTCTTTCCTTATTTTTTTTTTTTTTGGTGTTTAACGTCCTCAGCAGAGAAAACTCTAAAAACACCTGAAACTGAACCAATAAAAAATATTTTGTATTTGGACATCGTCAAATGGCCAATCCAGAGACGCTAGCCCGATATCCATAGATGCGGCCAAACCTTTCTACAAAAGAGCAAAACAGGACTGTATTGCATCATGCTGCAGTATTATTCAAAGGAGTTCAGAGCCTGTCTCCTACTTAGCAGTAGGTGACAATGATGATGCAGTCTTACTAAAGGAACAATATCATCTGAGCATCATTTGAAATCCCTATATTGAAAGACCAAGGCAAAAAATAGAAAAGGAAGGCAAGCAAGCCAAATTTTATGGGTGGAAATAGTAAAGTTCTGCAGTATTCTGTGGTCGTATTTCCTTCTCCTCCTCTCTTGCTTCACTCAGCCTGTTTTCCTTGGTAGTATCAGGTGGAGCTCCTTACCTTCAGCAGTTTCATGAGGCCTTCTAACTGAACCATAAGCTCCCTCCGGCTTTCCTGGAGAGCAGACATCCTCTGTTCCAGCTCATCCTTCCTCTGTCTGAGAAACAACCAGATCCGATCAGAGCTTACCCCTCACAGCATCAACAGCTTTTAACCACATCATTTCCCCAGCCTGACCATGAGGTATATGCCTACAGACCGCAGGAAAGCAAACACACTGTATGAATTGAGCATAGTGCTTAGGAGCGGGGCTACATGAAAGCTAGGGAGTTCCCTCATACTGAGAATATTAATGGGACTGAACACAGTGATTAGGAAAAAGACAGACACTGACACAGACCCTTCTTCAAAGAACAAATGAGGTTCAAACAAATTTCTGTTATATTCCCTTGTGGGAAAGCCTGGCAATTTTTGTCTTTGGATCTCTGCAGTCAATAACCTCACTAGCTGTCAGGAGAAATTAAAGCTGTGCCCTGAAGGATAGGAAATTACAGCAGGGGCACTGAGCAGAGCGAGGTGTGAGAGAAGCTAAGAGAGTTCAGAAATTCAGCCAGGAAACCACAGTGAATTGATTTTTTTTTTTTTTTTTTTCCCTGAAAGCAACAGTAAGAGTATCACACAGTGCAGATATAACTGCTTGAAAATAGCGCTTTGGACTCGGGAGTCCAGTGCTGGTCCTGTGTGAGTGTGAATACCGAGCCACTCCAGGTGTGACAGCCAGTTTGTGCCCACAGAAATGGGAACAGCCTTGATTCTGCACAGCTCCACTGCACGGGGTGGGGGTTCAGCGCTTGCACATGTTCAATCACTGAAATTGTATGAGAGGTCCCTGCCACAGTCTCCACATAAATACAAAACAAAATTGTTGCCTCCTAGAAGCTATGACGTAATTAACAACATTATTGTTGAAAAATATACATATTGGGTATATTTTATACACTGTGTTGCAAATAACATAAACCCACTATGCTGTTAGCCTTGTACTACCTCCAAAATATGACAATTTAATCCTAAATTGAAAGAGCCAACAAGACTACATTTCCTATTAGTAGAGAAATATGAAACTCAAATTTTGAGCCTTCTCTGTAGGTGAGCAGTTACTGATATAAGCAACACTGATTTATTCAGGATTGCTCATGTGTGCTTTCTCTCACCTATATCATAGGATCATACGGTAACACTCCCAGGTTGTATTTACTCTTCTGGAGGATTAATCTATTTTCTGCTATTTTCCATGCATGTAATAGTTAGAAACGCTATGAACTGTACAAAGATAACTGAGTTTAAGAAACTGCTAATAAAAATAAGATACCCTCTCCATGTAATTCAAAGTGTCAGGTCCTAGCACAGACCTGTGTTGGGTTTTGGATTCATTCTATGGGGAGAGGGGATATAAGCAGTGTGCCATTTACGCACCACCCCTCTGACTTTTTTCTCCCGCTCTACTCCAGAGCAAGTTCTAGGAAGTAGTGGGATTTCCAACCTGCCTCCAAGACAGCACTGGTAATGAGAAGGAATGCTGTGTTCAGCATCTCATTTCAGCAAGCCTGCAACACCACAGCAGCTAAGTGAAAGATCCTAGGACAGGTACCCACAACATAATTTACAGATTCCAGCATTTCTTAATATTACATGATCTAAATTGCCCTACTGTCCTAATTGCTTCAAGCCCCAAAAACCTGTGGGGTAAGAGACGTAAATCAGTGCTGCTGCTCTGAGTCCTGCTGTTTTACACATGGCAAGAACAGTCTCGTGACATCTTACGCGTCCAGGAATTTGAGGTGGCGTTGAAATTCAACAGTAAATCAAAAGCCAATCTTCTGCCTTTCAAGTGGTGAGCATTTTAGAACGTATGCAAATCAGTACAGACCCACAGATTAAAAGTTTTTTTCTGACTCTGACACTTCATATTAAATCAGAAAAGAAATCATAATCGAGGAACTCAGTATCATTGCCCTAGGGACATCCCGTGTCAGGAAATTCAAATAAGTATATTATGATTTTAATATGTGTAGCAAAACTGAAGAGAGAAAAATGAAGTAGTCAGTCTGCTAACACTGCACAATAATTTGATTTTTTTTTTTTAAGGATAATGAACTTTATTTGTCAACTGCATAGAAAGCTAATCTCCTAAACCTGCTTAAAATAGACTTTAGGCTTGATGCACAGGAACTACATTATTGGTATATTTTATGCAGTGTACACATTTTCATCACAGTCAGTTTTGTATGTCTCACATATTAAAATCACTCATAGACATGAAGAAGCTAATTTGTCTTCAGATTGGAAAGTAAATGTAATTATTTGTGAAACAAAAATATTTTAGTGTGGAAAACTCAATAGTAAAACTAAACAGTATTTGTGTAAAAAAAAATTAGCACAATTTCTTATAGTAATTTCCTTTGGTTATGATTCAGACCACTAAAATATTACTTGTGTGAGCGGTGGCTAAGTGGCCAAAAATGTTCTTTAGTCTTCTCATGAGAGAAGTGCTCTATGTGGGGGGATAAAATTTAATTTAGCATCGTTTCACTAGAAAGAAAGTGTTTACACTCTCTTCTCCATTCACATGAAGTGTTTTGAGAAGTTCTTATTGGATTCTCTGTCTGGCTCTCACATGAACTTGAGGACTTGCAGGGAGCCCACGGATCTGGGCCAATGACTATTGTATTTCTTCACTGTGATATTCATGGCAATTAGTAAATCCACGTAGAGTATCCTAATTAACATGCAGACGCATCCATATCGATGTTTTTATCTTGGTGGGATAATTGGAGGAGTGAACCTCTAAATCTTCAGCTGCTGCAGATGACATTACTCCTCACTTCCCACATGACAAGGAGGATCATTCTGCAGCCTGGTTTTGTACTGTGAAGGGAACTGACCTCTCCTTAGAGTTCAACACTTGGGGGAAATTTCCAAAAATTAAAATCTAATTCTGTCTGTATTTTCATGTAGCTCTGTATTTAGATTAGCATGAATGAGAAGTCTTTGTAGAAGCATTTGTTCTAACAGAACAACATTTTTCCCTGTATAATTAATGGCATCTGGATAGGGCTGTGGGGACCTATTCCAAATGACCTAGGGGCCTAACTCTGCAAACACTAATGCACATGCTTAATTTAATGTAGATGAGTAATATGTGAGATTCCTCATGCATGCTATTTAAAGCATAAGCTTAATTACTGCTAGGACTACAGGCTGCACCAAAAAATGGAGAAAATATACACATTGTGTTATTTCCTTTTAAAAAGCCCCCAAAACCATAAACCAGGCTTATCTCTTATTTCTTTTCTTATATGACTGACTGACTCCAGTCATGGACAGAGGTTTTACTGCTGTGGACTTACCTCAGGAGCCGGAGCTCTGCAAGGAGAGTGGGATTTTGTTGTGCCTTCTCTGGTGTGGGCTGAGATGCTTGCTCATGTTCAAGTCTCAGCCTCTGTATCTCCTGTAGGATTTCTCTTGGGAAGGAGAATAAGCAGAAGACTACAAGTCAGTAATTTTCCACAAAAACAGCTCACTGGACATCACAAGAGGAGAAAAAGTTCTTCATCAATGTAGATATAACGACTGGGCTCCAACCAACAGAAGAAGCCCTCGGGAATGGGAGAGGGCTCTGGATATTTTTTAAAGAAACTTTTAGGATTTCACCATAAAGGGAAATATTTCTTCAAGACCTCCAAAAATCAGAGGTAGACATGAAATAGCTCTATGCTTAATTAAACTGCTCCGTTCTAATTCTTCCTGGTGAACTTTTCAAGCACCGCATGAACTTAACAAAAATTAAAAAACCCTACCTACCTGGCCCTTCTTGAGTATCAGAGAAAACATTTATCACTTAAAAAATTACTTTTAGTGTAAGCAGAGAGGTGAGAGTGGTCAACAATTCAGGGAGAAGCACTTTAATAGGACTTGTTACGACTGGCTTGCCAGCCCTGGAGTGCTGTCAAAAGGCTAATACAAAGCTTCGCAGCAGAAGGTTGAAACCTTTGTGCATTTTGTCTCTTCTTCACAACGCGCTGGAGAGCAGACAGTCAGAAGGCAGACTCAAACTATGAAAGACAAATTGAGACTGGAGCTGGTGGCTCATTACACGGTGACAGAAGGCTGTGCAGAGCTTGGAATACGAAACCATCTGGTCTGGGCTGGCCCCTATTTTACAGTCCGGCAGTAAAAGCACGAGCTCTGCTGCCATACATTTCACGGCATCAGGCAGTCTGATAGCCAGGGCCAGAGCCTCTGCTGCTAACCAACAGGCACCTCCTCTTTGGGGCCGGCTGGCCTATTTCTCCCAGACACTTTCTCTCAGTCTCGGTCACATCCGTACCTAGTGTCTCATTTGATCAGCAGCCTAACTTGCTTCCAACCTTTCTGCAAACCTTTCCCAGCCAGGCTGTGTTCTGGAGAGCTTTAATCATCTTTTTCACAAATAAAAGCAGGGGAGCATAACATTACCAGTGTGACTGATCCTTTTATCATTTCATGTTATAGTACTACTGAGGATCCAACTCACAGTTAATTTGGTTTGGAAACAAGACAGGCTTTTTTTTTTTAACTCTTAACAAACAGCAGCTGCAAACAGTAAAGTATCGATGGTTGTAACACGTCATTGAACAGTACATCCATTAAAGCACAGGGTGGCTATGGATTTCAAAGCCTTTGTTGTATTCTGTGGACATTTTTGTGCCCTGTGTTTTTTGTAGGGGGCAGGTGTATGTGCATGTCTAAGCACAATGTACACAAGTAGGTAGTAAAAAATGTTAAGAAACAAACATACACAATATATGGGACTGAACAAAACCAGGTACTTTGTGGATGCTTACCGGTTTTTATTTTCAAGCTCTGCAATCAGCTGCCTTTGTTGCTTGTTTGCATCAATGGTGAAGGAGATATCTGATGCCCCTCTCTGCTGACCCTGCTGCTGTTGTAAAAACAAGAAGGCTGCATTGAAGGAGGAATAGCCAGCATGCACCCGTGAGTTCAACACAGATCTGTTCTGTGAAATCTGCTTCCAGAAAATGCAGTACCAGGCTTGCCTACACTAAAAAAAGAGCATCCATGTTGTGCTCATACCAGTACGGCTCCATTGCTAGTAAAAGCAGGGTAAGTGCGAGAGTAAATAACTCTCATCCTGTCATTCACTGCTGCTTCTAGGAGCTTCCTCTGAACCAAGCGTAAAAGGCAATGGCACTGCTGCAGGCAGATGCTGTAATATGGCTCTTAATTTTGATATTACAGACAACAGGAATACACTGAGGCAAGACACAGTGTCTCTCTCCAGATAGAAGGGGATGTGTTTCCAATGTGGTGATGCTTTGTTCTCTTGAAAGTACAGTTTTACTTTCAGTTTGAAAGCTGAACTCAGTTTTCAGTTTGGCTGTGTGGCCCATTCGGCCAAGTGTTCCTATACACTCTGACGATACTTCAGAAAACCTCTTTCCCCAGTTCTTCAGGTACAGCAGAACCTTTTTTCCCCAAAAAAATGAAGTGGGAGTTAAACTATTTCTTACCAAACTAGGCAGTGCTCACTACAGCTTCATTGGACTATGCTCTTTTTTCATGTTCATCAGCAATAACCAAATATTGTTTTCCTTGTTCACACTCCTGCATTTCAGTATTGTATCAATGACAATGCAGAGCAAGACATTTAAAGTTTCACAGCTATCAAAGATATCCATTTATTTCTAACTCCAACCTGAAAGAATCAGACATTAAAAAATACTCTGCTGAGTTACTGCTATGATCTGAATGCTTCTCACTGTAAAAACCCTGTGAATTGTAACTCTGGAGCCCAAATTTATGTGATGCCAGGCATCTCCTCCTCCAGGAGGTGGACCCTCAAAAAGGATGAAGGTACATCTGGGGAAAGGACAGTACGTTATGCCTACCACCATTTATGACTTTTTCTGCTATGAGTACATCTTCCCATTAACACTCCAACCATAAGGAAGCAGAGCAGTGCATAAAGAAGAACTAATACATGCTGATGGATGTCACAACTGATACAGGGGGAGCCAGGATCTTTATCCTGGATGCCTAGCGTTGTTAGTATGTTTTGTTTGTTAAAAAACAGAATGACCATTAGTAAAGCTTTAAACATTTCCACTGTGCTTCTAATGTGGCGCCATTCTTTTTCTTGGAGAGATTTCTGTATACAGGAGCCTTTTTTCCTTCTGTCTCTTGTTCAAAGAGCACAGATGGATGGCAAGGAGAAACTCAGCATTTTCCTTCAAACCAGCTCTATTTAAAAGCTACTTAAATATTGTTTTCTAAGTTTTCCCCCACGTCACGGACACGTGTTACGTGCAACTGATTTCTACCGGTTTCTACCCAGAGATATTATTAATGGGAAATCTTGTTCCCATAAAGAATTATCATCCTGCAGAAACAGGACCATCACCTACAGGTTGTCCTAAATTTGAAACATTGTGTGTCATGCCTCTGGAAGGGATTGATTTGGGCTGGGCTGGTGGACCAGGAGCACCCATGCACCCCTCTCTTCCCCCGCAGCTGCAGGTAGTGTGAAATCTTCTATGACAGATGGTTCTCACTTAACCATCATTTATGGCCCCTTGTTCTATCAAATGTGCTGAGATGGAAAAAAAGTAAGTAGGCTGACCTTACTTGTGCCATTTAAGATTTTATATACTTCGATTAGGCTCCTGCTTCATTCTGTCTTATTCCTGAATATAGTTAGTGAGGTTTTAGCCTGTCATCACCTTCTATCTTGGGATACATTGAGCAGAATAATCATTGCTCTGAAATGAAAATGGAAGCTGGGGCTAATGCAAGGGGTCATTACAGTCATCCTGCTGAAGATCATTCTTTAAAATCCTCAGCACTTAGGGCCCCAGTAGCCGTGATATTTGAACTAAAGAGTAAAATGGATTCACCACCCCATTTTTCCACTGCAGTAAATCATTAACCTTTAACCAGAGCTAGTCCAGACAATATTTTCTAGTCTTTCCTGAGTTCAAGATGTCAAGATTTCCTTTGCTGTAACTGTTTAAATAACATTGCATTAGTATATAGATGATATGCATTAGTGTGCGGACTATTCACTTTAAATGGACTGCATAAAAATGTTATTACTAAAGCATAACAGTATCTGATGAAAAGGATAGGGAAAAATAATCCATTAATCATTAAGACTGTCAGATGTAATTTCCCTGATCTTGCCAAGTCCCTGGAACACAACAGAAGGAAAGTACCTTCCTTTAATTAAAACACTTACTGATGAAGAAGTTTCTGCTGCCAGCCTTGCTGCATACCTGGCGATCAGCTTATGTTCTTCATCCAGGCGACTTGCACTGTCGAGCACGCTGCTCAGGGTTGGAGGGGAAGGAGGGAGGACATGTTAATACATGGTAAAAATGACCACTTCTCTGTCACACTGTCCACTCACACCCTCTCACTGTGGAATTTCGAAGCAAAATGTTGCCAAATTAACAATGGTAGATGTTAACCGAACAAAGGGGAGAAGTGGGAGGGTAATTTCCTTGCACAGATCAGCTCTAGGGGCCAGGCAGCACCTTTCCTTGGGGGGAAACAGCAGCAGCCTGCAACCCCTGGCCAAGGCTGTGCAAGATGGAGCTCGCAGATGACTCTGTCCAAAGATGGGTGGGAGGCTGTTAGGACCACCAGGCAGCATTTGTTTTCACTTCTCAGCTTTGTTGTATCACCTAGAAGAATGATTGCTTTTTGGGTAGTGGATTAGTGGGAACCTCTGTGTTTGCTGAGAAAAACTTTAGAAGCTTTGTCAGATTTGCAACAGAAAACAATATTTAAGACTGTTTTATAGGGCAACTACCAAGGCCTCACGGACCACTTGGAACCACTGATTTAGGAATTTATAATCTGACTTGCTCTTTTATTTCTGGTTTACTTGATATTTGGGAGTAAGATTTCAGAGAATCACATAATGGTGATCAGAAAGTGTTAGAACTAAACAGCAAATACGCTGAATTTCTTTAAATTATTGTAACTTATTACTTAGATATTACCACTGGTCTCAGATTTGGACTCACTTTAACTTGGAGCCAACTCCTGCTGCCAGGATGCAGGAGTCTACAAGCACCAACAATGAAGAGCTTTGGTCACACGTGCAGTATCTCCATGAAAACTACTCAGAAGGCATAAACTAAACAGCAAATGTGCTGAATTCCTTTAAAATATTGCACCTTATTACTTCCCCCCCCCCCCCCCCGAATATCAAAGGCAAGTATTTCTTTCAGGTTAATCCCTTGCCAGCTGTCCTTATTTTAAACGGAGGCTAATGATTAGTCAGATGAACAGGAAAAAGGTGATAGTGTGAGAACCTTTACTATTTCTAAACATTTACAAGTTTGCAGAGAACCATCAAAACTAATAAGCACACTAATAAACTGACAAAAAATGAAATCTGAAGAGGATTTAGCTGACCTCGGATAATCCCAGGATTTAGACTCCTAGATTGCATTAGTTTTAGTATATACAAGAGAAAAAAGAATGAAGCTCCTAAGAAGTGGTGAGAAGAATGCTTTGCTGTGTGGAACACAAGACAGCCTGCGGACTATCCCAGACAGGGGTAAGTCTGACCTCTTTTCTTATCCCTTGGCAATTGTCTGATGTTTTGGCTGAAGGGAGACAGGCACACACCTCCCCACCCATGGGCTCTTCAGGGCATGCAACTGGTTGCTGGCAAATGAGCTTCATGTTTCAAAAGAGTGCATAAAATAAGGGTTATTTTGGGCATGGGCATCTTGTTCAGATTTTTGCCAGAAACTGTATCTTGAACTTGAAGAACCTTCCAGATGAAAATGGCACTTGTGCAAAACATTCAGTTTTTGAAGAATCAGCATCTTTAAAAGGAAAAGAAAATATTTCTCCAAAATTTCTCAGTAAGTTCATATCCCCTGCTACCTCAGGGAACTACAGTGTGCATCTTTTGGTTGACTTGATTAAGCCCACTGGGATTTAGAAGTTATGTTTGAAAGATGAGCAGTGGTTGATATGCATTGATCATTAAACTAAAGCTGGAAGTCATGTGGATTTGTGATGGCTTGCTGAGGTAAGGGAAAAGGGGCAAACATCATCTTTTTCTCACTCTGACAATAACCTGCGGTATCACAAATACGAAGTTCAGAAAAACAGGATAGCTGTGAAAAGTCAGACCCAGAGGGGTTCTGTGTAAGCTAAGCTTGTGCTGCAGACTACACATAAGACTTCTGGTGGTAGATGAACACTGATTTTTTGGCTTTGGTTATGTACAATTTATCTTGTTTCATATATAGTTTAATTCTACGCTTACTCAGATTCTTGTAGGATAACTGATTTATTTTCTGAAAAGACCTACGCTAAATGTATTTTTCTAAATGTATACAGTTCTGCTTCTTCCATTCTCATGCTTACTGGCCTGATACATCTTCCAAAGAAAGAAAGGGGCAAGCAACACTTGTAGACACAAAAAAATTATGCAAACTAGGTAATAAGGGTTACTTTCATGACAGAGTAATTAATTTTTAATTTTTCCATAATGACTAAAACATCACACCCTAACAGATTGCTGTGAAAACAGCAAGCATTCAGCACCAATTCTCTTTTTTACTGCAATGTGCAACCACATTATCCATCCTGCAAAAATAATGGATTATGGTTCCACTTGCTGGTGTAACACAATCTGCAACATAGTTCTTCTGAGTTGTGAGTTAACCCCCGAGACAATGACTTTACTGAATGAAGCAAGTCACTGCAGTTTTTTGATTCTTACTTGCTGTTTAATGTCTTTGATATATATTTATGTGTAGGTGGATGTCATAAAAGAGATGTAGCAGCACATCAAATTTGGTCTATGAATGCCACAAATCACAGGTCCCAAAGCTTTGTAAATTAAATTTCAATGCCTGAGATAAATTTAGTTCTGGAATGCACCTGTTCTATGTGATCATTAAACTCAGAGGTATGCATAGTAGCATTAGTTTCAGCTGCCAAGACTTTTAATGTCTCAGAGTTCTGATCTGCCATAATTCATTTCTGTTTTACTCCAGCAACTTCATGGACAATGATACAGTGAAATACACACAAGCTTTAAAATATTATGAATATGTGTGCAGAATTTGGGGCCCTCGAGAATGATTCAGGCATCTTTTTGAAAAAAAGTGAACATTTTTCATACAAATATCCTGCTGCTGATCCTCTTCTAATAAAGTTAGACAACACTTTTAACACTGCTTCTCCACTAGTGACCATTTCTTTAAAGACTTTATAATGATTATATGCTATTTATAACAGCAATAACTGGTCTGGCAGAATTATCATCATTCAGATGTAGAGTGAATATCCAAAATTATTGCCTGTAAAATAGGGCTTCTTTTTTAGGGTTTAGTTGATCTGTGTAATATTCTATGGTCTAAGGGACACTCATAAAAAAAGATCTCAAAACTGCAGGCTAAGGATGAAAAATATGATAGCCTGTGAACAAAGGAGTGACACTGGAGGATCTTTGCTATTTCTCAGGCTTTAGACGTGTCAAATCAGTCTGTTCTGTAGCAGGCACTCTGCAATAAGTGATATGGATGTCCTCTGATGGCCTTAAAATTGTGTCACCACTGGTTAGAAAAGTCTCAGAAATGTCAGCCTCTTGTGAAATTTTTGCAATAGAGATATCAGTGTGGTCTTTGTGACATGCTCTTATTCTACAAATCTTCACTTGATAAATAATTCAGTAGATGAAATACTGACAAATTAAAGGGTCGGTTTCTAAGCCTCAGGGCTATAAGAACAATGCCCTAACAGCAACCCACCAAGTGTAATCTGAGGATTGTTTATCTGTGACACGTTCAAAATTGTCCTGGTTTTAGGGCACTTTGAGACACATCATCTGAGCCCCCCGCTATTGCTAATTTGCCATTTACTTTAGAATCACTAAGATTTTACCATCAAAATGATAATGACACTCAGGTATGTGGAGATAATCATAAAAATTAACTCTGTTCAAGGGAGCCAAGTGTCTATACATTTCCTCTGTAATCACTGGGTCTCTGAATGTTTTTCCTCTTTCAAGGGAAGATTAGACCAGCCTTCCTAGCTAGAGTTAGATGTTGCGTACACCCCCTCAATAAACATTTTTAAAAATACCACAGCACTTTTATAGTACATAAATATGACTCACCACAGGGCTACACAGTATAACATAAAAAAAATCAGAAAATAACTTTCTGTGGAACAAAAATAACCTCCTACTTATAATACATTTTATCTTATTTTCTTCCGCATCTGAAAAGAAAAAGACTGAAATACGTGGAATTAATATTCAGAACTAGGTAAAGTCTCTAATTTACATGAACAAAAAGGAAAACTAATTGCAGTTAAAAGTTCTTTTGTGGAATCAGACACTAAAGATGAACTTAATTAAATATGAAGTATTGGTTTCTCATGCTAAAACACACTTTATGATCAAGCTACCCAAAACATCTGGATAAGGGATACTTTTTCTACCCATACAATTAATCTAGATAAGTCTTTCTCTTGTTTCTTAATTTGCCCAGGAGTGATGGATTCTAAAAAAACCTCAAGTAGCTCATTAGCCTTTGAGGGATGGAAAGGAAAACTTGTACTTCTAGTTGTGGTATCAAGTAACTGCAGATTATAAACAAAGATAAGCAGTGAAAATTAATGAAATTAATCACACCACACCCACCCCCTTCTACCCCTCCCCCAAGATAAATACTAGCTACACTTAAAAGAGAAAGAAGGTATACCGGGCTATATTGAACTGATCATTAGCTACTATAAATTAGCCTGGCTCAGTATCTAAAATAACCCCAGCTTGTTTTGTTTTGAAATGCTACTATATAGCTCTTGAGATAATTTTATGTATTATGACCAATGTATATCTGTAGGTTTTTCTTGCAGATGAAGGTCCAGCTACAATCATTCCTCTTTTCATCTTTGGCTGCCAGTAGCATCTGAAAATATGGGATGGCACGTACGGGTACGTACAGGTGGTATTTTGGAGGCAGATACAACAGCTGGGCCGGCTAGCTGCAGCCTCCCCTAAATCAGAAGCTACCTGATTACGGTTAACGACACGCTTTGCTCAGGTTACCAAATATCGTTAAGCTGCAGGGTGACATAAGGTGAACTCAGCACCCTCCTAACAGCTGCTGCGCGGGTTTTGAGCCAACTGCATCCAGCCACTTCGGGGTAGGGGCAGAAGGGGTTCCCCCCTTTTCCTGAAGATGCCACCCCAGGCGATACGAGGTGCAGCAGCTGAGCCTCCTGCAGACGCCTCTCCCTGAAACTGGCTTTGCACAGGAGCTCCACGATGGCAAGGCTTTCTTCCTCTTGTCTTTATCAAAATATAACAATGCCCTTTCTCTACTAGTGGTCTCGCTGCAACACAGCAGAAAGTGGCAATGCAGCACAGTCTGATGCATGACTAAGACTGCTGTCCCTCTCGGTTACGTTTCTGTCAAAATCTAATTGGTATCTTATATAAATAACTGAGATTGTTTCTCACTGAGGATGCTGTGACTACAGTGATTTAATGTCAGTAATCACAAGTTATGTACTACGCTTTGCATCGGTTATTTAAACAATTTAGGCCATTATCGCTCACACTCTATTCATTCCTCAAAAACATTAAATTTGAAGGATGTTATGGCACATAATTTTTATGTGCGTATTTGGATACAAATGTACTGTGACTTGGGAAGGGTGGCTCAAAACCTTGAAGGAACAGGTTGGAATATATGGGATAAAATTCAGAGGATGAAGATGGTAAAGATGAGGCTAGGCACTCAGAAGGGTATCTAACTGGTGGTCCTCACTGAAGCTTAATGAATCACAGACATGGCATCCAAAGCATCATTCCTGGCGAACCAGGCTAGCACCAAAAATTACTCTAAACCATGTCCGTTCTTTGCTCTCCTCTTGAACAACTGTATCAAGTCAGTCACTTGTGGCAGGCAGGCCCACATTTCCTTCTCCCTTTCAATCTAGACCGAGCAGTAGCGTACTGCTGTCCTCAGTCACGGTGGGGCAATGACTGGTCTACACACATGCCCCAAAAGCTTGTTTCCATGGTGTAAATATTACTCAGTAAGTCTGCTTTCTGGAAGTTATTCTCCAGGAATGACATTCCCCTTCAAAATGTTTTTGTTTTGAAGAAATGGTTTTCATTTTCCTCACTAAAAGGTAGTTTGCTTTTTTTTTTTTTTTCTCACTGGCACATACCAGTGAGCTACAGAGTTAGAGAAGCAGATCCAGAACAATGAAGGCAGACTGTTTTTTTCCACTGGGCATGGCAAATTACTCCCATTTTCAACTGGAGCTATACACAGAAGTGAATTTTGTAAGACTGCAGAGAACCACTGCATTCACCCTCCCAAATGAGGTTGCTTGTTGCCTTCTACACAGAAGAGTAAATGGAGAGTTTCTCCTAGCCTGGGAAATACTCTGCAGTAGCAGTGCAGGAAACTGAAGGGTTCATTATGAGTAAAAGAAACCTCGTGAGTATAGTTTTGTTAGAAACACTGTACAGTTTTCTGTTCAGCACTACATTTTCTAGGGCCATGTACTACGCCGCTCACCACTTTGCTGGTTCAGAGCCACAAAAACTCAAGTTTTGTTTCACTTGGAGAGGTGAGCCAGTGTTTCCCCTCCCCGAGGTGGCTGCTGCAATGCCATCTGCAAGTGCTAGGACAGCAGGTGGGTTTAGTAGACAAAGCTCCTTATTCACTCCAGCAGAAACAATGAACTACATTCAAGATGTCCATTTAAAAACTGTCATACCTGAGTCTGAATGAGAGAAGGACAAATTTATATACAAGATTCAAATAATGCAGAAATCAGGCAGATTTAAAAACGCCTGACATACATTAAAATTGAAATTAACTCCTTCCTTCACTAGGTTAATATGCAAATTCCTATTATTACTATTATCATTATTCAAGTACTATTATGATTTCTTACTTTCAAGGTAAGGTGAAGCTCCAAATTATATACTGCTTCAAAAATTTTTACCTTGAAAACTTGTTAGTCATCGTTGTATGAAGATTTCTGTACCATCACCAAGTCCTGCACTGTCTACAGCACGACGTCGTAGATCGGTTTGTAGAGCCATTCCTAACTAAGCAATTATTCACAATACTTTGCTACTAAACATCACTAGAGGGAACAAGAGCAACTGCCACAATCCACCAACTTTGGGAGGACATACCCTGTTTTCATACGCATTCCCTTTAGGTTAGTGCTCATAAAGAGCTGCTTCAGCTTGTAGCCAGGAGGAAACAGTGAGAGCATTTGGCCGGCCAACGTCCCTTTCCTGGGTTCCCCAAAGGTGCCAAACCTGCACTAACCGTGTGGGGTTGCTCTGCAGCATGTTGACATACAACCCGATGAGTACATGTTCATCAGCCAGCCTGTCTGCAACATCGAGGCTGTACTGTAACCTGAAAGGGGGTCAGGGGGAGAGAGGGTGCAGTCCGGACAGACAGAGGGAAATAAACAGAGAAAGCAGGAGCAAGTAAGATTGCGAAATGGGAATTTAGGAATGAATACTTAAGTGCTCTTAGAAAAAAAGAAGAACAGAACCCAAAACAAGTGTAGAAATTATTTTGTTATTATTGTAATTTATATGTTAAGTATTTAATGGCTTAGGATGGTAGAATCCCACTTGATTGCAGAGCCAGCCTCAGAAATCAGCGAGATGCCAGATTGGGCAAGGGACTGGAGCTGTACAGTGCCATTTATTTCAAAATATAGCAGATTGTGAGGTCGGCACTATTTGCTTTAATATACTATGTATTATATATATACATTAAATACACATATGTTACACACATGATTAACATACTGAAATCACACGTTAGATTTACTCAGAAGTGTCTGATCAAGACCTCACGCATCCAGGTGTACATAAAAATATTTAAACATGCCCTACTAAGCTCATTGGGTTAATTGGTTATCACAATTTTCTCAGGAAATATGTTTACAGAATATATTAAAGGCGGGAGGAATAGAGGAAAAGGTTTTGGTTTAGCTGTGTTAGTGCAAGTTACGAACATACTCTCTCTTTAACTTACCCTTTGCCTTTCAAGAAAGCTGGAGCAGCCCTAGCCAGCAGTTTGCTCTGCTCTACTTCAGTATTCTTGGAAGAAGAGCTAGTTAATAAGACAGGAAAACTAAGAAGAGGGTAAACAGTGATGTCTGAAATTAATTACAGAACAGAGTTTGGAGAAACTCATTCAAGCACCCTGAATGAGGGTAACGATAAAAGCTTTAAAAATAATGATAGAAGCTTTAAGGAAATGCAAAGTCAGGAATTAAGAGTTTTCCCTCCTGTTCTCCAAAAGCAAACCATGATGTCTTCACTACAGAAAAGACAAACAAAATGTGCTTCTCTCCTAAATAGAGAGCTGAAGGCTTGTGTAGTTTCCAGGTGGAGTCCAAGATAAACATCATTTTAAATGCAGCTTTCAAGCCTGGAAAGCTTCACCATAACAGTTAAACTGCTTTTCTTCACATTTGCCATAAAATAGTTTCAATAATCTATGGAAATGTGCTTATTCAGATCCAGTGATGGGATACACCAGTTTAATTTCCAGAAGTACTAGTCTTCTGCTGATTTGAAAAAATAGATAGTTCATCAAACCCACTTTTTTTTTTTTCCTAATTACAGTATTTAATGAATTGCAGTAACTGCATCTTTGCCAATGCTAAAATATCCATGTTAATAAGATAACACTGGCTAAAAATGGAGATTGAAATGTTAAGTTTTTCTTTCAAGCTGCAGCATTTTTGGTTTAAAAAACAATATAGCAGCCCAAAAATACATTTTACTTTCTTTAAAAAAAAAAATTATTCATCTTTATTTTTAGGTATGGCTATTGATACTGTAAATATCTTTGATGAAAAGATAGGTGCATGAGGATACATGCACATGTGCATGCAGGGGTGTGTGTCTGTGTATATAGGCAGATGATGTTGCACAAATGTGATGCATGATAAATCTGAGCAGATGTGGCTCTAACGGACTGAAGATATAAACCTTTACTATTTGGACGAAGAAGGAATTCACTAAGATGAGGTATGTGCCACTCCCCTCCTTTGGCGAGGCCAAGGTTGGCAGCAGTGTTCTAAAAAGAACTGTGCAGAAGGGTGTCCCAAGAACCCAAATCCTATTGATTTATAATAAATCTGGAAGATAGCTGAATGAAATGCTGTACTGCACGGAAAGAAAAAAATGCTTGCTTCACATTTCTGTTTCCATCAGCATGCTACTTATGTGCGTTGTGCTTCCACTGAAGTGATACCCATGCAGATAAACATGCTCCATGCCACCCAGAAGGATGCTTTCCACTCATGTTTTCTTCCCAGTTACAGAAGGAAAATGCGTTCAGGGGCTATAGGGTGTGCCATTTTGTGCCATTTCAGCCAAAAATGCAGCTTTTGGTTCTTAAAGGAAAGATAAGCATATTGCCACAATGGGAGACCAAAGACCCCAGGGCAGATGTTGTGCTTTGCCTTCTAACAGTGCAGTGTGATGCCCCCTCTACCAACCATAAGTTCTCCTCTCGTGTGTTCCAGAAGCAACATAATGAGGGTGGAGGGACAGGTAAGCAAACGTTACTCATTGAGCAACTGGTATCATGTCTATCAATATCCATTTCCTTCTTCGTTGATTAAGCAAGCTTGCATCTTCCAACCTCTTCTTACGAGCTATGTTTTCTAAGCTTTTCTGATGTCTGGGTGTCTTCTCTGGACTCTGTCATGCTGCTTAGCATATTTGTTCCTGTGCTGTTGCCCTACACTGGGTGCAGACCTCCAGGCAGATGTCTCCTTCTCCAGGAAATGAGTTTTAATGGCTTTCCACGTGATGTCCCAGGGTCAGATGCGATCTAACAATCATATTGCTGACTTCAATTAGTTTGTGGTTCACTGCAACTGCTAGGTCCTCTGTTAAAATACTTCTGTCCATCCAATTATGTTCCATCTTTTATCTGATTATTTGCTTCCTTGCTACAGCACTTTTCACTTGTAATTACTGCGTTTCCTCTAACTGATTTCAGATCATGTGGACATCAATTACTATCATTGCAACTAAGCTAATTTTTTAATTTAGAAACTGTTCTCCAAGCACTCCTTCCCATAACTACTTCAACCTTTGTACCATCTTCAAATTGCATGCACTCACTCTATTGCTCCCGCTAGGTCATTACAAGAAATAGTGCACAGTTTCTGTCGTAGGATAGCCTTCAAGAATCCCAGCTGATATATCCTCCTCCTAGAATGACAGCAAACTTTTGAAAATGTAATTACTGATTTTCAGTCTTGCTCTTATACTGATTTCCCCTAGTCCATATTTCCTTTGGTACTTCTGTGTTGTCTGGGACTATATCAAAAGTCCTCTTAAGGTCAACCTGTATCGTATCTGCTGCTTCTTTTTCACTCACTGGACTGCTTATCCAGTCAATGAAATAAATTAGTTCCATTTGACATAATTTGTTCTTGACAAATCCACGGTGGTTACTTCTCATTGGTTTATTATCCTCCAGGTGCTTACTAAATCCTTCATAATTCCAGTATCTTTGGATACCAAGGTTAGGCTGTCTCTTGTATAATCCCTTCGATCTTTGTCTCTGTTTCTGCCTTCAACCTTTTTTAATTTGGAAAAGCTGACATTTGTCCTTCTTGTTCTTCCACCTCTTCCTACATCCTCCACATATTTCCCAAAATACAGCTAATACTTCAGAGGTTGTTTTGGCCACAGTGGGTTTCTCTGGGTCCTACCAAGTGGAACATATATTTTAAAGATGTATTCCTGTTAAATTGGAACATTTTGTAAGATGCCAAAGAATGCTTCCCCACTCAAACTAAGAGACAAAACCTCCAACTCTGAGCAGATGTCTACAAAGATGTAGACCTAACAATATTGGTGTAAATGTTATACTCTTTAGTGGCTACCAAACAAGCAGACACATAAGCCTTTCCTTTAGCAGGTAGAATATTACTGATGAAATAAGGAAGATTTTTATCTTGTTCTGAAAACGACATACAAAGGCAACATGCAGTTCAAGACTACCACACTCCTTAGAGAAAGAAACATGGACAACAGCATGTTTTGCTCCAAAGCCAGCTGTTGTCCAGAAATCTGGCCTAATTTCTTGTTATGCCCAGGTAGAATATCAAATTACTTTTTGCTTTTATGTGGAGTTCAAGAAAGGCACCAGCTACTCTGACTCAGCATTAAATAAGACTCAATTTCTCCTTGGCTATGGGGCTGTGGGCATTTGATACCACAGTGCATTCTTTCTATCTACCACAGAATTGCCAAGTAATTTCAAGTTCAACAGAATGTGCTGCATCACTCCATTTATTCCAGTTTATTACTCCTTTAGAAGAACTAAATGTTTTAGTGGGGGGGGTGGGGGGGGGCAGGGGACAGAAAAATGCAAGACAAAATGTTCTGTTTCACCTTATCGCACCGTAGCCCTATAATTTGATAGCTGAAAGAAGACATTTATTAAGAAAGAGATCATATCCATCACTATGGTAGCTATGTACTTTAAGGCAGAACTGGCAGACTGCAGCTTGGGAACAAAAGAATCCAAATAAGGAAGAAAACATTAATTCAGGGTATAGAGTTATTCCTCTTGACTGGACAGAAGTTTCTATAATGCCCAAGTTACCTGTTTTGCCAGAACATATCCAATTCACTGGTTTTGCAAGGGCATTACCTACTCTGCAGCAATATTCCCTTGTTCTGCTGCCCTTTAGGTAATTGAAGATCACAAAAACAAATGTGGGATGAAAACCTGAATATTAGCTACAGTAAAAAAGTTATGGGACTTGTGGTTTTAATCACATACTACCAGTCAACACAGCAGATTACTGTGATTTGGTATTTGGGAGAAGATCACAGATTTTTTTGTTTCTTCTTTTCTGAGTGCTTTAAAGTTGTTCTTAAGCGGTACAGAGCATACTGTTGATATCAATTTGCACGCTGTATATATTTAGAAGAAAGGTGCTTGTAATTTTTATGCCGACCTCCTCATGAAAGCTTTCTTATGGACATGGTGGCTCAAACTAAGCAAAGCAAGCAGAGAAATTTTAAGGGATTTTGATTCTGCAATGGCTTAAAGAAACTAAGAAGCATCTCAGGGAAAGCCTGAATCTGACCTCCTCTGAGCTTTGGAATAATTGCATACCCATCCAAAATCAATGCTTCAGATGCAATTAAACTGCAAAGAACATATAATGTTCAATCTCCTTTCAGTTGTTGCCCACAATTTGTCATTGTATTTACTAGTTATTAAATATTTCTCCTTTAATGAGATTTTTCTTCTTCCTAGTTAATTTCCCTTTTTCACCCATGAATCCAGAAATGAAGATGATATTTTGCTGAACTTATGAGACCACATCCATTTCCAGCATCAGAATGACTTGCTGTGCTGAATTCAGCATTTCCTGCTACAGAGAGAAACTGGTTGCAAATGGTTATGTTCTTATGCGAATACAACTAGCTGAAAAAAAAACCACATGGGAATGCTACAAATGACAGTCTGTGCCAATTCTCCTCTGCATAAACATTGTAATTGCACAAAAACTTTCTTTAAAGCTATCTGAAACCTCCGGACTAGATTGTAACACAAATTAAAGTAACCGTAAGTTATCCACAGTGAAAACACAGCCAGCAGAGCTTTTAGCATTGCTTAAGTTCAACTAGAAATTTTACCCTGAGTTTGTACAATTTTTATTAGAATATGAATCACAGACCATTTAATATAAAATCAGCACAACTGCAAACAGAGCTGCCATAATCTGTTTCTTTGATGTATGAGAGGATGAGCTTCCACTAATGAGGCCTGATTTTCCCAGGGCAATAATAATAGTAAAACCTAAAAGAATGAATGAAGATACTGTGACTAGTCTAATACAGATTGAAGAACTTGGCATTTAGCAGAAAAGTACCTTGGTCTCAGTACTTTCTTACTGAATTACGGCTAATGCTCATGGATTAATCAAAAAAGAAAAAAAGAAAGGTCACTATACTCCACAGTAAAAAAAAAAAAAATTGCGGAAACTGTTCTTATCCACTGGCGTATTTCTTTTATGCAGAATTAAACAGGGTCTTCCTTGAGGTCACTAAGATGAGAGGGAATGATGGAAAAATGGGTGCAGCAACCAGAGGCATCAGTCCAAATCCAACGCTCGCTACATAAATGGGAAGTCTTCATCAGCTTCAGTAGGATTTAGATCCACCTCTTCTGTGGCCATTTTGTAAAGCAAAGCAAAAGGGTCTGGGGAAGGTTATTATCAAGCAGCACTAACTGCAGAACAGTAACCACCAGCAGCGAGAGCCATGGAAGAGGAAGAGGAGGCTGTCTGTGAAACCTGGAGTCGTTTCCAGGCTCTTGTGCAAGCCTCTTTGTTCCTTGGTCAAGAATGCATCAGGCAAGTCATATATTGATGATGAAACCATAAAGGTGTATTTTTTTTTTGTTTTCAGAACAATGCTTCCAAATTCAGATACATTAATATTAATCCTACGTGAAAGGGTAGAATGAAAATTTGTGCTGTGCAGAAGCAAAAGAAGTTGGCAAAGCTCAGAGCCAGCAGGAAGTCTATTCAAAAGACTAATTAGAGCCACAGAAAACCTCTAGCCCACCGCAGCCTTCCTTAAAGAATATCTTTTTAGTAGTTTAGCAGAATTGCTAATGATCTAGTGCATGAGCTACAGAACTACGGCAATTAGTGGGTTAGTGCTCTCATACTGACCGTGAATTGTTGTGAAGCTGATTTACATACAGCCTTATAAGAGAATGCTCATCAGCCACAGGACTGGCTGCATTTATACCCTCAAGTAACCTGAATGATTCAAACAACGAAACCTTGTTAATACCCCAAGAAGTATACACAGAAACCAGCGTGTTCAGAGTGGGTTCATGACAACAAACGCAATTGGTAACCGTTTAGAAAGGATACTGACTTGACAGCTGGTAGGATGCTTTTTTCCTTTGTTTTTTGAATAAAAAAGTGCAAATTAAATTTATAAGAGTGGAAAATAAAAATAATGAGGATAAACTGTCAAACACTTAAAAACCCTGCTAGGTTACTGAAAAAAAAAAGTTACAATAGCTTCAAAGCAATGACACTGCTGGTATATTGACATATCAGTGTACTGTTAACTCTAAAACTGACTGCTGCATCATGGAAACTTTTTGCTGTGTAAGGATGTCATATCCACTTCTAAGTAAGTCTGGGTACCTATGGTTGTGAGGGTTTTATTGTCTCCTGCCTTCAGGGGATTCTCCATCAAGGAATCCTTCCTCTAGGAGAACAGGAATTCGAATGGCCCACGGATCATATACGCTTAATCCTGATAGTTGAAGACAGTCAGCTGAATTACTAAAGAACCTAAAAGTAAAATAATCAGGATCTTTTCATATGTAAAGAAAAACAAGCAGCACAGTAGCTAGTGCTGTGATTATTACTGCAGGTCCCTGGCCTAAATGGCAAAGCATACTTTTGTTGAATGAGCACAGGGACTTCTTGGTGATAAACAGAAGCAACAGCTACACTCATAAAGAGCATTGCTCTTCATGACCTGTCCTGCAGATGCCAGAAACAGATTATCCTGCCTTGCCCTGGCACATACAATTCCATATACTCCAACAGCAGAAATGAATATGCATTTGCACTCTGTTTGTACAGGCAGCAGATCTGATCTTGTGGGCTGCTCTGGGGCTGGCTTTCGAAAGGCATTGCAGTCACACACAGCAGCTACTTGCACTAAAATAACACCAAGAGCTTACTGTTTATAGCTCCTGGTAGAAAAGTTCATAAATCAGAGTAGTAGTAGTAAACCATACTTACTCTGACACCGCAGTGTGGTACACTGTGGATTTGTTTCTGGTGTTACAAAATGTAGCCATGCATACTCAGAGATTGTGTTTGGTTATTCAGGAACGCTGAAGCACTGACACGTACAGCAGGAACCAAGCATTAAAATGCACCCAAGGAAGACACATCACTCATCTTCCCCAGTAGAGCAGGATCTTTATTTATTTATTTTTTTTTTCCTGCCACCTTCTCATCTATATGCGTTGGTAGGCTTACACAGATCGGGTGAAACAGCTAGCAAACGCTACACACATATTTTGGCTGCATGAGCCAAAATGCACTCTCAGATGCAAGCACCTTCTCTTTGGGATTAATGTTTCTAACCACTCTTTTCTGGTATGGTGGCTGAAGGGTCACCGTATGCCAAGACTACTCTTTCTCTCTTGTAGCCTTAATGAAAATCTGAATGGTTTAACAGGAGCACGGATGTTTTGCTCTGTCTTGCAAGAATGAACACATTTTGTCTTTGTTTATATCGTATCTTGCAGTACGATGCAGGCATTCCCAGTAGCCAACGGCATGTCCCAGTTTGTGTTCCCACAGTGCTGCTACAAAATGGTTTCTCACCAACAGCTCGTTTTCAGGTTGCATGTGAGCACATGTAGAGTGACATAATGGTTCAAATGAGAACCAAAGTTCTGGGCTCTGTTGTGAGGAGCTTGGGGTGCCCTAACTCCAGCTCTTCATCCAGATATTTCGGTATCAGCCCAAAATAACCAAGGCATTTCTCTGCTCATGTCTGTTAATTTCATAATGGGTTTGTTTTTTTCTGAGGGAGAATTGAAAATTTAACCCCCTACCAATCTCACATAATGGTTTAACATAAATTAGGACAAGAACTCACCTTCTGTTTGCAAAAGGACTTCCTGAGGGAACAGAGTGGGAGAAGAGTGTGTCGTTCATGCTGGTTACAGGTCGGGGAGGCCTAGAAAGTGGCAAAATATCCAGTTGCATTAATTTTGCAAAAAAGAAAACTCATCAGCAACAGTATTTAGAGAGAATTAAATGAGCTTCTTGTTAAAGTAACATTACTACTAGCATCTTCTGCTTTAAGTAGCAATAGTTCCAAATTAAAGACACTGGGTTTTTAATCTGGAGTCGTTAAAAACACAGTGTTATTTAGGCCTGGAGAGAAACAGTGCTTTTGTGTGTGCTGAGGCGAGTTTTAAGCAACCTGCTTGATTTTTTTTTCCTGCTTTGGCAAAATAACCGCTATGCCATTTTTTCTTTCCAGAGCCTGCAGTCCATGGTGCAGTCACTGCTTTCAACCAGCTAGGCTGAGCCCTGGTAGCAGGTTCGCTGTGGCAGCACGGGTGTTGGCAGGGGGTAACTGCCAGGAAATTGCACAGCTTTTCCTGGGGTTACCCCTGGCACTAAACGCCGTGCTACCTAACTACATAGCGACTCACAGCCCTCAGTGTCCCATAAAATACATGTAGAACTAAACTGACTTGACTGCAAAGCTTTTCAGTTGGCACATCAAACCCCCAAATAAAAATTTAAAATAAGTATCTGGTTTAAGAGGACCCATTAATAACAACAGTTTTATTATTACATTCTTTATTTCCTGCTCTTACTAAAAATGAAATGAGAAGGAATATTTCCTCTTTCTTTTATTGTCTACCCTTAAAAAATATTTTGTGCATAATTTTTTTGTTCTGTATCCATTAAGGAGAAATTTCCTCTTCTTAATGGACTTCTTATGCAACATTAGGCAAAAGATATCAGCTTTCTGGAAAAACTAAAAAATATGTTATTGAAATCACAGAGTTTTCAATCAGGTATGAACAGAACCTGAAGCTATATATAATTCAGACTTCAAATTGTCCAGATTTCAAGTTGGTTGATATCCCCTTTGAGCTCTGTCTTGCTTTCTGAATGCTGATGTGCAAATCAACATATATAGTAGCCACCTGTAAAATATTCTCTGGGCTTCAACTGTGCAAGACAACTGGTCATCCAAACCATTTGTAAGAAATGAAGACAGACAGTTCTGCACAGAAGCAAACTATTACTGTATGTTTTCTTTCTTAATTTAGAACTATTAGAAAGCGAGCACAACTACTAGAAAACTTGTCTTTGACAAGTCCAAATGGATTTCTCAGCATGAGAATATCACACTGATTTTAAGAAGTTTAAAACTGGGAACAGAAAGATGTAGGATTTGGCATGTTATTTATATGAAAATATAGTTTTAGCCTAACCCTGCATCTGCAGACCCATGTGAAAAACTGAAGTTCTGGTCAGTCACGAATTTGAGAAGCAGCACTTTGTGCTATATGTACTCGTGGAGAAGTCTTTAATATTACTTCTCATGGACTCCATCAGAGCTAGGAAGAGCTTGGATGAGGCCATGATCAGAGCCAATCCCCTGGAAAGGTCATTGTGGTACGAGTCTTGAAATACAGAGTTTTGAAAATATTATTTGAGAGAATACTCAGAAACGAAATTTATTTAATAGGTAAGCAACCGGTATTTTGTTGCCTGGGAATTGTAAACTGGTAATTGATGTTGGAGAAATAGTTCACACCAACTACATGTGGCTATGGCATTTTTCGTTTTCTCAATGTAATCACTGTTCAGTGAACACACGCAAAAACTAATTGGGCACAGGCCGGGGTTTCTGAAAGATGGGTCCAACCTTGGGCTGTGGAGTCCTAAACAGCAAAGGAGAGGGGAGGAGAGGCTGGTTCTCAACAGTGTCCCAGAGAAGGAGGCCGGAGGAGTGCTCCCCCCTTGGCAGAGGTTGGGCTCTGCTTTGCCTTGCACCCAGTCCACCTCTACTGACAGAGTAGGAAGTGGGCACCCATGGACTTCAGCAGATCACCACATACACACTTCAGGTTAATGTCTTCTCTAAGCTTTATCTCAAAATAGGGGTGGAAGAGAAAGCTTCTAACCCCCGAAAGAGCTCTTCCCTTCCACTCTGTCTGTATTCAAATCCAATTATTTATTTGGCTCTGGAGTCTGATAAAAAGTTCAGGATTGGTAGTAATGAGATTATCACATTTTTTCAAAGCTTCTTCCTCCAGTAAATGTACTAAAGAAGAACAATACTCACCAAGTATCTCTTTTGCAGCCAAAATGAAATGGAAAAAAGATCATTAATTAAATTGTCAGTTTAATACGCATGTGGGCTAAGTAGTGCATTGGACATACTCCACTCTTATGACCCTGATTCTGCAAAAATCATGACAGCCTCCACACTTAAAAGGTCATCGATCTGTTTACATATGCAGAATTACTCTTGTGTACAAATGTCTATGAACTCCAAGGCTTTGCTAAGGTTTTATGATTGGCATTAGTTTGTCAATTCCTATATGAAGAAAATTGTATTAAACTCATCTGAGCTTTCCCAAGGCAAGTTTCTTAAAGGCTGATGCCCACTGTCACATTCCTCAGGTTAAAGCTTGAGCATCAACTGGATGTTCAAACACACATATGCAGTCGTGTGATGTGATAAGACAAGAACAGCAGACTTTATGGTAAAGCAAAGGAGAACTCAGCTACTGATTATAAATGTATATCTTTCTGAGGTTATTTCTAAACTTCTAGAAGTGAGTGATTAAGCTTTCCGATAAAAGTGAGCTGATGATACTCAATCAACTTTCCTCAAGGAGGCAGAAAGCTCTTAATAGGCTATGTAATAAATGCATGTTATAGCATAACACATATCCACAGTAATAAACCAAATTAAATAAGAGGAATTTTCCAAAGTGCTCCATGCTGGTCTAACCTCTTCACACTGATGTCAAAAATAATGCTCCCACAGGCTTAGATGGAAACGAAGTCAGGCCAGTGCAGAACGCGTTCGAAAAATAACTCCATGATGCACTGGCTGCACCATTTGTCATCTCTGCAGTCTGGTGTTTTGTTTTTGTTGCCACTTTTGTGTATAGAAAGGAAAAAATGAACCCTCCATTGGTGGAGGGAGTCTCTCCATCAGGTTAATGAGGTCTTGATAACTGCTTCTCTCTAGATGAGCCTTAGATGTGTTTCTTGCTTAATTGAAAATTTTGTGTGCCACCAGTAAAAGAAAAAAAACATGCAGTCTTTCTGTCTGGTACCACTCAAAGGTGGAAGAACAATGGAAAGCAAAGGCTGTCTAGTAATGCAGAGAGTACTTGTCCCCATTTAAGCTATAAGCTAAGAAAAGAATACTGTTTTGTTGCCAAAATTCTTCCATTTAATGCACACATAAAACCCTGTTTGCCTGGATTCCTGCCCAGAGCTGTTTCTCTCAACTTCCATTATGTTTAAAAATAAAAATCACATCAGCGAGAAGATATTCTCAATGAGGCACTGTAGCATATCTCCCCTCAGCTAATTTATGTGAGTTATGCTGTAGATCATGCTACCTCCACAACTTACAGGTTTTTCACTCATGTATCATTATAGCCAATATATATTGCCAAGTTATATTGCCTTCATCTATGAATAAAGAGAAACTCTATCATAAAACAAAATAGATGGTTGTTCGTTCTCAGATCCAATCACTCTAAATTATGTCTGTATAGTTAAGAAGAAGAAAAGGTGTTAATTTCACAGCAAAGATTTGGAACAGATCCTACTCAATTATGGTACCTTCCCCTTGCCTTGACTAAATGCGTTTAATCTATTCACAGTAGCCCAGTTTTTCACTACCTGTTGTCTTCTGACATATTCCCAGGCATTCGAGGGCCTCAAGCCAACAGGGAACAGAGGCTTCTCTTTCAGTTTCATGCTCCCTGATCTCTTTCCATTTCTCTTAAGGATGGCCAAGATCCGCCCTGTGAAATGATCCCTGACTTGCCAGCAGTCAGGCTTTTATACCACGCACAGCGGTGGGGTAGTTCAGTAGATTCAGCTCCCGATGATTTCTTCCAGAGAACAACATCCTCCCCGTTACACCTCAATGAGGAGGCGCAGGGGTTTTAACTGACAGTCAAGCCTAACAGGGATTTGGCACTATGTATCTACCAGAGGCACCTTCTGTCTGAAGAGCAGAGCACTCTTTTACACCTCGAAAAAGTCCTGCTACCACCACACGAGGAGGACCATCAGCACGATTTAGCCTTAAAATGTCAGGTAGATTAGGTGAACTTCCCAGGCGCTGCACAGCCCACAGTAGCCAGTGTACACTTGTCCTTAAAGATGCTACATACAAACATTCAGTACTGACAAAAGCAGATAGGTGTAACAGTTACAGACTGGAATAGTTCCAGCAGCCAGTAGTGGGGATATGCAGCATGCAAATACAACCTTAATGGCTGCTGCCCGAAATGCTTCAGTCAGGGCCCCTGGCAAGATGGTTAAGAAAGTTATTTTCTTAAGAAATACATCAAAATAAAGGAAAGACTTTAAAGGCAGTATTTTTGGATAATTTTTCCAAGTTAATTTCTTTGTAAATTTCTTCCAACCAATGTCTTGATTTTTCCTGAATTCTATGGTAAATTTAACTTTTTAAGGACTCAGGAAGCAAAGGAAACAAACTGATAAATGAGAAAATATAAGCAACTGCCACTATGGATGGTGGACATGCTTTAGAAAAAAAAAAAAAAATCCAAAGTGATAATTCCCCAGCTCTGCACAAATATATTTCCTCCCTGCTTTGAGTTTCTTGACTCCTGCAGAGAAAAAGTAGTGACACAAACTACTAAACCAAAAAAATAAACCTGCTTTCCCAAAATATCATAAATGTAAATATAAGAGACTCTCTTCAAGTGACTTGGCAATTAAAGACACGCTTCCTAGACTCATAGCTTCAGGGCTGGGTGAAGCCACAGCTCCACTAAAGTCAGCGAGAACTCTGACACTGATTTCAACAAAACTGGTCAAATTTCACTTTTGTCTGGTGCCCTGTGTCAAGACATACCTGTGATACACTGACGTTGAGAATCTCTAGATGACAAAACTAACGTTCTCAGCATGAACACATTCCCGAGTGCTGAAACTTTATGAAATTGTATGGATATCTCTTGAGGAGAAGGGGGACATAACAACATTGTGTCCCAGTACTTGGTTACATGCACATATCCCACTAACTTCTCAAGTGAAGTCACACCAGAAGAACATTTTTATAGGAAACACACCTATCAGCAAATTCACACTTGTGATGCATTGAGCCTGATTGGCCACAGCTGCCTCCTGTTTTGTTCAGAGCTATAGTATCTACACTTGGTGAAAGCAATTCCTACAGCAAAGCTTATTTTCTCTACAGCACACAGATACTTACACAATATGAGCCAGGTTTAGAGGTTTTTCAGGCTGGTCAGGGAACATTGGGTGCAAAGGTTCACGGCTGGAAGCACAGCTTAAAGACTTGCTAAGTGCATTAGTTAGCTTCTTAGCAGGTGATTTCTGGGAGGAACAAGGAAGGTAGAGGTGGTAGAGAATCTGGACAAGTAAGGTGCATACTGTTTCTGCTATAAGAAGCACAAAACAACAGGAAGCTCCACGGCTTACACACGTATCGACTGACATCCCTCTTGCCTCCCTCCCACCCCGAGTGTCTGGTAAGGCAAAGGCTGCTCAGTTTGGGGGAATGACTACTCTTACCTTCAAGGGCCTTTAGAGGGTACTTGGAAGGTAAATCTATATGGACAGATGCAGCTGCCATGGCTTTTTTGCAATGCTGCACTCAGGTAGCATTAAATGAAGGACAGCACGAAGCTAAGAGCTGCCTGGATGGGGGCTGGCTCGTACCTCACCGTCTTGGGAGTGCAAGCAGAACAAACCTGTGTATGTCTGTCCATACAGATACACTCTACGGGACACTGTTTCCTTCCTAGTTGTGGGCCAGGCACAAGGCTGCTATATTCTTTCTCCTTGCTAGTATTTCCCTCCTCAGCTCCAGCACCCTGTACTGTTTAGCTGCTGTTATAAAGCTCCTCTTCCACCTCCCATGGCTGCTGCAGCCCCTGCCACACCAGGGAACGGGAAATCTGAGACACGTGCATGGCGGGAATTGCCCCACCATGGTGACAGTGTGCCAGAAGTGGCTGGCCTACTGTCACCGTCACCAAAAGATTGGGAGGCTTGGCACAAGAAGCATGCTTTTCACTCTAGAATCCCATTCAGTGAGTCTAGGAAAAAAAAAAAAAAAAAAATTCTGCTTTCTAGTTTTGTCTGGACACTCTTTACAGTTGAACGCTTTTTTAAGGAAGGGCTTGGAGATCTAGGGTGTCTTTTAGGCTGTCTGAGAGATTCTCAGGGAATCTAATCCACCTCTCTGTGATTCATCTTTTCTGCCAGTAAAACAGGGGTAGGGATCCTTACACTGTCTCTACCCCCAAAACACAGCTTTACATGCTGAAATTTTAAAACCATTTTGGAACTTAACAGGAATGGTATTGCATCTGTGCACACATGTCTTGCATCGACTTATCACTGTCATCAAGATGATAATGAAATATTTCTACTACAGAAATCCAACCTAAATATGTAAAATTCAGGCTTTTTCATTATAAATGCCATTTCACTCTGAATTGAGAACAGTTGAGTTCCACAGCACCCATGAACACCTTTAATCTGCCTGTGGAGCTCAATAAAGATGCATTATGGAGAATGCTAGCCAGGTTTGAATAAATGCTAATGAATATTACAGAAAGGCAATTTCAAACTTGAAGCAAAACAGTTGTTTCTGACAAGGCAACATTTGAAACCGCTAGGCATGTAGTCACATTTTTGTCTTCTGCTGAGCAGAAATCTAAAGTTTTCCAGTTACTTCCTACCCATAATTAAAGCTCCCTGGCTACGGCAAAAAATTATTTTATAGCACAAATTGCTGTTAGGAATGGAGTCAGAGTTATGTAGTGGCACTCTCCTATTCAGAGACTAAACTCTAGCCATTAATTCTTGTCTATGCAACAAACAGCAATTAGGACCCATAAAAACAATTACAGATCCAGACCTGCCGGGATGAAGTGCAGGGCCGTGTGACTGGCATACAGAGCAAACCATGTCAAATTTAACCCTCACCTGCTCCATCAACAGAAAACCAGACATTTTAGAAGTGGTAGACTTCAGAACTTTTGTTGAAAAATACAAAGTGCTGTACAAACGTGAGTTGTTGCTGTATGCATAATTTTCTTTTTTTTTTTTTTTTTGTTAACAACATACTTTTGTAATATTTGAGATTAGGTAGGATTTTTCTGCTGATCTCTGGATTTGAACCCTTAAGGGTTGGGATGCTCTGTGACCAAGGGCTTCGGTTGGAGCTTTGCTCCAGTCCATGGAGAGCTTAGCCCCCAGGTCTGATGCCCTTCAGAGAAGATTAATGTAGCTGTTGATACTTCTCTTTCAGGTTAGAAAAAGCACTGAATTTTTTTGCTTAATAATGAAAAGATTGAAGTGTGTTTTTCCCTACGGTAAACACAACTGTGGATCTAAGCCTGTGACCATGCTCAAATCTACAGCGCCAGGACCATCCCAAATGCCACACATATGCTGCAGCCACTCAGCTGAAAATATTGATGAACGAGCGTTTAAGTATTCATCATTTCATTTACACGTAGCCAAACAGAGCAAGCCAACGACGATTTTACCATGATTCCTGTGGGAATGGGAAAAGCTGCCACGAGCCTGGTGCCCTGCTGCCAGCCCCTCCTGCGCCGCCCTCCCCGCCGCACGCACTGTCACAGGCGCCCCAGATCCTCACCCAGAAAAGACCATTCCCGCCTCCGTGCTCTCCCGACGGCTCCCAAGGCCGGAGCCTCCCTGACAGGGTCACCAATCCGAACCGGCAGCCTGGCTCCCGGCCTCCGTGTGCCGGAGGGCTGCCCGGAGATGCGGCCGGGGGGCTCCTCCGGCAGCCGGAGGGCAAAGCAGTCTGCAGCGAGGCGCAAGCCTTCCCTTACCCATGACGTGTACTCTTTCATTTGGTGCTGGTTGCTGTGGGAACCGCTGGCATGGCCCCTCCAGAAGCAGTCCTGACAGAGCTGGTAATTGTGACACTGCTGGCAGCGGTAGCGAAACCCCATCATGCTCTCGCTGTGGCAGTAGGAACACTCGACGGGGTGGAAGACTGCGCAGGAGAGAGAAATGCCGAGCCATAAACCAAAGCAGAGAAACCCCCAGCAAAAGTTTACAGACAGAGCCCGAACTGAAGGGTGAATCCCTTCTTCGTTTCTAGCAATCTGCAGCGTCGGATGCTGCCTACAGCTTTGATCCGTGAAAACTCGAGTAGCCGCCCAGCAACCTGTGCTAATTCCATGGGCGACGCTTCCCACACCGGGCACCAAATCCTTCATCACTTCTGAGCTGATGTCTGCACCTCCTGCTCGCAGCAGCAAAAAAATGTGTTCAGTGTCTAACAGAATATATGATAGAGGAAATTCATATGTGGCAAAATTCACTGCACCCTTCAGCTGTGTTACTGTGTGTGTGGGGGTGAGGTGCTGGCCCAGGGTGCCCAGAGGAGCTGGGGCTGCCCCCTCCCTGGAAGGGTTCAAGGCCAGGTTGGACGGGGCTGGGAGCACCCTGGGCTGGGGGAAGGGGGCCCTGCCCGGGGCAGGGGGGTGGGAACTAAATGATATTTAAGGTTCCTTCCAACCCAGACCGTTCTGTGATTCTGTTCGATAATACTGGGGGAAGACAAATGTTTTGCTCAGCTGTGAGGAGCTAAAGTGATGCACCTTGGAGGAAAAGTCAAACTCAGCTGTATAATTACTGGAAGCACGAAAGTGTACTTAAGCATGTCGCTGTCTCTTAATTATTGCTGTCTCATCTGTACATCTGGTGTCATTTAGGTACCTATATATGGAGTTGAACACATTGAATCTGGCTTTGGATGCCCAGATTTGGACAGCTGGCCATCAAAGGGACCCGTGTGGTCCTGTTCTCTGTCCCACTCAGAAGCAGACAGTGACAAGGATGCGAGTCACTGAGCACACTAAGGCACTACTCAAGAGATTCTGAAGCCCCTTCCTGGCAATAATGCTATTTCTGTTCCTCTCTCCTCACTACAGCATGTACCCGATTTACCACGGGGTACTGAACATCTCCTTGTTCCCAGGCACCTTCTGCTTTTCTGTTGTAAGGTTCAGTCTGGAAGGATTTGGATCAGTGCATCAGGGTTTTAATTCCTTGCCAGAATTTCACAGCAGGAAGGGTTAGTGCTCTAGGCTGGGGAACAGTGCAAAGCTGGTGAGGGACAGGCATGGATGAGAAGAGCTTGAGGAAGGTGGGGGTAGATAAGTGGCTCTGTAGCCAAGAAGGATTTGAGAACATCACCTTACCAACCTTGGTGCCTTCCAGTGGAAGAGGGATTTACTTGGTACAAGAACACATATGACTTCCTCTTTCTCCTTTTATCACCAAAAACTGGCTGCACACTGCCCCTTCTACCAGACCCCATTTTTTTTGCTGGAAATATGGTGTAAATACTTCTACTGCCTAAGAGGATGAGTATATGTGATCTTCTATTCCTCTTGCCCTTCCTCTCCCCCCCCACTTCTTTTACCCTGCAACATCCTAAAGCTTCAGTGCTGCTGGAGGTAAACCTTCAAGGGAGCAACAACACAGGAATATTCAACAAGCCCCTTACACAACAACCTCTGAGGCAAAATTTTGGGCTGTAAAATTGTTTATAAAAAAATCTATTTATCTTGCTAAATTAATATTTTAAAAATTTTATATAAACTTCTTCCATTTTAAAATACTCCTTTTCTTACATTTAAAGTGGTAGAATAATGACTGTCAGCATCACTGCCTCCTGATGATCATGAGCAAGAAATGCAACATTAGTGATAAGTACACCCAGATAATAAGATAGTAAAAAGGCATTTCTTGTCTTTTTTTTTTTTTTTTTTTTTTTTTTTTTTTTTTTTTTTTTTTTTTTTTTTTTTTTAATTTGTCAATGCTGGTCCTTCTGGACAGCAGAAGTTGGCTGCACTGGAGCTGGAGAACTCCTCCAGATCTACACAAGGAACTGGGCAGTTTGTTGGCTGCAATTTGGTGGTGCACACAGTGAGATGAGATGCACAAGCTTTCTAGCTCTGCCCCTGCATTTTCGGTGTGGCAGCACCTTCTACAAACACAGTATGTGAAGGCTTTGGCTGGAGGACTACACCTATGAGTCTATGTACTTTTTTCACCAGGTGCTCAAGAAGTTGGAAGATGGAGGAAGATGTTACTGTCCAGGGACATGCAACACGCACTGTGCAATAATCAAATGAGTTGATCTTCATGGTCCCCTCCTGTCTTAAAATCTGTGGTCTACTCATTTGGGGGAAAGATAACACTTAAGGAGAAAGAGACACATTACAGAGGAATCCTCCTGTTTCACACACGTGAAGGATAAGGACAAATCTGGAACTTCCTTTTCAGAGTATATTGTCTGGCAGTGTATGTTTAGGAAGAGATCCTTCATAAGGACCTTTTGGCTGGTATTTTGTGTTGCACTGGACATCTCCTGCCAAGAATATTGCATGAACGGAAACTCCAAGCTGTTCCTTCTCTGCTGCCGTATGTCATAGCTAATAAAAGTTGTGGCCTTGATAGTTTACCAAATATAAGTGTGTGAACGGATCAAGGTCTATCTCTCTTTGCTTATCCAGAGAACAGGAGGAGAGGACATGATCAGGTTAATTCCCTGAGCATAGCAAAAATCAAGCCACCTTCCTGGCCAAATGACCAACGGGATTCTTTAAATATTTTACCAGTGACTGTAAAAATAGCACATGGAATCAATCAACACAGTACAGTAGCTCCTACAAAACCATCTACAGTGAGAAAATCACCACACAAAAGTTTACTCTTGTAACTGTTTTTTGGCAGCAGCTCTAACTTACCATTTTCAACATTTGCCAGTCGATGCAGAAGTGGTAACCACACTAGACACTGTGGCGGGGGATCAGACATGAGAGTATCCAAGAAAGTGTTTAATGTGACTTTTTTCTGCTCAAACAAGCAAACAAACATGCACAAAGAATCAGTAATTAGACATATCAAAATGATTTTATCTTGTCCTTACAATAACACTTGGGAGCAAGTTCCAGACACTTTGCTTGTAGCCCTGGTTTGCTAAAAATGAGTGATACTAGCACAGCTTTTCTGGACTATTTTTAGTAGTTCCAATGTATACTACTGTTGACTAGCAGTCCTTTTCACAAGGCTGGGTTGGAAACACCTAGATCCCACTCACTTCAAGACTGTCTTCTAAAGTCATTGCCTGAAGATGCTTTGTGAATAAGGTTGGCATTCAACTCTTCATGTTTTCATGTGTTTTGAGCACCCCATAACAAGTACAAGTGCATGTAGGGTATCACTATGTATTACCAACTTTCACATGAAGAGTCACTGCAGAAAATGACTGATGGTACTCCAGGAAAGAAAATGAAAGAAGGTAATGATAAGGGAGTATAATTTCAAAACAAATACAAGGTAAGGACAGACCATCACAGGAAATTGTGCTACCGTAATTTGAGAAACTATGCTTAGTCTGTTGAGTGATGGCAACTAGTTATGGATGAGCTCTGACTGTGGGATGTTGTGTTTGCATACACTCAGGGACTGCAACTGTTCCTAAACTCTTCACACCTGTAAGCACTTAGAGAACTAGGGCCCTTTATCTCTCAAAGAGATTTAAACTCTAAAATAACCCTGTTGATTTAAAAAGTGTAATCTAGGGCCTAAAGTTTCTTAGGTATCTGGAGAAAGCCATCATAAATCTTAGTTCATTTGTTCTTTCAGACCTATAGGCGATATTTCAGCCTGAGATATCTCCATCATAAATACTTGCTTTTTCCTATGTAGTATACTGACTGCCTAAGTGTGTGCTAAAGTACACACCCGCTGGGTGGTCAAGGATAGAGAGTCTTTAAGAAATTAGCAACTGAGACTTACTTTAAAATAAAATTAAGATGCAAAAATATTGAGCCCTGTTGGGAATGCGTGCAGATATAATTTATAGACATGCATATTTAAGTAGCATCCCCATATCCAAAGGGATTGCTAAATTTTCATATCTGCATAAACTACTGCTTTAACTTGCTGAAGAACTGTGGTTACCCCATGAGGAAGCAAAACAGCAGCTACACAATGACATGTCTCATCTCTGTGTGTTGTGGAATGCTTTTAAGAGCTGAGATTTCCAGATGGAGTGTCTGTGCTGCATTTATATACAATTGCCATCAGAGGTAAAGAAAATCATTATTTCTGTTATACACTAAGTGATCAATGGAAAACATCTCACTCTGTAACAGTCTCAGGGCTGAAATATTGCAAGATATTGGGAAACAGATAAAGATATTTGTCCCTACGAGAAGAGGAAATACTTCAGGCTAGTTGTGAAAATGGTCTTGACTCTTTAATAAACAGAAACAGCCAGAATACAAGCTCTACATCTCACTGAAATACCATCTTTTCTGACAATACCTGCAGTATGAAAGTCCAATCAAACAGCTACCACCTGCTTGTTTTATAAATGATCTTCCCACTCACGGACACTGGATAACTACTTCCCAAGTAGGCATCCTATGCTATCAGCATCAGCTCACAGAAAACGATCTTCCTTTTGGAGCTCTGCTGTGGATGTTTGGCATGGCTTTGCTGACCAATGCCACTAGGAAATGTCTGTGCTGTTTGCAATGGAACTGAGAACAGGAGGAGAAAAAGCAGAATGAAGTCTAGGAAAAGCAAGGCCCTCCAGTGCCCTATACTGTAAAGCTGAGTAGTCTTAAGTCTTCCCTCTGCTCTTGAAGGCAGATAAGCTGGCAGCAAACACACAGACAGTCTAAACAAGCAAATAGATGGGGAGACAAGAACAGCTCTTCCACAGTGCAGTGGGCTTTTGAATGCAGCTACAATTTAAAACCTGATTTGTACCAAATAAAACAACTTAGCTTCACTGACAGCTTTATGGTTGAACTCCTCTGGTGGTCACTGATTTTATGGATCAGAGAGAGCAGTGTCCCTTAAAAGGACACTAGCAGAGCAATTTCCATACGTTTTAAAAGGCATATTTTTCTCCTGCAGTTTTTTTTTCAGCTGCTGGGAAAGTTGAAACTGAAAGCTGTTTTCTAAATATACGCTACATGCAGATGGAGTCTAGGTTTGTGGAATAACACTTAGCCAAGTGCTAAGAAAATGAAGTTAGTGTCTATCCTTTTAGTTCGGGATAAAAAAAGAGAAATAAAAATTGTTTTTTATAATAATAACAACACTTTTTAATACAGATACAGTATAACATCACATTAACCCTACCTATGGGGGAAAGTCGTGGTGATAAAACTCCTTTTTGAGCCACAGATTTGTATTCTGAAACATTAAGTCACTTGCTCTGGCATTTCTGCCCCATAAATTTGCTGATGAGGAAACACTGTTGTTTCTATTTTGAATAGACATTCAATCTAGCAGTGGTTCACAGACGGAGGAAAATACATGGTTTGATCAAACAAACTAGTACAATGGGGAATAATAAAACATTTCTGCAATAGGAAAAATCCTTTCAGATGCAAGCTGAAATGGATTTGACACCATGAGCAGAAGGTCATTCCCATAATTTTTTCTTTTCCTGAAATTGAGGAATCTATGTATTAGGGGGCTGAAAGGCTTCTGATAAGCAAAAGTTATCCATACTGAGAACAAGAGAGACTGCCAAACTTATCCCAATGCATCAACTTTTGATAATGTTAAGTGCAATATGAGACAGTGAAAGAACGATCTACACTGTGAGTAAGATTGTAAATATCATTTATCACAGTGTCATAGGGATATGTTGTTTTGAGTTTCATTTCAAAACTTTTGGTTTATTCCTAGTGAGAGCTTCATGAGAATTACATAAAGTGAATTTAAGTGAAATGTTAGACTAGATTTACAAGAGTACTTGTCTGCCTAAGATACAAACCTGCAGCTTTGTGAATCTGCTGTGTACCTACATCAGTCAGAACTAACTCTCATTAGCTTTGAGTGGAGATTGTGAACTAAACCTGCCTGTTCAGAGACTTTGTTTTTTAAGGTACCTTAGCGCATCTGGTCCACTCATTTGGATGCAATGTCAATGAAAGTGCCATTTTTGATGGCTGCTGAGATAGAAAATGAGGCCTGAATGACATTGTTTTGAGAAAACAAATTGCTTTGTACACCTTTAATAATATCATGTCCAACATGCAAAGCTTGAATGCCCTGTTGCCATGCAAGAGCACTCTTATTATTTTAACACAAAACTACTAAAGTCACTTCACTATGTAAATTCTTCAACATAAGATGAAGTGCTCTCTTAAGACTCCCCCTGTGAGACTACGCATATGCAAACATTACCATTTAAAATGATTTGGGAGATGATTCAATAAATGAAATTCAACAATGCCTTTCAGTTGACTGAAGTGTCTATTGATTAGGGATGAAACTGAGGGAAAACAAAAAATGAGTCTCTATTTTGCCTGAAAATGACACTATTCCTGTTCCATTCAACTTATTTGTTCAACAGTACTCAGTGAGTGAACAGAAGGATAAAGAGAAAAAAAATACCACTTTATTTCTAACATTTCCCCAGTTTCAGCACCTTCCCTTTCTTTATATTTATGGAATTATACAGTGTGATGTGTGGCAAGAGCCAGAGGAATTATCCCTTTCTCCATTGGAGAAGTGGAAAACCAGCCCCAATTATGGGATCTTTTGAAGTGCTAGGTATTTATTAGCGGCAGCCAATGTACTGTACTCAGTGCACCTACAGAGTCTGGTGAGTTGTGGAAAAATCTCATAGTTTCTGTAGGATCAGTACAGTGCTTTCCTGACCCTATCTCACTGATGGTATCTGCAGGAGACTAGGGATTTTCTAATAACCAATTTCAATAAAGGTTCAAGGCAATTCTCTTCTCACTCGTAAACTTCTCCTGTGCGTACAACATCACTTGGAAAACACGTAGTTTGATTTTTCACTGGGATTTGAGCTCTATATGGAGAAGTTAAAGTCTCATATATGCTTATAGCAAAACCAACTAACTGGAGTGGAGGATTGCATGTCTTTGGGTAATTGTATCACCTAAATGTAAGTGTCTAACGTAGGTGCTTAAATTAGGAAGTTAGGCTCCTCAGGTTCACTAATTTAGGAACATGTAAGTTAAGATCCTGATCTGAATCATTTTTTGACTAAGCTTCTCTCTCCTCTGTGGTTATATATGGGAATCTATAAAGACTAGTTTCCTATTTTAGGCATGTAACCTATGTGCCAGAAATCAGTGAAATAGACCTCCAATTTACCCAGCCATTCTTTTCCTGGGTGAGTATGCACATGTGTGTAAGAAAGGAAGAAAGTCTTGGCCCGATGAGTGGTGATTGAGATCCTGTGTCTTGGATGCTCACTCTTTATTTACCTGTTGTGAGAAACAGGATTTTGCTGATTGCTCAGTATAACCAAATGAAGGTCCTTCGAAAACAGCTGTGGGCAGCTTGAGAACTTCCCGCAGAAACATGTCGTATCTGCCATAAACCATCACTCCACTGGAGTCAGAAATCATTGAGAAAATATCTGAGGGGGGGAAAGAAAATAAAAGGACACAGCAACTTCAGTGAGAGCTACAGATTTGCTCTGAATTCAGTATCATCAGATTTGAAGTGCTAAACAACATGTTCTGCTTATGGAAGCCTCCACTATTACTGCATCTTTAATTATAACCCCTCTCAATAGAGAACAAATAGAATGATTTACATATAAAAATGTAGCAGATTTTGATATTAAAATATTTCTGCTTTTTTGTTCATTGTGTGTGGTCATTTTTTTAAGCGAAGTCTGATGCATGGCATGAGGCAGTAATTTAATCGGATAAGAAGGATCTAATTTGACAAGATACGCAACATCAGCTTTTTGCTTACTGCCAGCTTACCACGTCAAATCTAAATCTTGACAATGAGTTCATTAAGTCAATTGTTATTGTTTTGGACACACAAAACACTGAAGGTCTTTCAAATGCATTACTTTGGACTCTTCTCCCTTTTTTGCCTTTTTGTTCATGTATAAAAATATCACAGTTTTATTGTTGCAGGGATGCATGTTTCTCAGCCTTTACTTTTCCTGTTGTTGAAAATTATCCTAAGCTTAGCAGGGGATGATAGATTAAGGAACATTTATAATTTTTCAGGCTGTCACGTCAGCTGCTTCATTTCCAGGAACCTGGAAAGGAATTTCTGACAACAGGACCCTGGGACTGCTGACCCGAAAAATCATTGTACTCCAGCCTTCTGCTGGATGGACCCTGCTCCTCTTCTTAAAGCAGCCTAGGGAACAAACAGTGTTCAATATATAATTTATATTCAATCTGTATTTGAGTTTCTACATAGAAATAGTATATTAAAAAATGGCATCAAATCTGGAAGACTAAATGACCACCTGGGATTTCTACTTGTCTACTCTAATCCACAACAATTTGCAAACTGAATTTTCTCTGGCTGTGGTAGAAGACTCAGAGCAAACTGAAGGTTGACATTACTCCTTTGGTCAAAAAATTTGGAAAATGGTGTTCTGGACCTGAACTACAGACATCATAGCACTAAACAGAAAGTCACTGCAGCTACAAGTAAACGATGCCTTGGCTATTGGGAGCTGGAAATAAATACTGAGAAATGAGAAATCTGTTCTCCAAAATAGATGGAATTGTTATGTGCCCTATGGGAAGAAATATAAATACTGCATAAATATATTGTACTTCTAAGTGTGAAATGAGAGAGATGTTATTAAAAAAAAGTCTGGAGAAATTTCTAAGTGATGCTTCATGACATTGAACATTTGAGGCATTTATCTGTACTCTGAATTCAATCATCCCTGCCCCCCCCCCCCCCAAATCCATCAATCAGAACCTCAGTATATGCCATTTGGCTTCAAAAATATCAAGTCTGGTGTGATGTTTAGTCAAAAATTTAGCAGGCTTTTCTTGGATATATATATAGTGCAAACCCCAAATCCAGCCACAGAACTAATCCTAATTCCCTCTTTTCCTACTTGTATTGTTATCTCTCCAACTACAACAATGATTAACAGGTAAAAAGTGTCACCCAAAAGACTTACATCTTAATTTGTCCATGATCTTTCCTCCACAAAGAGTTGCCAAGGCCATTTTGACAGCAAAAACGGAAATTTTACCATGTCCTTCCCTGTTCAAAAGTAGAAAGTAGACATATTTTAATGTCCATTTTATAATACGTACCTCTTTGCATTTAACATGTATATCATTGAAATGACATACTGTAGTGCACTCTATGTGGATTGACATACAAAGAAATAAGACCTTTAAAACAAAGTTTGTTTTGTGGGAATATTCATCAGTACATTATTCTGTAAAGACCTCAGAACAGCTTTAGTTTGTATATGAAGCTTAGTGTATAGTGAGATAAACAGCATTAAACTGTTTATCTCACTATACACTAAGGTGATTATTGTTACTGCTATTTGTGCTACAGTAGCACTGGAAGGCACCTATCACACCCATGGTCTCCCTATCCTAAGTGCACTGTGCATCTTCCGTCCCTAGAAGATTGCAAATAAGTGCAAAAATCAACAATGGGAACAAATCCGTAAAAGCAGAAAGGGATCACATGATTGCACAAGCTGCGTATTGTACCTGTTAATAAGTCCTGACAATTGCCTTTTAAATGATGCACACGACTCCCATGAACCTTTAAGAAGGACTTTGCTGAAAAATGGGGAAAATACTTGCATCCAGAATGAGCAAAGGATATTTGCTGTGATATGTAGAAGAGTCTTGTCCCTGGTTTGTTCAAGTTGAGGCTATGACTGGCTCTCTATTTTCAACTTAAAATGCATAACGCTATTAAACCCCAAATGCACACCAGAGTATGCCTTGGGACAGAAAGACATAGTTTCTTCTGTAAATCCGGTCACTTTTGGGTAAAAAGAAAAGACTTTCTTCTCCCTGGACGGATCAGACCATATAGTGCACTCTCAGGATGCTGTGTTCACCTTTAGCACGTTGTCAACTCTTCCTTCAACTGCCTCCAAGCACGCAACGGCTTAACTTGATTGCTCCCCTTGCTGCCCTCCTTCTCCCTCTACACTCATGATGGTCCCCAATGATTACCTGCCATTATAGAAACCTATAATATTCAAATGCATGACTTCACACACTGCAAGGTGCTCTTAGCTCCTAAAAGACCTATCCCTCGAGTTCACGCAAAACTAGGTCCAGTGTCGACAGGAATGGCAGAACAAAAATGCTATAATGTTCAGTCCCTTCCCAAAGATGAGAATTAATATGTTCTTGTAAGTTCATCTGCTTTTTAATGTTCATTTTTTGGGCATCTCAATGCTGAAATGTGTTTCTTCTTGGAATTTTCAGAGTCCTACTATAAGGTATTAAGAGTTCTCAGTTGCACTGGAGCAACTTCTATCTGTTGTTCAAACTCCTTAGCATTACTTAATAGCTTCCCATATGCCTGTTTAATGATATCAGTGAGAACATGTTGTCATTATGCTTTAAAAAAGAGACAGTCAGCCTATATGTGTGAGCTTAGCAGAATGGCACCCATGTCTTCCTCTAAATCCTACTGACAGGGCTAACGATGGGACCAGATAATAAAGTTTTGTGTCATTTTTTGGAAGTGGAATTTCTGTGACCTTCAGTCTTTATCAGAAAACATTAAATTTATAAGAGATTTCCTGTTAAAATGTATAATTATGTCTTACATGAGATAGTCAACGGCACTGGCAATAGCAATATATAGAAATGTAGCTATTCGTCAATATTTTTGAAATTACTCTGTTGATTATCATTCATAATTCTAATGAATAAAATTGTATCTGATCACAACTAAAAGAAAAACTGATTCTGGAAATGCACAGAGACTGTGACTATGTCTCTCTGCTAACTCCAAACCTGACTAATGCAGTAAGATATACATATATAGTAGACATGAATGGTATACACATATCAGTACATTAAAGTATGCTACATGCTTCACTGCTACATTCATTAAGTCACTCAGACTTTGGAAAATGAGTCAGTTCCCTAAGGTTGGCTAGCTAATAATCTTTAAAATTCGGTGCATTGGATTTAGTGTACATCAGGGTAACCCATGATTCTCAATATTAATTCTAAATATTCTTTACACTCATTTAAAATTCTTTTTGACAGAAAATCAATTAGAGATACAGACAACAAGAAATAAATTCACTACTTCAGTATTTAAGAAATAAATCTTTACTATGTTTTTTAATGCTGGCTTTCATGCACAATTTCTTGTTCATTACATTGTGTTCTCTTTGAGTGGCTCCATAAGATTAAAATCACAATATAGTAATTTCCAGTCTTCTGTATTTCCATCCTTCATTGACTGGGTTCTAATTTGTGTAAACCAGGACCTAGTATTGCTATGGCTGAGAATTTGGTCATTTTATATTCTTTTTGTGTGTGCTACCCTTTAGACCTTTGGGCATTTTTCTGCACTGTTTCATCATGAGGTTTTCACCTGCCTTTAAAAGAGTTACTATACTTAGGGAAAATAAATGCTAAGTGGAGGCAATGGTGTTATTAAGAAGCAATGGAAGAATTAGAAGAAAAACTAAAGCCCATGTGGAAGTGCTTCAGATTTAGATCATATTTCCCAGAAGGTTTAGTTACATTGACTAACAGGATTATATTCTTGAATGGCAGACACATATCAACTCGCCTTCAGCTTTCCACCCCAGAGCCATTGGCTTTTCCCATACTCCAACAGTTATGGAACAGAAGATCAGAAAAAAAAAAGATTTCATTTATCTCTTCAATCTCTCCTTCTGAGTTGATTAGTTTTGACATTGTATTTTGTATTGGTCATCTGTATTCATAAAAACATCATTAGAGCCAGTATAAATTCAATTTACCCTACAAATTTTCCCTCTGCGTGTGTGTGTGTGCGCGCACATACACACACATGCATATATGAATATATATGACTGATGAGCAGATAGGATAATGGGGCCTAAGACTCGCCACTATCATTTAGATCCAGAAGTGCCCTAAGCTATGTCTAAGCACTACAGATGCCCTTGACTGGCAGCAGTGGGGCCTCACAGTGCTTCCTGCATAAAAGCAAATGCTGAAGCAGTGGCTCACAGCAGCATGAAGATCTCTACTGAAGTCAGTGCTCCCTGAAATAAGCTTTAGGTTGGCTAATGCAGAGAGATATAAATTTTACTAGTGGAAATAGGAGAGGACAGAAAATATTTTGATTTATATAGCACCTCTCTTACTGAGCTTATTCTTCAGATCCCTACAGAAAAGCACCAGAAGCATAAATGACAGCAAAAGCAAACCTTGAAGCTAACGTGCACTTAGCAACAACACAGGATGGAATACTTAGGAAAGGGAATGATGGCCAGGGCTTAAGGTTATTTCCTGCTGCTTTGGGAAAAAAGGGCAAAAAAAAAAAATATACATGCTTTTAGACACTAGAGCAGAGAAGAAGGTTTCTTCTTCAAATGCGTGGCTGCAGAGAGAGACAGCCTCTCCCCGGAGCAGGGAAGCCCCATGGACTGCCCGATATAAACCCCAGACCACAGAAGGCAAAGGCCAGCTCTAGGGCCTGAATGTGCCTTGCGGGTCAGCGAGGAGAGCAGTACCAAATGGACAACACTGACACTTGTCAGGATCTCTAGCAATAGTCCTTCTGAGACAGACATATGGTGGGGAAAGCTATAAAGAAATAGGATCACATCTTTAGAAATAGCAAATGTGTCCCATGAAATGGACATTGAGAAAATACATTTTTTCTCATTAACTAGGCATGAAGTGGTGGTCCTCAGTGCTATCCCCCCAAAAGTAATGATTTTTTTTCGGTTACTTGTGGGCCTCCTACTGACCATCTCACTCAGGGCAGACAATTCTGAAATGTCATGAGGCTGTAATCACAAATTCCCATTTTCACAAACAGGTTTCAGAGTGGAAATTTTATTGGAATCAGTCAAAATTCTTTCATTTAAGACAGCAAAATGCATAATGACCAAATCTCTGAAATGCATTTTTTGCTGGACTTCCTTCGTAAAAGCTAGCTGGCCTGCGTGGCTTTCAATGATTAGCAAAGGTGGGGAAGAGAGGGAATTAAACACTTCACAGCTCTGAATAGACGGATGAGCAAGAAGCTATATTTCCAAAACAGATACCGAACATCTTTATGTATTGAACTCATGATTCAAATGATTAAACAAAGGCCTGAGTATTTCCTCTTTTCTTTGTAGAAGTCAAGCCCCTCCAGCCAGATTGGGTCTGTTTCAGAGCCCAGAGCTCACAGCTCCATTCGTAGGACAGGTATGTCAAGGGACAGAGAAAAACCAGCTGTTTCATTGTCAGTTAAACTTTTCAACAGGAGTAGCTATATTGCAATACTGAGTCAGTGCTGAAGATGATCTAGCACAGAATATTTTCCAGTCTGTATAAAAAGAGTCTTTTTGGGAACGGCTCAATTGAACAAGGCTGATGTTCCACCCAGCTGCCTAGGCTTTGACACCGGCCTGGGATGAATTTTTCAGAGAGGTTTGAACGTGTCATCTTTTCACACAGTACTTGCGTGCCAGTGACGGAAGTAGGCTGTTATTTCATAAAGCCAGTTAATCACCTTAGACCCTGAAGCAAAAACTATTGCCCAATTTTAAAGTGCAGTTAAAAACACAGACATGGTTTTGTCCAGATTTTTTAAAGTCTGACCACCTCATTCTGCTCTGTGGTTTTGGTCTGTTGGGGTCCTCTACCATGCGATGCTGACTTTCATACACTGATGGCAAATTAATTGGATCAGCATTTCTGTTTGTGAATTTTGATTTTGTTGACTTGCAGTTTTATAAGGTTGCACTTTAGTTTTGGTTTAGTGTGAAGGAGCATCATGCTCAGAGTAATGTGAAATCTTACACACTGTAATTTTTCCCCACTTTTTCCTCCCTTCAGGCTTGAGCAACAGGGAAATATAATTATCTGTAGGCCTAGTGAATCCCTGAGGTTGTGAAAAAATCACAAAAAAATTGGGATGAAAGCTCAACACAGGCAGTGGGCAAGCTGGCTGTCGTGGTTTGAACCCGGTCAGCAGCCAAACACCACATGCCACAGCATTGCACCGTGGTTCCTCTTAAGTTTTGCTAGCCAGGTTCTAGCTCCTGAGAAAACCCACCCGGTTTTCAGCAAGCTATATACAAAGGAAGAAGCCCTGTTCAAAGCCTGCAGGAACTACAACCAACATGGTACACATGGGGCAGTATATATTAACTAGAACTAAATAAATGAGACAGTGGCAGGCTTATTAGGTTTTATATCAACTTGTCCCTTCTGGTCCTTTCACGTATGTTAAGTTGCAGACTTCATTTCTCCACTCTGTCTTTGCATTTCAAATGGGACACGAGAAACCACACAACCTTCTCTGGACCTGCACACAGCGCAGCAGGAGCAGCCATCGCGCTGCGTAGCCACAAACACCAAAAACACTCATGATCACTTCGAATAGCCTTCTCATTCATACTGAAGAGCTATTTGGTTTTGATCTACTGTTTTGGTCTTGGAAAGCTGTTCTGGATTTGTTAAGGTTTTGGGTTTTTTTCCATTGTTGTCTGCATTCATAGAATCAAATGTGATCATATTAACATTCACTAATAAACATAAAAAATAACTCCTCAGTAGCCACTTAGAAATTTGGATAGCATTTCTGCAAGCCAACTACTGCCTTAAAACACAAGGCTATGAAATAGAGGAGTGAACCCAGATCAAAGATAACAGGATTATTTTAAGGGTGACTGTCTTGATTTTAGTATGATTCATGTACATAGTAAACCTCCTTTTTTCATCAGAGAAGACTGCAGGGAATTTAGTTTAACTGCCCAGTTTCTATAAATGGGGGGAGAGTGAGAAAAGGACTTCATCCTGCCTCACAGTTACATCCCTCTTCCCCCTATAGGCAAATTCCTCTCCTTCATTTTGTTGCAAGTAGCCTTGATGTCTAGCGGAGATCTTTAGCCCTTTACAGTGAGCTACAAAACAAGCACGTTATCGCAGGTCTTGCCTCCACAGTCCCGGGTCTTCCCCTGTGTTTACCAGCTGGGAAGCAGTTTGTTTGCAGCATGCAGCAATGCATGCATCTGGCCATTTTCACCATCCTTCAGTGCTCATGACACAGATACAGTGGTATAAAATAAAATGCCTGTTCTTCCTTCTTTTATTGCCCTTGAGTGGAGAAAAATATTCCTACTGGCTATGGTTTCACAACGGATTGGCTTCTTTTTCTTCCCATCGGAGGGGCTGGAGGGGAGGTTGGGTGCAGCCCTGTCATGTGGAACATCTACTTTTTCTCCCCGTTGCCATGGTGACTGAGCCACCAGCTGGCCTGGCTCCGAAAGGTGTTCGATGACACCCAGCACCGGGGCCCTCAAGCAAGAGGATGGAAAAGAGAGAGAGGGGCAGCATCCTTATTTTAAAGTGTTATGGCCAATGTTTTCAGCCGGTGAATATTCAAAATATAAGCCATAAAGAGGCAATAGGTCATCTGTATCTGTCAAGACTTATCCACTGTTCTCCAATAATTTGTTTTCTAGGACCGCGAATGTACAGGTTGATGACTATGCATTCAGAAACTGTAATATGTATACACAGAACACTCGTTAAGGTAAACAGCATGCTCTGTCTCAAACTTGGTGGGTTTTTTTGCAATATGGGTTTCATGCAGTTATAAACAACATGAATTTCATCACCTCCAGGTCTTTATCCTATTTCTGTCATGGTCTCAAAACCACGCTGCACTGGCATGAGCCAGAAGAAAAAATTGCTTACAGCTGCAAGAACTTGCAGGAAAATGAGCTCTTTCAAAATAATGAGCTATTAACCCATGTCACTGCTGCAGAGGCATTGCAGTGGTGTCAGCCACTGGTGTGTCAATAAGTAACAAGGCAAATTAGAAGTGGATGTAAATTTGTCTCTGTAGATAATTCTTTGGTATAAACTGGAACGGGACTGAGTACCAGGATGAAAACACAGTCGTGCTGAATTTGGCTCCACAGAAAGGAAAGCAGAGGTCCTTAATTTAGGTTCTCTCCCTAGTTAGCACTATTAACATGCTCATTATTTGGGTCACAATTTAGCTCGTTCAATTGTTTTCCAAAGATATTTCTGAGCAAGTAAAATCCTGTCCCAGGACAGGAGAGGAGGGAAGCACACGTGGCTAAGAAAGGCAGACTTACGGATCAAAGGCTGCCAGCAAGAAGTTGAGCAGTAAGCTGATGGATTGCTCCACGTTGATCTGGTGGGTCGTCGGCATCCGTTTGTTGAGCTGGTAGAAGATAGTTGAGATCACAGCTTCCAGGCGAGCCACGTTCAGTTCCATGTTGGGATCCAGGTTGTTCAGTGCGTTCTCCCGCAAGGCTTCTATCACGTTCCAGATGTCCACCAAGTGCACTAGGGGACAGGACAGAAAGAGTCGGTGGGCACACGCGCTCCTGAAAGCAACTGAGATAAAAAGTCACCTCATCCCACAGGGTGGGGAATAACACAATCACAGAGGACACGCTTCATGAATAGTTAAACGAATGAATATATTTTCCATCACTGAGAATCGAACTTGGTCGAGGAATGAGCAAATAAAATTCAAATCTGTTGATAAGCAAACAATATATTGGTATTATTAGTTGTAATGCATACAACTTCAGCTTGGGAAATCACTCCTCATTGTATAAAGTATCCAATGAAAAATCTGTATTTTACAGTAATCGTTGGAAGGTAAACATATGCTAATTGTTTTCTGAACCATGCCTCTATGAATACCCATTCAGAAATTACTCTTAGATATTAATTTGCATAGCAGATGGGCCTTTCAGAAGATCCTACGAATATTAAGTGCTTAACACATACTGACACTTTGAAAATCCTTTTCAGCAATTTGTATGGAAAGCAAAATATTTTACAGAAACAGAACTGTAATTGAGTCAGGGTAGACAAGCTACATTTAGACAAAGAACACGTAATAAAGTGATCACAAAGTCTTATTGCCAAAGGATTTGTTAAATCTTTCTCTTGGTAAAGTCCCCATCCAAGCCGAATTTGATGGGGGATGTTTTAACCTACAAGGACAGCTTAAAGGACAATCTCTGCTCATCCTTCATATTGTACCCAAACAGAAATCTTGTTTACATAGCACTGTTATTGTGGCAGTATGATCAGCTTGCCACAGACTGGCATTTCCAGAAGCGGTGGACCATGACAAAAATAAAAAACCCTCTATCATTCATTCAGAATTTGGATTTAGTTCAAACCTGAACTCAAAGAATCATCCCTTTTTTTATCTTATCTACTGTCCTACTAAACTGTCAATAAGAAACAAATTATGAGGTTCAGGATGCAAATTCTATTTTTTTTTTTTTTTTTAACCAAAGAAACTACTGTATAGTTCTTATTACTTAGCATGGTGATATGTCTTATGACATACCAAGAGCCATCTGTGTGTGGAAGGACATGCATTTTTTTGGTGGATAAATTTAATTCTAATCCTCATAATTATATTTTAACTTGCTTGTTTGTTTTGCAGGTGCTGTCTCAGACTGCAATGTGACAAGATAGTCCGATGGCAGGGAAATGTAAGCTGATACTAGATAGACAAATGAAACCAGATATACTGTCATTTTACTTAGTCTAGAATTTTTTCCTGTGATTGGTTCTTTTCTTCTACCTCAGGGAAAAAACATCCCTAATGCCCTGCTACCACATGTGTAAGCCCAGGGAGGAAGATGCACCATACAGGTGAGCAGCAACCGCAGCAGCAACTATTTCAGGCACTAGAAAAGGCACTTTTCCACTTTTTCTTGCTGTTTCCTAGCAAGTCATTGGGAAAAACTGGAAGGTGCAGTTCCATCATGACATATAAGACTTCAGACCAAGCAGATGAAGGAGAAGGTGTTTCCACCAGCAGTTGCACCAGGCTGACTCCTGGGTGCGAGGATATGTGTGCAAACTGCTAAACCCAAACGGTAGCTACACTAACAAGATAACGTGAGAAATTACCAGACATAACAAAGCAAAATGGGAGTAATGCATATGCAGGTGGCTAGTCTTGACTTGAGGCTACACTAACAAGATAGCAACCCAGGAAACAGCACAAACTGGGCTACCAGTTTAACAGCTCTGCTGACTGAGGCAGAAATTACTAGGGCAACGTTATCGCAAATACTGAATAAGGATGTAAAATCAGCAACATTGGAGCTAGTAGGTAAAGAACAAACGGACAGGCTGTTTATCTGGGAGTGCATGAGCATGATAGAGGAAAAAGCATGGGAGTGGAAAAGGGGAACATAAAGGGTAACAAATCACATCATCTGAGCTGCTTGGGGGCACCTCTCAAGCAGTCCTGCACCGGATCAGAAAGGAGGAACAAACACAGCAATCTGACCATGTGTGTATCTAGCTTACTTCTGCAGTCACAGGGAACTGCAAAGGTTTCCCCAGCACTGATAAAAAGACATCCTGAGAGGATGAACCAGGCGTCCAGACTCCCTAACAGAGAGAATTTAATTTCATGCAGCAATTTAACTTTCATTGCTATAGCCTAGTAGTGGAAAACTCTTGAATAAGAGACTGTGGAGGAAAACAGCTGGCACAAAGAATGAAGCTAAAATGGGGGTTGGTGCCTTTATTCTTCACGTGATCCAGTACTGACACTATGTGGCTGTCAGATTTGATTCTATTTTTTTTTCTTTTCTCACTGATATTATATTTTTCATAACATAGCCATATCCAGAGTTAGTTTTGATGATGGTCCTGGGAAGGGAAATATCCAGAGGCTAGTAGACGTGGGACTAATAATATCAGTACACTAACACATCTGAGAGAAAAATATTGGTTTTAGTGTTAACTCTAACCTAAAAGCCTCATAAGCTATCCTGATATTCATTGGTATGCCAGAAAGGTAGAGCACAAGACTAAGAAAATGACTTATTGGAAATTACATAGCAGTAACAGTCCCACACCCACCATAAAATATTAGTCTCAAGGAACTGCTGTGCATTTGTACCATAAGTAATTTTACTTGGGCTTTTTTTTTTCTTTTTTTTCAGAAACATCTTGGTTCCACTTGAAGATGAATAAACAACAATCTTACTGCATTATTTTATTCTGCATTTTATTAATGAAGTTCAAATCTCTCTACAGAGGCTGGAAAGTAATACTTCCTGGAGGAGGAAATGGAAGCTGGACAAGAGCCAGACATTTAACAAGATCTACTAATTTTGAAAATATCGGCTGAAATGTCCAGCTCAAAATCACAAGGAGAGTTTGTTAAGACTGCTGTATAGAGGACTGAAGTCTCTGGCCTTTACTCAAGTCAGTTGTTACGGACAAGAATTCACCCACCTAAATTTAAATGTAAAAAATTAGGTGTCTACTGTCAGCTGGTGATCAAGGTTCCCTCTAATGTCAGTGAAAGAAAAATGCACCTTAAAGCAGCTGTTTCGAGACAGGTGGGATGAGCAGTGCTTTGGAAGTGCCCGTATTTCTTCACTGACAAAGCTTAAAGCGACAAGTTTGCAGGAGACATGTAACCTCACAGCTGGTAAAGTTAACCAGGACAAATCCTGCACCTTGCTCTTTAAACATTTAAAAAAAAAAAAAAAAAAGTCTTTTCTGTTCTGACTATTACATGTCCTAGAATCATTCAGGTTTTATACAAAATATGAGTAATAAATACTTTAATCTGTATGAACAGCTATCAGATGCTGTCTCGAGGGTAGTGCCCTACTGATGACTTTGAATCCTATTTTTTTAAGTTTACTCACATAGTAAACGGACTCTTACATATTATATCATGCTGACAAGTCAACATATCAATCAACATTGGGAAAAGGCAGAGTAAAACACAGGCCTCTGCAAACTCTATTCATTCGTACTATTAGAATTTCTGTCTACAGCTAATATATCTGTAGTCTTTTCAACGTAATAACAGAATGTCAACCTTGCAAACTTTGCATATGCTTACATATCCTCTCATTTTATTTTTTACCCTCTCTGCTACCCATTTTCTACAATACCAGCTATGCCCATATTTATTTATCCATTCTTGAGATTGTTTTAATCTCACTGAAGAAGGCCTATCTCCTTACTTTGTTTGCACATGTAGTGCAATGAAACCCAAATCTGATTTCTGCGTATCACTAAGATGCTAGCAAGATGAGTTTGCAGTGTAACAAATGGGCTTACAGATGAAGGAGGGCTTTCTCTCTCCTAAAATCTCCCTTAAATTCCCTCAATAAAGTAAACTCCACAAGTTTGTTTTTAACTTCTCCTTGCTGTTGCTGCTTTTGTTGCCTTACCCACATTTCCATCTGAAAAGGGAATTATCCCTCAACGTGAGAAGTATGCCCTTTCTGAAACTGATCTGTAAAACTACAGAAATCTGTCAGTTGTTTCTTCAGTGTCAGCACATGATCACTGGGCAGGAGAAGTAAAAGCTGCTTGTATCTAGCAACTGGGTGGTACAAGGCAATCCAAAATCCAAAATCTTAGGCAATCTTTATGGATCCTTCAGAAATGCCCCTCACTCTGTACAGCTATCCAGGTGTAGATCTTCCTCATTTGCCTGATGTCTGAAAAAAATGTAGCTGATTTCCACAAGCAATTGCTAGACTATACATTTCCCTCTAGATTTTCTGTTAAGTGATTTCTGAAGTCACAGCTAAGCTAAACATCTGCATTATTAGATCTTCTATGGCAAACACTGTCTGCTAATTTAATTTTTATGAGATTAAGTAACATTTAAATACTGTCATAGAGGGTTTCATATTGGAGCACGTTCTGTAACAGATAGTGATTAGTGAATGTAAATAAAGTTCAGTATCCGGACAGAAGTGGGACGACGCAGATGAGCAGCATTACAGATGGCTGCCATTCATTCCACAGCAATCGTTACCAAAAATGCATACTTTGAGGAGACCCTGGCTGAACTGCAGAGAATTAAGAGTAATGCATGAAAATATACTCCAAATAACAAATGTTATTTCCTTCAGTGGACTCCTTCAGCTGTTAAAACAACATTTGGAGAGTGCCTGTTGCCAGCACATTGTAACTGAATTGATCAGTCTCTCTCTGAAGGATGTAAGGGTGAATGAAAGATGGCTGGCTCACTTTGAAAAGAGCTCTGTATTTTCCTCAAACTCAAAATTTTTCAGACATCTTTGGAGTTTCACATCCTGCCCTTCTGCCTTTACCTGTGTTCAGAACATCTTTTCCTATTGCCACTTACTACTTTGATGATGAGAAAGAGTAATTTGTAGTTACAGTGCAGAATTCCATCACCTACAACTCTGTCAACAGGTTAATTGGTGGAAGAGGTATACATTTGGAGAAAGCAGAATTTAGGAAAAAATTATGTTGCTTACTATAAACACATATGTCAATTTTATTGATCTTGATCCTCCCTCTTTTCTTCAAGTGTTTTTTGCAGTCTCTTCTTTATCAGAAAACAAATATACTTTTATATTTGGATTACTTCAAACAGAAGTTGTCAAGAAATTCTGTTGCCCTAAGCAAGCAGGAAAAAGAAAACTGTATTGGAAGTTTACCTTCTAAGTAGTAAAAAAAAAAAAAAAAATTAAAACTAGTTTGTGTGCTTAAGCTTTCTTACCACTAAATGGATCTACTTATGCAAAAAACCTCATTTGTTCTATTGCAGTTTTTGTATTCCGCCTGAACCATGAACTCTACAATGTTACCTTTCCATTTATTACTAAACGAACATGGAACAGGAGGCTACATTTAATCAAACAAGGGGAGTGACTGAATTAGGGATTTAATAATCAATTCAAATTTACTTAACATACAGTAGGCCTAACTAAATCTAGGTTAAACATGCCCAATTGATAGTTAGGACAGAAATCCTCCATGATAGATTTTCCTTTGTTGGTGAATACAGGAAAAACTTTTAAAGAAGTATTAATTTAAATTATTTCCAAAATTTTACTATAGCTTTCGTTAAGATTTTAGTCCCGCAAAGCTCCTACAGACATGCTTGAGTTTAAACATACTAGTACTGTCATTTGAAATCAATGGCACTTGGATGCATGTCAGGTATTTCAGGTGGATTTCATTAAAAGGGAAAGATTTATGCTTCCTTGTCTGACAATCCTAAAAATATTATAAAACATTTTAGATGATTCTTCTTTTTTTGATTAGAATCTATGAACCCATCACAAATCAGGGTGTTGGAGCCATTTGTCATCGTCATTGCTATGAAGCCCTGGGAAGTCACTCATACTTTCTGTTTGACTCCCTCTCTCCTGCTGCCGGGTGGGTAACGGAGGGCTGAGCGAGGCGTGTTTTCCCTCTAAACTACACTTGTTTGTGGCCAAGCTGCCCCTCAAACCAGTCAGCTGTAGCATGATCACCATAAGCTTTATCTGCCCATCCCACCACTATGCAGATTGATGCACCAGCTACAACGGCTTGCAGCCTTTTATGCCTTCTGGGTGCCAAATTACATTAAAAAGAAAATGCACCAGGGTGTTACTTCTGCTCAGAGCTAAAATGAGGCACCCAACCCTTTGGCTGAGTACGGCTGGTGACAGCGGTCACCCTACACGGCCCGGCACACTCAGGCTACTCGTTGCCCAAATATCTGAACCTGCTTTCAGTCTGTACCTGGAAATGTCCTGTACGTTCCTACTCCTGCTCCCTTGCCTCTCGGGCTCCTCGTTTACCTCGCCGACGTCTGCTGCCAGACGCCGTTCATGCAGCCTGGTGACTCCCAGCATAGCTGGGCACCCGCTGGGCAGCCGATCCAACGAGCTTGGGGTGTGCTGGGCCACCTCTGAATGCTCTGCAGGCCATCAACAGCTCTTGGGCTGGTCACCACTGTTTTCCAAAAGCAAGACTGGTGGGCTTCTAGCTTGTCACAGCACATATTTGAACGTGTTAACGTCAAAATGTATTTCACTGCATCTTCTTGCTATTTCACTCGATTTCTAGGTTTTGTCGATGCAATGATTGGCGAGAAAATACTGCAAGCTTAAAAAAAAAAAATTACCACGATATTCAGAATATTTACTGCCATGTTATTCTGATCCCAGAATGCTTTAATTTTTAGAGATGAGTGTATTAGACCCATACAATACTATGAAAAATTGTAAGAGGATGATATATTGATAACCGAGAGTAACCAGACAACCTCTCCTTCTTCACAGAAATCGAAGTCTTGACAGAGACTGCCCACCTGGAATTGGATTTGGCAAGGCTTACTGGTAAGTTTTGTCTTCAGGACAAAGGCCCCTGCAACAAATGGGACAGTCTGGAGCAAGGAAGACAACCTCAGTGGAGAAGGATCCGGTTAAATGGACTGGCATAATCAAGTCCATAGGACCTGGTGGGGAGTGCACCCACGAGTGCTGAGGGAGCTGGCTTATGTCAGTGTGAGGCCACTTGATTGTCTTTGAAAGGTTGTGGCAACTGGGGGAGGTTCCTGAGGGCTGTGAGAAAACCAGTGTTGTTCCTGTTCCCAAAAAAGAGCAAGAAGAAGGATCCAGTGAACTAAAACCTCAACTCAGTCCCTGGAAAGGGGATGGAGCGCATCCTTCTAGAAGCCATTTCCAAGCATATCAAGGACAAGAAGGTGATTGGAAGCAGTCAGCATGGATTTATGACCGAAAAATCATGCTTGACCAACCTCTTCGCCTTCTGTAATGAAATGACTAGCTCACGGGACAAGGGAGGAGAGTAGTGGATGTTCTTTATTTTGACTTTAGCAAGGCTTTCAACACTGCATCCCATAATATCCTCACTGGCAACCTAAGTGCGGGCTGCATAAGTGGTCAGTGAGGTGGACTGAAAACTGGATGGATAGATTAGCTGATAATCTTGTCATCAGTGGCATCAAATCCAGTTGGAGGCCAGTCACTAGTGGTATACCCCCAGGCTTGCTACTGGGGCCAAAACTGTTTAACACCTTAATTAATGATACAAAACCGGGAAGAATGACTGATAGACCAGAGGGCTGAGCTGCCATTCAGAGGGACTTCAGCAGGCTGGAGAAATACGCAAACAGGAACTTCATGAAGTGCAACCAATGGAAATACAAAGTCCTGAACGTGGAAAGGAATAACCCCACGTACCAGCAGAGGCTGGGTGCAGACCAGCAATAAACCTTTTCAGCAAAGGCAGCCAACGTCCTCCTGGGTTGCACTGGGCAGGGTGCTGCCAGCAGCTGGAGGGAGGTGATCCTTCCCCTCTGCTCAACACTGGGGACACATCTGCAGTGCTGGGTTCAAAGCCCAGCAAAGGGCCCTGAAGGGGATGAAGGGACTGGTGCAAGCATGACATGGGGAGAGGCTGAGAGAGCTGGGACTGTTCAGCTAGGAGGACAAAAGGCTCAGGGAGACTTCTATGTGTGTATAAACACCTGATGCAAGGGAGTAAAGAAGATGGAGCCTGACACTTCTCAGGGAAACGATAGTGAAAGCACAGAAGGCATGGGCACAAATTAAAATATGGGCAATCATTTAAACAGAAGAAAAAAAATTTCCATGTGAAGTTTGTCAAACACTTGACAGGTTGCCCAGAGAGGCTGTGGAGTCTCTATCCTTGGAGATACTCAAAGCCAAACTGGACACAGCCCTGAGCAACCTGTTCCAGCTGACCCTGCTCTCTCTCTCGGCCCCTGCAAACCCCAGTGATTCTGTGATATCCTTGTCTAGTCATTAACTTATACCGCAAAAACATATAATGACTCTTACTGGAGAGGAATCAGTGTTGCACCACTGATATTTCTCTAAAGCCATTGATCAAGTAAGCTGTGCTCCAAGCCCCTTTTCTGACAAATGCAACGAACAAAAAACCAGAGCTCACTCCGAGGCCCCTTGAGAAAGAGTCCTCTGTATCCGCAAGAGGTATTGTGTGAGGTGTACAGGGGGCTTTCACAGCACTCTGTGTACTCAAAACACCCCCTCAAGCTTTCCTTTAAATGCAAAGGGATCTCAGAGGGAGGTCTTGTTTTTATTTAGTCCCCTGTCAGCTGCATGCATTCCCCCTCCTTCTCCTCACCTCTTTGCCTGTGCCGTGAAAGTGCAGGTGTGTGGTCCACACCAGCTCAGCGGGAAGCTGGAGTTGGGCTGCCCACTTTTACCTGCCCACCCCAGTGGCAGATACCCAGGGTGAGGAGGAGTGCCTGGCTGAGGAACTGAACACTCACACCAGCCAACGGAAACATTTTTCTTCTGAACTACTGTGCCCGTGGAGTAAACCGGCTGCGTTTGGACTCGCTGAATTCATGCAGACCGCCTGCCCACGGGATACCACGCGGGACAAGCGATCTCCCAGGCATCAGGAGCTGGGTTCTCTGGGCACGGGCTGGCCAGCTGCACGCTGCACGCACAGGAGACATTTCTGAGTGGCTGCTGGGTGTCTGGAACCCTGCAGGACATGATGTGTGCAACTGAGGCACTGAAAATTGTGGGGAAAAGTTTTAAAGGTTCTCCTGTCAGCACACCTGGGCTTGCATTCTTGTACCCTCACCTACTGTTCTGCCCAGAAGGAAAAATGAGTTATTCTAACTAAAGACCACTACAGCACATTAAACAAATGTGGTCTGTTAGAAGTGTCTATCAACTTGGCCAAGTTGAAGAATAACCATTAGCCTAGTAACACGCTGAAATGTGGTCTTTTTCCTTTTAATATGGTACCTGACAAATCCACCGAGATGTAAAGATATGTAAAGTTCTCCAGTAAAATCCTTCTTTTTTACATTAATTTAATTGACAATAAAACTTCCTTCTCCTCCTGCTGTCAATTCCTGCCTATTCCATCTCACCTATATTTAACTGAAGCCTGAAGGGCGCTCTGTGGGTGGCAGAACAGGCCATCAGTCTCCCCAGGAGCAACACTAATGACAGCTGGTTCTGCAAAAGGCAATGGTGGGCGATGCCCCCCACAGTGCTGGGCTGGGAAACTGTTGTCACCTGCTTGTCACCCAGATGCTGGGAAAGTATTTCCTTCTTTTTAAACACACTTTGAAAACTTTTATTCAAAATGTTGAATGAAGTATGACATATATAAAATAAAACAACAAAAAAATCTGACTCTAAGCTTCTTAATATTTTGATGACAACCAGGAAAGACCGCTCAATTAAAACTCTACACTGTTGCTAATAAGTTGCATATCTTAAGTCCATTGATTATATATAATTTTCCTGTTTTAAGACTTGAACATATTTCGGAATTAAAGTCTGATGTATAAATAGCAGACCTGTCGCTACCTGTATTCCACAGCCAGAAACTTTATAAATTCCCCGCCCAGACAGACAATTGCATTCCTAGATTATGCATGTCTATTATTCTTGTTATCCCACCATAATATTATTATAATGAGAAAGGCTTTATCTGAGGCATTGTGTGATCAGGCCTCAATCTGACTAATTAGTTCCTTCAAATGAGTTTTGCAAATGTCAGCTTTAAATTAGCCACAGAATTCATGGGGACATGAGGTAACAAAACTTGGTCAGTAAATACGCATGATACACAACGGCTTTCTCATTTATCTTAAAATAAGGTCAATTCGCTTTACATCTGACTTTAAATTTCAATTAGTAAGATTACAGCATTTCAAGTTTTTAATTAAATATAACTCTTCTGTATTATATTACAGAAACCAATACATTAGAAAAAAGCTTCTGCACTCCCCAAAGGTGGCAAAAGTCTCCAAGGCCGAGTGAAACTGTATCTGGAGTTGATTTTCAAAGTACTGTCTTTGTTATAGATCTGGTGACAGAAACTGAATTATGGAGACTTTCAAAAAAATGTTTTGAGAGAAAAGAAATAGCCATATTCTAGACCTCCTATTTAGCAGATGAAACCAGAAGTTCAGAAATGACTGAACATATGAGAAGAAAACCATAATTTTAGAGCCTGGCACTGTGTGTAACAACTCAAGACAAACCAACTTCTCAAAACCAGGCGGGACATGGTGCACAAACCTTCTGGTAGCCGCATTCCTGACCACAGGATGGCACTACGGGGTATATTTTTGTAAAGGCAGCACACATTTGCTATAATATTTTAACTCTCTACTGGCACAACGTCAAGTGAGCTAACACAAATCAAAGGCCGTGCAACCCCACTGCTGTCTCCAGAAAATGGCCTTGTCTATGTATTTAGTTGAATCAAGACTATGTGCTTGGAGATTTGGCGGTGTGGATGTCCTATACAGGCAATCACACGTGATAGGCAGACGATGTCAAGCCCATGAGCTGGAAAGGGCAGAATGTCTTCATGTTGGATGTCCTTATTATAGTGATACAATCTCCTCCAGAAGTATGTTTCTTCAAATGCCAAGTCTGACTAATACTACATCTTTCTATCTTAAATAACTTCAGGTTTCTTCCTTTGATACAAATGCTGACAGCTCCCTCTATCCCCTCTAAAAAACTCCCCGTGCCATGAGAGGACTACAGCTTGCTTTGGCATTGTTACTAGCAAAAAGCAAGTGTAAAATGAACGTTAACAAATTGGGTTATTCACATTTTTCATTAATTTTGAAGCAGTATATGTTAACAGCTCTAAGGATACAGGCTATTATCCCCAATCTCATATTAACGGCTGTTTTCTTTAAAAAATATCTTGTGATGACAAGAGAATATGTAATTTAACAGTTCTTTATAACAATTTCTTCCCTCAGGGCTATAGAAAACAAGTTGAGATTACATCGTCAACCTTTAAGGTTCACAAAGGTCAATGAAAAAGAATGAGCACCTATTATACAGTTAGAACTGCTTGAAGATGAAACCCCTCCTTGACCCATCTCCTGTTTTTCAGATCTGATCCATTCTTATTTTGTCTTGTGCAATTTCTTTTTTTTTTTTTTTTTTTAATCATTCAGGTTTGGTAAGACTGTGAACAGTAACACAAGGTACAGAATACTAATGAAACGTGAATTGTATATTTCCCTGAATATAAAAGATGCAATATTTTACATATATGCACATTCTTAAGCTGATCCTTATTCTATTATTTTAAATAATTTCTTATATAATGTGGACAGAGTTTGGCTCATAACATTTTCATCTTTTAAAAATAATTAGAGAAACACTTAAGCTGAACTTAATGCTTGGGTAAACTGCCTGATACCAGAATTGCATTTTTCACCCACAGAACAGAAGAGACATACTAAAGAGTGATGGCATATGCTTCTCTCTTCTGAAGAGTTTGGGTAAGTTCAGAGGGTTTCTGGGACAAAATTCCAGTATCAACCTCAGCTGTTAAGAGCAAGAGCATTGCTATGAAGAAGGACATTAATGTGACACACAGGACTTTGGTGAAAAAGCATCTTATTCCTGAAGTCATCAGGACAGTCCAGACTCTAATATTACCTAACCTTTTGCTGAGATTGGTAATGGAGTTGCTAAGTACTGCCACAAGTTCAAGCTTTCACAGGAATTTAAATACCTGTAACATTTGAAAACAACAATATTTATTTGCCCAAAAATCTTTTGGGATTCAAGCTATAATCAACTTTGAGATAGGGAGAGATGGATCCTGGTATCTAGAAGATCCATTTTTTTGGTAGCAAATTAATTTGAGTAGGCAATATCTCATTCTGAGAAGCTGTAGAGAATATTTGAGTAACCTCTGGCTTTGTGTTCACACAATCTTTCCACATTTGCCCTCTTGCCACTGCTCATATTCAAAGCAACGTCTCCTGCAAGAGCCGCTCAGTGCTCCAGTTCCCTGGCTGATTTGCTCAGTAACCAGAACTCCAGTATCAGGAGGCAATTACAGTGGTTCCCATTGCAGCAATTTGCAATATCACGCACTAAAACTTCGCATATCTTAAGAAACAGGTATGAGGAATAGGCCAAGAAAAGCTGAAAAGCTCCAGTTGACACAAACATAGCTCAACAATCAGCAACAGTGAGAAAGGAAACAAGAGTGCAGAATGTGAAATGACAGATAAATGGGATTTAGGTGAAGTCTCACCCATCTATCCTTCCTGCTCTGTGTGACAGCAGCTCTTTAATGATATTGTCAGGGCCCCTAGATGGAGTAAGAGTTTCAACGTACACGGCCACTTATCTGTCATCCTTTATTTTACACATGCAATAAAGATATCCTGCAAATCTAAGACAAAGTAAGTTTCAAGGCAAAATATAGATGAATGAAATGTGGAAAATTAAACAGGGAAGATCAGCACCTTTACAAGAGATGCAGTATGATACTACTGTTGGCTTCATTTATCAGAAATTGAGTTCAACCTCCTCAAACAATATACACCAAGAGACTGATTCATTCCTTTCTTCGTGCCATAGTAATGTCAGTGAGTTCGACAGAGTTACTTTCAATTTATTTTCTGTCAGGAAAGTAGACATCCATCTATCCATCCACATGGACTGAAGAAAAGGCTAAGCATACACAGTGCTCCTCCTGGAATTAGTCCACACTTTGCTCAATAAAGGGACAAAGACTCCTTGCAAACACCCAGCCAGAAATCCATTGCGGCCAACAACAATATCACAGGTATAATTCTGTCTGAATTCAGCCTAGGAATGCCTTAATTCAGCACAAGGAAAACTGCTCTGTAAAGCCATTGTATATCACAAACATTAACGCCAGGAAGCTGAATGTTCATTGTGTGGAGTCCCAGAACTGTATTAATAACAACGCACACTGAGGACATTATATTGTGCGGTCTCTTCACACTTACAAAAGCAGGAAATTATTTTTATGGCCAACATCTTCTGTTCTCACAATTTGTCCTAGCATACCAGATATATGCTGTATGAAAAGTTCCACTAAGACTTACAGAAAATAATACGAGGTGCAGCTGGTGCATAAAAATACGAGCTAATGGTTAAACTAAAGCTTCTCTTAGAACATGTGGGGTGTTAGGACATTGATCAATATTGTTAGAGGTACACAAATGTTGACATTCGATGTAACTCTGAAAATAAATGAACATGGGAAAAAAAAAACTCTTTGGGAAATACAAGAGAGAATTATAGTAGAAATTATGTCATGTCCAACACTCTGACTTTCCTTCTGTGGTCTATTTGCTGTCCTCACCCTAAAGAAGCCCATAATTGCTGAGAACATTCACCACAGACACACAGTGTCCCTGCTGGCTCCACAGTGGGTTTATTTGTAAAAGTTACTGGAGGTGGAAGCTGAAAGGGAACGAGAAAGGGCTGGAGACAGATCAGACTGCCTACGTGAGGCTGTGATGGAGATCACTGTTCAGGCAGGAAGATTGTGCAGACTGGGTGTTTAAGGTGGAGGAAAGCTGTGTAGTGCCTACTCATTCTCCAGAGCTGAGTGACAGCATAAAAATGAGGACAGGGCAAAAAAACCTCAACAAAAATCCCAACTCAGCAGATTCAATGGAGAAGGACAGGTGGAACGCAATGCTATGACACAGATGGGGCAAAATGCTGCAGCTTATCTTCTCAGGGAAACAATTTTCTGCAAGGACATAAAAACTGCCCTTTACTCTCTGCAGAAAACAAAAACATGTATGGACTAAGCTCGTGTATGAGTCCTCAAGACTTATTGAGTCCAGAATAGAGAGGCAGGGCTGGTTCAAGATAATGGACTGAAGCTACCTAAGAAAAAAGGACGGTGATCATCAAACTCACTTGTATCTGCTCCCAAGGATGGCTTCTTACTTTTTTTCCCCCTTGTCACATAAAAATGTTGTCACATGGCAAAAAACTAAGAGAATGACCAACTCTCCTGGTTTCAGCTGGGACAGAGTTAATTTTTCCTCTTAGTAGCTAGAATAGTGCTGTGTTTTGGATTCAGTATGGGACTTGGTATGAGAAGAATGCTGATAATACACTGATGTTTTCAATTGTTGCTCAGAGATCAAGGACTCTCCAACTCCCCGTGTCCTGCCTGTGCGCAGGTGCACAAGAAACTGGGAGGGAGCACGGCCAGAGCACTGGGGTTAAATTATCCAATGACATATTGCATACCATGTAACTTCATGCTCAGTACATACAGGAGGGTTGGCCGGGAAGGAGTGGGGTTCTCTCTTGCTTCTGGGATTGCGACTGTGGGATCCTGGCATTTCAGGATTGCTAGCCGGGTCCGGGCTGGGTATCAGTTGGTGGGTGGTGAGCAATGACACTGTGCATTACCCATCTGTACTTTCTAGTATTGTTATTTTCTTTCCCTATTTTATTTCAATTATTAAACTGCTTTAATCTCAAGCTATGAGTCTCCCTTTACCACTCCAATTCTCTCCCCCATCCCCTGGGCAAGGGGAGGGTGAGCGAGTGAGCGGCTGTGTGATGTTTGGTGGCTGGCCGAGTTTAAACCGCAACACCAATGTGAGACAGGCATTAAGTCCCACTGCTTAATGCATGCTGGCACATTATGGAGGTGCTACAAGACATCAGGACAGACCCAGCAAAATACCAAAACGGGACAGACGAGAACGGCCCAGGGAAAGGGAACAAAGGCTCAAGCATAACAGACGGTTTGCCTGAAGGTGCTTGGAGCCAAGGGAATAACAGGAAAGCAGAGAGCAGCCAAGAGAGTGAGGGTTGCAGAGAAGTCAGATGTAAGACAAATGCCACAGATAATGACATGAAACTGAAGAAGGGACAGGGAAATGATGAAGAAGACTTAAAAACACAGCTACAGTTTGAGGGGCAAAACAAGAGGGTGAAAGAAGACAAAGCTTTCATGTGAAGAAGCGGCATCCCTCAGAAGATACTGTGACCCTGTGATCACCAAGGTATCACTTTGTTTCCATGAGATTGTATTTCTGCATATATTTGCAATTTTTAGACTATCTAGAAGAGTACTAAGCTAATAATAATTTATTTTCTTTTGTTTGAAGTGTTCATTAGGAGGACCAATGTGAAATAAGATGCAGAAACTTTCTGGTTTTGGGTAACTAATCCTAAGCCTGCCAGACAAAGGTGACTGATGCCTGTTACCAGCAGCAGATGTTCAGAGACATCAGTGGGGAATTAAACAGACTGTCCAAGTTTAAACCTGCATCAGAAAAGCCATCAGCAAAAGCACAGTGAGTGACAGTTTTCACAGAGTTCAGGAAGTCAGAAAGAAGAGATTTTCAGCTATGCTCCAATTACAAAAGCTGTCTGCATCAAGGCAGGGCTGAGCCACTGTGTAGCAGAGGGCAGCATGTAGATATACTTGGGACATGGCCTAGTCTATGTGTCTGTCAACTTCTGACTCAAAGGAAGTCAATTCAGGTATTTTCCTCTGCAAAGGACAAAGCAATATTAGCTGACAATCTTCTGCAACCCAGTTTTTAACAGAAGTCACTTGGAATCATGGGTATGTTCGAAAAATCAATCTCTAAGCAAATGAAAATGTTAGAGTTTAAGATATATATCCTCATTTGATTCACTCTTTGACATTAAAATGAATTCGAAATATCTACTGATAGTTCTTGTATCGGTCTTGTAAGAGACAGAATTGCTATGAGACAGTGGTGGCCTTTAAGAGCAAATACTCAGGGACATCTGAGATACCACAACCCTTTTATGTAATAACAGCACACTTCATGCTAACATTGAAGAAAAGGCTGAATAGCAGTTCCTCAATGAATATGCCAAATTTACAGGTTATATGTCAGCTCTCTAACAGCTATTATGATCTGTCAAGTATATTAATAAACTTTTAAAGTTAAAAGGAAAAGAAAAGAAAATCTGAATCCATTTTCAGGGTATTGTGCTGTGAGTGAACACTTGCAGACTAAAATTGTTATGAGGGATTTGTCTGCAGGGAATATGCTAAATCAAGCCCTTTTGAACTTTTGATTAAATAATTGATGCATAATGCAGAATGTATAATATATGCATCCCTTCCCCATAGTTGCTTAGAAACCCATATGGAACGGTACTAGAAGTTCCAGGAGCATTTAGTCTCTAAGTCACTGGTAAAGACAAAGGAACAAAAAAGTTTTTAAAATCATTAACTCATCTTTGTTTCCATTATTCAAGTACTGCAGGATACCAGAATTAGTAACTTACACAATGGTATCATGACTTTTATAATATAGAGTGCTTTTTCTTTTTTTAAAGCTATACCTCTTGGAGCCATATGAATAATGTAATTCACTATGAGGCTCAGCTTCTGTTAAAATAGAAAACAAAGAACACAACTAATATTTCCAGCCTCTATCTTTGTGTGACAACAAGCACTTCACAGAATATCCAAGATGGTCAACAGAGAAGAATGAAAATAAGAATCCAAAATAAAGGTGGTGGTGGTGTTTTTGGTTTTTGTTTGTTTGTTTTTTTTTTCCCCTGCAAATTATAGGATTTTTAACCAAATCTCATAGAAGACTGATCACTGAAGGTTTAGAAGAATATGAGACTGCCATGATCACAAATTCAAGAGGCAGGCTGTTTTCCCAGGAAATAATGTTTCAAATTGCAGCCAAGCAGACCTTTTGCTCTTCTTGAGTAGGCAACATTGCTTGCCATTCAGTTTGATTGCTCTGTGACCCAGCTTGAATCTATCTTGCACTTTATTGCTTCCAAGATGGAATGAAAAACATGATAAAAACCAACAGTGAGAACAGAGCACTAACCATGGAAACCTACACCGATGAAGGATTAAGTTATTTAATTTAAACAATTCTGTAATCGTGATAATTTGGTGGCTGTTTCTGATGGTTATCCTGACAAAAAAAGAATGGGGGCCGAGCACAAAATTGCACAGGCTATACAGTCCTTGAGAAGTAAAAGGCAGGATATTGAGAATTAATGCCTCCTGCTACGGCAGGGATCTTCATGGGATTCTTGCACACCAAATAAATACTTGCTGAGTCAAAGGAAGAATGGCTTTATACTATGGTGGCAAGAGGTCTCGTTTAAGTAAAGAGAAGCAGTTGTCAGTTCCTAAATCAATTAACATATAAAGGTGAAAGAGCTGGTGGTTAAATATCAACAGACAGACTGGAACACTTCTGAGTATCCTCCAGCTTTGTCTTTAGGGAGTTGTTTTGGATACGTAAGATCAGCGCATATTTTGTCGTGCAGAACAGAATGTTGAACCTGGATCTCCTGTTGACTTCCTCAGCCACTGGATAACACAGAGGTCACAGCACCATTTCCAGTATTCAGTCAAGACTTTCATATCCTTTCGTTTTACTACAAGTACCAAAGACTATGACTTTTCATTTTGTGGTGAACGGCACGTTGAATGGGACGGGATAAAATAATATGTTAAGTATCAGCCCAGTACAGAAAAAAACAAAACAAAACAAAACAAACTCAAACCCAAACTCTAGAAATTTTATTTAGGTTTAATCATATATTTTTTAAAAAGCGCTTGCCATCTGATGGGGGCCAGTAGCTCACACAGGTGGATATAATTTGATACCCAAATTGTCAATTTCTAGGACAAAACCAGTTTCAGCAGCTCGCTGTAGTGTTACAAGAGGTATAAGAGTACAGACGGAAAAAAGCTTTAAGAAAAGCATCTAAAAATAGGGTGTTTACAATAACTGTCATTCATCTGCAGTGGGAAATTATTGTACTTCAGGAGGGTAAGAATTTATTCTAACTTAAAACAAATGTAAAAAGGCAAATCAGATCAGAGAGGCATCCAAGAGCATGTATGGAAATTAAGCTGACACGCCTACATGCCTCAGCTGTGACTGCTGAAGCCCAGAGGAGGTAGGAGGAAGAGGAGGGTGGAGGTGGAGGAGATTGCCTTGGACATTCACAAGGTCTCCATCACAGTCATGGCAGCTGTGCTCCCTGTGTGGAAACAGCTGTACTGCAACTTGGGTAAGACAAAATAATGCAAAACAAAAAAATCACTCACATCATAGAAGACTACTGAAGGGAGAAACAAAGACACTGTAACCCTGATGTGTTGGGATTAAACCGCCAGAGAAAGAAGCTCCCTTTTTGTCTGCGTTAATTAAGCCACATACTACTATCACCAGCACAGCTTTAGATTCAAGCTTTCAACTGCCAGTGATTTATTCTGATCTAGGGAAATCAGCAAAATCTGCTTTTTGCAGCCAGAGTCATAGAATAATGTCACAACACATTCATGAAAGTTCATCAAGGACAGCAGTAGTCTTCCAGCTGTACAGTTCTGTATTAGTGAGTGATGTTTAATGGTATAATGGTTTTGATTATGATATGTTACGTTCTACTCCTGCTGCCACCATAGCCCAGAGGGAATTTGCCTGTGAACATGATATTTCATTTCAGCTTGTTAATAAATTCACCGAAAACCAAATATTAAAATAAACCAACTGCACAATGATCGCTGGGGATAATTATAAATTGTGCTTTTTGGTGGTTCCTGAATACTGGTGAATGTTGAGAGATATGTGTAATTGCTGTTGTTGGTCCTTCATGCCCTGTTTTAGGAAAGCCTATTACGCTCCCGTGTCTGAATGCTATGGAACATCAGCTGTAAATCAACCTCGTGAAGACGTCATTTTCCTGGTGGTAAGGGGAGCTGAGTGGAAGTCTGTATGGTGAGAATGGGTAACACATGCTCCAAAACCTGCTCCAAACAACTGGAAGTGAAGGACAATACCCTAATGTTTGACTTTGTCTAAGTAACATTGGTTCGTAGGTTTTTCAAGTTCTGTGACTGTTGCAGAGCTCACCTGCAGTTTTTCCATCTTCTTCCTTGATTGTTGCAGTGTGCACTACTTAGGGCTGACTTTAAAGCACATGTAGAAAACTTAGATGATGAAGAAGTCGCCTATTCACATTTTGTACCGTACAGACTGGAATAAACATGTAGCAGCATGTTTGATTAACTTTCTGCACCTACTTGCTATCTGGTTTTATTATCCCAAATAGTGACATTTAACCTCAAAATATTAGCGTGCTGCTATTTCCAAGACTATATCCAACACCATGATCCAGTAGAGCAGTCACAGTCAGCTCACACATTCTGAGATGTGAAGATGATGTAACCACCAGCAGTGTTTTCTCTGGGGTCTGTCTGCCTGTCCAAGACTCTTGACATTTATTCGGAATTGTTCATGCCGAAATCCCAAGACCTTCTCAAGACTTCTTTAGTATCTGATTTTTTTTTTCTTTTTTTTTACAGAATAGATATCTACATTTTGTGTATTTATAACCAAAAGAAGACTATTGCTATTGCAACAGGTCTATTGCTACAGGAGTTCTGCAAAGTAATAAGCAAGCAGCCTGCAATCATCTCTTCATATACCCATCTCATCCTCAAAGGTACCTACATTAGCTACAAAGTTGCTCTTTTCATTATGTCCAATTTTAGAAATTATCAGCAGAAATAGAGAAGCATAAAATGAATTTATATTCATGCTATGCTAATAAAGGTTCTCAGCTTTTAGAATTTCTGCATGTAGAATTTTGTGGGTCTCCTGCTTTTGGGATTTTTGTTGCATATTGCATCACATGTTTGGGCACTTGGCAGATTCATAGGTGTGTCAAAAATAATTTCCAAATGTTATCGTTATTTATTTGTAGTGTTACCATAGGCAAAGAAGAATGCTCAAATTTGCAGGAATTTTTCTTTGAAAGATAACAATAGAGCTTTTTCAAATGTATCTACTTATAATTTTCTGTGTTCTTGAGAAGAATTTCTTGCTTTTCTGAAGAATGAGGCTGGACTGGATTCAATTCTATCCTGTTTAACAAATAATTGCAATGACTGATACTGATTTTTCCCACTTTGCTGATTTTATTTCAACTGCCTGTTGGTTTAAATGCTCTGAGAGATTTTTATAAAAGAAACATTTTTCACATGCAGAGTGTATTTCCTAAAGTTTTATAGAATTATCAGAAAGACATATATTTGCCATTTTGAAGACTGTTAGCTAAATATCTTTAAAGTAGACTTCTTTTTCTGAAAATTAAATTATTCCATGGAGCAACTGATTTGATCAAAAGTGTTAGTAATCAAATTGTGAACATATGTAGTGGTATTCTGGTAAATGGTGGTAAACTGTCACCTCCTCTATAATCTTTCGCCAGATAGTTTAACTAATTTCAGGAGAAATGCTGGAAGAGAGGAAGGCTCTCAGAATATGAAGGCACTTTTGCCCTTTACACACTGCCTGCTTCACCAGTAAAACCCAGCCTGATGCTGAAGGCTTCAGCAAAACACCCTTTTGTACTGAGAGAGTTCACAAAGGGAGGCCAGGAGGTGAACCTGTGGCTGTGTCTGCATGAAAGAGAGCAGAAACAAACAGTGTATTGTTTGTGATAAGCGTCACTGCCTCTTAAATGATATCCCATGACTGTCTATGCTAATGGACACCTTCGGGTAAAAAAAGATGGTGTTAATAAAACCTCTGCTCTGCTTTCCTTGGAACAGGCACTTCTGGCACTCAAAGCAGCTCTCTGCTTCCATCCTCATACACCTTGAGCCTTTAGCCAAGAGCAGCTCCCTGCAATTTATTAAATTAGCTCTTTAAAAGAACTCCATAAATACACTCTTTCCAAGCAATTTTTTCCTAGTAAGTCTGGGCCGGTGTGCCAGGGCAGGGCAGGAGAGCACAGCTAAAAGAAGACAAGAATGGCTTGAGTGACAGGAGGTGCTATGCACTGGGAGTGGAACAGAACTGCCTTTGAGCTTTTTCTTTTTATATTCTCCCCTAAAGGAAACAGCTCAGATGCAGCAGAAATGTTTTTTTTTTTCCCATGTCCCTTTTTTTTTTTTTTTCTCCTGAATTTACTATTAGTTGGTGCATAATGGCAATTTGTGTAGGGGAAAAAAAAAAAAAAGAAAAGCTGACATGAGCCGGAGGTCTGATAGGTCTGATATTAACCATTTCTGGGCAGTGCTCTGTTCAGTGGCTCTACGTTTAGAAGCTCTGTTTTGGACAGTCGTTGCTTGAAATCACATCAGGTGAATGAATGGCTACTTCTCCCATTAATAAGAGAAAGCCATCTGGGAGAGCAGCAGTCTACCAGAAACAACCAGAAGTAAACTGTACAACACAATGAAACGACATACACAATTCAGCCCAATCCAGAGCAACAGGCATTATTCCTTAAATTGTACAGAAACTAATTCTTAGGACAACATTTTAAGTTCCTCCTCTCTTTCTTCAAAAGAGGTTGATATAGCATAAGTCTTGATATATGACCAGCAAATCACTTCTCCTAGGTTATCAACAGCAACCAGAGGGCAAGCACTGTCCATGAGTGACTTGGCACAAGCTGGCAAACTGAAGGGTGTATGTATTGTTTCTCTACGAAGAGAAGCAGTAGTTGCACAAAAGCAGATCACAGTTGCTAATTCAGAGGAACAAAGTTACAATTAACAACTAATATTTTTAGCCAGCCAGCCGCTCCCGACAGTGATGCTACAGGACACTTAGGGTTTTTTCATTTGTGTCATATGCAGTTATCAAAGCAACCAGTGTTATGACTTTGCTATCACTGTCAATTTAATTTGATACTTTTGTCACCTCAGACTATTGTATTCTGTTACTACGAAAATGAAGTGAAAATCTCATCCTCTTAAACACAAAATTAAAAAAAAAAAACCAAAACCAACAACCCCCCCCTACTGAATGCAACATAATAGTGTATTTCAACGCATTTCCTCCTGAATAGGAAAAGCCAGCTAGCTGCTGGGCAGGTACTAACCCTTCCTGGGTTTTGTGTCTGGCAGCCTGCTTAAAATGTGATACTCATCCTTCAACTCACACTTCAGCTAAACACGCATTAAAAACATGAGAAATGTGCTGCAGAAAAGATTGAACGAACAGCTTCATAGCTAATAACCCAATAAATACTCTTCAAAGTCTTCTCCACCACAGCTTGGCCTCTCCAATATGTTTGGACAGCATAAGCTAAACATTTCCATAACACAGACAGATGTAACCTCAAAACTAAGAACTCTCTCCAGGGTGGTTAGTCTCTATCTGCAATGAGCATTTCTTAACATACTTACTACTCTGCGTAGCACAAGCGTACCCAGGCTGTCATTTTAGTTTAGATATGAAGACTAAAAAAACTTGGTTTCTCTGCATTAGTCCTCTCCCTGCTACTACTGCTGACAAGAGTTCCCCTGGTTAGGATATTTTTTTCTTTAACTTGGTGTGGAAAGGTCTGATAAAACGCATAAACCAAAACTCACCATTCTAAGTACCTGCATACTATTTTGGATGGAGAAGAAAGGATACACTCCATTACAGACTTTATATGCATTTCCCCTTTAAAGTTCATAGCACATGACTGTGCCAATAGAAACTGCAGCTGTAAAGGAAGAAAGACTGAATCTCAGAAGAAACGGTTAAAAAACTCACCAATCAAGTGGGAAACCTCTCAAGAACAAAGCCCAGGTGGAGGAAGACAGACAAGCAGAGATTATAAGCAGGTTCACTCTCTTAGAAGAGATGCCTCTACACGGCCCTCTGGGAAAAGGGGGCTGACTGACACTGCACGCACTTTGCAAGCAGGTGAGGACTGGAACCAGAATTTCCTCCCATGGAGCTGCTATAAAAGCATTTAATTTTCAGGATCTTGCTGGAACCCACAGATGTTATTTTACAAGAAAACTGGAGAATGTAGTTAATGTACTTATTTATTAAGGCTGTGGCCTGCATCACGACCCACCCTTCTGTGACTGAATCACTGGCATGTTTGTGACAAGTTCCTTACATAAACAGGTTAATACTTAAAATCTGCCCAGGCACTCTGATCAGTGTCCTTCGCAACGCCAAATCAAGCAAGTCCTGGTTTGTGACTGAGGTGAAGGACGGACTGGGGAGCGCCGCAGAAAGTTAGGAACAATGGTATATGAAAGAAGCGCTGACATACTTACAGTTGCATTTCTTCTGAACAAATCTAAGCTTGCACGCTGTTCGGTAGGTGGACAAACGAATGCGATCCAGATCTTGAGCACCTAGTGGAAGAGAATAACAGCCACATTTGTATGGAATATCACCTGTGTGTATCTTTGCTAGCAGGGAAGCCAGAGAACAAAGAGGACACATGAGCTGACTCTGTTAAATAATTTTCAAGGCCCAGGGAGCACAGAGAGGCGTGAGGAGAAAGAAGGGGAATAGCAGGAGCTACAGTATTAAAAGACTTTTTTAAAGGAAGGCAAGGAACAGTCAGCCCACTGTGTCTGTCACTTTGAAGAACAATCTAGTCAAGCTGCAGGCTAAAAGACACACTGGCCGGGCTCCAACAGCAGGGAAAACCTCCATCTAATTTTAATATGTAACAAAAAAAACTCGTAACAAATACTTTTGGCTGACATGCCAGATCAGAACAAGGTATCGCCAGCAAACCAAATTAGAAAAAATGTCATGCCGTAACAAAAATACTGGTAGCAATCTGTAGAAGGGGACAAAAATAATGCAAAGGGTGTGAGGCCCTTCTCCATTTTGCGGAGGTTATGTTCTCTGCAATGGAGACCTCAAAAGGTTGGCTCTCTGCTTCACACACAGCTTGGCCCTGGTTCCTGCAACTTAAAGATCCGGCAACATTTCCAAAGCAGCTGTCCAGGAGATGGGTATGAGCTGACTGGTAGCTACCTCGCATACAAGTGCAGTACAGAGGGACCAGAACCTGGCACAGTGTCTTTAGGCCTCTTGCTGCTGTGTACCACTCAGAACACCTCCCCAAAACCTCAAAAAGTAGATGAGGACATTGTGATTTAAATCCGTCTCCTTCTTGGCTGGTATGTCTTACATAAAGAAGTGTTGCCTCATAGCTACAATATGGCCTATGAAATAGAAGGCTGCTTATTAATTTTGCCACACATTTCACGGAAACAAATTCAATTAAAAGTTTGTGTTATTTGCTTTTTCACTGTGGTTGGCCCTGTAATAGGCATAAAACCTTTTCTATTCAGTTGAGTAAGGTACCAGGTTACAAAAACCAGATTTTCTTAAGGAACTGTCTGCATGAAACACATCCAAACAAGGTACAACCAGGCTGTAAGAGAAGTGGAGTGGAATATGGCCCTACTCGGCTTTACACATGCTTCCTGAATGCTTTCTTTAAGATTCATCTTGACATTACTAGATTGGCCACTCTGCTGCACTGTTGTACATATGGCTATGTCAGCATTGTTCACCCACACTTTCTTAAACAATCTGCCATCCTTTGAACCCAAATTTTTCGAATGTGCTCTGACCTGCAGGAGGAAAATGAGAATGACACTTTCCTCTCTCCCCAGACTTTGCTCTTTTCCTGACCAGATTCTCCCACACCATCTTCCCAGGGCTCCCAGCTACTCCCTTTTGCCAGTTGGCTGTCTTAACATCACCTGCTCCTGGGAGAAGCAACCCTTAACTACTTAAGTTCAGGTCTGGAAAGCTTTTTATTTCTTTCATCGTATGCTTTATTGTTAAATTACAGAGGTTTCTCTCTTCTCCATTAGTATCTCATCAACAGCTTTAGGAAAACTTCTTTACTGGTAAAGTGGAGGATAACACTCGTAACACTAAGTCTTTCCTTTTCTAATAGGACCAATGAGTAAAGTGAATTTAATTTTTTCCCTCTTAACTTTAGTGAAAACTACTAATAAAAGCTTCCAGTGCTCCTTTATAAAACTTCAGCCTTTTAAAAAGATGTAAAGATTCAAAGCAAAGTCAGACTCTGGCTCACTGAGCTTCCTAGGTTGCAGTATTAATCCTAAATAAATAAATTTGTAGGCAATAATGTTGCTTTCTTTCTTTACTATTTACACACACAGTGGATGGTATTATTTTGATATTATTTTGGGAGTAGGTGTTTTTGCTGATAAATCCCTGGAACAGACAATTTAATTTTATCATGAGTCACATTTTGCTGCAGTCAGAGATCTATTTGTCAAATGACTTCTGTACAAAAGTGACTTCACTTACACAGAGAGTCCTGAAAAACAAGTAGAAAGATGTGAGGGACCGAGTGTGACAAACGAGACTGTGAATCTGTAACTTGCCTACAGGATTGCCAGCGGCCCGTCCTTCCTTTTGGCTGCTGGCAGTGTTGCACTCAGTTTCCTTTGAACATGCTCATCTCATGTAACGCTGCAGTTTGCAAAAATAATAAAGGGATGCACCGCAAGCTTTGGCTGCTGTTTTCCTGCAGGATAGTGTGTGCTGGCAGCGCAACAGTGATGTACATTTTGAACTCTCTTCGTCAGTCTGGATATACCTGAGCATGTCAGGTAACAATAAGGGTAACCTTGTGATTTGATGTCCAGTGGTGAATTTTGAGATATAAGACACAATTTAAGCTTTAACCACAGGATTCTACAGAAGATGATATTGATTATGATACTAATTGACAGAAGTCTGTAATTTGGAACTAGAAAGATGCCTCCCCTGAAGGAAAGGAAACAAAAAAGTCAAACTAAGCTTCTTGAAATACAGGGAAAATCATATAGTGGCCCATATCTAAAGTAAGAGATAAATCCATCTATTCCTTGTTCAGAACAAATTTCCTACTTCAAAAGGCAGGAAAAGTTGGATTTTTTTTCTGCTGTCTTGTGTAGTCTGGAACATGACTCACTTTCTAAAAGTGAGTTTTAATCATGGACTTGCAGATATGACTGCAAGAACCTAAACCACTGTCAAAGTCTTCTATATTACGAATTTTCTTCCTCTAATATCAGCAGTTTGTGGAGTTTAACTTTCTATCAGAAACTTATGTCTGTTGTAATGTTAAGAAGCTTCACATGGCCCACAGTATGTAGAGTGTGTAGAGCACATGGTTTTGTTAAACATGGATTGTGTGGGCTTGCACACAACTGAGGGCACCTGAATACAATGCCAGGTTGAGCTTCTGTTTCAGTGACGCACTCAGGAATCCAAGGGACTCTCAAAATGCAAAATTCAGTGTTTTATGAATATGGATATTTCTTTGCCTAAAACATACTTATTTTTTCACAAGGACTTAATATTTCCCCCTCTTTTTACCTAGTTGGAACCCAGTTCTCTGTGTGCATGTGTAGTAGGAGGAGGAAGAGAGATAGGCAAGTAGAAAAAGGAGGCACACATGAGATAAACCAGACTCAACTAAATATATCAAAATACTAAAATGTGAAAGAAAAAATAGTAGACAATAACTATTTGTGTATGGTATGGGAAAACAGTCCCACCTCCACCTCCAACTGCTGATTGTAAATTTTCCTAACACCTCCTTAACTCCTACAAAATAACCCAACTGCAAACTAGCCTTAAAAACTGTGGGAACAAACCATAAATCCTCAAAGAAAAGTCTTAAGCAATTATCTTCCATTTCAGGAAAACTGCAAAATAACTGAAGTTAATGGAAGTTGTGCTATTGACTCTAGCTGATATAAGCTTAAGTCCTCCCTATAATTCTAATTAAAATACAGTATGTTCTGATAATGGACAAATGCATCATACTTTTTTGTTTGTTTGTTTGTTTGTTTTTTTGTGTTTTGTTTTTTTCCTTCTGTCCAAAGAACAACCCCTCTCTCCACTGGTCCAATATGTTGTACACAAGGGACAAGAGAAATATCCATCTGAGTTATAACAGCAAGACTTGTGTGACACTGAAATCATTACAGGGCACAACAGAGCTAGTGGACACAGTGGAACGGGCCAAGACCATTCTCAGCAGGCCACCTGAATGAGAAGCCCTTAATTTGGAGAGCTCATGAGTGCAGACGTAGGGCATTCGGTCACCCCTGGAGAACAGTCCCAAGCACATTTAATTCACCGGCACAGACCTGGCCTTTCAGTGTGCACAGCTGCTCAAGCCCCAGTAATGCTCATCTTGGTCTCCCCCAGAAGGTGGGGCAGATGTTCTGTCATTTTTTACTATGTTGCAGGGCACAAACAACAGTAATTAACAGACAGAACTCAGGTAAATCTACTAGCAGGGTGACAGTCTCAAACTTCATACGTAATAGAATTTCCTGGAGAAATGGTGGATTGTTTGTAAGAGAAATAGGAGACGACTGTCAAGAGAACTGCAGGAACATTGTTAGTATAGTACATCCTCGACACACTGTTCTGCAGGGAACACAAAGCTTCGCTAGAAACTATAAAGAATGTGCTGAGGTGGGTTATGTAGTACATGAGTCTCCATACTGTGTCCAGCTGGGATGGAGTTAACTTTCTTTACAGCAGCCTGCATGGTGCTGTGTTGTAGATTTGTGGCTAAAAAAGTGTTGGTATCACACCGATGTTTAGCTATTGCTGAGCAGCAGTGCTTGCACAGCATCCAGGCCTTTTTGTTTCCTACTCTGTCCCCTCTCAGAGTTGGCCAGGGATGGGCAAGAGGTTGGGGGGAGGGATACAGCCAGGACACCTGGCTGAAAGAATAGTCCACACCATATAATGTCATGCTCAACACTAAAACTGGGGTAGGGAGAGAAGGGGTGGGGGGGTTTTGTCTTCCAAGGTGGATATTGCTGGGAGACTGGCTGGGCATCAGTCTGCTATGGTGAGGTGGTGAGTGACCACCTTTGCATCACTCATTGTTGGTTTTTGCTGTCATGTTTTTTCTCTCTTTCTGTCACTTATCAACCATCTTTATCTCAAGCCTTGAGTTTTCTTGCTTTTGCTCTCCCTATATTCTCTCCCATGCTGCTGGGGACTGGTTGGGGATTAAGCAATTGGCTGTGTGGGTGCTTAGCAGCTGGCTGGGGTCAGCCCACTACAGATACACCCACTAAAAGATGTAGTATTTTGGAGACCTTTATCCCTCTTCATTGCTACCTACGTATTGCAGCATTTTTGTCTCAAGAATCTACTGATTAAAATAATACAATCACAAAGTCTGATGTAGAAAATCCCTCTCTTCTGCTACTTGGTCAAATCAGTCCATTTTCCCATAGTTTTGGTCTCACAGCATTAAACCATTTGTGAAATGGAGATATCAGTTACGTGAGGTGGAAAGCTTGCATAAATTTTACTGACACTGCATTGCAACTGGCTACATTTCTAGGAAGTACTTACGCATTTCTGCAAACAGCTGCCTTCTTTCTGCCATGGTATTCCCTCTTTTCCCACAATCTTCAATCATTCTGGAAGACAAAATCATGTGAAAAGACTGAGTATTATTCCCAGACTGAACATACATACGTAAGCATCCATAATTGATCCCAGAGAACCTTGGCGGTTGACTGGTGCTCCACATGTACCCAGTGCCTTTTGCCAGCCTCTCTGTGGCGTGGTTTGCGGAGAAGGTAGTCCCCAAATTGTCTTCCATTCCCTAGACTCTGATTTCAAGCATTTGTTTTTCCTCTCTCTCTCTCCCCCTCTCTCTCCCAAAGGCAATGTTCAGTTTTTCTGCTTGATGTAACTGACTTACATAACACAAGCTCTGAAATTCATTTTAGGTTTTCTTAAATAAGGAATCTTCAGTTTAAATTATGTAAGAGATAAGAAATCATAAAAGATTTGGATATTATTTCATAGTTTAGAAAATGCCTTTCTAGCCAATTCTGGGTGGAGGGGACAAAAAAATAACACAACAACAACTAAATCTCTACTCCACAACATAGTACCCTTTATTTACTCAAGCAAATACACTCCAAATATTAATTCAAATTCAAGACAGTACGTCTCTGATTAAATGAGTTCCAGTAAAAGGCTCTGAAGAAAGCATATATTTTCCTTCACTTTTCAGATATAAAAATCTTCAGAATATTTAGAAGAGCACTACTGCTGTATAGAGAATAGAGAAAAGAGATAGCTTCCTTCCCAGCCAGCATTCAAACCATAAAAGACTAAAACCTTCAGAGGAAAGATAAACATCTTTAGCAGCACTCAAAAAATGAAACCAGTGTCGGCATCACCGCTTCCTATGGGTAATTACTCCAGCAAACCAGTATCTTTTCCTCCCTGCCAAGTCTGGTTAGGGCTTTTGACCTGCAGTGTAATCTACATCCTTATCTCAACTAAACTGTTTAAAATAACATTAGACCACTTGCAATCCAAAATATCCCACTGTATCCTATAGCAAACCCACATATGTATATAACAGGAAGGATAAAAGTATTGGATGCTGAAGTGTATCATCACCAAAAGACTCAAGATAGAAAACCAGTTTCCTTTTATTTCTCAGAGAAAGAAAGGCAATCACGTAAGAGATGTTTTGTTGTGTGTGTTGTTTTTTTTTTTCCCCCTTCAGAAATGCACTGTTCAAATGAAGTGCTGGTACATTACAACTGCCTTTTCCAAATAGTATATTAAATTCTCAGAGTACTGATAAAGATTCCACTAAAGTGCTATCTATGGTGGACATTGTGTGATGTGAGCAGCAGTCCCACCAGGAAGTGGACAACAGATTTGGCTGCAGCCTGTTTGCAGGGATATTCAAGTTCACCCTTATGCTCTAATTTGGCCAGGAGTGATTCAGACATGCGTAGCACGACATTAAATCTGGGCTGATATCCTGCCTTTCTGCAGAGATAACAGCTTTCAGTACAGTACTTTACAGAAGTGGCCACACTGCTTCTGATCTGGAGGCAGTTGGTGTCTCGCTAGTTTAGAGGTGTCAGGGAAGACTCACACCTACCTGCAAAATTAGATATACCTCAAGATACACTGGACCCAACCTGCATCCGAATTAGACAGTAAGTAGTAATATCTTTTGCACCTGGATCAGCCTTAAATCTCTGCCCATCAAAGTTGAAAAACCTTGTAATCCCACTAACTCCAGCTCGAGTTCCTCACTCCTTTCCGTTTCTAATTGAACTCACAGTAGGAGACAAATTTCCCATGTCAAATGACCAGATCCTGTAGGACTGGTCTCACTGTGATTGCTGCAAACTTTATTGAAAACAAAAGGGGTATAACTTTATTCTACCTTCCCGCATACTGTCTCTTGGATAAAAATATTCCTTACATATTGCTTTCAAATATCTACAGTCCACCTGCTGGAATGTGGCTCATCTGTGACCTTATCTGCCACGCAGAAGAATTTTCACAGTCAAAGTAAGTAAAAAAAGGTATTTTTCAAATAATGCAAATTGCATAGAAAGTTCTCCACTTACTTCAGAAAGTCCATTCCTAAAGTGTCCTTTTAGTGGGGTAAACATCATTAACCTTTTATGCAATTCATTCTCCCCTTACTTTTGTTGATGTTTATATCTCCTTATATAAAATGTTCCTTGGACCTGATCACAATTTTTCAGAATGTCCCATTATGTACTGAACCTGAATCACCCTTTTCACTGCTGGGGCTTATGGGAATTACCAGGCCTGACAAATAACTATATTTATATACACACAACTCAGGCTTCCTTGGAGAGGTTAGAAACTTTGTATTTATATTTTTAAGACTCTCACTGCACTAGATATTTTGCAATTTAAAAATAGCCTTCGTCCCAAATGACAATCCTAAAATCCTCTGCTATGGGATATACGCCATTAACCTCATGAGAGCATTAGTGGTGGCAGTATTTTCAGATAGATATCTTTTATCCCTCCTTTGCATCTTTTCCTGGCAGAAGAAGAATTATAGGTGATGCTCATCAATACTGTTATTTTTGAGTCACTATTGATAGGAATTCACTCAACTGTCTCTTCCAAGCTTTTTGTGTGTGTTTTTAACTCTTGAATGTGCTACAGCCCAGGCTCAGCTACTGCCACTGGTCATGGGTGTTGGGCATCTCCCTTTTCAGCCTTGTTCACCTTGATCCAGCTCACAGGTACACAGCTCAGGTCTTTAACTCAGATTAGAGAGACTCGTGCTTTGAGCCTGGGATGTGCTCAGAACAGTCCCTGGGGCTGGCCATGAGCATAACTGACTACAGTCAGGTTCCAGTATTTTTCATTTTGCTTAAAACACATGTCAAGTCACAGGAAAAAAGTACAATTTGTTCTGCAGGGGAAAAGAGTAAATCACAAAGTGAACTTTAATGTAATTTACAAAGCAGAATAAATTATCAGAGACATAATTTTGAAAAATATTAATTAATGTACACTCTTCCCATAGTAGGGATTAGATTATATTTGTCTTTTATGGATCCCTTCCACTATCTTTTTCCCTTCACTTCTCTCCCCAGGAAATAGCTCCTCTGCTGCAGGTAGAGAGAACACCTACTGTGAATCTAATTAAAATTCTTGTCACGGGCTAATTAGTAAGGTACCAATTAGCAAGGTATTAAGGCTGCAATATATTACAGGCATTCCAGAGCAGAAATCATTGCGAGCATAAGGTTTGCAGCCTCTGAAAAAGATACCGTGAATGTTTAATTTCTACCAGTGTTTCAGCCTGAAAACTTTCATGATGTTAGTAGTACTTGAAGGAAAGCAATAAATAAAGAATTTAGTTTGACTGGAACTCTCTTGATTACCATTTAACCTGCATGCTTATCATGCATCAGAAGAATAGTTGGTCTATTTTTTAAATATACTTTATTTGTTTATAAAATCTGGGAGGGAATATCACGTACATAGGGTAAGAACTAAATGCCTTATTTTTCTTTCCTTTGCTGTTGTGCTGCTTTGATTTATGAATACTATAATAATCTCTCTCACACATAAGTGTTTTTCTTATTTTAGTATTTATAGGGTAAATAGCATATTTTATTAACCCTCATTTTATGTCATCCTTCTTGTAATTAGTCTATTTCCATTTCTTGTGCTATCCCTATGCGTGACAACAGCAATGCGTGCCACAATTAAATCATTAGCTCCGAAGAACCATTGAAAGAAGTAATTGCTTGTATACTTGGAGAAGGAGCTTTCCCCCTGGAGAGTTCCATACACTTCCCAGGAGACTGTCAAAAATTCCCGCCCTGACACACAGGTGCACACACAGTTTGATGGCTCTGAGAAAAGCCACACCATTAACACTCCCACAAATCCCCATCCCGTTCATCCGTGACGGATGAAGTGCCCCGGGGAGGCGGGAACCACACCAGTGAGGAAAATTGTCTGCTGAAATTGATTAATTGTGGCATGAAAAATTTATCAAGTCCCATGTGATGGCTGCGATGCAGCTGTGCGTTTGACAAAAGAGGCTCCAAGTCCTGACCGGTGACATTCCTGATGGTCTTTCAGGCTGGCTAAAACTTGGTTTTTCCATCAAAGCAGGCACAGAGGAAAGAGGAACACTTGCCTCTGCCCAAGTCTTGTCCAGTCACACTCACTGCAGCTCTGAAGCCCTTGGGAGCATTCTGGGATGCAGCTTCTAGCTGGAAGTTTTGCTCCAGAAGACTGGTAAAACCAACAGCAAATATCTCAGGATCACTTTTGGAAAGAGTACCATCGTTTGGTAGAAAATATCAACAAGGCTCAAGCATCCTTTATCCTGAGCAGTCTGTATTTCCCTAGTGAGGAAATCTTCAACTCCTGATATAAACAGCTATTTTTTTTTTTTTCTTCCATGAAATGTCAAGTGTTAGATATTCACTTTGGTACCTCTGCGAATTGAAAGCATTAGGATGCAGAGAAATGTGCTGGTTGCCCAGTGGCTATTTTTCATGCTGTTGACAAGTCGGATGCAATTTTCTATGCAGCTGGTCAATATTTAAACCCAGCTTTGAGCAGACAACACTAACATTTCTGAGCTGCACAGGCTTCCTGTTTGCCATTGCTCGGGACAGTTTTATCAAAATGCCCTCCATACGTAATAAACTGCTATTCCTTTTCAGGATTTACCAGCATCAGAAATTTTGATTTATAAATCAAATGAAAGAGTCTGCTAGGGTCTTGCTTACAGTGACTTCATGAGAAAGTCAAAAGCTGTTGTCAAAAGCTAGGTTTGGAGTGCTGTTTATGCAGGATTCATAGCAACACGAGAGAGATTTTCAATAGATTTTTCCTTTTCTCCCATTTTCTCCAAATTCAGCCCGGGTAGGTAGATGCTACTCAGCTAAACTAGAGCAGAGTTATGGCTGCTTATTTCAAAGCAGTTTTGGACTGGAGAATGGCGAGTTAGAAGGGACAATGAGTGCTAGCTAAAACCATATTTGCAAAGTCACCAACCTCAGCAATCCTTGAAGTTAATAATGAGAATCATGAAAGGCCATTTCAGAGCCTTCTTTCCCTTAATGGATTTATTGGTGCCTTATGAACATCTTGTTCCACATCTTTTAATGAAGCAGGTCCCTAATAGGTCTCTCACAGCTTTACATTCCAGGACTAATCTGTGGCACCATAATAAAATTGTTCAGTGTTTTTTCCTGAGGCTAGGTGTAATTGCATTGCACTTACAGTGCTTGTTTGTATTTTATCTAGATGAGTATTTACAGTGAAGGAGGAAAATAAAAGCTCATCTCCAACATGAGCCCCAGCAAGTCTGCCTCTTCTTATTTTTTGTTATATTTTGCAATTTTAAATATTACAAAAAAAATGAAATTCTCTCTTGATTTATTCCTGTAGCAAAATGTGTCTCTTGTTTTTAAGAAAGAATTTTCCAACAGATTTTTCATCAGTTCCCCTTTTGGGAGCTCCATATCCTTAGTAGAAAACTGTCTAAAATGCCTAATAAGGCACCCACTGCAATTCATCTGCAAAACATTCAGTCTTCAAGGAAGTCTGAATGCTACGCAGATCTTATCTGTGAGGTCTAAAAAAATAAATTGTGAAGAGGTTCCTCACTAAAGAAGGAATTTGAGGTTAGAAAACATGAGAATCAGGATAGACTAATTTCATATTTAATGCTGTACAGAACCAGAACTTTAGCAGAGGATGCTGTGACTGACTGGCTTCAGGGAACAAAAGAACCAGTGATCTTCCATATGCACTAGTCATTACCAAGTTCAGGAATTAAAAATATTATTAACTAGGCCAAAATATAGACCCAAATATTTGTGGGTTTTTTTTTCGTTTTTTTTTTTTTTTTTTTTTCTTTTTACGAGTGCTTGTAGAGTATAATTTTCAACTTTTCTCTGCAATTTTGGAGAATCTTACTACTCCAGACATGAAAGACATTTAAGAAAATCAGTACTTGAGACTTACAATATATATGTGTAACCTTACAAAACTGTCTTACAGGAGTTGATTAGATATATTTTTCCAAGCATGCCCTTTTAGAGTCAGCCTTCCTGGCACTACAAGAAACTACTCTATTGGATGAAACATGGGAACAAAACTAACTCTCAGCACCTCAAATGTGTTTTTACCCTTTGAGAGTAGAAAATGATCCAATAAAATAATTCTAGTCAGCTCCAAAGCATTTTTCTCCAGTGCTTCATTGCCATCACTTCTGATAAACGGTTATGATAAACAGTAGGAATTGATTTTAGCTAACTAGTACAGATTTAAAAACAGGTTTTCAAAGTTCTATTCAAATGCTATTTAAAAACTATACTTCATCCAAATTTTATTAAATATTTTAAAACAAATAAAGCGGATATTGATTTCCTTTACGCTCATGCACAACGTTTCAGAGCCTTAGTTCAGCTGAGGGGTAGTTAGAAATAACCTCTGCTAAGTCCTTTCTTTTTTGTTACACTCCAAACACATTCCAGAAAAAGAAGAAAACCCCCAAACTCAGATGTTGATGATATACAGTACCAAATCTGCTTGTCTGATGTGTTAATCTGTTCATGGAGTTTTGCCATGCCCTCATCAGAGACCTGGATTTCGCCCGAACTATAGTTTTTCCTTCAATTAATGTTTGTTTTTTTCACTGTTTTTCTAAAAAACATGATCAATAAAGTATTGATCACCTTTAAACACTCAAATTTGCAATTCTACTTATTTCAGTTGGTTAGGCAAAGAATAATTCATAGGGAAAACCGTAATGAAACTCAAGGGATAGAAAGTTATAAGGGCTATATCAGAGGAAGCATGTAATTGATACCTGATACTTTTGTACTCTGGTCTTCTCTCAGGTCTTTTTATTTGCCATTGTAGAGACACAAAGGAGGTTGCAGGATTTCACATATCATTAAACTCCTACTTAGTCAAAGGGATCTTTCAGTTCCTGTGCTGCCATAATTAAACCCAAATTCACTTGAGTAAGCTGTCAGTGATATAATTGTGTTGGGAAGCACTTCCTGGCTTCTGCCAGTTTTAATAATACAAGTTGTCAGGTTTTGTAAATAGGGATTTGATGATCATTTGCTGTAGGACAGTAGGTACTTTCATCTCCTTAGAACTATAAAAATATTTAAATAAACCAAATGGTAGCTGTAGGAAAAGATACATTCCTAGGCAGCTGAAATTACGGAGCTTCTTTGCGTGTGCTGTGAAAATCTTTCAATAATGTTAAGTATTGTTGCGTAGTCAAACAAATTAGTTAATAGAGGTGCCGTTGGCTTTTGTCACCTTACCTGATCAACAGTTTTGTCATCTAAACAATTAATTGAATAGCCACTGATTTACAGAAACTGAAAAAAATTCTTCAGCTAAGAAGAGTTTTCCATTATTCAACTGAGAATCAAGAATCGACACATTTTCACTTTTATGCCTGAAATAGACCTCTTTGGCCTTTTCCCACTTTTTAATTTTCCAAAATATTATAACAAATAGATTAATGAAAAAGTAGTCTGAATTATATCTAAACTACACAGCTAAAGAAAGACCCTTTAAAAAGATTCCCATGGAAATCCAAGTGTTTCCAGATCTAACTAGGGGAAAGGTAGAAAATAAATTTCAAACGAAAGAATGATGAGGCACTGATGAAACTGTTCACATATATTCTTTCATAGTGGTAGCTCTTGATTTGTCTTAAAGTTCAGTGAGAGTACACAATAGTACAGAATAATGGCACTACGATGGGAATTAAAGAATTTATGAGCATATTTGGGTTAAATATACCTTCTGAGAAAAAAAAAGCTTTGATTACTGAGTCTGCATGAATCTCATGCAGAGAGAAATCAGATCCTTAATGCGAGTAAGAGCAGCCTACAGGCGGATCTAATTAATATCTGAAGAAGGCATTTTTAGCAATTAGCTACTGTTGGAGAACAAGGAAATGGAAGATTTTCTCTTTTTCACCTGGCCACATCCCTTTTGTGAGTGGCCTGATGACTTGGGTAAAAGTAATACAACTTGATAATTTCAGTGGCTGCATTCAGCTGAAGATTCTTTTAAAGCAGATGCCAACTAGTTTCTTTGAATTCTGTTTTCAAGTACCAGATCACACTGAAGGACACGTGTCTAAGTCTCTCAGTTTGTGGTGAGAAAACAAGTTCCATGTGTATTGTTAAAATGATTTCACTTGGTTGCCTTAGCTATAATAGAACAGTCCTCAAGATATTCAGTTAAGATACTAACTATCCCAAAGTCAGAATGATTAAAATAAGTGTCTATGCATTCTCATTGCATAACTGTCTGCCTGCATACCCATGAATAACCATGCAAGCAGTACAGCAATATCGTCATTATATGCATCAGAAACAGAACAGATAGGCTGGCAGCTACATGTGATAACAGAACAAACAGCAGAAAAAACCCAAGCAATGAGATGTCTAAATTTGCAAAAATTTAAGTGACAAGAAATTACAGGCCAATACAAACATTTCTGAGTCTTCTAATGGTGAACACATAGGAAAGGCAAACTCAGATGGGCTTCAGTTCAACAAAAGCTTTCTTTAATCTGTCCTTATTCTGCAAAGCCTTTACATAAACACTGAACTCAAAGCACATGCTTGAATTCCATTGTGCTGACCAAGTACTTAGCTGAAGAGGAATGGACTGCTGAACCTGGCTCAAAGGTTTTTCTACTTAGTCCTGAACAAACGTCCAACAAAAAGAACAGCCTACAAACAACGTATATAAAAGGGAAGGTACTTGGAAATGGCACTTCAAGGAAGAGTCGGGCTATCTCCCAATACAAGATAAGCTTTAGTCATGTGCAGAGATGTATCTGACGGAGAATGTACCTCCTCTGAATGTGATGTGGAAGTTTACAGAGTACTGAGATCACTTGCAAAGCAAAAGGAGTTAAAGAATTAAGTAGAAGGGTGTAAGAAACACAAGAATCTTTCCCCCTTTCGTCCTTCTCCTCTTCGTTATTTGGATGTATGTTGAGATGCCATTCAGGACACACTTATAAAAGTGAACTGCAAAGAGAACTACCTTTTATGTCAGTTCATACACCACTGGTTATTCCTCAAGTATCCAACCACAGAAGGTTAGCATAAGCTTTTCTGTTACAAAACTGTCTTTGATGCAAATATATTCTGTCTTTGCCTCCCAGCAAATTTAGGCCTCCCCTTGCTGGACTACTTTCATACAGTATTACCATACCCTTTCACGTTAGTCTAGTTAAGTAATTTCAGTGATTAATGAGGTACAGCTATTTATTAGGAGCAGGAATTTTTACAAAACTATCCATTTAATAAACAATAAGTCAGACATCTTATGTCCTCACTACAATATCAAAATGTTAGACATAAGGCCGTGAAGGGCTGTGATAACTTCAAACAATTAAAGGAAAAAAGCACCCTTATTTCAACAGGTAAAGGACGACAGGAAATGAAAGCAAAGGCAAATGAAAAAAATGGACAGCTTGATATGCAATATCGGCTAGTTTATTTTCTCAAATAAAAAACCTAATACACCAAATTACTTTAAACCTAATTAAAATCTGACATTATTTTATTAGGCATTATCATTATTACAATACTGCATAGAAGAAAATGAAATACAATATAATTATGTAGCAAAAAGTCTCATGCACTAAGCCAGAACAGAAAGCTAATACTTGAAATATTGAATGCAAAGATAATGGCTGGTGATGTTTGTAAAAGGACACAGAAGAAACAGGCTGCCACATACGATTCACTGATCTCTCCTCTCAGATATGCACGTTAGCTCTAACACTGGTTGGACCCTGCTAAACTCAAGTTACTGTTGTATATGCAGAATATGCTTGAAGATGAACATTTTTAATAAATCTATATTAATTATATTGTAAAAGAACATTTAGGTTGTAAAAATCCCTCCAACGCAGCATAAACATTTCAGCTGGTAGAAATATGCTTGCACAGAGAGATTCGTCTGGAGAAATTTTAGTGTCCTGAATCTACCTTTCCCATGGCAAGGAGAGAATGTGAAGAAAGCCAAGGGGAGCACAGGAAAGCCCAGAAGCAGCACAGCTAATCAAACCGGCAGCTAGGGTTGCAAAGATTCCCGACGTGCTTTGAAATCCCCAAACAACTGTTAAAAGAGACTTTTGTTCATGTAAAATGAGTTAGATAGCTTCTTAGAAACACTCATCTCAGGGTAGTCAAGACAGAAGACACGTTGCTACTCAAGCATTGCTCTAGGATCCACAGAACACAGCAACTTTTGTGGAAAAATTACTTGTGTAACATTAATGACAGGTTACAAGAGGTGCCAAAACAGTCCAGACACAGTCACACAGCCCTGTAATTCTGTACATGGTTCTGTCATGTTTTGCAGAAGACTAAACTCTCTCAGACTAATTTTTCAATACCTCCTTTCTTTGCAAAGATCTCATTTTCCTTCTGTTTCTGCTGAGGTCTATTCTACATACCTTTAGTATAAAACAACCACTTACATTTAAATGCACACATAAAGCCATAACAGAAGAGGAATGCTTTACATGCTGTACGTCTCTCATTGCCAGGAAGAACCAAGCCAACATTTTCACCCATGCAGGAGAGCTTTTGGACTCCAGTGAAGCTACTGAATGAATGAATACAGACTTTCCTGTCCTTATGTCATGGTTGCATTCAGTAGGAGTTTTTCAAAGACCACCCAATACAGCAGTTCTAGGAGAACCGCCTCAAAAAACTCTTAATGAAACAACCCCAATCACTGAACTCCCAGCTGTGAAAGTGCCGTTTCCAAGATCCGCCACACTTACACTGGTATTTCACAAAGACTGGTCACCAAAAATCAGCGGCCACCAACTACGAGATAGCTTCACAGCCGGTGGAAAAAGAGAAACGGCTGGTCAGTGTGGAAACAAAGAGACATGCTACAGAAAAGCATGGGGCATTACGGCCTCCAGCGGCTTGCAAGGCACGATATATTCTGGGAGAGAGAGTACCAAGGCAAACTGTTATGATCTAATTTTTCTGTGAAACACTTTTTTTCTGAGTAGATAAAACATTGTATGGATGTTTGCAGTATCAGGTACTGACTATCCATAACCAGGTACCACAGCAGCCCAGCGGCTGCACCCCAGCCAGAGCTGCTGGGCTATTTGTGGCTACTGCAGGTGATCTGAGGAAACACTAACTCGATAGCACCCCCCTTTCAGGGGATGCTCACCAGCTGGCCTCCATCAAAGGATGGTAACTCCTTTGCAACGGCGTGAGAGAAAACAGGATGGGCCATCTGATGGTCCCTATCAAAGGACAGTAACTCCCTTGCGATTGAGTGGAAGGAAGACAGGATGGGCCATCTCTTGTATCCCTTGTCCTTGAGATAAGAGAGGAACTAAAACCACTGAGCCATAAAGACAAAGGAGCTGCGGATTAGCCTAGACTTGAAGGACAAGGTGTACCTGACTACAGGACTGAGTTTGTGCAGAAGTAAGGGTCAACTGGCGAACACCGTGAAGAAGACTACGAGCCTTCATCCGAAGACCCCTGCCCATGACCACCAGGGAGCACTGCACAAGCACGACGGGAGGAATTTGGGGTGGGGGGATATGTTAATGATTTCTCAGAACTAATTGTAATATTCCCTCCCTATCCCCGGAGTAGTGATGCATATGTATTAGAATTAGTGAATATGTAACGTTTTAAGCAATAAAAAGGAGCCGCTTCTCGCTCCAAGCAGCGCACGCTTTTGGAAGAATGATTTCCCCGTGCGCCCAGCGCTGAATAAACATACTTTATACCTTACTGGTTGTAAAGTCATTACTCCGCTTGTCACAGGGGCACTGCAGATTGGGCCACAAGAGCGAGAGGATTGCATGAACCCTCTCAGAGAGCAGTAACCTCTCCAGCCTTGGATTCTGACAGGAAAAGATACTTGAATTGACTGTCACAGGTGAGAGGCACATTTACCCGGGCAATTATGGCCTGCAGGTAGCTACAAACGACTTGCACACTCAGAGGCAGTGTGTATAACCAGCCCTCCACTGAGCCAGCAGCCAGCTCGCCGGTGTGATGCTCCGGCTGCACGCTGAACAACCACTTTCAAAGTGGCAGCCAGTTTACTTCAGAGGATAACAACAGAAACCAAAACTGAGGAGAAGTCTGTGCTAGTTACAAGTGCCATACCACCGCCTTGACAAAACCATGTCCAATTTGAACCGTGCTGGTAAATGAAGCTGATCCTTACATGGGTCTGGAGGCATCTAAACTGAAGTCATTTAGGTTGGCAATAAGCAGATTTGAGCTAAGCTGCTTAAAGATATTTGCAAACAAGAATAAGTGCATTCGTACCTCAGGTGTCATCTCCTTAATTCTGAGACACTGCCTAATATTCTTCTGAGTATTCTGGCAAAAAACCAGCTGTGTATTTTTGGTCTGCCTTATCAAATGCATCACATCAGAGCAGGAAGCAAGAGACCTTCTCCCTCTGTTTGGCTGTGGTTCAACCACACTCAACTATTACATTCTCGTTTAGGCACCGAGTTGTCTGGAAGCCACTGATGAGTGAAAGGAGCAAGGAAGGGAGATGGGGAAATACTCAGAGGATGGAGACCGGAGGGTCTGGTTTCTGGGAAGAGAATAATATAAAATCTATACAGTTCTGTTAAATGCTGATGAGCTGGGAATAAAATAGCTATCTGCTGTTCATGCTGAGGAGAGAATTATTAGGTGTGATATACAGGGTTTAATTAGGAACAATGATACTTAAACACAGAAAGTATCCAATTTCAAGAGGGGAACTCAGAAGTGGAAGATGTATGAGGCTGTGGACAGTCACTCAAGAGATGTGGTGAATGCCCTACAGTCTGTGGCTTTTAAAACTATTGCAATAAATCTTTGAAATATATTTTATAGGTGCAATACTGTATTTTCTATGAGGTGAAATGGAGACTCCAGAGGTGTTTCTGTGCTAGACTCTCCAGGTTATCAGCAGAGGCTCATCTTTCATTCCCCAGCTGTATATATGTTTTTCCTCTTACATATTTCATGATTTAGCTTCTTAAACATACAGCCTTCAAAATAGACGAGCTCAGCAGCCACATCCTATTCCCCATTACTCTTTCTGCCTTCACTATTACCTTTCTTTGGTCCCTTCTCTCCCAAACCATCCATTTGCTTCTACTGACTCCTGCTTTCTCAGACCTCCCCTGTGTTGTATCACGGAGTTGTGATGTCCTACAGCTGACTGCTCAGTGACAGCTAACCACTCTGCTTCTTGCCTCAGCCTCCAGTGTAAATAGAGAGGAAAGGAAGGGAGCAAACTCCACAGCTGGATTTCGGGCACTGAGCTCAGATCCCTCCCTTGTGTTGACAAGATGCCAAAGGCTGAAACATTAAAAAGATGAAGGAATTGCCAAACTCCCCTTTTACCTGTGAGAAAGATGACAGTAACACAGCACCTTACATACCAGTGAAGTATATTAAAGACACAATGTGACAAGAAGCAGTGCTAGTGTTGTGAAGAAGCTGCCCCTCCCTTAGAAAAGGGAGCAGATCAAGCCTTTTTGGCACAAGTGCCTCCTCAGATGTTCTTCACCTTCTACTAAAAGTTCTGGCGGGTGATATTTTTGGACTGAGCTAAATTAACTCCTACTTTTTACAAGGTGCTCAAGCTACATACAGAACCCAAACACAAGAGAACTTCCTGGAGCAAATTCTTCTACTTCTCAAATTACCAATCTGCCCGTGGACAGGGGTACATTTGCCTGGTGCTCTGCAAGAGAATGCCGCCCACCCTCCCTCCCACCCTGGCTTTTGGCGCAGGCCTTTGCAGTGTGCAAAGGGGAAAGGCCACGTGATGGAAGGAGAAACACCAGTCAGCCTTGCTCCGCTGTCACAAGGCATTGCTATGAGGCACTGGCTTCAAAGAGCTAGGGACCAAATTAGAGCCCGGTAGTCAAGTCGAAACCATTCAGGATCAGAAACCTGAGAAGCAAGAATGCAACAAGCCCGGCTCGAGGGGCCAACATGGTCAGAGGTGGAGCTCGGCATCAGGAAACCAAGTGTGTCCTGTGTATCAGGATCCCGGGCAAGAGCAAGAGATTGCTGCAGCAAAGGCAGAGGGACGAGCAAAAACTTTCTGGCAGAGGAGAACCAGGACTGTGAGTGACCCTTTTCTAAGGGGCAAGACTAACAGGTGAGATGAATTCACGCAGCATAACAAACTGAGCAGCCAAGAAAACTGGTGAGATTATTTGATGTACTTTCTGGTGGGGCGAGTGGCCAAACTTTAGCTCCTCCCAACCTGTGCCTGGCCCGCAGGGGACTGTTCTGCCAAGGAGACTGAACACAATCCATCGCAGGGCTGAGGGTCTTGGAGAGGTTGCCTGAGCCGACCGGGGCTCTTCCTTGTCCCCTGACCAAGGCAATTTCAGCAAGAGAGTGTCCTTCGTGCTCCAGTTGCAGGCCCGGCCACGTGGGCTGTCACTGTGTGCTGCTGCTGATTTCCCGCGGAGGAGCTTGCCTTTCCTCTTCACCTCTCATGGGCACCTCCCCGTGAGCTTTGCCTTCTCTACAGGAGATCCAGCTTGGGAAGAGCTGGAGCTGACCTGAAGGGCGCAGGAAGCCTGATAACAGGCACTGAAAATACTTCTCAAGCATCATCTGAAGGACCCGAAATACCCCAGTCCAACCTGGCTTTTTGGCTCAAAAATTTCCATTTCTAAACCCTGGAAAAAGAGATTATTCTGTCTTGTCAGTTCATTGCTTATTGACTCAAGTTATCAGTTATCTCAACTCGATTTCAGCTCTTTTAATACCTGCACTTCGCTACAGATGCCCAGAGGCAATGGGTACTTAGGAATTAGAGGTGTGAATTCATTCCAGAGGTACTGAAACAGATTTAACAAAATCTATTGGGTAAATATTTAGCTGCAGGCTTGGTTCTAAGCAAGCCTGTGGAAATGTGGTTTTACAACACAAATGAGTTGAAAAGGGGACTCAAGAGATTCAGAGAGGCGCTTTTTTTTTTCCCATTTGCTTACAATTTTGTTTTACTTTTGTATTTTAGTTACAATTTTGCCACTCAATTCTACTTGTAGACGAGCTAGAGAGGACAAATACCTTTGCTTGGAACAGACTTACGTGCTATGAAGGGTTGAAATAGTTGGCAAAGAAAGGCCTTTTGGTGGTGTTCCCTGTGTACACCTAATTTTTCTGCAGCTCAGGAGAAGCACTGAAAGGATTTCCACTGTCAATCTCCAATGCCAGGAGATTCGTTTGTATCAAGTGCTAGTCACTCCTCACTATATCATCAACAGCTACTTAGGATTGTATCATCTCATGCACAACATCACAGAGCATTGGGTGAGGCAGAAAAATACTACAGGGTAGCGTTTCTGGAGCATCTGTATGTCAGTCGGGTAAGCTGGCTACATCAGCAGGGCTTCCCAGAGCAGAAGCCCCAACAGGGTCCAAGAGAAGCTGGGGTGGAAAAGATTCTACTCCAGAGTAGCAGCAACTGTGGAAGTCTTCCAAATATCCAGTTTCTGATAGAGTCAGTCTGCCTGTGCAGGTTTTAACACAGCAGTCATGGAGCTATAAATAACCTGCAGCATTAATAAGGTCAAAATAATGAGGGCAAAAAACCCATAACAGGATTCCTTCAAACTTTATTTTCACCTAAGATCTCGCATTAGAAAAGCAATATGCATTTTTGACAATCATGTTAGCTATATAAGAAAAATACTCAAGGTTGAGACACAAATAGCTAAAGTCCAGCAGATCATTTCGGGATGATCTGCTGAAATTGTACTGACTGAAACGGTGTCACTGTCTTCAGGGGAAGACTAGAAATGATTAAAAAGCTTTAGAATTTTCTAAGATTATAAATTTATAAAACTGTAAAAATACATTCACATAAAAATGAAAAATTGATGCACTTAAAAGAGTTGGAGAATCAACATTTTTAAGCCCCTTGAAGTTGCTGCATCTGCCAGCAACAGTTCATGACATCAGCTGAATTCTTGAATAGTGCCAAAAACTCAGATCCTGGAACAGTTTTACATGAGCTACTCTGAAGAGAAAGAATACTGAGCATCAAATCCAGTGTTTCATGTGTGAACGCTTTCTGTTCACCTCTAAAATTTCAACACAAGAGCTAGGTGCAAACATTTTTTTTTTTTTTTTTAAAAAAAGGCACCTTATCAGAATTGAATAATGTATTTGCTAGGATCAAAAAGAGACATCACATAATCTTTGCCCTCACTGCACAGTTTTTGATATGGCAAAGGATTAGGAAAAAAACAAATACAGTACTCTCTGAAATGTCCACAGAAAATACGTTCCCATTCTCCTCATACACACCAAATAAACAGAGATCACATCTGCACACATTTGGTTGCATCACGATAAAAGCGAGTTTGTTTTACATTTGTTTCCCTAGTATTATGAACACTGACTGCAAAACAGGTAACATCTGAATGTATGCGGGATAGAAAACCTTTTAAAGTAAAACTTTTTAAGTTTCCCATGGGCAATAGCTATTCAGAATAATCTTTTCTGCTATATTCCCATCCATGAAAAAGATTTCTACACAGATTTCCTGTCCTTTCGAGCGAGACACAGCATCTGGACAGTCTTTGTCCTGGTACAAAAGTGTTTTAATTGTTCTTGAAGTCATGGATCTATCTGCAACAAATGCAAACTTCAGTATATGCATCAGCTTATGCCAATATTTATGGGTGAAAAATACAGATTTGGAAAGTAAATTACTTTAGTGTACACTTCTCATCCTTTAACAGGATGACTTTAAAACATAAAATTGTATTTTTCTTCTCAGTAAACAGCTTTCTTGTATTCCAGGGAGGTTAATCGTGTGGGAAAGTACATGTTTGTTCTTTAAAATAAAGGGTTTAGCTTTTTTTTCAGGGGCAGGGCCAAAGTTTTGCCCTGAACAATGAAGAGCAGACACTTTGGGAGATTTGTGATTGAGGGCTCCTGGCCAGAGTTACCATGAGTACTGGAGCAAAATACTGTGGCAAATTTCTCTTGGCTGGAACAAACAGTGCAAATTTTATTTTGAAAACATGGCATCCTGGTACAACCCCTGCTTCTCCCTTAAGTACATCCACTGTAAAGTGCAATAAATCCAATAGTACTTGCTTCATTGCTTGCAGGCCCCCAGGTAATGTCCCTCAGGATCAACACCTGGAACAAGACAGACTTGACACTGGTCCTTGCTCCTCAGATTTCTGTCACACAGAGAAAGGGAAAAACTAACATCTGCCCATGGAAACAAACACTTTGAAAAGTTAGAAGCCATCTACTCTGAGTATTCCTATGGCTTAGCTCACTGAAGACTTATTCCCTTGAATTGATACCCAATACATTGTTTTAAGTTGCTATAACAATTTACCTTCACAAATGCAGCCTGCACACTGTCTTATGGAAAATGTCTTGCACCGAACTCAAGAGCCTCCGTGAATATGTCTAAAACTCCTCCTTTTAACACTGGGAGTTGAAGCCTGTTGAAATCTACCTGGAGTTTTTTGCTGCAGCCCTGCCAAGTGAAGTCCCCTCTCATTTAGGAACCAGAGGCACCGGCTGACATACGCAGCCATGCTTGGCCTGCACTGATTAATGCTTCTCTGCTGCTGGCATGCCATCTTTCCTAAAGGTTGTGAACTTCTAAGTGGCTCTTATCCAGCACAGTACATTCAGAGCAGAAAAGGGAATAGAAACGGTGCGTAAGTCTGCATGTGAAAAAAGTAAAAGCTCGTAATCTTCTATATAAAATAAAGAGTTTAGTCTCAGTTCCACTTAAATCAATGGAAAGGCTTTCACTGACTTCAGTGACAACGAAGTCAATTTTGCCAGGATTTTGCCTATGTTTAGTTTTAGCCATAATGGCTTCTGTTTTCAAAAGCAACTTGTGATTTAGGATACCTCTATTTCTGGATATATTGTGAGATGTCTGTTAGCTGCCTGCCTTTCACAGAGGAAAAGTTCTCATTCTCCTCCCCAAAATCAAGCTGGGCAATGAAAATAAACAAAATGTTTTGAGAACAGAGTCTAGTCTGTATGTTTGTCTATTTTGTAGTGTTGCAGTGTTAAAATTAGAATGCTGCAAGGTTAAATTGTAGTGTGATCAGATTCACAATCAAGGGGGGAGCCAAGACAACAGAACAGCAACATCAGAAATAACAACTGATAAGCAATGAATGATGGCAATGTGCAGCTCAAGTCACTTCTGTTCTTTAATTACTGTAAGATTCTCAATGAAAAAGGTGGCATTTGTTATAAATGACACAATCTTTTTCATCCTTAAGTAGCAGATGTGAAATACTCACTGATGGAAGATTTTATGCATCATTTTATCAGCTCATTTCTTCCACATCTTTATCCACTTTAGATAATTTTGGATTTAAAATTATATGCTGTTTTACAAAGACAGGAGATTAACCTAATGACCCTTATGTAATAATTTCAGTCACTGATACCAGTGAAAATAATCTACCCCTTAGCTGTCCAGAATTTTAACAGGACAGGTGTAACTACCAAACAGCAAATATAGAAAAGAGAGGATGGGAAGCCATGAGATTGCATGGGATACTCCCACAAGAGAGAGGTTTAAAATACTGGCTATTTTTATGCAATGTATCATGGTGTGGGGTGGGGAAAGGTTATTTTAAAATGCAGGCTTAACCACTTAAACTCTTCTTTCTGGCCTGCAGGTGTTCTCAAATACCAATTTTTCATCTGATACAACAGGAATTTAAAGGGACGGGACTCTAATTAGCAGTAGCTCACGCGGTCCTGCCCTTTGTGAGGAGCTTCCAAAGCCAGATGGAATATGTTGAAGACAGCAGAGTCATGGCCTGTTTTGCCTCCACCACACCAGTAGGATCCTTCTGTTCATATCCAACCAGCCACAGTGGAAGGGATGATGGATTAGCATTTTCCCAGGCAGAATGCACTTACAGCTCTGGTATTATTTCCCTAAAAGATCAGAGTTTCAGAAACTGGAATGTTTCAGAAACAGATTTTTACTAGCCCCTTCCAACAGTTACAATTGCACAATATTACTGTCCTGGGTTCACAGTTAACTCAAGACCAGAATATTGTTACAAAGACATATTCTCTCACATGGTAGCACTCAATTTAAAATACACTGTGTAGAGTATTTTATTTCTCTTAGAAATTATAATTTACACATAAAACTTTGGTTTTACGGACAATGGCAGGACATTTCAGGTAAACTGAAAATTTTGTTATTTTTTTACAAACTGTTAAGATCATTGCAATGTTGTCTTTATTCTATTTACAACTTTGTGCTACCCTGGGTTGTGGTCATAATTCAGAATATAGAGATGTGAGCTTAGTGGAAGCTGTTTTCACATCCATAGCTGTTCTCTACATTGCCAGGTCACATCCCAAACTGAAGAAAATTTTCCGAGCTAATAATAATTGCTGGTGAACCAATTATTAAACTTCTTCTTTCCTGTGCTTTAGAGAGACAAATGGGAACAGAATGGCCTGGCTAAATTCTGAATTGGCTTTCTGGAAGGATTTCTTTGAACTACACCCAAAACTTAAGGGCCTGGGATGTTCTGCTGTTCAAAACCCATTTCTGAACTGCAAGATCTGTTTCTGCACCTGCCTGATACATTATCTGCCTTGTAAAAAAAGACTCCTGTAATTTCAGTAGTTTTAAGTCACTTCTCTCCCTCCATGCAGCTCAGCTAAATGTGCTGAGATGTGCCCCTTGTTTAACAGAGAAGGAGCAGAGAGCAGGCTGGAAAAAAAGCCCCTCAAAGAACATGCTTCACTGTTGGCCACAGACAGTCTAAGTGCATTGAGTCACAATTTCTCCTGTAAGGAAGACAAGCTCTTCCTCAAGCTTTTGACTTAGAACTCTTAGTTCTGCTGTAAAACATGGTGATTTAGTGTATATTCATCCTAAACCCAGGCATTGAAAGAAAATGGAGGTGAATAACCTTTTTTTTTTTTTTTTTCCCCTGACAGCTGGAAGGCTGTTACATTTACCCAAGCCTGCAACCACCCAGACCCAGCACAAATGTAAGCCGGGGATGCTCCGGCTGATGGAACTCTGCCTCACTGCTTTGCCTACCCCAGCGTGCCCTCTGGTTTGAAGGCACAAGGTTTCCCATTGCAGCCAGCTCTTTGCTTTAAAACCATTAGGATGTCCCTTGTGCCAGAATAATTACACTTAGGCTCTTAAAAATCAAAACCTGACCCAAAATGAATAATTATTTCATTCTGCTTTTAGTCTTTTAGGTTATTTATGTGATTTACAGATTTTCACGTTGCCAGCTGGGAGAAAAAAACCCTTACTAATGGCTAGCTTAAAACATGCTCCTTCCTCAGCTTCTAATCATGGCTCGGGATTACTCCATTTTCCTGCATTTAATATCTCACTGTAATAAAATCACTTTGAAAAGGAGGCTCAGCAGTGAGGTGCAGCAACAACATGAAAAAGAAAGCATGGCAGGAGCTGGTTTCATAGCCTTACACATGGTGCAGCTCTAAGAGGTTTCTTCTTTCACAAGCAGGTAGTCTGTGCACACGATTGCCCACCATCACCTTCTCTCATTCACCCGCAGATCTTCCTTTCCAAAGTTCAGTCTTCAAGGTACAGAAACCACACTTGTTTCCCCATTTCACATTATCTCAACAATTAGGGAAGGAATTTCCAAGTCTCTAGTACACGAGCTCGTTGGGGTACTTCAGAAATAAGTGTTGTGTGTTTTTAGGGTATGCCTTTACCATCCTTTCACAGCCTTCCTGAGGCTGCCCTATAGACAAGAGCCCAGACGTGGTGCCACAGCCCCCAGCACCTCCAAAGGTCACCTTCCAGACCAGGATGGAAGGCCAATGATGCCGACAGCCTCGAAACTCGCTTGGTACCCCCGTGGGACACCTGGAGAAGCTGCTACCCCTAAGCAGCCCAGCGGTTCACACAAGGCAACCATGTAAACTAGAGGCAGGTAGATCAAGGCTCACATTTTGCTCACAGCTGCTCCTGAGAACAGCTTCTCCTCAGGAGTTACGTGGGCTCCATTATGGGAAATGTCTACCAGATGGAAAGCTCCTCGGTCTCAGCACTTTTCCCTGAACAGACACCAAACAAGCCCTGGGCTCTGGCAATGCCTCGTTTCAATCGGATACGTAGGGCACCAAGAAGGTGTCACACGCAAAGCAATAATATCAAGGAGTGTGGGTGAAGCCCAACTGGTATCTCTGAGTAATATCAGCAATTGCCCTATACAGAGTGTAAACATAACTGCAGCCAGAATGCTGATAACAATCAACATTCACTGAGAATCGTACAGGTAACCTGTGCTTCATGAACATGGGAAAAACTTGTCCCTGAAGACAGGACAAACAGAACGCAAGACATACAGAAACAAAGGCAATGACAAGGAGCAAGTATTATCGGTGATGAGACCTAGAGATTCCTTGTTAAAGGACAGATTTGAAGGAAGAGCATCTGGCTGTTAGAAAATGTGAGTCTGATCCAAGGAATAGTACAACGGAGGCAAAAAGTGCATGTATGTAGTGAGGGTGGAGGAGGAACAGGACAGATGGGAGAGAAGGAAGCAGCAATGTCGACGGGGGGAGGTGGCGAGAATACCAGGAGAAGGGAAATACAATGAACATACAGCCTGGAAGCTAAGGGGTACCTATCAGTGCACTTCACAGTAAAGTGTTGGAAATATTTTCAAAGCCCACTGAAGACACTGAATTGTACCTTTGAACACAGAGTTTTCAGAGGTCAACAGTTACGTTTGTGACATGGAATGAACACACTAGGCTCACGGAATAAAACCCAGACAACAGGTATTTTTGGTCAGCCTACTCATGAACAACGCATCAGTGTGAAGCAGTGCACCAGAGAAGCATTTGGGCACGTCGCATCTGCTGGGTGACTGCTGATGTGGGAGCTGTGTGTGCACTGCACGAGGAAAACAATAAAAGGCTGACAAAGGATTATCAAAATCAAACAGCAACGCTCTTGATTAGAGGCCAAAGGACCAGGCTTTGTTTTGCAAACCATATGAGGTAGCACGTTTAAGTTGCTCAGAACTTCTGCAGTTAGTTATAGGGTGGGATGACACTCTTTGAAGAGAGCTACGGCCACACTTCCAGTGAAACAGGAGGCATCCTGACCTCTGTCTCCACCTCGCTGCCCAAGACTACCTACTGCCTCCTCTCCTGCAGTTCTGCTAAGATGCACAAACTAACAGAATCATGCTAGGGGATAAAAGCACCCTTCCCACTTGTCACAAACTGGTGTTTTTGGTATGATACTGTCCCAGCACATCCATCTGTATAACTGAGGCAGATGCTATAATGGGCAAAATACCCAGTAAAATCTGAAGAGAGGTTTGGATGCCATAAAGCCAGTGAGGTCTAACTGGTTACTTGCTGAAGATTAAAAATTACCATAGTTTCAAGACCTTGGTGCTTAAGTATATTCCCTAAAGCCTGATGATGGAAATCCTGTCAAAAAACTAATACAGGGGATAAAGTAGAATTTAAAATAGTCCATCCATTAGATATCGGAAAAAAAAAAAGATCCATTTGTGTTGCTATTTAGGTCTATAACATTTCTTTGAATAGGAAATTACACAGTATCATTTCTATTAAGCCTAGATATTTTCAAACATAAACTTCTTTAAAATAATGCAATTAAAGCATATTTTTCATGTTTAAACATATTCCAAATAACATGTGTTACTCCTTATTTTGGAACATAATGCAAGCACTTGCTCTGTATAAAAAATCATTAGCGTTCATACAGACGTAATCCGATTAGTTTAATTTTGGTGGTACTATTGCCGTTGAATTTGCCCCCTAGATTGGGAATACAATTCTTGCAAAGGAAGATAAAATTCTTCATATGACTGTGCCTTACATTCGGCACCCTAGAAAAGCCAAGTAACTGAAATCTGGTTTCTTCCAGGAAAGTCACAATGAGGTTCTCTTTCCTGCCACCCGCAGAGCCTGACCCCTCTCCAAATAGGGAAAAGAAAAAGCAGATTCTCTATCAACTCTTCTTCACAAGGACCTTGCTGATCTGTCTCAAAAACTCCACAAATGACAAAAGAATCATGTATTTGGTCACCTTCTGACAGGCAGACCTTACCAGCATTTGCTGGCCCAAGCATTTGTACAACATCAGCTCTTTCTCTTGATACCTTTGAAGACTTCAGTGTGCTCATAAATCCTAAAGAATCATAAAATAATCTGGTGACTGGTAGGAAACCATAAAAAATCTGGCCTTTGGCTACCAAAATATTCCTTAATTTGGAAATATACAGACTATTGGTTTTAAGGGTTATTAGTGGCTATTTGCCTTCTGAATGCAAGTACATTCACTTTTGTGTGTGTGGAAACACATGCACAACTTTTTCTGCCTTGGTTCTGTAAATATTCAACTAAGCTAATAAACATTTTAACTGAAACGAATTAACCGTGCCAGTGCAATATTTCAGTTTCAATTAACCTTTTAATTTAAATGTTCATCTGTCTACTTTCAATATAATTTAAAGCTGGTAAAAATCCAAGAAATTTTCAATATTAGTGGAAGATAGCCTGACTGGAATGACAATAAATTCTTAGGTGAGATGTCAGCAGTGATTTCCCGAGCAAAGTGACAATAAGGAAGTGTGATGCATTTATGAAGCCTAGAGGTTATGAAAAGGAAAAAAAAAAAAAACCACCTTTTTTTCTGCTTTGCTCCTCTAACTCCAGCAGAATTAACAAGCAAGATGCTCCTAGTTTTCCAGTATTAGCATTCCTCAGTGCACCCTCAGCTTCGCTGCTGTTGTCAAAGGGTGCTTGAAAGTCTAATCTGCCACTTTTCATTCTAAGCAGCACTCCACACAAAAATACCCGTAACTGAAGACAGCTCACAGGCTTTTAGTCTTCACCTCATGACATAAATGTGTGAGAAATAACATTCTTAATTACAGTTAGTGGGTAGGTGGCACTGTGCCTCTCAGCCCTGCAAATCCAGTTGCTTTCACTTGTTCTGTTGCAGCTCAATGAGTGTGGGACGGTCAGGCTCAGCGGCAGCCAGAGTTACTTCAGCATCACAGAAGATCAGCACACAGTTTGGCACAATTAATAGGCTACCTCCTCAGTAAAAAGAAAGGGAGACTTGCAGTCTGTGCCTGTTTTACTCTCCCTGACCCAATGTGATAGTACTTCTTAGGTCATTTACCTTTAACAAAAGAGCTCGTGGCATTTAATCTTTGCTTCACTAATTTCTCCTTCTGGAAATCATGAAAACCAAAGTAATACAAGCCAAACCCAATAATTTGTGTCTAATGACATATATAACTCACTTTAAGTGTGTCTACGTGTGTGTCACACACACACAGAAGCATGTGCATGAGGGTTGTTACATGGGACAGGCAGGGAGGAAGAATGAGTCTTTTTGTAGATTAATTAACTAGCCTGAAGCTGATGGAGAAGGTAGTAGAATTGAAGAGGAACCTTTACTGAGCACAGGATCTGGATAGGAGCTTTAGTCTGTGATGTTCAGAGCCAGAGACTATGTCAGCACAGGTTTATTGGGGGACAAACCTGTAAGAAGAAGTTATTCTGCATTTCCATTCAAACACCTAACATCTCCAAGATCCACCACATGCCCTGAGCTGTTGGTTAAAGAAGCTGTTTTCTTCTTCCACAGGAAGTTATTTCCTCATCAAAAGTAATCACCTGCACATACTCCCAACGGAGTCTCTAATTTTTAGGGTCTCTGTACTACATGCCTACTTTGCTCACCTCAGAGAGCTTCTGTTTGGGCTCCACCAGGAAAAGAGGCTCTCTTCTCAGGATGTCACAGCATTTGGCATTTTTTCCTTGAGAGACTGTGCTACTGGAAACACGAGGCTGAACAGACTCTTTTGCTCTGCGGTGAACTCCAAAGTTCTCCATGGCTCATGGTTGCAGAAAAGAACATGCAACGAGGCAGAAAGTAGGGTAGCTCTAACATCTCATGACTGTTCTGTAGCATAGACTCGTGATCTGTGAGCACTTGAGACTTGGCAATGTCTCAGACAAAGCATTACAGGAAGTTTGACAGGCAAATGTGGCCAGGTGGCAGCTTTACATCTCTTCCTGAGGCATTCATATACAAGCCTCCCTTCCCTGCCCAGTGGCCACAGCAGCCCGGGAACTAGAGCCTCATTTTCTACAAGTTGTTGTGTGGTTTTGACCTGTTTCAGCACACCCTTAAAGACGAAATGCATGGTGGGGCTAGCCCTACAGCCATCCAAGATAAACATCCTGATGCCACAAGCTCTTGTACTCTATGAAGAACTGAATCAGCTTCTCCTGGGTTGATTTCATAGCAGACTTCCTTCCAAAGAGAACAGACTTCTTTAATTCTCCGTGTTGAATGCTTTAAGTAGCTGGACCTTTTGGAAATAACTGTCCCTGAGAGCACAGGTCCTGCATGTGAAGAAGACATCCTGGACTGCTGTCAGTACACCCACTCTTGATCTGAGATGTGGCCCTGGAGATGTCAGCTCTCCCTTTGGAAATGCTTTTGCCCATTTTGATTTAAGCCAGATGAACATTCGGATATGGAGCCCAAGCTCCTAGAGTTAGCATCTGCTACTGTAATCATCCTTGTACATGTTTATCCCTAGAAAAATATCTCAGCCATCTGACGGCTGAGTGAGGGACTGGCCTGCTCCTACTGGCGCACATATTCCTACATCAATTAGTCACTGCAAGTTGTTCCATATTGGAATTTTGCCTACGTTATTATTTGCATACAAGGCATACACACATCACATTAGGTAGCCTGAAAATTTTGTGTCTCTTTTGATTCCCAGTAATCAAGATCCTAGACTTCTTTCTTCTCGGAGGCTAACACACAGTCATGCAGGCCAATGGATTAATTTTCTTCTTTCCAGTGGAGTCAGTTTGGGTTTTCTGCTATTCTCCATGAATCCAAAACTAGCAAAAAGATTTTTATATTAATAAATTGTGTGATTTTGATCTATAGAAGTAGGCAGATGAGATCTCTCTTATAAATTTGTTAACATTATTAGCGAGTTACAGTTTTAATGATGGGTAAAATCCGAATAGCAAAATCGTGCAGTGAAATTATTCTGATGGCACAGTAGTACATTTCAGCAGTCTTCCACGACTTTCTCAGCTGGTTCATTTGCAAGAGGTGCCCGTATGTTATAAAGAATTATTATTTGTTTTCCTGTACCCTTCAGAGGTTTCGGTTAGCATTGGGTATTAACACACTGCAGTCTGGAGACATATGACACTGTCCCTTGTTCGGAAGGTTTTATAAAAGATTTAGTGGGATTAATGAGACAGTAGAAAGTAAGTGGAGCCCAAGGGGGAAGGTTCATGTGCACTCACAGATCCTAAAAATGGACAAAATGGGATACTTGAAAACACAGTATTCTTCACCAAATCATGACCAGGATTGTCATCTTTAAGAACATTTGTAGAGTCTAATATGATCCTAAAAAAGACATGCAAAGGAACACCCACTGGTGGAGGAAACCACCTTTTGCTGACAGTGCTCATGCTCCTTCTGTTCACCAGGCTTCACCAAGAATATGAATTTCAATACCCATATTTCCAGAACCTCTTACCTTTTTGCTACTCTAGCAAACATGACTAGCTAGACACTCTTTTCTATATTGTTTTGCTGTTGCTGCTTAATAATGAAGCCCCTAAATAAGACTCACATTTTCTTTTCTCCCCTTCTTGTGACAAACTATCACAGCTGTGATTCCAAAGACAAATTAAGCTCATGGAGAGAGAAGTACTTATTAGAGGGTGATTTGTCTCCTTTTATCTGGATTCCTTAATTTTTGAATTCCCTGGACAAACTCACCCCTGGTGCATCTCTGTGACAGTCAGTTAGATAGTTAGTGATACTGTGCTATGAATCACTTGCATCCCCGGTGCCTTATGCTTTGGGACACAATGGATGTGCTGTATTAGTGATAAAGAGCTCTTGGGTGTTTGAATTAGATTGCTCATTCACCCAGTTGAACAAGGTCCCTAAATCTAGATAGATTAAGCTTCTTTGATTGCTTAGATAATTTGATCTGGATTTTCCTTGCTCTGCTTGAACTGATGGAATCAGAGATAAAACACGGTCCTACTTTGCTTGAGTTCTTACCTGTACAGCTAATCTTCCTCTTCAAAGATTTCCACCCTTTTCGAATCCTCATTTTTAGGATTCCTGACTCAACTCATTGCGAACCTGTCTCGTTCTGGGGTCATTAAAGGGCTGCTCATTTCTATACTTCTTTATTTCACACATTCTCTCCTGGGAGCAGACGGGCAGGATGGCTGCTTCTTTCTTCACCTCTGTTAAAAGTCACCTCATCACAGCCAGAGGAGCCTTGCTTAAATCTGTGCTCTGACCACGCAGTCCCTACAGCTTCGCACAAAGCACACTTGCTCTTTGCTTGTGGCACAGTCGCCTACCACTCAGGCTTGGTTTAGTTACACCGTAACTCAAGCTGTTGCTCCTTGCCACTAAAAGAGGTGAGTGAGGGGAAGGCTGACCTTCCCACCAGTCCTCAGCTTCCACAGGAGTGCTTCCAATTCGCCTACGGTGGCAATGAGAGCTTTTAAACACGGGATCACGAGGGATATAAATACAGCTGGAGAAAACAGAAAGGTCACCTGAAATATTTTACTTAGAGCAGTGGAGAAAGACTGCACATTTGCACACCCTTGCTATGCCCTATGTAAAAGTTTTCCTTGTATTTTATATCTGTCTACCTTGAAACACATTGGAGCCTTCCCCACGGACCGGCTTCGCACACACAGCCATACCATGTGTCTTGTGCTTTCTGCCAGAACCGGGGAGTGGGTGAGTCTTTCGCCTCACCGCTGTTCCTAAACCAGCATGGAAAGTGCTTGGATTTCTGCCTCTCATTCTTGTTATCTGTGTAGGCAGAATCATCTATGGAGTGGAAGTCTGAGGCTTTTAACCACCTCTTATACTTTCAGGAGAGAAAAGCAACTATTTGGTGAAATAAACAGGAGCCCAGTGGTAAGGAAGAAGTATGTTCTAAGTTGCAGATAACAGGAAGTATTCAAAATGTTGGAAATGCCTCACAGGAAGAAGGAAAAGTACTGACCTATCTAACTTGAATTTCAGGCATGCTCTCTACCCTCTCCACTACCATTTTGGTCCGTTACTTTTTCCCTTTCTAAAGTACTGTTGTCTTCCTCCACCTAATGGATGCTACCTGAAAGCCTGTCACAATTAACCTAGTGACGTGTAAAAGCAAAACAAAGGTGCATAGAGAACACAGGAGTGTAAATAGTTTTTTGAGTTTGATAGGGGTCTGAATAAACATATAAATTCCGTGCTGACATTAATTATTGCTATTTAGCTGTATGTGGATGAATAGTTAATGGGGTAAAAAACCATAATATCCCGTGGCTCTGTTTCTACTTTCACATCTATACCAGTGCACTGAAGTTTGATTAACTGCATTAGCAGAACTTCCAGACTTAAGGAGGCAGCATAAAATCTGAAGGAAGAAATGACATGAAAATTCATTTCCAAGAAGGCTCGGGCACCCTGATGCAGATGATCGGGAGGGAGAAATAAATGTTAATAAATGCTAATGACAGTAGATCATTAAAAAGTACTGATAATAAAAATCACTCAGTAGGCAAAGCCCTGGATTCTGACTGACAAGAGAGATATTCCAAACCACTGTGCAGATAGTTACAAAACCAAAACTTGTGCAACGCCTTGAAGTAAAGCTGAAGCAATGGCAAAAATCTACACACACTTTTGCAAGGAGGACAATCAACTCCTAATCTGTAAGATTGGTCTCTCTGCAGTAAGAGAGTCTCTACAATGGTTTAAACCACTGTCAGTGTATTCACATTGTCACATTAGCAAAGTTAACTTTAAAAAAAAAAACACTTGGAAAAACTAAGAGAAAACTCTCTGGGAAGTTGTGCTGCCACACTGAGAAGGGTAATATCCCAGATTAATGGGTGTAGTCATACCTTACCTGGTTCTGCAGTTTAATACCACCACGAGCCCCTACTCCTTTCTGCTGAGCACAACATGTGCTGGGAACCGGAGCATTTGACCTTGCCCGGCTCTCCGGCAGGAACTCCAGCATAACCTTTACCTTCAGCAAGGAGCTGTGCTCATTTCCCCCCTCCTGCTCCGTGCAGAGCAATCTAATACACCTCATCATGTGGTGTGTTGCCATAGCAGCAATGAATCCAGCTGCTGCAACACAAAAGACTGACAAAAAAGTAGTGGGATTTTTTTTTTTTTTTTTTTCCCCGTCCACCCACCGGTAAAAGTCAGGGTTGTTTTCTTGTGCAGCAAATCTAATCCAGATAGACTCATGCCACCGGTTAGAGCTAAGTTCTGGCAAAGTCTAAAAAGAAAGACACAATTAAACTATATGTTTTGCTTTGGAGGACTTGGGGTTTATCTTTAAGAAAACAAATGAGTTAATAGTATGAAATCACCACTGATCCCTTAAACATCTGATCATTGTTTTTCTGCTCCTGCCATTCACTGGTTCCAAAATTTAGGTCCCTATCTCCATAGGAAATGCAATCGCCCAGTCATGCTCAGCAGCCAGAAATGCAACAGGTATAGCTGCAGAGCCACTACAGGTGACAAACCCCGGATTTACACCTTCAGAAACAAACAGGCATGCCCTTCCAGCCTTTTGGTTGGGAAAAAAACTTTTACAAAATTGTTAGCTTGTGGTACAGAATTGTATTTATCTGGAAAATGCTAAATAATCATGATTAACACTGCCCTACTTCATTAAACATGAACACTAACCACAGCAGAGCCTTTTGAGTTAAACACTGATGCTTTACAACTTCAAATGAATTCTTGCACTGCTGAGACATCTTAGTAATACCATTCAAAGCCTGCCTTGGGAAGTGTACTAGAATACATGAATTACCACCTCTAACGCCCCAGTCTTGCAAATGCATCTTTGAGAACAAACTCCTTCTGTGATCCAGGGCCATAGTCTTCCTCCAGCAGTTTCAGCAGACAGAAAAGGACTGAACGTGCAACGGAGCCAGGCCTTTCACATGTAGGAAGTTTCTTCTAGAGCAGGGACTGGCCTGGCAGCAACCTGATATGTGCCATATAAACTGTGCCAGGCTTCTCTGAAGTGGTCCTAATGGGGTTTTCCCAGCAACCAGCCTTCCCCAAAACCTCCTAGGCATTTTGAGTTGAAATAAACGCTTCTCATTTCCAAGATAAAATGTCCGTTCAAGGTTTGAAAGATACTATTGCTCCAAGAGCATCTTAGGTAAGAATGTAGTCCTGCAACTATGTGAGAAAAGGTCAACTTTTCTACTCAGTTCTCCACTTGTCTGAATGTGATGGAAGAAGCAGAAAAAACAGCTACTACTATCATGGATCTCAACCTACCCTGTTAGAGTCCAAAATAAAAATGAAATCTTAACTACTAATTCATTCCTTCTTACTGCTTTTTTGAGTAGAGTCAAACTCTGTCCAAGTTAATCCATAATATTTTTTACCCTATATTCATACAGGACCTGCCAAAGCTGCTTGTGGAATCTGTATCTTACTGTAACTGCCAGCGAAGGCTGGCTTTGGAGTTCACACATCTCCAGTTTTTTAGATGTTCAAAGCTGCAGCTGTTCTAAGAGACCTCTGAAGATGGAAAACAGCAATGCAAGCTCCTGGAAGAGTCATCCTACTTTGCCTTGAAGTAGGTATTTGTTTATTTATTTATTCACTTTTAACATTCTGTCAGGGATTCTGGATACAGGGACAAAACACATGGTGCAAGAGGGTTTCCTCAGAATAATTTCTACAGTTACTCAATGCATATCACCTTAATTGTTACCACACAGTGAATTTTCTTCCCCAAATAGGAGAACAGACAGGCCATGAAGCACATCCTGAGGTTGTGTCATGCGATTGAGTTTCAGTTGTTACGCAGCCATTCGCAAACTCTGTGAAAAGTACTTACACACACAAACAATTGGAAAAAACCCCAAAAGCAGAAAGGCAAGCAAACCTTCCATGTACGCCTATTAATGTTACTGCCCGTCTTGTATACTTTTAGTGACTTCACTCTAATTGCATGTAAACAAGAAAAAAAGAAAACCTATCGGGGGAGCCTAATGGACTATGAAAGGATGACACCTATTTTAAGAGAAATGAGCACAGGCTTTTGCAGAGCAATATCCCCTTGGCCTGAACCAACAAATGGTCCAGGTCACGCAGCTGAAGCCGCGGGCTGGAGCCCCGGCCGCTCCCTGGCCAGAGGGTTTTCCTGCTCAACAGCACTTGCAGACAGACCTACAGCACCTGCTCACTGCTTACACAAGGGCTGACAGCACAAAGATTAACAGAGCCATAATTTCAATAATTCATGTCTGCTCTGGCGTCCCAAGGCTAAAAGCTGCCTCTTGTGTCACTCATGATTTTCATGCTTTCACAGGCTTTATCTCTTCTGCTGTGTTCCCCACCCCCACCCCAAACCCAGTTCTCCTTCACTCCTACGGGCTTGGAGTGAACTTCAGGGGACCTGCAGGAAAAACAAGCCAGTTTCAGAAACTGTGCTTGTCAGTAATGGGGGGATAGCCCTGAACGCTTCAGGTTTTTTTAACACAAGTAGGCACCTGGAACATACTCCTAAGGAAGGTGGGAGCCAGCTTCCATGTGGCACTTTTGTACGGAAGGGGTCAGGCACGGCTTGAAGCACTGTTGTGTGCTTACTGTTCTGGAACAGAGGCAGTTAATACACTACCTGGAAAATGCAACAGGAGAACGAGCCAATGTCAAATGTACTCAAAGGAAGGTTACTCTGCCTTTCTTTAAACACTTGTTGGCCAGGGCCTGCCTTACACGGGTGGCATCAGGCCCATTTGGACTTCTAAGGCAAGTGGCCACTTTTCCATCAAAATATTTTCTCATTAGAAATGCTACTGAGCCTTCTAGAGGGCCTTCTTCCTACTGCCATGGGATAGCTGATTCTCTTACACATTACTCGAGGCACGTGAAATAGAGATAAAGCCCAGCTCCTATGAGAACTGACTCCCTTTGGAGGAGCTCAGCCTGCCACAGCCGTCAAGACTTGACTCGTCCTTTAAAATGTGGTGTGAGCAAAAGGGATAGAGTAGCAGCACTGTTCTGGCACTGCTCCGGCACTTCGGAAGCCGAGCAGGAACCCGCGGAAGGAATCAATCCCATCTCTTCCCACCGTCCCCACGTGCCTGACAGACAGCGTGACTTCCTTCGCCGCACCCCTGCCCTGGCACCGGGCAGCTGCTTGAGTTGATGGGTAGAAGAGGCCTCCCTGGTGCTGCCCAAATGGCTGAAGGTTGCGCTGCAGACCCTAGGAGATTGCAAGATATTAAAAGCAAACACCTCTGGTTGGGTCTTTTCGCTGTCAGCTTTCTCAGCGGCAGATAATCAGAGTTTTAGGCTTTCCTTGATATAGAGGACAGTGCTTGCTCTCTTTTCCTCATTTAATTGCTTTCACAAAGAGCCAGAACTACTAAGCTCCATCGACCCAAGCCGCATCCCGGCTGAGCCAGCCCCTGTATCTTGGCAGGGCTGGTGGGCATGGCACAGGGGCTCCCAGCTGGCTCCCGAGGGTGGTCGGCAAGATGCTGTGCCAGCTCTGGCTCCTGACCTGCCGTGCCAGACCCAGGCAAGTCCTTATACAGCCCCTTGGATGTCACCACCAGTTGCTCCTCAGAGATCTGGGTCCTGCAAGCCCCAGCAGCGTGGGTCCAGCGTGGCTTTGGAGAGCCTGCAAGCCCCAGCACGGGAGGGCAGAGCCCAGCCTCCGCCTGGCACGGCTGCGGCTGCACCGGCGCTAACAAGCCCATCTGGACTCAAGCTGACTAGGACGACCTTCTCAAATTAATAATGCTTCAGGCCGGAGTGGCGGAAATACAGTGCAGAAACACCTCCATGGCTGAGCTGCTTCACGGCACCACAATGTTCCAGCACAGCAGCCGGGGAGGCAGCGTGCAGAGACAGGAGGGAGCAGCGGCGGTTTGGCATGGGGGGGGGAGACCTTGCGCTGAGGGAGGCAGGCAGGGAGTTTGTGTTACAAAACCGCGACCTTAATCTCCTAAAAGTGGAAAGAGGGTGGTGACAAAGTCTTTACAGCCCCTCCTTCCCCCTACTGACCCCTCCCTGAGGATCCAGGTATCCAGTAGCCGGCCGTGCACACCACTGGCAGCCAGAAGCCCATGCAAGCCCTACGGTGTGAGAACCCACAGTGCTCTGAAAAATTATTTCAATGACTCGAGGAGCAGGATTTCTCGCTCGCTGCACGCCCCTGGCTGCGATTAAACTCTGAATGCAAAATAGAGCACTTTAACCGAAACAGGTCAGAATGGACAAAAACTCTGCATTCTGAGGACTGGGCTCAGCCTTGCTTTTCACCACCCAGCGATGAGCCCCTGGGGTGGCCGGGAGGACAGGTATGCCACCCAGGCATGGACTCACACCGAGCCGAACGAGGAGCTGTACCGTGGCAGAGAGCGGGTCCAGTGACCTGCCTCCACTGGCTCCCACAGCCCTGCTGAGCGACTGGGGAAGGCCAGGGAGATGGGCAGGGGAAGAGGAAAAGAGGAAGAAAGCAAGCAAGCAAAAAGGATATTTTCAGCCTCTTTCCCATCATTCCGCCCTCCTCCCCAGGGTGAATGCACTGGCTGTGAATGACCTAGGAACTGGGAGGTTTGACCTGTATTTCCCACGCTGCCACAAGAGTCCTTTTCTACACAGGACTGGTCTGTGCAATCCCTTGTTAAATTACTGGTGAGCTGCCCGTAATTTTTGCTCACTATTCTGAATTGTTTCTTTACTTTTCCTTACAGCAGGGAGAGCTCATTGGCCACCGCAAAGCACTGTCAAATATTTGCCATCCATGTCAAGACTTTGTCAGGTTTGGCTTCGCATTTTCTCTCTCTCTTGGGTGCTTGACATGTTCCTTGCCTCATCCTGCTGCCCTTCCAGGGAACGGTTACTATGGCACTGAGCACAAGGCCAGCAATCGCTGTGTGAAGCAGCACCGTAACACTAGGGAGAACAAATGTTTGAAGACTGGACCACAACTATATAGCAGACTGACAGCTCAAGCACTTTCAAAGCAAGGGAACAAACACGCAAGCACAAGGGGCCAGGGAAAGGTTTGATGAAATGGCCTTTTTTCTAATGGTTCTCAAAAGGACACATTTAAAAATAAACATCTGCAAATAAATTAGCATTTAGGTTCCCTACCACTACAGTCACTTCTACGCTTCTGCAGAGAGAGTTTTACTTGAAAACACATTTCTTCATTTATATTCTAACATTTTTTCTACAAAGGCAATAGCTCAAACCGCCTCAAAAACCATCTGGGCTAACTCAACCCAACACCAGCCTCTCACCACTCACCCGAAAGCGATGTGGCTGCTGCGGTCCTGCCCCCAAGCAATCCTGCCCACCCCCCAATCCTGGGCAATCCTCCTGTACCACCTCCCAGGCAATGCCGGCGTGAAGCCTGAGCCTGTGCTGGGGGCACACGTGTTGTAATGGGCATGCAGTCATGATCTAATGTAGATGCATGTTTTGTTTTTTTTTTTTTTTTTTTTACATTGGGCAGGCAGTTTTAAAAGAGTGCAAGTTTTCTTTCAGTGGCTCAATGGTCAGTCACATTTAAGGCATAAATAGATGTAAGCAGTGGACTAGGTGAAGAGAGCAGACGATCTGGATTTGCGTATTTTCTATTTTAAGTATCTAACATGAATGACCTGAATTGCCTGCGTAGAGACACCTGCCTCTCTACAATGAAGTTGCAGGGAAATGCTGCTCCCAAAGCTTTCCTCTGAATTGTATCCAAGTTGGATGCTTAAAGCAGATGGTATCAGGAGATCTCCTAAGGCTCTGCTTCGTGTAGACAAACCCTAACCTCTTTAAAAATGAATTAAATCAGTTACAGGAGTGGAGACCTAAATCCAGGCAATGCGGGGGTTGGAGAGACCCTCTGCAGAATCCCCTTATACCAGAGTGGTCCAAACAGCTGCTGGCAGAAAAGCGATGAGGGCTTCTGCCAAAAGCTGCAGGTTACTTCATCCACTGATTTCCCTTTACCTTAGCTAACCAGCATAAACTGAAGAGGGTCAAGCCAGTACAGAAAAACAAACCTCAGGAGGAAAATGGAGGCCAGCCAAGGAGGAGGGTGGACGTCGGGGGGGGCACCCTTCCCTCTGAGCCGTGCCCACGCCAGTGCTGGGGGTGGATGGTGAGTGCCACTGGATGTTCTCGAAACTGGGGCTTTCAGGCAAGAAGCCAAACAGTATTTCTGATCACCCATCATTATGGATCATGCAGTTCTTCTCCTAATATTCTGGCCTGCAGCACTGGCCATCTTACATTATCAGTAATTCTGGTTGCTACAGTTTCCCCGGCAGTTTCAGTCAGACACAGCAGTCTTCCCTGCTTTCTGACCTTAGATCCAGCTTCCTCTGATAGGAACGGGTATTAAGATTCCCATAAATACAAAGCTCTATACAATCTCCCAGAACGTTTAATCCCTGTGATTATTAGGGATATATTTATGTATCATCATTATCAAATTTTGTATGGTTTTGTTATCATTTGTTTTTTTTTTTTTTTTTTTTCTACATCTGTCACAAAATATAAAAAAATCTGCCTTGTAAGAGATCTAAGGATTTTCTGTCCTCAGCTTAGCATAAACTATACATGGTGATGTTTGCCTCTGTAGATATGTGGTAGGAATCCTGTTAGCATTAATGTATGCCTCCCTAGATACTTATTCCATGCTTTAATTAACCTTAGGATTTGAGTCTTTCATGAGAAAATTATCAAGTAGGGCCACTGTAGTGTGATTTAACCACTCAGCCAGAGGGAGACAACGGTATTTTATTTTCAAAATTACGAAGGATATGCCAACAACCTTTCAACTACAGTAGTTCACTGGCAGTAAGGGCACCATGATGAAAACAAAATCACTGAAAATAGTATCATGACATTAGTAGTTGAAAAGCTAAAATTGATATGCATGTCTGCTCTGTTTTGTTGCAGTTAGTTTAAGGATATCAAGGGAAGTACGCCGTATATATCAGACAGAGTGCTTTTATAACTAGAACCTGGCATTCTATATTCACAGCTTTACACAAACTACAAGGGAAACTGATGTGGAGAACTCATCCCACCCCTCACCTGAGATAATCATTAAATTGCCACCCATTTTAGAACAGTTAAGCATCTCTATTTGAGAGCAATTATGCAATCTGGCAGGTAGCGTGGGGCTGGGGCAAAAAGGCCACCAACTAGGTGAGACCCTGGGACCACCCCTGGTCTCCCCCAGACCCTCTTTCTACCAACCTGGAGGAGCTCAGAACCCCATTATGGGGTGGAACAGCTCCGCCGCCTCCCCCCAGCCCTGGGGACAGAGGAGGGAGCCGTGGCACCACCGTCCCTGGCAGCTGTCAGGACCAAGCAGGGAGCAGCACCCACCTCTGTGGGGCTCCTGCTGCTAACCCAGGGGCTGCCAGCCCCAGCCCTCGGCTAACAACAGATAAGGCACACTTCACTGCCTGGAGGTTTGCTTCTCGGCCACAAATGCCAGCAACCTTAGTTAAAAAAAAAAAAAAACAAAACAAAACAACATTTTTGTCCACATGCTACCAGGACTTGACCGCCTATCTGAGGCTGAACCTGGCGACAGGTTAGGGCTGCAGGTTTCCAGAGGAGAGGGAAAGAATCAGTCTCAGCTGATAGGTGAAGTAAACAGGGTCCAAACACCATGGCAACGGGAACAAATTCCTACCCATCTGCTTTTATACATGTCTTCTCAAGCTTGCTGCTGTTACCGTGCTGCCAGGCAGCATGTGTATTCTGCTATGGGGCTGCAGCAGCATGCCTCCCGGAATGCTATGAAAGTTATTTTGCCCTCAAGCAACAGTAATCTGCACAGGGTTTTGTGTGACTATGCTTCTCCCTATAAAGAACCACAGTATTTATATGAGCGGTCCTTAAAAGATACAGTCAACCTTTTTTAAAAAAATCACTTCTCTGACTTTCAAATATGCTATTATGCAAGACTTCAAGTGAGTTCAAACAAAAAAATCTATAAATAAATAAGTTTTTATTTCTTTTGTCTCCTTTATGGTTTCAACAGCAGTTTGTACTTCTGTTTGTGCAGCTTTTCAATATAATAGAGGAGAGAGAAAGTAGTAATAGAACAAAAGTAATCTTGAAAACATGGTCAAGAGATTAAGGGAAGTGCACTAAGCGAAACTATTTTTACTCTTACTTTAATATTTGATTATACTTCATGGCCCATCTACATTTCTGAAGAGAGAAAAGAGCAAGATTTTGCTGCAATTTTACATATTGCTGTATTACCTTACCCTAAATGCTTTTACTTATAGTGCTTTGCCAATAGCCATCTTCTGTCCTTTTTAGCAACTTGCTGTACAAAGTTTGGAAGATCAGTAGGAGGCAGCAACACGTCTGAGACACTTCCATCTCCTCACTGCTTTTGCAGAGTGAACCGTTTCCCTCTGTGGTTGCCCTAACACAGGGAGAAGAGCCCTGCTGACTATGGGGCTCACAGGATGCCATTGCCCCCAGCATTATGGAGTGGATCCAGACCCACACCCAGGCATGGACTTTAGACACACAGGTTGGACCTTGCCTTACCTGGTCCACCACCCTGCTGCTCGTGCTGGCCCAAGGCAGTCTCCAACTGCATCACAGCCAACCCAAGTGTACATAAGGCCATGTCTACAAGCCTAAATCTTCTGCCATTTAGCCCACCATATTTTGCAGAGTACATCTCCATCACCTGGTTGGCTTCAAGCAGGTGAATCGGTAATGAACTCCCTCTGTAAAAAGCCCTGCATCACAGCTAGCAAAGCAGGTACCACTGAACAGACACCCTGCCAGAGGTCACTGTGCCCCCACACACGGGAGACCGAAGCTGGTGATGTGAAGACGGAGTGAGGCTCACGGGGTGTGATGAAACTTAGGCAGCTTCTGGGCCCATGCTCTCCAGAGTGGAAGAAACCCTGCTTTTGAATCCAGTCAGCCCAATTAAGCACATTCATAAGCCTTGGGAGGACTGAAAACCAATAAATCTTGCATTGACAGAGATGCAACTATTAAATAAAAGCAATCCTTGATTTTCATTTATGGGCCTATTTGCATTTTTTTTTTAATTGATACACTGGGATGTATGGTTCCCCTCTCCCTATATCTCTCTGAAAGCATGATAATGTGTCCTTTTTTTTTAATTTAACAAAAGTAAAAACAGACAGATTCAGCAAATCTAACACTACTCAGAAAGAAATGACATTAACTAAACAGGGAACCATCAGCAACAATTACAATAATGTGTAAGTATAACTGCATCTGTCTGTCATCAGCATGAAAGATAAGTATGAGGAATAGCACTGTGATGAATGTGTAAAAGCCTTTCTAGAGAAACCTTTCAGGAAAATGTGATTACAAACAGTGGGTAAACCACAGTGCTGGTTTTCACATGACTTTAACCAAAGCAAGCCTGACTTTCCTGTTGAGAGTATGGTAAAATACATAGTTATACAGGGAAGAAAAGAAAAGATGGTAAGCTTCATCAGGAGCCCAACTTAAACGTCTCTATGCAAGCACACGTAGCACGGGGAATAAACATGAGGAGCTGGAGACATGTGCATACCTGCAGGGCTGCGGTCTTATTGGCATCATGGAGACGTGGTGGGATGGCTCCTATGACTGGAGGGTTGGAATGGAAGAATACAGGCTCTTTAGGGAGGATGGGAAGGGGAGACAAAGAAGGGGTGTTGGTCACTGACCAGCCGGAGCGCATGGAGCTCTGCCTGGGGAGGGATGAGGAGCTAACTGAGAGCTTATGGGTCAGGATTAAAGGGAGGGAAGGGACACGAGATGTTATAGCGGGGGTCTGCTACAGGCCACCTGACCAGGAAGACTGAGCAGATGAGGCCCTCAAAAGACAGAAAGGAGCAGCCTCACGTTCACAAGCCCTGCTCCTCATGGGGGACTTCAACCACCCTGATATCTGTCAGAGGGATAACACAGGAGGGCAGAAGCAATCCAGGAGATTCCTGGAATGAGTTGATGATAACTTCCTTCTTCAAGTGATAGAGAAGCCAATGAGAAGAGGTGCTACGCTGGACCTTGATCCCACCAGCAAAGAGGGGCTGGTGGGGGATGTGAAGCTCGAGGGCAACCTTGGCTGCAGTGACCATGAAATGGTGGAGTTCAAGATCCTCAGGGCAGTGAGGAGGGTGCACAGCAAGGTCACCACCCTGGACTTCAGGAGAGCAGGCTTTGGCCTCTTTAGGGATCTGCTTGGTGGAGTACCATGGGATAAAGCCCTGGAAGGATGAGGGGCCCAAGAAAGCTGGTTCATTCTCAAGGATCACCTCCTCCGAGCTCAGGAGCAATGCATCCCAACAAAGAGGAAGTCAGGTAAGAATGCCCGGAGGCTGCATGGATGAACAACGAGCTCCTGGACAAGTTCAAACACAAAAAGGAAGCCTACAAAGGGTGGAAGCAAGGACAGGTAGCCTGGGAGAAATACAGAGAAACTGTCCAAGCAGCCAGGGATCAGGTTAGGAGGGCCAAAGCCCTGATAGAATTAAATCTGGCCAGGGACATCAAGGGCAACAAGAAGAGCTTTGATAGGTACGTTGGTGATAAAAGGAAGACTAGGGAAAATGTGGGCCCTCTCTGGAAGAAACGGGGAGACCTGGTTGCACGGGATATGGAGAAGGCTGAGGTACTCAGTGACTTTTTTTGCTTCAGTCTTCACTGGCAAGGGCTCCAGCCACACCGCCCAAGATGCAGAAGGCAAAGGCAGGGACTGGGAAAATAAAGAAATGCCCACTGTAGGAGAAAATCGGGTTTGAGACCATCTAAGGAACCTGAAAGTGCACAAGTCCATGAGACCTGATGAGATGAATCTGTGGGTCCCGGGGGAACTGGCTGATGAAGAGGCTAAGCCACTATCCATCATATTTGAGATGTCGTGGCAGTCTGTTGAAGTTCCCACTGACTGGAAAAGGGGAAACATGACCCCCATTTTTAAAAAGGGGAAATAAAGAGGACCCAGGGAACTACAGGCTGGTCAGTCTCACCTCTGTGCCCGGCAAGATCATGGAGCAGATCCTCCTGGAAACTATGCAAGGGCACATGGAAAATAAGGAGGTGATTGGTGACAGCCGACATGGCTTCACTAAGGGCAAATCATGATTGACAAATTTGGTGGCCTACAATGGGGTTACAGCACTGGTGGACAAGGGAAGAGCAGCTGATGTCATCTGTCTGGACTTGGGCAAAACATCTGACACCATCTGGCACGACATCCTTGTCTGTAAATTGGAGAGACATGGATTTGATGGATGGACCACTCAGTGGATAAGGAATTGGCTGGATGGTCACACTCAGAGCATTGTGGTCAACAGCTCGATGCCCAAGTGGAGAGCAGTGATGAGTGGTGTTCTTCGGGGGTCAGTGTCGGGACCAGTGCTGTTTAACATCTTTGTTGGTGACACGGACAGTGGGACTGAGCGCAACTTCAGCGAGTTTGCCATTGACACCAAGCTGTGTGGTGCTGCCAACACGCTGGAGGGAAGGGTTGCCACCCCAAGGGACCCGGACAGGTTTGAGAGGTGGGCCTGGGCAAACCTCATGAAGTTAAACAAGGCCAAGTGCCAAGTCCTGCACATGGATCGAGGTAATCCCAAGCACAGGCTGGGCGATGAGTGCATTGAGAGCAGCCTTGCAGAGGAGGACTTGGGGGTATTAGTGGAAGGAAAACTATGAGCCAGCAATGTACGCTCACAGCCCAGAAATCCAACCATGTTCTGAGCTGCATCAAGAGCAGTGTGGCCAGCAGGTCAAGGGAGGGGATTCTCCCCCTCTACTCTGCTCTTGTGAAACCCCACCTGCAGTGCTGTGTTCAACTCTGGGGCCCTCAACATAAGAAGGACATGGACCTGCTCGAGTGGGGCCAGAGGAGGTCACAAAGATGATCAGTGGCTGGATCATCTCTCTTATGAGGACAGGCTGAGAGAGTTGGGGTTGTTCAGCCTGGAGAAGGCTCCAGGGAGACCTTATAGTGCCCTTCCAGTACTTAATGGGGGCCTACAGGGAAGATGGGGAGGGACTCTTTTTCAGGGAGTGTTGGGATAGGATGAGGGGTAACAGTTCCAAACTGAAAAAGGGAAGATTTAGATTAGATGTAAGGAAGAAATTCTTTAATGTGAGGGTGGTGAGACGCTGGAATAGGTTGATCAGAGAAGCTGTGGCTGCCCCCTCCCTGGAAGTGTCCAAGGCCAGGTTGGATGGGGCTTTAAGCAACCTATCTAGTGGGTCTAGTGATCTAGCGGAAGGTGTCCCTGCCCATGGCAGGGGGGTTGGAACTAGATGGTCTTTAAGGCCTCTTCCAACCCAAACCATTCTATGATTCTGTAAGATGACAGAATGACACAGGCAATCGGAAATTATTAACTGTTGTGAAGTAACAACCTTGTTATGGTGAACTTTCCACATCAGAACTGAGTGTTATCAAAATAGTTCCAGAAACAATGTTTGATAATTTATAAAATGCCACATATGGCAATACTCAAAAGCCCATAGTTTTCCCCCAAAACAGAAAGAACTGAAAACTAATTTCTGGCTTGAGTTATGGATAAAGTTCAAAACAGAACTGAACAATACCCCTTGTCCCTTCCTCTGATCCCCTGATCAAGATAAAACTCAGCATTCAAATGAAAGTGTACTCCCTCAGGCTTCAAATTTTGGGCTGAGAAGCATGTACAGGACTGCCATCTGTAGTACAAAAAGCGAAACAGGACAAAAATTATAAAATAGGGGTTTGATTTGACTGCATATGAAAGATGAACAGAGACATCTGGGAAGCCAGATCTCCTGGTGCCACGACACGTTTCCTCTATAGCTGTCCTAAAACATATCGCTGTATGCTACTATCTTCTTTCACTGACTGTCAATCATCTGGTAAATGAACTACATCTAATCATGACTCATTTCATCTGCATCCTCAAATTTCCCACTCCAGTTCTACCAAAAGATGTACACCAGTGTGAGCCTGTGGAAAATACAAGAACTCCACAATACTGAGTGCACTACCAAACCCCACAACAGTTCCCCCCTTCTGCCTCCACTTAGAGAAATCATCTTTTACTTCATGTGTACCTTGCATGTGGGAAGAGAGGTCAGCACCCTGGTACTCACTTCCTCACATCCGAGAGACACTGAAAGTCCCTGTGGATGGAAGCTTGAGGACACACTATTCCCTACTGAGGACCTATTCCCTTACAGATCCAGCCCTTTCTGAAGACGGGAACTTCTAGTCCTCAGGCTAGGGCCATGAAAGCTAGCAGCTTGACTCCTGCTTCCCTGGCACACAAGATGTACAAGGCATGGTGGCATTTCTGTCCACAGGACATTGCTGCATTCTAAAATTCTTCCCCATGCTCATGCAAGAACCCCATATCTTGCTTTTCTTCCAGATGTAAACCAACAAAACACCTAATATGACAGGAAGGATTTCTCTCTGCTACTACTCACCTGCGATGGAAGCTCTAAAGCGGCCCTGAAAGACCCTCTAAATCTCACATTTATCCTGAGCTTTATGGGATCCACTTCTCCTTTGCCATCTTTGAACATCTTAAAAGCAGTGTCTGTCCTCATCCCACTGTGGAACTGCACCTCATTCTTCTCCTTAAAGCACCTCTTTGGCAATTTTGGACAAAGGAAAACCTGAGTCACTGGATGTTTCTATACGGGAGAGAGGATGTTCATGATGCACAAGAATTATATTGTATTTTTACCTGCAAGTGGAAAGGATGCAGCCTTTCGGGTGACTAACAGCTACCTGTTATCAGGGATGATTCTCCACATCAAGCACTGCAGTTGAAAACCCTCTATGACCCGATGAGTTAAGTGCACTGCGGCCCAGGAGACGGAGGTGACTCTGCTCTCTTGGGATTCAAGCACATAGAAATGACAGATGAACTACTCTGTGGACCTCCCAACAAAGCGCTTGTGTAAATATAGATAATCTTTACATTATCCTTATCTATCTTTACAGATTAATATCTCTACAAATAAAATGCTAGGGGAAGATAGCTAGGAATTTGTATTCAAAGCAGTCAAATCAAATACAGCTGCAACTGATTAAAACAGTTTTAATTTAACCAGTATTGAGAGAGTCAGTCAGCACTCGGGAGCAAGAATGCAAATAAAGTGTTTGCTTCTCCTGTAAAACTGAGAGCTGGGACTCCCGGGCACCCCGGGACTCCCGGGCACCCCGCCTGTGCAGGCAGGGCAGCGGTCACTGCAGAAGTGGCAGCCCTGCTGAAGTGCATGCAGATCATAAAGCAACTGCAGCTAACATGAGTGTGACAGTTCATTCAACTGTGGTAAAAAAAATGGGTAATGAAACAGAGCGAGACTCCTGCATTTTAAAATGAAAGCTTTCTGGGGTGAGGGAAGCAATGCCCAAAATGCAGACCACATAGAGTGATACATTTACCTCATTATACTGTAGGAGAAGGGACAAATATAAAAGGCACCAAGTTGCTCTTACCCCACAGTGTAAGTGAAGAAGTCATCCTATGTCCATCCTGGTTGTCCTCAGGTAGCATCAGTCTTACAGACCTGTTTACTTTGCCTACAATGGGTTCTTACTCTGATAAACTTTTCAGAGATGCAATAATCTAAAATCAGTTTTCAAAGGATCTGTGTGTGAACAGGATCCACATTTACCTTGAAAAGACCATATTCACCTAATTAGTTAAAAATCAAAGCTACTGATATTCAGGAAAAGCTGTGGATTTCTCTTTTTTACTTTCTCTTTTTAACGCTCTATTCCTGAACTGGCCCCACCTGACACCAAGCCTGTTGTTAGTCTTCAGTTTAGTAGCAACAAGGTTGGTCTCAGTAAGGAAATTATTTTAATAGTAAAACATACTGGACCTTTTGCATAAATACTTCAAAATGAAATGTGGCTTTTACATTAAAGCCAATTATAATTTATATTTTAATATCACTGAAAACATTTTATTTTAAAAACTGTTCCAGTGAGGGACGAGAGGCAAGCTGTAAAGTCCTAAGGAATACAATAAAAGCAACATTATTCATAACTGGGTACATTACTTCTGGTTTACAGCAGGAAATTGGTTTTAGAAAAAAAAATTGCAAAAGGACATGTTAGAAATCACTTGTATTCAACAGCATTTGCAATAAATATTTAAAACTACTAGCTGAGCATGGAGGGAACTTTACAGTTCTGGTGTCATTCTTTATTTGTGCTGGCCTGCAACTTTATGAGATAAACAGGGGGAACCTGGGCTCAAATTCTCTTGACCCTGGAGGAATGAGTGGGGAGGTACACCTAGGACTTCTTTCCAGCCTCTTGATTCTCACCACACAGACACAAAATAAGGGCAAGTTTCAGATCATAGGCTAAGTACCTGGATACCTTATCTATCTGCAGAGATTAAATGCCTCACCGATGGAGCGTCAGAAAGCCCATGTACGTCTGATTTTCCAAACAGGAAACTTTACTAGGACTTCTTTTGATTGGTCCATGTTTTTCGCTTAGTATAGTTGGGAGGAAGGAGAATGAATCAAATGAGAGAAGGGGAATCAGGACTACTCTCTCCGTTGCATAGTCAGCTCACTCTTGGCACTATTTGGAGCTCAGTATGGCAACCGCTGTTTCCCTGGAAGGCATTTCAAAATCTCTAGTTCCTGATTTATTGTCCTGTGAGGTCAGAGTTTAGACCTCCGTTCTCCTCAGCAGTGATTAACTTCACTTACTCTCACTACAGCTAAATCTAGTAATGGTACCTTAAATAAATGTTGGTTGGTTTTTTGTTTGGTTGTTTTTTTTTTTTTTTTTAAATGACACTGAACTGAAAACAAATAGAAAGCAATCAAATGAAAGATAATTGAAATCAGCTTATCTGCTCAGGCACTGCAGCAAGCATTACTAACAAAGTTCAAAACTTGGACATGAAAGATGAGAACATACAGTATGAAAAGCCAAGCTGGCTGGGACTTTTTCCAACAGGAATTTGTAATAAGAAAACGCTGATTTATCAAACACAACACCCATCATCTGTATACGCTAGTTTTGATAACAGTTTTGTTGGAAAGGTTTCTCAGGTCTACAGTAGAATTTACCAGGGAAGGGATCGTCCCCCCGTAATTGGCACTGGTGAGGCTGCACATCAAATACTGTGTTCAGTTTTGGGGCCCTCACTGCAAGAAAAGACGTTGAGGTGATGAAGCATGTCCAAAGGGCAGCCAAGCTGATGAAGGGTTTAGAGCACAAATCCTGTGAGGAGCGGCTGAGGGAACGGGGGTTGTTTAGTCTGGAGAAGAGGAGGCTCAGGGGAGGCCTTATCGCTCTCTGCAACTACCTGAAAGAACGCTGTAGCGAGGTGGGTGTTGGCCTCTTTTCCCAAGTAACAAATGAGAAGAGGAGAGGAAATGGCCTCAAGTTGTGCCAGGGTAGGTTTAGGTTGGATATTAGGAAAAAATTCTTCACTGAAAGGCTTGTCAAGCATTGGAACAGGCCGCCCAGGGAAGTGGTTGAGACACCATCCCTAGAAGTATTTAAAAGACATGCAGATCTGGCATTTGGGGACATAGAAGTTTCTGGTGTACAGTTGGACTCGATGATCTTAAAGGTCTTTTCCCACCTAAATGATTCTATGACTCTGAAAAAAAAAAGACCTACTATCAACACTGACAGATTTCAACATGAGGAGGGCAAGACTGTGTACACTTCTAATAACAATGTGATTCCCTAACTCCTTCCTCCCTCCTGCTATAGTCACTCTCTCCAAACCTGAGCAGGCTTGTAACTATGCTGGTTCCCTCGCCTTTTCACATTCCTTTTGCCAACATGCCTAAAAAAAATGTCCAGGCAAACTGAAACAAAGAGTATGTTCATAAAGATGGCATTATTGTACTGATCTGTAATCCAGCACACCCTGGCTTAATTCCCTATTCATTCTGATATCAATCCCTCATCTATAAAAGAGGATTGATAGCACATTCTATCTCACAGCATTTTTCTGAGGACACAGGTATTTACGAGCCTGATGTGATAAGATGATCAGATAGACAAGGAGCTTAGAAATACCCAAGAGAGACCTTTGCCAGACCATTCCTGCTAGCACCCTCTGGACTATAACCAAACAGGCCCAGCACCTGCCTGGTATTAACAGAAGGAGTACCTGCGTGCCCCCCTGAGCCCTGGGTCAGTGTTTGTTACCCCAGGGAGCAGAGCGAGCAAGCCAGAGCAGACAGCGGCTGTCAGGAGAAAGGGGAGGTCCTGGGGAGGAGGGGGGCACGGGAAGCCAGAAGACACTGGGGAGGAAGAGGGAAGAAGATGGCAGAGCAGCAGCTAAGACATGATGAAGAAGAGGATCAGAGCAGGAGAGAGGGGACACAGCGGAGGCGAATGATGTGAAAAAAGAGAGGGGAAGGTGTAAGCAGCTATAAAGGAAACTTTCTTGCTCAAGGCACATGTGCCTCGCATACAAATCGTAACCACATTAACGATCATTAACCGATGCTCATATGAACCTATAAGTAGTTTCTGGAGCTGCTCAGAAACCCCAGCTGGAGTTGGTTCAGGTTTTAATGCAGGTTTACTCAGAAGTTTCAGTTCATATATTCCTTGTGTCTTATAAGAACATCTACAGCATCCTCTCTGAGCAGCCTGAGTACTTCACATTTCTCACTCCATGTAAACATGCAAAAGGACAACTAAATTATTCTGCATAACACACACACTACACCTCCCTGCAGTGTACCTGCACAGTGTCAAATACCTTTCCTTCTTAACCAAAGGCATCACTCCCTCCACCAGGATCAAGATAAAGATTAGCTATGAAGAGCGTTAAGTGAGGGAAGCTGGCTGATCAGTTGATTTTCACCAATCACTCCTGTGATACACCAGATGTACTGAACACTCAGCCCTTAATATTTCATCAGTTACATGCCTGTTAGCCTCTCTCTAAACTGCCACATAAATAAGGAGATGAGAAAACAGCAACCAGTATTGCAACATGCCTTGGATTTCACTGCTCATTGTGAAAACATAAATGACCGCACATAAAGGCTGAGCTGGAGACGAGGGCACCTTCTTTCTCTTCCTAACTCACTCAGACAGTATAAAAGCTTTCAAACATTTCTTCCCCGGACATGAAAAGAAAAAACAGCTGCTAACATGGGCTGTTATTCGGGAGGCTGTTAATAGAAATCAGGCAGAAATGTATAGCTTTCCCTGCCTCTCACAAACCATTGTTAGGACGTAGTCTAATAATTGAGCAATAAATCAAGTGAGCCAAAGGCCTAAACATCCCTCCGGCTCCCTAAAACAACGGCACCAGCTTTCATCCTTCTGGTTAATAGCACTTAACCCTCACCCAAGTGACATCAAAGGCATCATCTTCTGAGGAAGGCTAGGATGTCTCAAGGAATTCACCCAGGTGTGTGCTATGACCACTGCTTACAGATACAACGTGTGTGTGTGAAACCTATTTCTTTTTATTTTGACAGCTTTAGAAATTTATTTATTAGAACAATAAACACAGCTCTGACATTGCTGTACAGGACCTCTAAACAGGACAGGATTTTGTAGTAATTCCCAGCATCTTATGGCAATTTTCAGTCCACCTACCTTTAGAACAAAATGGCAAGACACGAAATGACAGCTCGTTTCACCAATCAGAGCCCTTCAGATTAAAATTCCAAAGTGAGCAGCTGCAAAAGCCCTTGGGAAAATCTCTCCTTACTGTCAGTAGTTTATTTGGTTCTTCATAGATGCTGTATTTTTCACTAACAGTACTTCAAATGTACAGCAAATAGCACTCACCATTTTTATAGACCAGGCTTCCCCTTGCCTCAGGCCCCCAGAGTTTCAAAGAAATACTGTTTAGAGACCTGTTATTATGTTCTTGTTATTTCCACTAAGGCCTTAAAATTACACTAATCTCTGGCCACAAAGTGGAAGAAAAGCTATGATTCTTATCCAAAACTCAAAGGTCATTTGGCTACAGGACCTACTGAGCCGATGAGCACCCAGAGGCAAGTGGACCCGGCTTTTTATTCACAGCAGTGTAAACACAGTGATTTTACTGATTTTGCTGCTGGATGCTTCTGGACCAGCATGACTGAGCCAACTGGCTGATAACTTCCAAAGTGAGTTTTTTCTCAAGATAAAGTAAGTCATATTAAAAACTTACCTGCTTATTAGAATGGACAATTAACTTTTTGGGGGGAAACTCCTTATAAATGAGAGATGGAAGGAGAAAAACAAATCACTGATACACTGTGAAATTGTGTACCATCAGGACAGCAGCACTGAGACACACTGAATTATGTGTAATGCTGAAGATTACGATTCTTACATCAGAGTACAAAAATCTTTAAAGGGAGGTCACGCATTTCTGTGCTGGTTGTAAGAGCCAGGGCAAGATGAAGGGAAAGCCCTTCACTTGGTGTGGTTTTTTTTTTCCCCCAAGCGCACTTGATACCCCTGCTGTGTGTACACACAGTGCTCAAACCAACTCCCTCCACTCCTGAGCTGAAGCAAGGATGCCGTGATCACTAAAGCAGCCTGTGACTGACAGGTCACTCAGCAGCACGAACCTGACCTGCAGCCCCGACTGTCACACAAGCAACACTGGTGTCAAATCTGCCTCAGCATACAACGAGCACCTTTCGTTGCCCTGACACCACGCACAGGAGGTTACCCCATCAGCACTTTTTCAGCAGCTTTGAGCCTGCAGCGTGAGGATCGGCGTTCTGTCACCTCCTCCCCTGGTGGTAGGTGTTCCATGCCCCAAGGCTGGCTCTGGGAGCCAAAAGCCTGATGTGCTATACTGGCAAACAGCAGCCAGGGAGAACGTGGCCAACTTGCAGAAGGATGCTGTTAATGCTGCTTACTTTCTTCACAGCTGTAGCTTTTTGCTTTTTACTCTTGATCCAATACCTGTTTCTGGGTGACAGAAATTGTCTGTGGCCAGTAATGGGAGGAGGCTTTTCTGTTACTTATTTCCCTGTCACTGAAAATGGCATAGGACACATCTCCATGATGGAAGTTCTCCCTCCCATGTCAGCTTTTGCACCAAGCTGCAGCCTGCTTTGGTGCCATCTGGCTTTACCTGGGCAATGTCACGGGTACAGATATATCCAACATGCATTTTAAGGTTCAACTTTGCCCAGCCAGACCTAGGCAGTTCTGGGTGCAGTGTGAGTACAAGGTAGATAACAAACTCCAGCAGTGTCTTTCCATTTTGCCAGGGAGAGAAAATGGAGAGGGAAAGCGCCGCTTAAAACACAGACCAGCAGGCCTGGCTCAGTGCATGAAGCCTGGGGACATTCACACCACTGTCTGACCATACCCTAATGCTGTTAAACGTGGAGACCTCCCCTCTGTCTCAGGAAGTCCTCAAGCCACAGATGTCTCTGTGCTGGGAAAATATTTTGGATGACCAGGAGGGCATTTTCCCTACCTCTGGTACCTCTGATGGATACAGGTGCGACACGCCAGGGCTGTTTGCAAGCTCTTATGTCCACAAAGGGTGCAGCTCTATGTTCCTGTTCCTCTGGCAGCAGACCTGGTGTAGGGGCTTCCCAGCAGCCGAACGGATAAAGGAGCTGACAGAGCTGTGAGGACGGTGACCCTGGCACGAGGAGGAAGGACGAGGAGCGTGGGGTGGGGAAGGGATCTGCCACCAACAGCGCAGCAACACAGACCCACAGGCTCCAAAGCTGTGCTCCCAGTGCAGGGCAGCTTTTCTCCCTGCTTATCAAACAGAGAATATGACACCTGTCTCGGGACGCTGCCTCGACTGTTAGTGACCGTCACACACCCCAAGCAGACGTCTCAGGCTGTGCAGCCTGACAAATTTCCCCATGGGCTAGCAAAACAAATCCTTTCTTCCCCCCCTGCCAAGTGGCTTTTTGCTTTCTTTGTTTTAAAGAAAATAAAGAATTCTTGTTCTTCTGCTGAATAAGATACCTGGTATTCAGCAGCAACTTGTTTGTTCTGGGGAAGCAGAAAGGGCTCAGGATAAGCTTAGTATGTTTTAGCACAATTCAAAATACAAAGGATGCCTCTTCAAAAGCTGCGTATAACCTCTCTTAGAGCATGGAGCCAATGCTTTTACATATTACTGCATGTTTTCCAGGGAGGCTGTCTGTCTATTGTGGCTGCTAGGAGGTCCATCAGCTAAGGTATGAAATCAGGATTATTTTTAGAAAAATACAGGCTGGTGGAGGAGGCAGCATGCGATCAGAGATGCAAAAGCCTTTCTTGGCAATGGATCTTGTCTCCTCAGGGCTTAAAGGATATGGCTGTAACAAGACCTTTTTATGCACAAAAACAGGAAAAAATCTGGCTCAGCCTACAGCCTTATTTTCCATGGCATCCTCCTCTTCTCCTTCTATGGTCCAGTTTGATACTCTGTTCAGTGAGCAACTAATGCACAGCTCCCTTGGTTTCAGAAGCAAACACTCAAGCAATATTAATTTTAAAAAGAAATTTGCATTTTTTTATGCACTAGTTGGTGGACATCCTAGCAGGCCTGCCTTGAATAGTCTCAAATTAGCTTTCTCACAAGGAACAATTTACCATTTGTCCTTTGATAGAAAAATCTTCCTTACCTATTATTAAGAGCTGCATGCTGAGAGGGTCTCTGCTGTGTGATCCCACTCACACAAACAGGAAAAAAACAGCACAAGCTAATAAGTCCATTAGCTAAAATCATGCACTGCCAGTGAAAGCTCACAGTCCCCTGCAAAGTTATTCTGAAAGTCCTTCTTGCCATCCATCCAGAAGAAGCCAAGGCTGTAAGAAGCAGGCTTCTGCTGTACAGGGGATTAACATTTAACTTGAAAACAACACACCAAAACCTAGTTCCTGCTTTTAGTATAAAGTTGAATGAATTATAAACCATGTGGTTTGTGAACTAATTTCAGGAACTAAAAGACTGACAGAAAAAAGGAGTACTTCCATTGCACAGACAACTGAACTTTCAGGAGTATCTCAGGAGGCTAATTAGCACCAAATTTCTGTTAAAATTGGTTTCAGCAAACATTTTAGACATGGCCCACCCAACTAGCTCCTAAGCCTTCCCAAATCTAAACCTGTATGGTGCCCACATTTAAAAAGATTTGGTCACTGCCTGTCTACCATAGCTTGGAGGCAATTCAAATTTCCATTTCTAGCTATGACACTGGTTAAGGCAACAAAACCTCATTTTTTTCAGGCACAAATGCGGCTGTCAAAACCAAACTTGAACATCCTATCTAGATGACATACAACAGGCCAGCAACTTAAAGCACCTCTCTGAAGTTTGAGATGCTACATCATTCAGATGTCCTGAAGAGTAACAGACTCGGCCTTCCTCATTACAAAGGGCCTACACGTTTGGAAATGAGTCCCATGGTTATTTTCACATTGAAAATCCCGTTTTCAGTCTTTTCCTGTTTGTTGGTTTGGCCCAATGATTCACGTGCTAGCAACACAGGGAGAAACGCAGTCCCCATAGAAAACGCAGCCCAAATAGAAACTTGCAGATTAAAATCCAGCACTGAATTCCAAAAAGAAATGAGCTGGAAAACAGTACAGAGTCAAATATAATTTGCTTGCTGTTTCCCTCAAATACGTTTTTCTGCAGTGGCTGAAGTTTTGCTGGCCATATGTAAACCATACATAAAGACAGAGTAATATATTGATACATGCTAGCCAAATCCCATTTAAGCTTAAAGCTCCTCCAAGTGTCAGAGGGAGCTGAAGTCAGAGTGCTTTATCTGTCAGAGGCTTTTTACATAGGTAAGTTGGAAAGTGGGCAAACAATACAATTTTTATCCTTGACTACGCAAACTCGAGAGTAACTTTCTGTTCTTCATGCAGAAGTAAAAGTGGAACCTTCAGCTATATAAAATATTTACCTGGCTTCAACAAATCTAAAGGATTGCATTTTAAGAAGGATCCAGGGGAAACATCTTGGTTTAAATTATAGTGTTCTCCTTTCTGGCAATACCTGAAAATAGATCTCTGAGGGGGAGTGAAAACTGGGGTGTCTCATGAAGATGTTGCCTCCAGACTTTTGTTAGTTATATCTTTCATTCTGGTCTTAACCTACAGAGTCCCAGGTTTAATCCAACTGCATCTCCAATCTTGTATCTAAAATTAAAACTCCTGTTACCTAACCATATGTGTGTTTTTTGTGCACTGCATAGCAGTTTTTAAGGAAAGCCCGTCATGCACCCACCGTATGGTCTCTGATATCACAAAAACTTTCCATCAGATGTCACTTAGGACACCAGCAATTGCTATGTTCATTCAGTTTAGTAAGGATAACAAGAAAAAAAATCAGTAACAGCATTTCACTACCACTGGTCCCCACGATCAAAGCTGCAGCAAGTGTGGGGTGAGCCTTGTGTCTGGTTTGTTCTGCTTTGCAAGCTGGGCCCTGGCAAACATATTGGACATGCAGAGGGCACGTGAAGTTTGGTACATATATGTGGGCTGTGGAAATACAAAGTGCTCCAGTAATCCCCCACGACTGGGGAACAGCTGAACGTGTCAGGTCACCCAGTATAAAGTAACCTAAACCTAGGGCCAAGAAGATTCGTATAGTCAGGTACTGACAATGCTTTTACCCCACCTCCTAAGCCAAGCCACCATCATTTCTCCATATCAAACGTCTAGGTGGAAAGTCTCAATCAGTATTTCAGATGGTTAATTTTTTCCTGCCTGCATGAAGAAACCACACAACAATATATAGCAAGTGTTAAATCACGAGGTTTCCTTGCTTTTGGCCCTTGTGTATTCTCTGCTGTGTTTGTAGAACTCTGCTCACTTGTCCTTGCTTCGTTCGTGACCTTGAGAAACAATTTGGTTTACGATGGAGCAGCGCAAGGAGTCGATAAGTTGCCACTTTACCATTAACTTCTGATTTCATGAAGGTTACTTTTGGTTCCCATTGTTTCTGTATACGGAGAGCTTCTCTATCTGAAGAGCCGCGTCCTCCTTGCCTGTTCCTTTGCTTTGCCCTTTGGCAGGCGAGACACCCTAAAATAATCTGACAGACGGAAACACAATTGCTTTTACAAGCACAATACTTCATTATATATTTGTTTTGAAAACAGTTTCCAGAGCCTAGAGTACGTCAGCAAAAGCCAAAGAAAGAGCGTTGATGTTGTTACAAGGTCAGCTCTTCAGAGACAGTAGGCAGCAGTGTTGGCACGCTGTCAAATTATCACCATGGCAAAGATGGCAGCTCACAGGCAGTGATTCAGCTGCTTTGACAATACCAAGGCTCCAGCTAAATGTGAAGATAAGTTACTCATACTCCCTCGCACACACACACACACACACACACTCGCACGCGCTCTACCTTGGGAGTTTCTTAATGTCTTGTTTGTTTGTTAAATGAAGTTGCGGGGTTTAAGAAGAAGTAGAAGCAATGTGCTTAAGGCTGACAGACCACAGTGAACGTTCCTTCTCCTCACACACATACGCTGCGTGCATACAGACACACACCTCCTATAGACAGTATATTAATAAGTTTTTCCTTAGGTGGCAGAAACAGTGAAACCTGCTTCTTACAAGACTTCCTTCCCTTGTGTATCATTCCTGGCTTGCTCTCTTGTTAATGTAATGACTCTTGCACCTTTGGCTGTGGGGAAACGGGCTCCCCCAGCCCTCCCAGGCGAGAGCCAGCGGGCGCGGGGGCTTGTCAGGGGCTACCCACGTGCGGACGGTTCAGCTCCCACGGCCAACAACATGTAAGTGCTCAGTCCTGCTTCCCTTTTGCTCTCTGGCTTCTCCCCTCTGCTCAGTTGCCAACGTTTTTATGACAGTAATAGGAGTTTAATAATTCTGGAAATCTCTTTTACACATACCTTGTCCTCTTGCTTGTATACAATGAACATTTGCATCTGTAACGTTAATGCTGTTTATTACACCTAGAATATATCCCTGTACTCCATACAACATCAGAAAACTCTTATTGGTGGAGGGAGATGCTTAGAGGCTACGCATAAATTGCAAGTCCTCTTAAAACTACAATGACTAGCAGGCTTTTGGGAGCTGCTCTGTAAAAATGTATGAATTTCACTTGAGTTTTTTAATTGGAATGTTTCATTATGAAGTCACTGATTTTGTTTAATTTTGAGGGTCTGGGAGGACAATTTAAAATACGCAGGAATGAAAAACCAACTTGAGATACAACTACCTCCAGTAAACATTTGCAGGGTTGTTAGGAGACAATGCCAGCACTATTTGCTCTGAAAAGTCTTTTTCTGGGCTGAACCAAGCTATAAACTTCGCTTTGCTGTACAAGGTCCCTTGTTCTTGGTTTTGATATTAAAAAAAAAAAAGCTTTTGTGTCTGTGTGTGCCCTGCAGCCATGTCCTGGCTCCATGTTAGGGCAAGAACAGGGTGCGCATCAGCTGCCTCCTCTCTCTGCCTTGGCCTCTACCCAGTAGCTTGTAGCTTTTCCAGAGGAAAGGAAACCCAGCGCGGGGAGCTCCCGTGCAACCTCACCAGGCCCCAGCTGGCACCAGGTGAGGAGGGCTCAAGCCTCGATTTACCATCCAAGATGTGCTTCTACAGGGGTGATAATTCAGCGTCTCTGTATGAGCAGGTTTTCTTCCCAGGAAAGGTACAGGGGTGGCTGCTCACCTGTATGGTGGTGCACGTGTGAGGGCCAGGACCAGGGCAGCCCTGCAAATCCCAGGGTGATGGGCAAGCTCCCACCAGCCAAGCACAGCGGGCGCAGTGAGGCTGTGCTGCCTCCTTGCCCGGAGATGTCTAGCCAAGGAAGGATTGCTCTCTTTGAAGCAGAATCATGACCCGACTAATCAGCCCCAGGGGGAGTGCAGGTCCCCCCTGCTCTCTCCCCACCGTGGCCCTTAGACTCTGCCGTGGGTACACAGTGTGAAGCAGGAGGATGCAGATACCTGGCTGCTTATAAAACAGCAGCATTAATAGGGCTTTCCTAGCAGTCGCTAATTCCAGGAAGTCTCCTAATTTTCCTAAGAAGAGCTGTTAAAAGGAAAATGTCAAAAAATACTCGAAGTCTTTTGAAACGTACGGATTTTTTTCTGGAAGTACTAGGGTCTTCGAATGCTTCAGAGCTCTGAGGAACAAATCACTGCCCAATGATTATAAGCATCTCCATGTGCTTATCCAGCTGAAAGGACACGGAAAGCTGACATCTGGCACAAAGTCCTCCTGCACCAACAGTTTTGTGTGGCTCACTGACACTGCCAAAGTCTCCATCCTTGGCAAGTGGAGGTCATGCAGCCATGCACTTGCTGCCTTATTGCTTCTCTGTTCTTTGGTGGCTTTGGTGCCTGTGAACGGAATGGGCTGCAGACAAGCAAATCCTAGCCGAGTGCTGTGCCGGTCTGCCTGCTTTCTCCCCTTCCTCCTCGGGATGCCTTTCCAGCCAGACCTGGACCTCTTTGGATCAGTGAGTGCTAGTTGCAAAGAGGTCTTGGTTTGCTCAGGCAGAAGCAGCACAGGAGGAGAGGCAGAAAGCCAAGTCCGCTTCCACACTTGGCTGTTTTTCCAAAGGAGAGATTATCACTTTTTTTCCCTTTCAAAAAGATAGTTGTCAAGGGAATATTAGTGGAAAATGAAAGGCAGAAGCTGTGTTCCTGTGCCTGTGATCAGGTATGATTATAGAGAGGAAAGATAAATGTACTTTCAGCGAGTACGACGGCCACTGTCAGAGCTACAGGAAAGGGGGAAGCATTTGCCCATTAGGGTACACTACATAAAAGGCAGGAGAGAAAAGAATTAAGCCAGGCAGTGTTTTCAAAATGAGAACGTACGTATGAATGCAGGAGTCTAATTTTAATCATCCACGTATGAAATGCTTGGCCCAGGTCCCAATCTCTTCTGAGCGGGAGGAGTTGTTTAGGATTCCCTTTCCTGGCAGGTGTGTAGGCTGTTCCTTCTCCTCCGCAGCAGGGTCCAAATAAACACTCCCAGTTCTTCTCGAGGGGAAAAGAGGCGCACAAAGCAGCAGCTCGCTGTGCAGCACAGCAGCGTTGGTTCCCCTCCGGCAGTGAAAACAGACATCAATCAACCCTCTCGGCTCGCTGGCGGGTGGATTTCCCTCCCACCGCCATCACTGCTCCTCAAGCAGGTGGCCAGGTCTGGAGGAAGCCTTATTTCCCATCACCCACACGCACGCCGCTCAGCACAGGGATGCCAGTAATTTTCTTTTGTGAAGGTGGGAAGCAATTACTAACTCCTTAAGCTAGGGAAGAGTCTCTGAGAAGCGTGACTTCTTCCTTGCTAGCATTGCCATATGCTGCCTTTTACTTCAGCAAACTGTAAATGCACAAAAAAAGGACGTTCCTTTTTTTTTTTTTTTTTTTTTTATTTAACCTGATACCTATTTATCCCAGCCAAGCTGTTCAACATGTGCTGTTCACAAGGAACAACATTAGGCCTTTGTTATTATTCTTACAGGTCTTAAGCCTTAAAATAAAAAGAGCCCATGCCTTAATGAGGGAAAAAAATAATACAAATAACTAGAAATTGCATTGCCCAGATGCAGAGCTCCTCCTTTTGTTATCATTAGACATCAGTCTGAAGAACGGTAGAACTGTGTTTGCTAAAAATTGATAATCACTGACTTCCTGTTTTATTTTTTAATACAGGCTTTGCAGATTGTCTTACCCGTTTGGGAAGATGAGAGCTCTCATTTCATTGCTGCTGATGCTGTTCTGCTACCTCACAGGAAAGAAAAGCAAGGAAAATAAAAGCAGTCTTGCAAGCAGGTTAAGATGCATCGGAGATGTCTGTTGACTGAAGAGAGCTGGACGAGAGGTGAGAGTATTGACCAGGAACATCTTGCAACCCCATTCATTACCCAACTGATGGAAAATGAAGCATCATAAATATTTCATTGATTTTCAGGGACCTAAAACATGAGCCATAATACTGAAGTTCAGAGACCCGAGAGGAGGGGAGAGGGAAATGTAAGAGGGGTTTTTTCAACACTAACTATAAATGAGTAGCTCATCCCATCTCTGCATAGAGATTTAAGGCCCAGTCACAGCAATACTATTAAAATCCTGGATGGAAATATTCCTTTAGAAAAATTTAAGTAAATGAACTGCATATAATTTAACAGGAGCCAAAATCAAAGCAAATGGCAACAAAAGCAACTCTGCAATAAAAATCTGAAAATGCTTGTGACTTCCTGAAAGCAAAACGCACCGGACTATACACTGTGAATCACAGATCACTGCCAGCAGCAGAAAGTATTTTAACACTCTACTGATTCTAGAGTTCGGAATCAGTTCTACTTAAAATTTTATAGGGGAAAAACAATTTCAGTAATTCCCCTTTGTAAAAATAAATTTTCACAGGCAGGCAAGTCTTGGGTTAACTAGCTCCAAGACTGCAGATCCTGCCTCAGTGAGAACATTTTCAGAGATGAGATATAAAGGAACATTAAATAACTGTTCCCTTGCAAGCTAAAAATAAAACACGTGAATTCCTGCTTCCTCTCAAGATGCTAAAACAAGCCTTCAAACAGTTACTTGAGACAGTGTTTCACCAGTTCGTGCTACAACCCATCCTTCCCTCCGATTTATTTTCTGTCTGTCCTTGGCAATTGTTACAGAAAGTTAAAAAAAAAAAAAAAAAGACTAGCCTGGGTATTGGTCCCCTATGGAAAATACAATCCCTCTCAACTCAACAGATAACTCTCGCTATGCTTATTATATTACTGGACATGGGAAGGACACCCGGCTCCCGATCTCGGGCGCGCACTTTGCCGGTGCCCCAGCACCTGACACGGGCAGGCCTTCCCTCCCTGCCTGCCATGCCCACCCTGCTCTCCACGCATATCCCGGGCAGGAGTTGCTACATGATCCAACACATCCCTCACCCAAAAAGCCAGGGGGGCAGGTCCCAGAGATGCATTTTGCAGCGGCCAGAGCTGGATACTGCCCTGTGCGACCAGCCCGGGCAACTCTGTACTGCAATCAGCCTACACCAGACGCGTCTTTCCCCACCAGTAAAATCTTATATGTATGCAAAATGGTGGTTTAAAGCTGTTTCCAGCACGGCGATGTAGCTGAGGGTGGATTCTTTGTGCTGAAATGCTGCCGGGGAGCCTCCCGCTCGCTTGCGTGGGTTCAAGGAGCGTTCCGCTGGCCTGCCTGCAGGGCCCGGGGCGGTGAGGAGGGCTGGAGGCCGCCGTGGGTTTGCCCTGGCCCTACTGCTGATCAACCCAGGCTGTGGCCACAGCCGTCTGAAACCTCGGCGAGGAGATCTCTGCCCCGGCGGCAGGAGGGCCACGGCACAGCCCCGCCGGCCCCACGGGCTCCCCACGGGTGCTCCGGAGCCACAGGCCGGGGAGAGGAACCCCGGTCCCGCCTCATGCAACGGGCAAGGCAGCCAGCAGCCCCCCGGGTCAGAGATGATTCCCCTTAACCGCCTGTTTTGTCCTATAGAAGTAGCCTGTCAGAGAAAAAGCTGAATTACAATCCCCCCATAAAAGTAACCTGTCGAGAGAAAAAGATGAATTACAACCCCCCCTCATCTCTGTTTTTCAAAGATGTCCCTACTTAAGGGAGTGGTTAATTTAGCTTTTCACTCTGAATATGCAACTCACCTGGTCTGTTTAACTCCTAAGACCACTTAAGTGGCTGTGCTAGAGCCCCAAACCTAGCCTATAAAAAAATCATTTTAAATTGATGCTAAAAATGAACAAATAAATTAACTTCATTTCCAATTGGTTAAGAATTGGGAAAAAAAAAAAAAAACACAACCCTTGATTCTAAACTTTACTACCTAACAGTATCAACAAGTACTATTTTCACAATCATAGTAACAATAAAACTTCGGGCTTACTGGCTATAACTTGAAAGCTACTTGCAAATATTGTGGAAAACTGAACTGTACCAAGAGTTAAAATCATGACAGGAGGTAAAGAATATCCACTTCTTCTGTCTTCTCTGTAATTATTTACTTTGTAACCAACCTTTGGGTTTTTTTCTGATGCATTAGAACAACTATGAATTTCATAACCTATGAAAGTAGTTTTATGCTGAATTTCCTCATCAGTAACTTCCGTTAAATGCGAATGATAGTTCTAATTTCTTTTTTTTTTTTTTTAATATTTAATCCTTGTGCACCAATTCCTTCTATTGTGACATAGTGAAGAATTAAATCTGCAGATGAATATTTTTTAACAATTGCTTTGTTATCTTGCAAGCTGCATAAAGAACCATGCACTAAGGTATTAGTGAATGAAGGTACCTAATAAATATGTTCTAATTCAAGAAATCTGAGAAGGACACATGATGTTTAAGAAACACTTTTGGACACTTCTTTACTAGGCAGAGTTAATTACCTGGACAGGGTAAAGCACAGACCTATATGTTTACAAGACCACTGGTGAGTACAAGAGCATAATTAAATACTAACTTACAACACTATGGGTACCCTTGGTGTTACAGAAGAATTCTGTAATAGTTGGGCAAAATGAAGAACTACATTGCCATTTTCAAGGACTACACAGACATTTCACTACTTTTTTTTTTTTTTTTAATACACTTTTCTTTCCCCTCCTTTTTTTTTTTTTTTTTTCCTGCTAGCTTTCAGGAGTGTCTCACGATCTTCACAATAAATTAGCTCTCTCTCCAAAGTACTTATCTGCTAGCAATGTAGTATGTTCAGTGATGTCTAGTCTGGGGCCAAAGGTACACCAGGAAAGGAATGAAATGATGGGAGAAACAGTCTAATATTAAGTTAGATCTAAGATCCATTAAGTTTCACAAAAATCCTAAATGCAGTGCATTTCCCCAAATAATTCAGTCTGCCAGTGTTAATTAACTACTTTCTTAAAGAAGAAGATGAAGTTTCATACAAAAAAAACAGCATCCCACATCTCTAAAACAATTAACTTGCCTAATTCTGTTGGGGATAGCAGTAGAAATAACACAATATCTATCTACCTCAATCATAACAATGTACATATATTTTTCCAGTCTGAGGTCCTACTCTCTGGGGGTGGGGGGTTTCCCCCTCCCCCCATTTGGCCTTACTAGCAATTAAGCAGGTCGGGCAATGACCCCAGTGCCATTATAAATGAAATGCTGAAGACACCAACAGGGCTTGGCGGTCAGTAGTTCCATGACATGGGACAACAGTGGAAAGCAACTACAACAGTTAAACACATGATTAACGGTGGTCAGAGATCACCCACATGAAATCATGGGAGAGTTTCTTACCATCTGGGATGGTCTGGCAATTCCCTGAGGTAACTGAGCCCTGCAGAAGAAAGCAGCTTGTGTGATTTGCCAGTGACTCGCAGGTTCGATACACTGGAGTGGAACAGGGGAGACCTGGTGAGTTGGTTACTAGCTCTGGTCATCAGAGACAAAATTTAGCAAGAGAATTGAAGGACATCGGGTGAAACAGAGAAACCAGACTCTTCCCTCTAGACCTTCCATTTAAAACAAAAAAACAAGGCCAGAAATAACATTCCAGAGGGCATGCTTTTTTTTTTTTTTTTTTTTTTTTTTTCTGGACTACAGTTTTATAGCAAGGAGAAAGCACTGCTTCATTTCCTAGGACCCACAGGACTTTTCCTACAGATAATATTACTTGTTAAAACCACTGAGGTGGGCTGATATGTGATGTCCAGACCTTGTACTACCAGCTAACCCATATGGCCACACACCGAGGTCAGAGAATGCAGATATGCCGAGGCTTCCTAAGGAGACAACTACACCATGCATGTCTGAAGTGGCACCAAAGAGAGATTTTGATTTTTAATCAACTTTCCTGGCATATAAACTATATGCCAGCTATAAACAATGGAAAAACGAAGTGGCCTGACTCTGGTGGTTAACATCTGTGTTCAGGCGGTTGCTCTCACAGGAACGGGAGCAGCCTCACGGAGACAGCAACTGAACTGTGTCACAGACTCCGAGTGGTTGGGGATGGAGGGGACCTCTGGAAGTCACCAGCTCCAAGCCCCTGCTCAGGCAGGGCCACCCGGACCCGCTCGCCCACGACTGTTGATGTCCCACCCAGAAACTGCTGAGCTCTCTCTAGCATGATAGTGCTGAATTTACAAAATTATTCTCAGGATAAACTTTAAAAGCAGAGAATTTGTAAATGCTAGGACAAATAACAACATCAAAAAAGAGTTAAAATAGTTTTTAAGTAAAATAGCTGTTTCACAGTGTCACCGTTCTGCTATATGGCTCTGCATGGGTGCAACAAAAAAGCTGAAATGTGAATTTTCTGTTTTGAAAAAAATCTTGTTATTGAAGTTAAATAACAGTTGAACCACAGAGAACCCAGGAAACGGGGCAGTCTATTTAGAGCATTAACCACATTTTGTTTACTGCTTAGGATGAATTCATCATGCAAACGGTCCAAAGTGAGATCCTGGCAGGCTCTGAACGTGCTCAGAGAGGCTGAGAGCCGAGACATTCTACATCCATATTAGGCTGTGGATCAAGTCCTGAGCTGGATTCATCAGTTCTGCTTTGCCTGAGACTTCAATTTACATGCAGAATTGCCACTATCTTAAAATGCATTTGATCACACTATAGGAGTACTAGCTATAGAACCATGAAACTACAAACATTGAACTGGAAACCAAAGCTCCTGTATTAAAAGACTCAAGGAAGAAGAGCAGAAGGACTCTTGTCCCTAAAGAAAATGAAAACATTTGCAAATTAAAGTAGAAACTTCAGCCCAAAGCATGAATCTAATATATATGTCAAATCAAATCTTTGATTTATACTAAGGAAACTACAAAGCTAACCTGCTTGCTCAGCACAGAATTTATTTCTAAGAAAATAAATAAATCTACCTCCCTAAAAATGTCACTATGTTTATTGTTATTATTAAACTTCAGAGTGCTCAGCAGTTTCAGCTGGCCTATGCAGAAGTGGGGTTTCTTCCTCATGCCTTTGAATATTGTGGATAACATCAGGCAATCAGGTAGAAACAGAACGATGGGCAGTTCTACTACATTTCAGCTCTCTCACGATTCCCATTATTATGGTATTTGAATACTGTTGCTTTGACAAGTTGGGCAACCAGCAAACAGATCTCCACATAACAGATAGAAATGGATACAAACTATGCACTTAATTTTCAGAGTTTGCGTGGCATGAATAGTCTGCTTAATATTGTGCACATGAACAAATGTTTCTTTTATAGCCACGACTCAGGAAAACTTTCCTCTTAAAATGGATCAGAGCTGTGTAGTACCAGTCCTTTAGTTCACCTCCTGACTGTGATTCCTCTCGCACCTAGTTACAGTCAATTTGGACTGACACTGGCAATCAAATGGATCTATTTAGACTGACACTGACAATACCTGGAAGCTCAGTATCATTCTGAAACCAAATTTCCCCATCCAGATTGTTTAGCTATTTGCACATATGCACCAGTAATATCTGGCATCTCCAGGAGAGCAGAGCTATATGCTGCTACTTAAACCACTGTAACATCACTGTGCTATGTGCACTGAGATACCAATACAAACACTTCTTTGTGAATAGGGAAAACAGAATGTCAGATATAGAGGAATATGGAAAAAAAAATACACCAGAGATTATGGCATCAGTGATTTACTGCAGCACGCTGACTGTAGTGCTGGGCTCAGGAGACAAACTTTTTTGTATCCGACGGCAACATTTCCCCACAAATATCTTCATGGGTTTTGAAAGCAAATGTGTAACGTCTCTTGAAATACCCTGCTGATAGCAAGATCCTGCCCAGTAAAAGACAAGCAGTCAAGCTGGGCTCTGGCGTTTCCCAGGGCAAATTTGTTCCAACTTAACTCGGGAGCTGTTAGGGAGGCAGCTTGCCCAGAGTTATTGAATAATCTATGACAGCGTGCAACGGGGTTCATAACCGATGTCTTCCAACATGATGGCGAGTGACAGCAAACAAACCACTTCTTTATTTGGTTCCATCTCCCTGTTAAGACTATATTAGTAAGTGAAACTGGGCAAGGGAATGCTCCCCAGGAGCTGGAGCTGTTGCCTACACTGCTACAGCATTACAGCGGTCCTCGACACAGTTTTGGCCCTAAACAGTCCTTCTTCCTCCAAAGGGCTCCTGGGCACAGTTTGGGAGTTTGCAGGGGCCAGAGACGTTTCCAGCAGGCTGTTTGCTTGTGGCCACCCTGCTCTGGAGAATGAGTTCAGTGCTATGCCATGATAGTTTCTCTCGGTGCCATGGGCACCTCTGTGGCGTGTTTACTGGAATAGTTGCAGCCTCGGTGTCTCAGTCAGTGAGCTATTCAGTGTAGTGAGGTCTCTACCTCTTTAGCTAAATATATGAATCTGGATGCCAGGGCTCTTTCCAAAATTATGTAAAGCTGATACATTACTTAGAAAAGCTCATGTTTCAAAATCAGCCTTTCCCTTCTAAAATAATAATAACAACAACAACCACCACCACAACAACAATAATAATTAATAAAGGTAATCAAACCAGTTGATTTATCTGAAAGAATAAACTTTCCCTGCAGTCTTAAAAACATGCCCTCCGTAGCTGTAAGAGAGAAACCGGACAGAGGTTGCTCAGAACTAAAGCTACTTTGATAAAGATCGTATCCTTTATCCTCACTGCTTCTGTGCTAACTTTTTAAACAATAAGATGCACACTCAGGTGCTCTCAGCAGCCAGAATCTGACCCAAGTAGGGCAAACTCTGGCCTTCCTGTCCAGCAATGACCATACGCTCAGAGCAAGAAATAAAGACAGAAACCATCCCTGCCCAAGAAATTGCCATGCCTGGGGATATGTACAAACAAAACTCTTTGGCAAGCCTAGACAATGTGTAAAAAGAACTCATAAGAAACTACTGTGCCTCATAAAAGGTACTTCAGTTTTAATAGTTTCTCTAAGAAACCATATTTTACATTCAAATATCTCTAATTCCAAATAGAGGTTATTAAATTAATAGAGGTGGTACTAAGGTAGGGGAAAATCTTAGGAGAGTATGAAAACAAAGATGCTCTCAAAAATATTTGCTTCTGTTCCTGAGTGTAGAAGGACTAACATTACCACATCCTTCTAGCTCGAAAGAAAAACCTCAAACAACACAATATTTTTCAAAGTAGTAGTTTTGGTATATGTTGTGCTGCCTATTAACCAATGGCATTAGCAATGGTACTTGTTGTGAATGAGCCGTATCTATTTCTCCATGCAGTGCCTACAATGTTTTTTCTGTTCTGCTGCGTAAGGTGTGAATTCCTGGGATGAGCAGCACATCTCATGGTATCACGTATCCTGTGAACTACTATTTTATCTGAGAGCGGGAGTTTTACCTCCTTTAGCATGCAGCCAGAGGCAAAGTTCCATCTCCAAAGCTATGTTTAATGTCAGCACCGTGATCCTACTTGAGCTGACATCCAAAATTCACTTCCCAGATGATCATCTGAACATTGTTGTTGTTTAAAGGCCACTTGATTCATATGATTGGAAAGTAACTCAAGATTTTTACTCGTGATTACGCAGCCAAGATTTAAAATCTTTTTAGAATCTAGGACTTTTTCTCCCTTTTCTTTTAAGCCTTTGTTTCTAACCCCTTTTGTACACAGAAACCTGACTTTTTGTTTGCAAACAAAAAGCTGTGGTAAGGCTTTGGTCAGAGCATCTGGTAAGTGGCAGGACAGCAACAGCAAAATTGCACTTGTGCTCTGCCCTCCCATTCCCCTCTCCAGCCTCCATCAAACACGGTGCCTTCCTTGCTCATCTGTTACCTCTCATCACCGACACAGAGGGATTCTTATCTCTGCTGCTCTTTTTGTAAAGAAGTCGCCTATACGCTGTATTACGTTTCAGACATCAAAGTGATCGCTGCTAGTCTAGGCTTATGCCAACAGCTACGTCATTTTTGGGGTAAGCGCTGGCAACCTCAGCACCATAGAAGCAGAGAAGATGACTGGCACCCAGCCTGGCCTGCACAGCAGTTATTTCTGTACACACGAAACCACTTGCAACAGCAATATAAGCTCACACTTGCCTGTATCTGCACATCGGCTCGTTCAGTTCAACATCTTTCCTTTTTGTAATATGAAGTTCACAGTTTTCCTGCATTACCTGGGAAATATGTTTGTCCGTAGAACTTACCAGTCATTATCCTGCCTTAATTAAAGTATTTTTGTCTGAGCAGCTGTTAATCCATTTGTTCAGGTAGGAAAGGCCAAAGCATATTTAAATAATGACTGAGTTTAGTATAGCTTTCTGAAACCCCTTAATACATCCCTATACCAAGGCCTGTGGTTTACTCACAAATTACAGGACATGAAATGGGCTGCTTCCCTGAAGAATTCGGGAAGGCAACCTATGTCTAGAATAAATTGCTGGAACGTGGGATTTCTTTTTGTTTCCAAGCATGTATTTCCCCACAGTGGGAAAATCTGCTTTGGATTAATGAAAGGCCATGAATTTAATAAACCACTTAGCTATGGATTTTTTTTTTTTAACTGTCCAGCTGATTAATTATTTTATAATTTGGGAAACTGTCTGTAGCAGTAGAGTCACTGAGATGTATTCATAACCCCTCTGTGTTCCTTATGCCTGGGCCAGAATCCCCCTCATCAGCAGTCAAGAAACATAAGGTCCAATGAAGTGAAATGCAGAAGCAAGCACAGAAAATCTTGTGAAAGAAATGGGAGAAAATCCCAAAGCCTTTTTTATTACAGATAACTGGGGGGAGGACTTTTTATCGCTTTTAAAACACCACGACTCCCATTCACCAGAATTTTGTTCATGTTTTCAACAGCTACAAGTTGGCTTTGTAAAAATACTATTTCTTGCAAACGTTGTCTATTATTTATTCTTAAAACATTACTACCAGAGAAGAAACTGGAGCAGTAGCAGTGAGTCTGACAGCAAGAAAGGACTATATAAATAAGATCTTTTGAGAGGAAAGTGATCTCACAGCATTATAAACTGCAAAGTTATTTTTTATGATAAAGAATTTATTTAGGCAGATGTAAGAGGATTGCGGCATCAATAGAGAAATTTATCTCAAAGTATTATGTAGCCCAGGAAAAAAATTAACTGTTTGCTCCCTCCATGCAACTTTCACATTGTTCTCAAACAAACCTATTCATGTGGATAAAATACAGTAAGCATGGAGCATTTAGGAAGTGGGAAATAACATTCATCCGCCCACAATGAATGAAACAGAAATTAAATCAAAAGGCTCATCCTGAAGAAAAGGGAGATTGCGAAAAGAGAACAGCAGCAAAAAAAAAAAAAAAGGCAGACCAGAGGAGAGATGTAATCCTAACATCAGACACACTGATGGCAAGAGGATTATTTTTTACTCAATACTGGCCAATGCCCCATAACCAAGGTTTCAAACTGTTCCTGTATTTATTTTCCTTCTGGTTGTTTTGTTTTGTGTTTTTTGTTTTTTTCCCCTCTGAGATCTGTTTAGTTACAGGTTGGAGGTACAGTAGAAACCCAGAGGTCTTGGAAAACACGTCTTCATAAATCAAATGGAAAGGAGCTTTGAATGTAAGCCATTTTCTTTCCCCTGAGACCATGCTGCCCAAGAAGAAAGGTCCCTCTTCTCCTCCCCGACTGTCCTGCCAGAGAGCTGCCAAAAGCAGGTCTCGCTCTCTGGGAGGTTGTGTGATCTGTGTATCTGCTACATGTACCTCACGTGGATAGTACGCGGAAACTTGAAACACTTTGAGATCCTCGATCAAGGTTGTTCCAAATGCTAAGCAGTATAGCTACTACAAGGCACTGGACATTCCGTCACCTTTATTCAACAAAATGAGGAGCAGTGCCATGTTATATGCAGCACTATTCCAGAGGAATTATGAAACAAGAAACACGTTTGTTTGCTTTAGCAGCCTCAGCATTTAAGAGACAGGAGATGCCAAAGTTCAGGCTGCCCGTGAAACTGCAGCATTGCCTTCACTGTGTGTAAGACTTACGGATACAGTCTTTGCCTCCTTGGTACACACTCCCTTTCACAACCACTTCCTCGCTCAGCACGCCACTCAGTTGCAAACCAGGCACCAGAGCTCTATGTCTCTTGAAGCCATGTGAAGACAAACACAGCAGAAAGCTTGCCGGGTGCTCAAGGACTAAGGAACGACTCGGGTGCCATGAGCAGCCACGGAGGCTCTCCAGCACCTGCAGAGGGGCTGGATCCATCAAAGATTTTTCACCGGCAACTGGCTCTCAGCATGGGTAAGCTGCTCTGGATTTATTTTCCCCTGAGGGCTACTGTATAGGCCAAAAGTGGGCAGATTTGCACAGGGACAAACAACAGAATTACTCCTCACACAAAGGTCACGCACTCTGCTGAAGTTTACATCCTTGCTCCAGAGTACAAGAATAGTAAAGTGCACCAAAGAAAATATATGAGGTTTTCCTTTAAGGTGAAGAAAAAACTTATTTTTATGCTAGCCTTGTTCTCAGTCTTACTGAATCACTTGAGCTGAAATATTCCACAAATACTCAGGCTGAGGAAAACAGCTGGCCTGAAAATTTTCAGTTCAAATGTTAAAAGTAAAAATACCCTGAAAACCAGGGTACTATAATGGGAACTGCTGGGCAACTTTCCCAATTGGCCACGCTACCAATCTATTACATAGTCAGGACTTCATGTGTTTTGTTTATTGCAGATTACATTATCAACTACTCTCCAGTGAGCTGAAAATAAGCAGAAAAATAAAGAGAGGAGGAAAACATAAAGGAGGCAGAGCTGCCAGATGAACTCGGATGAGCCCAGAAAAACTGTTCCGTGGCCAGTCTGGGCAGTGAGAGACACTGAAAGACAGTTTCTTGTGTCTGCCATGGCCCTCCAAAGCTGTATCAGACACATGCACACACACATCACTCTGATACAGAATTTCACAACATGAATAGTCTGTACCTCTCCCAAGGTCATGTGCCTGAAACCCACAGCCAGTCAGATTGCCACTTAAATGCAAGTGGAGCCATGCAGGCTGTCGAGATAAAATTATCACAGTCATATTTCAGCAGATGAAAAAGAAACCTGAGACGTGTGCTCGGATTAGATGCAAGGAAGAGGATACCTGGACAAGCAACAGGCAATTCTATTTGTGTGCCAAAAGGAAAGATGGAGCAGGTTTCAACCAACCTTTAGAGAAAGAGGAGCAGAACAATTCCTTCTTCCAAGGCAGTAAAAACGAGCATTTCCAGAGCCATGTGATGACAGCGTGGTCAGGACCTTACCTCAGATCTATATCTGTGGGCCTATGAGGAGCTCTCAGCACTGAAGTCTCCTTTCCTAACTCACCAGACGAATTTAAAGTGTTTCTGCAATGACACACGTGAGGCACAACAGATCACACCTAGAAGCCAGTCTCTAAACACATGGTTTGTAGTTCTCAGAACAGCTGCAATGAAGTGAAAACTGGTGGAGGTTTAACAGCTCAACTTTTTATTTTCTGCTAACTCCAAAATTAAAACCAACAAACAAGTAGCTTGCAGCACGTTCTTAGCCGCTTCAATGTGGTTGTGTATGAGCTATAAGGAAAAGGCAAAATTTTAGAATTTTTAATTGTTCGTAGTGTAATAAAGAGTGGGTATTACAGAAGTTTTAGTACCTTCAGGCAGGGAAAGACTAGATTTAGAATTGCAATAATGTATTTAATTTCCTGGGGCCATAAACTATAAAGTTCTCCCGTCAAGTCAAGAGAACTCCTGGCACACCAGGAACTCTTTACTTCACCATGAGTTACAGTCAGATAGAGCTGTCATTGGGAAGATTATAATACCAATGTCCACTCAATAATCATACTTGTACAGGATGTTGCTTCTAAATTTGTAAGTTGGTTTTTGCACCTCTTACCTTTAGTAATATGTGATCCTATCTCTGGACTGTCTGCTATACTAATATGAAGTGACACTTCTTTACCAAGTGTTCAAATTTTGGTTGACCTTCCATTTTGCCCTGGACACGTGAATGAATCAGACTGTCAATTTTGCAGTAACTAGTTGAATTTTACTTTTAATAAGATTTCCAGTGAAGATTATTTTCCAGGCAGTTCTACCCATCAATTTTCTATAGGGTCAGAAGAACTGTTGTTCTGGATCATGAATTGCATATGACAGCATAAAACAAGGATAAATTACAAGTACAACGTTTGACAAATAGGAGACAAAAGATTAAGAGTTCACCTTTAATAAATAGTTGAATTGCAAGTACTAAGGTTTGGCACTGAAAGCAAAACAGGAGAAACTTGGTAAAGAGAGCTATGCTTTAAGAGTGTGATTGCCATGTACACTTTCCGTGGATTTCACTCAGAGCTACAGCTGCTCAGCATCTCAGAAAATCAGACACAACGGCTGTGGCCTCTGCAACAACAAGTAGTAATGCATTTAAAGCTATGGAAAGTATATGTGTGCAACGCACTGTCCTCCACCGCCAATATTTCAAGAGCATGAAACAGGGTTACTTTACGAATGAAAAATCAATTAATATATGAATTGAACGGATGTCCTCTCCTAAACAGCCATTAGGGCAGAGGGGTGTCAGAAAGGTGTGAGTTTCTTTTCCTAACCCTCGGACAGTCTGATCTCTTTTAGGGTTTGACCCCATGAGGAAAGCTAAAGCACAGAGCGGTCCTGGGATACCTTCACTTTGGTCTCCATCAAAGACCATCTCACCTCCCTGCCCCACATGCATCCAGCCTACTCAAGATTGCTGCTGGCCAGGTGAAAACAGAGGGAATGCCATTCCTCTCATTGCTCCTTGGTCAGAGAGGTTGTGAAGGGCACATACGTGCAGCACCTCGGTCTGCAGAGAGGCTGTGGAAAAGGGAGAAACAGAAGAATCACTACAGATCAATCTGGAACCACCTGGGGTTTTCACCACAGTGGGGCTTGGGATGGCATCAGAGCCAAAAAAAGATCTGGTTTAAAATGTAAATCTCTCATGGTGTCATCATGACGGTGTGATTGTTTTATCAAAGTTTCACTGGACAAACTCAGATTTAAATATACCCATTATTTTAAATACTGCTACAGGAATCATAACTGCTGTATTTTCCAGTACAAAGAGTAGAAGGGTTTTAGGTGGGAACGAACTACTCATTACGCTGACTTTTCTTCCTAGAAGAACTGCAATCCCTTTTGCCCAAACTTCATCACTTAAAAAAAAAAAAAGAAGATAATATACAAGTGTTCAATCTGTCCTCTCCTGCTGCTTTTAGCACTTCCTGCAATATCTGGAAAATCCTGCTCGTTATTTAAAACCTAAGTTATCGGGTGTTTCTATTATTTCCCCAAACCATCTCTCCTTTCTGATTTGTTGCCTACATCAACAAGGGAATTTCAAGGGACCCACACTGTACCTCCATTCTACTAATGCGGTGCAAAGTTGCTTCAAAACAACTGCAATTCTGCAGCTGGTCCTTTCCCTTGCTCAGTTTTCACCCCAAAGCAAGGGAGCTGAGGGAGAGATGCCCAGGGAAGCAGAAGGATGCTCTGCATCACTGCCCAGTGGTGATAGACCTCATCATCATCATCATCATCATCATCATCATCATAATCCCACTCCAAAAGCAGAAGTCGGACCAGACTCTGTGCTGGAAATGTCTCCTGCCCCACCACCTCCATCCCGAATGTGCACCATCCAGGGAATGTCTCCATGGGCCATGAGGGACAGGCCGAACTTCTCTGCTACTCCCTGAGCAGCTCTTGTGCTCCCAGGTACAATGCAGCTCTAAGCCGGTTTCAGCTTCAGCAGTTGCTAAAATGCTGTGCATCACTGCTGGGCACAGCATGGTGCTAAGTGAGCTCTGCAGCTCATGCCTGGCACTGGCACACATTCCACCAGCCTGGGGAGGGCACAGAGGGGACCTCGTGTTGCCATCTATAGATGCACGTCCTATTCCTGAGTGGGGGCACTACACCCTCATGGACGCAATTCAAAACAAGACTGGTTGAAGCTTTCTTCATTCCTTTCTTTCCTTTAATTTATTTTTCTGCTATCAGTGACATTTACAAATATGTAAGTCTGAAGCCAACCCAGGGATAAAGCCTTGTGAAGAAACGATACCTCAGCTGGATTTATCAGAGTTTCGTTTATTTGAGAAAAATGCTTACAGTGACCACAGATCCTGACTGTGAAAGTGTCTAAGGAGGCAAACCCCTTGCCCGTGAGGAGTTCTGGTGAGAAGAAGAAGCACCAAGCACACTGTGGACTTCCCTTAAAGACAAAAGCTTTTAGAAATGGGGCCAAAATATATACTCCTACATGCGTACACATACATCCATGTAGATATGTGTATATACACATGCATACTTATATATTCACACTCTTGAGGTACCTTAACCTCGAGTCACTCAAACTAGTATATTTGAGGTTTTCCTTTTCAGGTCTGTGACAAGAGTGCGATGATGGAAACCTGAGAAAGTTTCAAAAGCCCACAAGCATCTTCAGTGAAAAGGCTTTTCACATCATCTTTGTACTCAATGTACAGTATTAAAAAAAAAAAAAAAAAAAATCATTTTAATAGCTGGCTCCTTATAAATGATTAATGTATTGTATTGCACGTAAGTGCTCTCCTGTTTCTAGGAACATCTAGTTGGGTAATATTCTCATTTGTGATTCATATGCATGTTCTTTTATAATTACAGTGAAATAACAGTTTCTGGGGAAGTGGCTTTTAAAAGTATGTCGGGTGCTACAGGAAGAGATCAAAGTATAATAAAACTTACATGGAAGCAAAAATCGTGCATGAATAACGGCACCAGCTTTAACAATGGACTGAATAAACACATGTAATTCTAAATAGGATGGACTGAATTTTTCATCCCAGCAATTAATCGCGGAAGGCTACATTCAAATGAACAGGCTGAGCAGACAAGCTTGCACGTATCGCCATAACCATTTGCTTCAAAAATATATACATATACGTGCCTGCGTTCCCATCAGCAGGGAAACTCTCACTACAAGATGTCACCACAGATCTTCACACACAGTATTTGTGATCCTATAAACAGAGTAAACACACATGTAAAAGCAGCCTCAGCAAATAGCAGTGACTAAACCAGGCAGTCTTTATTTCAGTGAGCAGAGAGGCAGCCAGAGCAGCTGGAATGTTCATATCCCAGCATTATCAAGAAGCAGAAAACCACTGCGAAATATGCCAGATATGGCACATCAGGATCCAGTCACCTGTTGTTTTGCTTTAGTGAGGGAAGACATCGAGGCAGTGGCTGGGAATGACATTTTGCTTGGCTGTTTGAAATTTCACTTGGCTGTAAAGCGTGTGGTAAGCGGAGCACTGAACAACCCTAACAGCTGATCACTCCCAAGTTCAAGCAAAATTCCTCATAGTGACTGCAGCACTTCTGCTACTGCCTGTGCAACCCTGGTGGGGACTCTGAATCTCACCTGCCAGTGCTAAAAACTACACAATAAATGGGTTTCCAGCTTAGCCATCTGCATTCAGAACCAAATTGTTCAGCTGTAGGGCTTTGGCATTTATCTTAGTAAAAGTAAATTGCAAGTGCAGTGATACACCGGTGAGCAGCAGTCTTTGTGGAATTCCTTGGTCATCCAGACTGATCACAGAACACACAGGTTACCTTATTGCTTCCCAAATATCAAGTAAATATAAAAACTGAAGAGGACAGCCTAAGTCTGACTTAAACAATTGAGGCAATGACCACAGAACAAAACATGTCAGAAGAAAAGGGGCTTTTTTCCAGAAAATTATAAAGCTAGAATACAAAATATAGCTTGGTTCAGAATAAGAAATGCAACAAGTAACATTTTACCTACACAAAGCTTATTTTTTGAGTAATTGTGTTGAAATGCAACGCTTTGAAGGCAATATCCAAATATCACAATGCTTCTTTAGTATAGAGGTATATGGATCTTGTTTTGCCCAAATAAAGTAGAGAATAGAGAAATCTTTGTGACTTACATTGCTCTGAGATTTCCGTATAGCCTCTCTGCAGAAATACTAACCTGCAATGTAATGTGAGAAAAGCAGCAACTAAGGAGATTCAGACTGAATGTCTTTCTTCATTCCCAGGTGAACAGAAAGCTCCATGACTTGTGTCCAAATATTTCGAAAGCATCAGTATAAGGGAATGACAGCTCCTACCTTCCCCAATTACACGAACTATCAGATTGAAGAAATAAAACTTTTTTTATTCCCTCCCTGCTATGGTATTTATTTTCATTCCCCTCAACAGCAATATAGTCTTCTATGGCATGTAATGGCACCTTAAAACCTGAAGCGTGAAGGTCATGAACTGAATTAACTCAAATGTAAAAAAATAATTTAAAAAAATCTGGTACCAATATTAACCCAGCAGTTTGAAAGGACATAATCATTACAAAGTCTGTGTAATTGTGTATATGAAGGCTTCAGGGGAATGGAAAATGTGAAAGATTTTCTCTGATTTTGATTGTAGTAAAATTTGAAATGCCTTGTAATCTTTGGATGTCCTGAAAGGCCCTCCCTGTGGGACCCGCTCCTGGGGGAGATACACTGGCAGGACTCTCCAGCGCGGTCTCAGCTGAGGATGCCAGGAGCCCTGCCAGGTCCCTACCTGTGTGCCGAGCTGCTACTTCATGTCATGCAGGGGCAGAAGCGGCTAGGACCATCCCCGCACCCTGCCCTTGGGCTGCACTGGGGGAAAATCCAGGAACACCAGCAAAAAGAGAAAGCATGGAGTATTCAACAGGCTGCATGGTCTGGACAGCAGCAGGACCAGGATGGCTGGCAGCACTGCAAAAAGCACCTGCCATGCTGCTTGCACCCAAGCTGGGAGATGCGGGGGCTGTTCTCACCACTGCTGTGGGATCACAGGTAAAGGGTGGTATGATTCTTTATTTCTGCCTGCCCTGTCCACTCTCACCCAGCCTGAGTGTGGTCAGCAGGATCACTCTCTCAACGTGTCTGCATGCTATGGAACTCCAGTGTTGCCTGGGCTTTCATGCTCTGCTGTTCTACGGTAAAAAAACAGTGAAGGTTTTCTGCTGAGACAACAGTCAGTACAAAGCGCTACCAGAAAAGTCGCAAGCAAAAGCCATCCCTAACAACAAAAGAGAATTCAGGGTGCACAAAACAAGTCCACACTGTTAACAGCATTGTGTGAATAACTTAACAGCCCTTTTCTACCTCTACCCTCTGTGCAATAGTACCAAAAGGTTTTAAGAAGCACTCCAAACGCCTGACTCTATCTAAGAGGCTAAAAATCTTAACAGAAATTGCATGTGGAATTCCTTTTCTTTCATAAGCTTCAGAAACACATTCTTTGAAATCCCCAGTGCTCCTCCGTCAAACAATGTGGAGGTGAATAAATGTAGCAAAGAGCAAAGGTATTCTGGGGCAGATTCTTCTTTGCTTTTCACTGTATTGTACAGCTGCTCACATCTGTACCATGAGTTCAAAGCTTGAATAGAAGCCCTGTCACTATCTGACAAAGACTTTGCACTCTGTATCAAAAAGCACCTATTCACATTTTCAACAGTGCTTTTTTCTCTCTAAGAAGAAAGTTTTCAAACATAAATCATATTTCTCAAAGCCACTGCCAGTACCCAAGTGCTCCCCACAAAGACAGTTAACTGCACCCTACCCGCAGAAATGATGCTCCTCCGTTCGCTTGCTCTGTTCCCTGCTTCTTCTGTCTGCCTCAGAGTGCTCAGATCAGATCCTGCCCCAGAGAAAAAGCAGAGTCAAAGGCTTGGGATACCCAGAGCTGAGTCCTGGAGTCAGGCTGCAGGAGGATCAAAGAGTACTGGGCTGAAGCAGCACGGAAGGAAGACATACTAAAGTGCACTATCACTCAACCATCACACACAGGTAATTGAGAGCACCTTAATTTGAAACTGCTGGTCACCATCTGGTGATTAAAATAACGAGACACCAAGCGAGTTAAAGCAAGCTTGCACATACCAGGATATTTTACTTAAATAATGAAACCCACTGTCAGCTCCATTCATGCTGTCGTGTCTTTCCCAGTTTAGCGCTTTAATACAATTTCTGTTAGCTTTGTCTCTCCTTCAATTACAAGCTGATTTCATTTTTCCAACAGATTGCATTGCACACGCACGTGCACATAACCTTCCAATTCAAGGCGTTTCTAACATGGAAGGGTGTTAACTGCAAAAGAGAGCAGCTGAGACCTACAGAGTTGTGCCACTCCTAAACATGGGCACAAAAGGCAGCCACTGGGATATGTTAAACAAGGCAGAAAGAAAGGGTTAAAAAAAGGCAGGACTCTGGCTCTCTCCCTGCTTCACAACTCTTACGTGCATATTTATGAATCCTGGGACAGTGTCAAAACTAGGCCTAGCTGACCTTTAAAAGAGTGAATAATTTCCTAACATGGCAAGATGTTTTAAACATCCAAAGTGCTCTGCGTCTAATTATTTTTGCTACACATAAAATATTTGAGGAAAATGTGTATGATATCTTTAATTTGTTAATTACCAGCTGGCTCCTACCACGCATTATTAAGCTACTATGGCAGTGACTAATGCTCCTGACAATACTGAATTACCAACAACACCTTGTGGAGGAATGTGACCTGAGCAGCCTAGAGACGACTAGCTGCAGGTGTTTCTTTTCAGATAAAGATGGTTTGTTAACCCAGGCATAAGACAACAAACATTAAGTACCACATGCACAAATCCCGAGGAGGAGGGCTGCACCCCAGCCCCACATGCTGCCTCCCCGTGGGCACCGCCATGTCCCATGGCTGGAGTAACCCAGACACCCGTGTCTCTGGTTGTTTGCTCATGGGTGTCCTGGGTTCAGTGAGTGGTGGAGTTTTTTGGTGGCAGGAGAGGGGGCTATCGGGGCGGTCCCCTGTGAGAAGCTTCTCGAAGCTCCCCCAGCTCCAAGTCAGCTCCACTTCTGTTTGGGAAATTGAGCCAATCGGCTGCGCCTCTGCGATAACGTATTTAAGAAGGGACGTGGTGACGGGCAGTCGGACTTGTGAGGAGGAGTTGCTGCAGCTGCGTGAACACCAAGGTCAGTGGAGGAACGCAGGAAGAAAGGAGGGGGGAGGTGTGCCGGGGCAGAGACCCCCCTGTATCCTGTGGTGAGACGGCAGGGAGGCCCCCCCCCCGCCACCCATGAAGATCTACGGTGGAGCAGACATTGATTTACAGCCTGTTGTTCCTGCTCGGATGATCAAGGTTCTGTGCCCGAAGAAGGCCGGGGTCTCGTGGGAAAAGGTAGCCCCACTGCTGTAATTCAGTGCTGGGAGGATTGCAGCATGCGGGGGAGTCCCACGCTGGAGCAGCTCGGGAAGGGCTGCAGCCGTGGGAGAGAATCCAGTTGGAGGAAGTTAGTGACCCATGACGGAGCAGTGTGGGGAACGCTGCGGCCCGTGGGAGGGACTCACATCGGAGAAAGTTTGTGGAGGACTGTCTGCTGTGAGAGGGGGACCATGATGGAGCAGGGGGGAACAAGTTTTGGACACTCCCCTCACCGAACATGAAGGCAGTGGCAGCACTGACTGCACCCCCCATTCCCTGCCCCTGCGCCACTGGGGGAGGAGGTAGAGATATCGGGAGCAGAGCTGAGCCCGGGAAGAAGGGAGGGGTGGGGGGAAGGTGTTCTCAAGATGTGGCAATGCTTCTCACTGTCTTACTCTGTTATGTGTTGTTAGTGTCTGTAATAAATGTATGTTCTTTTTTTAATTCCCCTACCGAGTCTGCCTTTTGCTCGTGATCATAAAAGGGGGATTTTCCCCCATCCCAGTCCTATCTTGAACCCCAAGCCTGGCTCTCTGTCCCTTCTCATTGCCGGAGGGGAAGGGAGAGAGAGCTGCTGCATTGTGGTTGGCTGCCAACCAGGCCTAAACCACGACAATGGGACAGATGTGGAGAAGCAAGAGCACCCAACACTCCTCTCCAGCGGTGTTTCAGATGTTGCGAGCTCTGCGGCCACAGCCCCCTGCTCGGTGCCTTCGGCAGGGGCACTGGATGTGCACAGGCTGGAAGTGAAGGCCCGAACATCCGTACAGTTCGCTTCCTTTTGCACCATTTACAAGTCTGAGAATTTTACTCCCTTCCAGCCCGTGGTCCTGAAGGCTGCGTGCCCACGCTCGCGCGGTTCCAGGCTCGGTGGCAGTTTGTGCACCCAAAACAGGCCAGGCCCAGCGCCAGCCCTTCGTGCCTTTCAGGAGCTCCCCAGACGCGAAGCGCGCGAGGCAGCTCCTGCGGAAGCGGAAGCAGGCTGCAGCCATTCCCGCCGGCGTGCCAGGGGCAGGGCTGCTCCGCCGCAAGGGACACCAGGCAGGGAGTCCGGGGTCTCGGGGATGGCAGGGGCTCTGCACGGAGGGAAGACGAACACGAAGGAAACGTGGCTGCCCAGAAAAGGTTTCTCTGCACAGCTTCAGCCCAGGCACAGCCCTTTTCCTCTCACCTCTGAATACAACTTGTTTTGGTTTGTTTTTTTCATTTTTTTTTTTCAAAGCACTTTCTGTCAAATTAACAACATTACAGCTTGGACAGGAACTTATACGTCTTAGTACTAAGTGTGTGAAATAACATTTCTCTCCTTTCCAAATCCTCCTGGACTGGTTAGGAAAGCCAGTCTTCTCTTGTGCAGCTGCATTATAAAATTGCTGAACAAAACTATTTTGCTGTAACGGGAAGGGACACATTTTCTTCCCTCCTGTAAGTAGGTCAATGAAAACATCATGTTGTGAGGATGAAACTGTTTTCCTCCATCCTCTTCCCCCTAATGACAGCTGCAAATCATGCTGATTTAATTACGTTTTTAGTGTTAGCTATAGTAGCACTGTAAGGTTATTAACAACTGATATACTGGTGGTCCTGAAGTCTGGGGTTTGTGCTTCCTTGCAGGTTTATTCCTACACAGGGCACATCACTGGACAGTTAAAAAGAGCCTGCAAAGAAATCTGGATGTGGAAGACAACAATATGTTATGAGGTACAAAATTTTAATTCTCAGTTTGGAGATTCACACTGAGCTTTTACATCAATGTGATCTGGTTTTGAGGATAAAACTCTGGCTATCATCTACTTGAAATCTAAAGCAGCTACACTGCGAACAGTGAACTTGCTCTGAATTAATATTGGCATAAACAGAGTATTTTCAGTGGAACTATTCCACTTCATAGCACCTGGAGACTTCTCTGCATGTGTTTCATCAGGTGGAATTAACCAGTAGATGGAGAAACATTTGGCTTGCAGTTACAGCTACCTAAATACTAAATGCAAATTAAAGAACATTGGCAGTAAAAAAATACAGTTTGGGGGAGAGCCTCCCCTCCGTAAAACAGAAGAAAAAAAAAAATACATTGCACTAAAGAGAATAGAGAATGCCTAAAGCCTTATCAAATTAAATTTTAAAAACCAAGATAGGCGGTGCTTTTTTACTGCCTGCCTCTCTATGTTAGAGCAGATGGTGTAAATTAGTTTTGTTGACATCTGAGAAAAGGAAAAAGTAATTAATTCACCTCACATAATGCTTGTTGTAAACTCTTACTCACCCACACGGGCACTCCAAAGGCCCTCTTCTGCAACCAAATATTTGCCATAGCAAAGGTTACACGCTCTTACAACCCACGCCTTACATCCTCCTCCTGAAAACAACAGGGCTGCCTAGGACAGTAAAGCTAGGCACATACAAGTGGACACCACTCTGTCCTCAGCATGAAATTTTTACCCTATGAAACCCCATGACTTCAAAAGGGATTCAGATTTCATCCTAAGAATCCAATTACATGTTTCAAATTTAGGATGGATTGTCAAGTGCCAGCTGACAGTGATGTCCCCAAGTATTTCAGGACAACGACATTTGAGCCGAAATGCAAAGCCAGCTGTTTATGCCTTAACCACTTACCTAAGGAATCTTTCAAAATGAAGAAATTATATGATGATTAAGTGCCTCTGCACCTCAGCAAAATGCATCCCACTCTGCAGAGAGATCTTTCCAACCAAAATTTAGAAAGTATGTCTTTCATTAATAAAATAATTCCATGTGCAGTATTATCACCAGTATCACCAAATCATAAGGATGGTAGAAAAGATATGTAAACCACCTCCCACTGTGAGATGAAGTCAGATACACTTCACTCGTTTATTAAAGCCATTCCTAACACCTCCAGTGACGGGAGACTCCACAACCTCCACCGGCAGCCTAATTCAGGGATAACAGTTTCCTAGGGCTTACCTCTTCTTTCTTGCTTCATTTTAAACCCATTTCGCTTTGTCTATGGGCACAGAAAAAGAGATTACTTGCTGCCTCTTTGCAACAGCCTGCTCTGGGCTACCTGTGCTTGAAAAACTGCCTGTCTCCTACCCACTCCCCAGCAGGCTGCTCTTCCTTAGGCATTGGAAACATAAATGTTTCAGGATCTTCCCCTGGGGTACGTCCCCTGGATCTCTGGTAATTTTTACTGCCCTCCCCTCCACTTCCAAAGTGGCCAGTCTCTTCTTAAAGAGCAGTGCTCCAAACTGAACACAGGACTCCAGCTGAGCACTCACCAACACGGAAATCACTCCCTGCAGGCTGTACTCCCATATGCATTCCAATATCATGATTTTCCTTTTTTCCTTTCTGTTGTGCGACAGCTTGACATTGCCAATTCACATTCAGCTGGAGATTCACAACAACCCTTATCCTTTCTTGAAGAGCTGCTGCCTCACCAGTTGCTCCCCAGTCTGTAGTGGTGTCAGGAGCTACCACAGCTCAGTGAACCCCCTGGAGCTGCACACCACCACGGCCAGCCTCGGCACGCCTGGTGAGCCAAGAGCGCCCTTGCGATGCTGCCTCACGAAAGGCACCGAGCTGTGTGTAGTTTTTAATTAGCACACAGTGAATAATATTGCAAATCCAGCTAGGACCAGGCCAATATTTGCATAACCTTCCCCTCTTTTTATTTTCCTGCTCTATCCACCTGGGGCAGGATGGAAAAACAATTAGGAATATTTCTTCCAAGGCTGAGATATCCAATTTTATTTCCTTGCTCTATATTGAGTCTGCCAGTATATGCAGTCATGCCTAATACAAGTCCAAGTGGTCATCTACAATGGTGTACAACAGAAAAAGGATAGGACTAGTGACCTGTGAAATAGGTATGGCCAGACCTGGCTAGGCTGAGGTTGCTTTCTGACAAAACCTGGTTTCTTCTGGACATAACACAATGGAGGACTTATTTAGTACTTTACAAGCACAGTTACAAAAGCTGAGGCTTTGTGCACAAGGAATTTATTTCCACTTTCAGGAAAAGTGAGTGGTCTGAAAAATTATCAGTCTACCTACTTCCTTATGCCTTTTTCATAGAGAATATACAGTTTCAATGTGGGTGAATATTAAACAGTGTAACAGCAAAGATTAGGCCCATTGCTCCGAGTCACCAGCGAGCTACGTGTAATTGTGCCTGACTCGGAGCAGACACCTATTCACCTTTCAGTGAAAATGCACTGTCCTGAGAAGAGTTCACCCAAGCCTGAAAACTATTTTTTTTTTAATAAAGGCTTTATACTCTAGCACTTTTAATACTATTTAGGAATACATCGCTAGATTTAATGTAGATGAAGAACTTCAATTTGCTTGGATTCTTTTCAACCATCCACTACCTAATTTATTTATTTAGCTGTATGATGTCTGAAATTGTATTTACTATCTCCTAGACTCATATAATTGCTTCTTGCCATCATCATTTTAGCAAGTTTCCTCTGCTTACACCCACTTCCTACTATAAAACTTTTTTCAGTTGCTCTGCTAAATTTCATACTTGATCTGAAATTTTACATACCAGATATTAGAGTCAAGCAGAATGTACTATTTATATATTTTCAGCAATTTTCAAAGCTAAAGTTATTGAAAACCTGTGCTAAAAGAAATTTTTATCATTCTTTTGGTGAGAAGCATTAATTTCTCCATCCTTTCAAACAAAAAACTTGAAATCTGGCAGGCAAGTACACAGCAGGCGGGTACAACTGTTACCTTTCTGCTGCTATCAGCAAACAGCCATTGAACTTACTAACAAAAGGCATACCTCACCCCCCTCCAATGGCTCCTGATGGTTCACAGGGAGCTTTAGAGCTTACGAGTGCAAGCGACTGCTCTGCCCGCTGAAGGTCTGAACCTTGCTCATCGCTTCTGGTTTGAACTGACACGGGTCTAGGGGAGATGTGCTCGGGGGGGGGCTTCCTGCAAGCCACGCACAACTTCTTGTGTTTGAAAATGTGTCTCCTCCAGAAATTTCCTCCCTAACTGAGACTCTGTAGGTGAGCAAAGGGCTTTTGCTGAATTATCACTTCGGGACGCGCTGCCAGCCTGCCCTGGTTGCTCTGACTACGTGTTCGATGGGTCAGCCAGAAACTCACCCAACTCTATGGCTGGAATTAGAGGGAAGATGACTTGGAGGTTGGGATGAAGAGCATTACCAACGGCCTGGCAGATGGCAGAGAGTGGTGGGAAGCCACAATGCAGAATAGGCTGTAGGGGAAGCAATGTGATAGACGGCATTATCAGTAGTGGGGTTTTTTTAAAAGAAAAACATGATCTGTTTACAGAATAGCCTGGCAGAGTACATGGCTTGACTCTCAGCTCTGTTAAGCTCTTCTTGCATTCCTGTACCAGCATAATACAATTTGTGCCTGCATTTAACTGATGTGATTTACTTTCCTTAATAAGACATGCAAATTGATCAACCTTTTAAGGACAAAAGTAAAACCATGAAACACTTTGCATTCTGTTTGATCTCTTTGGACATCTGTTCGATCTGCTTGGAAACACATGTTTTTTGTGCGCATTCAAAGAAAAGTGAAATATTTGTAATTGTAATAGCAATTAAAAATACCCATCAAATACCAAGATAAATGCTTTCAAACTTGGATCTATGATATGCCTTTTTTCTTGGGTTGTACTCTGCAAAAGACTGGCCAGCTCTCCTATATTAAATTTAACTTCTCAAGCAGGTGAGGAAGCTTTGTTACAGAAACTAGTTAAGACTCCATGTTAAAAGAGAGGTAAGATTTCAGAATTACCAACTCGAGTTAGACAATGTTTAAATCAATGTGTTGCCTTTGTAATTTAACGTATTTTTTTAGATGTAAAGTTAGTCATTCTGAAGTAAATTTATAGGAAGAAAGAATGATCTAAAACCAGGGAATGGATTTTATTTCCATATCACACAAATGAGACGGTAGGTCTCTCAATCCAATATGAGTTGTATATACGAAGAAAAGGAGGGACAGAAACATGATAGCCAAACTATCATTGCTTTATAAATCTGGAAAGAATCAAAAGCATTTCCTGATCTTGTTCCAAGGACATTGTAACATTAAGAATGAACACGGACTGAAAAGGTAGTAATTACTAGAAATCATATACTCTTGTTAAATGATATATATGAAAAATGTAGCAGAAAAGCCCAGGACTACTAACTAATTCTATCTGCAGCTGTTATTTGGTAATGAATACTCGAAGACAACTTCAGTCCAAGCATGTTCTTCTGTGCTTTGCCTGTGCTTACTTTCATTGTGCTTAAAAGTATTAGTCACAAGTTGTCAATAAACTACTTTTAAAGCCTACTTGCTCACACACTTTTCTGCCTCGGCTTAATTTTTCTCCCCCCCCCCCCCCCCCCCCCCTTTTTTTTTTTTCCTTTTGTTTTTTCTTTTAAGGTTCCACTGAGTACAAATGCTCTTACAAATTTACAAGGAGGTATTTCATACCAGAGTAGCCTTATCTTTACAAAAGATATAAAAGCAAATAAGAACGCAGCACTTAGATACCACTTTTCATCCCTTGATCTCAGAGCACTTCACAGAACTGGGCAAGTATTACCGTCACCGCTCTCAGAAAAGGATACGCCAAGCCCCTTACGTGACTTGTCAAAGACCACAGGCCACGGGAGCCAACTTGTTCCCTCCATGGCCCTAGGGAAGGTTATGTTCAGCAAACAGCTACCACCATGCCAACAAACAAATTAATAAATAACGATTCATTATTTCCATCACTTCCCTATCTCTTCTTTATTACTCAGAGTATAATCCCCAGTTCGGGTTTTATAGCCAAATGCAGCAAGAGGCCACGCAATTCGTTCAGACACGGAAAAGATACAGTAAAACTTGGCTTCCTGTAATACCCCCCTGCCAGGGAGGATGGTTTTCTCAAGACTATTAGGTATTAGGCATTCTCTCAACTACCATAGCTGCAATTAGATGCATTTTTAAGCATCCCATTAGTGGGAAGTATTGCTGTGTTTCCAGGTAAAGTCACCTCATACAGTAATAATTAGCTCAGGAAGTACTTTATTCCCCGATACCCCAGGAGCCAGAATTGACAGTAAGTGCAGGAGGTCCGACACCGCTCAGACTGGCAACTTCCCTGGGTTTCCACTCACGGACTCAGAGGTGCTAACATGGCTGCACAGGACATCGTAATTGCATTAGTTTTGTTTGGAGGTGTTTTGGGGTTTCTTTTCTTACAGAATTACAAAATCATGGAATTGAGGCTTTCTGCATTAGGCATGCTGCACTGTATAAAGCACCGACTGTCGTACTCTGCCAAAATAAATCAGCTGCCGTCGCTAGGAGCGGATTCATTAGGACCCAAAGGAAACTGTATCAGTAAGCTGCTTCTAGGTACTTCTGAGCTCAGAAAAATGCCAGCACATTGTCAAGGAACCTTGGGGAAACAGTCCGTAAAACTCTTTACCAACCAGTTCCTGATGACACCCTTATTTTCTTATTTATGGCAGAATGATCACTGTGAAAAGCTTGAAGGTGAGGAAAGAAAAAAGACAGAAAGAATAAAGGGAAAAGAAAGAAAAAAAATAAAAAAGTAAAGGAAAAAAGAAAATAACTTAAAAATTGAAAAAGGAGAAAGAAAAAATAAGAGAAAGAAAAAGAAAGAAAATGGGAACCATATACAATAACTGTAAAATATAGCAAGGAAGGATTTTAGCACCCATAAGCATATCCCTACCACTACTTTTAACAGGGGTTACAAAGAAAGAAGCCTAGGATTTATTAGAGGAAAAAAAAGTTGCAAACCCATTCTGACCTCAGAGAGCATGATTTTTCTGAACTCTCTTGACAATATCACTTAGAACTTAATGGTAACGGAGAGGGAGGGACCGCGCCGTGCCTGCTCCAGAAGCAGACACGTTACGCGCCGTGCCGAAGCAGGGCTTGTCCCTAAGCGACACCGAACAGTCAGCTCCTCAGAGCAGGAAAGCGAGGCCCATGCTAATGATGAACACTGTATTGGCATCAGAACAGCACCTCAACCGTTTGCACGGGGCCCAAAACCAGTAGGCACCAACGCTTCAGCTGTAAGCCTGTGCTCCCCTCATCAATGTTCTGTCCCCGGCTTGATCGCCCTGAAGACCAGGGCCTCCAGTCTCTCCTCTCTCTGCACTCGCAAGAGGCAGGGGCTGGGGGCAGGCACCCTCTCACCCCTCCATCCCCTCTGTCCCGGCAGCACTTCTCCATCTTCCCCATGTGTGGGGTTAGGGGGGGTCCTGGGAAAGGGGAGGGAGGGAAGGGAAGGCTACAGTGAGTCAAGAAGTCAAAGAGAACAAGGAGAAGAGGGTGTCACCCCCTCCAGCAACGTCTTGTTACAAAAGCCTTGAAGAAAAAGACGTCTCCTCCTCTCTCCTTCATCCCTCCCTGCCTCCCAACAAATCCTGTTCAACTGAGGAGCACAGGGTTAGCAGAGGAGAAGGGGACAGGGAGAGGAGAGAGGCCCCAGCCCCTATGTCCTGCCCTGATAAAGCCATTACACCCTTACCCAAAAGCCTCAGCAGCATTGTTTGTGCTGCTGTGTGGTACCATATTCACCCTAACTGTGCAAAATTCACCCTAGCAGCTGGCCAAGGATTTTTCCATTCCAGCAAATATGCCAACGTTATAATACTATATAAACTATAGCAAATACAGCAACATTTTCTATGGGAAAATATCCGTTTATTGGAGATTTTTCATTTACTGCCAGGACAATTGGAAGATATTACTTCAGGTGGATTAGATACAGCAGAATATATTTTTTAAAGTCAACCCAATAGCACACTGTAGTTCTTTACCCTGGCAGCTCCCTGTTCCTGGGTCAGATGCTCATTCCCTTCCAGGAATGGGGCTTTTCAGGCAGCTTCGCATCCCAGAATACAAAGCAGGTTTCCTTGTAACGAAGCTCTCCAGTGCCTCTTGGACATTTAATTATGGGAGAAGGGTCTCTGATAATGAAATGGGAACATCACGCTCCTGAACTATAACTTCTGAAAAGCAATACACTGTGGTAGGGAAATGCAATTTAATTTTGAACTGACTCAGGAATTTCCCATGGAACATTAATTCTATTTTCTGTTCACCTCTGAATGTCAGTCTATTTTTCTCTTGCAGTTTAGGAAGCTTATTAAAGGTGCAGCAAACCTCTACTTCCAAATCTGTGGATTCCTCCTCCCTCCTGCCTTCTGCCATAGCCCTGGGAAGGGTACATCTGAAAACAGAAGCCTATTGTGCCAAGCCTTATCAGAAGCGATGGAACTGCTACCGAGATACCTAACACAGAAAAATAATAAAGGTACTTCCATCCCCCTTCAGGGTTGCAGGGGCTCTGAGAGCTCACCCGACTTGCCTGAAGCTGCACAGGATCCTGTGCAAGAGCCGGAAACTAACCACAGCTTTATTAAGCCTTGCTGGAAGTTTTTACTCATCTTGACACATTTTGTCTCAGAGTTTTTCAATATCAAAACAAATATTACAGCAATGCCTCAATAAGTAACTGTTGGCCTGGAAATTTAGCATGGGACTGAAGTGTTTAGCTAGTGTGAGCTAGTTAAAAGAACGCCCAGCTAGTACAAACTGTAAGAGAACTGGCTTGAATGTAATTTCTCAGCCCTGCAGTTGTTCTTTTTTTCCAGATTTAGCTTAAAGGTTCTTCTCTGTCTCCTACACTTAACCATGCAGAAAACATTTCACAGCAGATTTGCTAACCCAAATAAACCCAGGTGTTTTGCAAAATTCGGGTAAGCTGATCAACAGGAAAGAACCTGATCAAAGGGAAGAAAGATAACAAAACACACTAAGTGCATCATCTTTCCTTCAAATAGAGGGAACATTTCTATTTTAGTTCACCCAGTTCCACATATTTTGCAAGGCACAGGCTGCCATTATGTGAGTCTCTTCGGCATTGATATCTATAACCAAAAATGTTAGGCGTTTCAGTTATCCACAGACAGTACCTACTTCCTACGGTTATTATGGGCAGTACTAACACATCAGGAATTCTGAGTATGTTTGGGTGAACTGACACCAAATCCAAAGTTAGGAGCTCCTTACTATGAGTGTAAAACACGTGTGCCCAGAATAAATGGTAAAAACGATGCTGGCATTTAATAAATTCTCATTCAAATCACAGCTTCAGATGAAGCTCTCAGAATACAAGGTCTTGCTATATAACAAATAATAGACCTAACTTCCCACCGAGTTTCTGATATTTCAGAATCCTTTTGGCCATAGGAACACTACAACTTCACCAGAAATATTTGACAAATAGCCTGAAAAAAACACTGATCAATGAAGTGATGTATCTGCTAGATACTGAAATGAATTCTGTTAAGTTGTAGAAAGAACGATAGCCTGAATTTTCTTTTGACTCACAAACTCACTATTTAAGTGAAGACTATTAGGGGAATGTGTGCATTTTTTAATTACTGCTAGAAGGACTTTGTTGAGAGAAAACAAGAGGGCCAGAATGTTAAAACAAACAAACAAAAAACGAAAACACACCAACCAACCAAACAAAAAAGCCAAACACCAAGTAAAAGCATTATTTGGGAACAAACAGGTTAAATTTAATTAACCCTGTGTTGTGATCAAATTCACACAGGAGGAGGAGGAAATAGCAGGTAAGTGAAACCATGGCCAAACAAGCAAGCCAAACGCTGATTACATCCTCTCTAACGCGGAAAACAACTCGCTTTTCAACTTTGTAATAATAAGTAGCATTTCAAACAGCATATTCCACTAACACAGAGCAAAGGTATATAACAAAATTCAGCTGATAGCAAAACAGCACTCAAAACTGTAATAAGATTATTAAAGCCCAAGACTCCCTAGGTATGCCAAGACAAGTAACCTTGTGAGTTAACACTGCGCTGAGGAATAAAGTTCAAATAATCCGTATGAGGAAAAGGGGGGGAATAAGTCGCAGAGGGAAAGCATTACTTAAATATCTACCTCATCCTACAGGAACTGCCGAGTGCTCTGAAAGCAGAAGCAAAGCCCAGAGGAACCAGCCTAGCAAATGTATGCAAAGGCAGGCTTCCTACTTACCCTACGGTATGCACCATGATCTCTTTTGCCACCTTAGTAATTCCAAAGAATCCAGAATGATGTTACTTTTAAGGGAATATTAGAGTCGTTAGAGGAGACAGAGGCAAGCTGACAAGCAGATCTTTGCGAGAAGCCAGGCGGAGAGGGACGAATTTAAACCCTGGCTCAAGATGCTGCGTATTCTGCATCTATCTTTAACTTGTAAATGATTCGGTTTCACATTCCTCTGAAGTCCTGCTGGCAGATGCCTTTGCGGAGTTTTACCAATCGCAGGCACCCGGGCCCCCTCCCCTCCTCCCTCCCTCTCTCCCTCCCTCCCTCCCTCCCTCTCCCCCAAGCCTGCCACTCCACCCCCGTCCCCCCCATCCCCACCTCTCCTCCCATCCCTGCGCACACAGCCGCTTTTGGCAGGCAGGATTCCACCGCCCGCGCCGCCTCGCCAGCCGCCGGGCACCACCGGCCGCCCACCAGCCCCCCGGGAGCCCACCGCTCCCCGCCAGCCGCTCGACACGGTGCCTTCGAAAAACCGCCGTGGCACGGCCTGCCACGGTTCGGCGCGGGAGGCACCTTGCAGCGACTGCTTCTTCTGCCCGGTTAGGCCAAGGCTCCGGGTTCGCATCGCGGAGTCGCCGACTGAATCGCCGTCAGAGACGGGGACGCGAGAAAGCCCTTTCAGTAAGGGACGCCAAATGCAAGCAGCCGGAGGGGTGCGAGGGCTGGGCGACGGAAGCAATTCACCCGCTGCTGTATGAAGCTTCTGCAGAGACTCATATCTGGATGCTTACAGCGCTTCTGCCTGTGCAGAGAGCTTTACTGAGGAATGGCTTATAACAAACAAACAAACCAACGAACAAAATATTTTACCAAATCTGAAACACAAGGCTTCTAAATGTCCGCTCTTAATAAATCTGTGGCTCCTTACAATAACAATGCATTGCAATGATGTTCAGAAGCCAGACTCTTCAGTAACTAGACTACTGACTAATGGCAGCATCTGAAGAGATTGAAGTGGCGAAAAAAGTCCTTCCACATAACGCAGAAAGTCAGTACCCCTACCGAAGACTTCAGGAAACATTTGCGTTGACACGAACCCCTGGCTCTTAATATCAGGCTTGTGAAGCAGCTCGTTTTTAATTTGTAAATGCCCGTTCAGTTGAATACTGCTGGCCATCAAGACTGCCTTATCTCAGACACGGGTGGGAATGGAACAAGCCACAAGACTCTATATATAACACATATGAATTATTGAACACTTTCAGTTGAAACTGGAAAATATCAATTGACAGTCACACCAATTCAAACAGAATAACACGGTAAATGTCTCTGGTCTACAGCCACCGGCCTTTGTCTGAGCTGCAGCTGAGATGGTTTCGTACCCAGGGATGCAGCCGAGCAAGCAGCGAGCACAGGTTGGCGCCGGGGGGAGCAAGGTCAAGCTGTGCCCAGAATCACTTCACTAAAAACATGGTTCATAAATGCCTTGCCAACGTCCTGTTTGATGAGGCATTACACTTTTCGGAGCACCGGTGTTGAGAGGCTGGACTGATTTAGTAGCAAAAGTAACCATGCGTTTACTTCAGGCCAACAAAGGAAACGGCTCAAAATCAGAAAGGCCTAAAGGGGTGTAAAAAAATCATCCAAAGCGCTGTATCTTAATGTGCATGAAGTAAGCCTGCACTTCACCTCCCGCCAGCTACCCTTCATGATGCTGTTTGATAATATAGATCTAAATTCATATGTTTGACAACATAACATTATATAAAGCTTGATAAAACACAGTAACTCCACAGCCATTTTCATGGTCAGTCCCACAGGCAGGAAGGCAAGAGCTCCTCTTAACCTAGAATCAGCTTGGGTTCATGGGCCTGGAAAAGTTATCAGCAACAAACAAATAGTAAAGAATAAACTAGCAGACAAGACGACTGCTGAAAAGTTGAAAGATTTATCTTGAATCGCTAACCTTTCTTACTGTTAGCAAAGCCAGACCTCAGTATGTTTAATGCCTGCCTTATAGAGTGCTTTAAAAACTCCAGCAAGGGAAAAAACATGCCATGGATTTCCTGCCCGAGAGGGGAGATGTCACTTCACTTCTCGTTTGCCTTGGGTCCTAAAACGCTGTATTGCTGATACAAGGGTTCAGGGAACGTGTCTATTATTAAGTTTTAGGAGCTGCAGTGAATTGCAGGAAGGCTGCCTGGCATTGCTTTCCGACGGAGCCACCTCTAACACCAGCTTAAAAGTCTTCCGGAGCAGAGAAAGTCACTGAGCCACAGTGCCTCCCATTCAAATGAAGCAATTTCATATAATGCAATAAGAACACCATACCTCAAATCCATTTTTTTTCCAATTGTATGTAAGGATGCCAGACTGGAAGGGCAGATAATCGCTAGAAGCAGAGGCCAAGCATTAACAGTAGGTCTTAAAAAGCACAGTGCTTTAGATTCTCGGAGAGACAAAAGAGAAAGAACAAAGAAAAGTCGGGTCTTTGTGGCTGAAGGCTCCTTTTTAATTAGGGAAACAAGGAAGGAAGGAAGGAAGGAAGAAGCTCCCCATAGAAGAAAGTGTGATGGACAAATGTGGTGATTCAGAAGTGAAGTCACAAACAGGAAGGATTAAGACTGAGCTGTTTCTAGGACTTGAACCTACCTCTAGAGAGTGCTTAAGGGTGGGGAAAAACAAAGGCAGGGAAATCCACAGAAGCATATCCACACTTTTATCTAAACTTGTGTATTTCCCTTACTAGATATGGGGAAAAAGAGATTGGGTTTTGGATCCTCTGAAAGCGTTTGCTTCTCTTGTCTCTCAAGAGGTTATTTATAAACCTAAGAGTATGTGGCGGGTGGAGCTTTGGAAAATAGGATGCTGGAAATCACTGGGAAACCTCGGATGTCAACATGGACAGCAGGATCCCAATCCCATGAATGGGACAGTCAGAGGTCATATGCCCAAAAACTGTGCCACATAAGCCAAAGGAAAAGACAGGTGTCCAGTTTCCTCAGATGAAGAGATGTGCAATAATACCAGTGTCTAACGTGCAACACAAAGTGTTCAGCTGGGAGATGTTTGCCACAGCTGTACTCTTTCTCCCTCAGCAGGGTCTGTTGCTTATAACCATCACCAAATGTAATAGATCAGGGACCTCTGTGGCATTAGATCTGAGATAGATGAATACATATTAATAGCAAGTTCGAGTGGAGGAGCAGGAGTTGGAGCTGGCATGGGAGCAGAGGGGGGAGCGGCAGGGAGGGGACAGTGATTTGGTACCAGTGACAAGCGTAAATATGTAACGTGTTTGGAGCCGTGTGACTTCCTACCCATTCCCAATTTAGCCCAGTGCCTAAGAGGCATGGTCTGTTCCTTCACGTTTAGCTATTTTTAATGTGCACAGAGTTTGCTCTTTGTCTTCCCTTGTCTGCCAGTGTCTTGAATTCGTGTCCTGGCAGTCTTAGGATTTGGGCTTACTGGGACAAGCAACATCTTCTACCCTACAGGCTCAGTCCTTCGAGGTCTTACTCAGAGTAATTCCTGTTCTTAGGAATGATCTCGTTAATCTCTGTAGATTATTTCCGCACGGGTTTGTTTGTGAGCAAGAGCTCTGAGTAGGGGAGTGCCGTTGCGCTGACAGGAACGCAGTTCCTGCCTGTCAGAGCGGATCCAGCACACCGGGTTTACTCCACATTATCCAATCTACACACCCATCCCCTCCCCAGGCTACCCCAGCCTTGCCTACTCAGCTACATGGCTACCCCGTGAGCCCCCTCCAACACGGTCCAACAGGTAGGGCTTGGCCCAGCTTTGACCCAAGCGACTCCCACTTACCACTTCTTTACTGGAAGAGATGGGAAACAGCTACTGAAGCTGGTGGGGACGGGGGGCTCTTGGTGGCACCCCCCAGCACCCACTGCCCTGCCACCCCCATGACGCAGCCTCTGCCACCTCTTGGGTACCTCTTGCTCTGGAAGGCAACCCAGAGGACTGAGATGGGCTTACGTGGGGCAGAACACTGCCCTGGCCCCCAGCACCAAGTCTGACAGCTCCAGGGAAATATATTCCAACTCCCCCCTCACCAAGTCTAATCCTCCTTCTGTTTTCAGGAGGCTCACTGGGTAATGGGAGGAGGCTCAGTCACTAAAAAAGTTCAGATGGGTTAGCTCCACTCTTTGCAAAATACATTCAAATTGCTTGAATTCTTGGTAGTAAATGGGGAACGTATTTGGTGCGTACGCCGTGAGCAATTCTGCAGCAACAGCGGATATTCTGTGTTGGTTTTTCTGGTTTTGTTTTTTACATTTCTGTGATTCAAGCTATGTGGGAAGAATGGAGAATGTCCATGGTCATACATCTAAGCTTCAGAAAAAAAATCATATTTTCAGTCAATCCATTCTACTGAATAATAATAATAAAAAAAAAATCCATTATTTACTTTTAAACATTTCTTTCTTTTTTTTTCCCAAGTCTTGTATTTATAGTTTGCTACAGTTTTTTGGGCAAACCCATAGTTTAAACCAGTTTTTATCATCATGTATAAGCATGTCTCATCTACAAGAGCCAGGACATAAAGGCTCTGGGGCTTTATTTTTCTGCACACAAAAAAGTAGGTACATTAATTATGAACAATTAAGCAAGTTATGAAAAATTCTGTGCACTTGTCTTGTTCTCTGCAAAATCAAGCCATTACTTACCAGACACATTTTCAAGTTTACTTGAAAAATACCTAAGAGGAGAACTAGAACAATTCTGCTTCCATTTATCTTTAATCCAAACACTAAATACAGGAAAAAGACTGCTCTTTTTGTTAGATGTCCAAATTGACCAGCAAAATTAAGATCTCTGAGATATAATAAAGAGAATTTTGTAGATAAGTGGTTTAATTTTACCATACTAAAAGGATAAGTATTTTTCTAAAAATAATTTTTTAACAAGACAGGTAAACTTAATCACACACAGTGCTGAGCCCTGGAAAAGTTTTTCCTGGCCCGATGGCGCTCATGGATAAATAAAAAGGTTGTATCGTCTACTAGTGGCTTGCTACCTGAAAACAGTCTGAACTTCAAAGGTTTGAAGTGACAGCTATAGTTCGTTAAAGTTGCCTGGTGAGCAGTGCACCTAATGAAGATTGTTTTCCTAAGGATTTATGATCCTTTGTTATTTACTCCTCCCAATGACAGTAATCCCCATTTCCTTTAAATTCTGATGACCTGTCCTACCCCTCAGAACATGAGTGTTGCCCACCTGCACTTTCAGCTTCCTTTAATGTACCATGCAACCAACCTGCACCACCATCTCCGCAATAATCCTTTCCATTTCCCCACGCCTCCGTGGTTGTCCTAATCAAGCACTCCTGCTCCCTTCCAAGCACCCTTTTGTACTTTCTCCCTGCTTGAGGCAAAAAAGCAGCAATCAGGTCATGCACCTGGTTCAGAGCTGTATGAGCTCAGCCAGCACACGTGGGAGCTGTTCCAAAAGGGAAATTTTGCCTGTCCTGTCCTTACTGGGGTGCTTTCTTGAATCTCACTTTACAAGAGTCAAGGAGAATCAGTATAGCTGAGACTTACTCCCCTAGGTTAAATTCAGCAGAAGGTGCCTCAGGAGTTCAAAGCTACTGGCTGTGGCCAGAAGTGTGAGACAAAAAAACATAGCAGGACTGTGGTTCCTTAGAAAGCCGAATTCAGAGGGAAAATAAAATAGACAAACTTACCACATGCCAGCTACAAAGATTCATGACACAGCCTTTGCTCTAGCAAAATATTCTCTTTGTCTCCTTGCTGGTAAGAACTCTCTACTGCTTTGAAGGCTTCATGTCTGCTCTAACCAAGTACACAAAAGGCAGTAAACACTGCTAATTAAGAGAGCTCACTGCAGCCTGTTCCTGAATAACTGAAACGTTTGTGAAAGTAAAGATTGCAACACCAAAATTTGTCTTGTCACAACTTTCTCCTGAAATTAATGTCCTTATTCCTGAAATTATGAAATGAATCGAGCATTTTTGTTATGGAATTGGCTCTGTTATCCTGTCTTGCTCCAGCACCTTGGTTTCATCACAGTGCTATATTCTGCACTGAAAAAGGTTTCCAGTAAGTTATTTCACAAAGATGCCACAAACGTTATGTATTTATATTTGCCTGGACAGACAACCACAGGCCTTTCATGGAAATTTGGCCAGTGCCTAAAGTGTGCGTGCAGGCAGACATGCATGTGGATGGAGTGACACACACACTTCTCTAAGAACTGGAAGACGATAATCTAGGAAACAGATTCTCTGTTCAGCTGAGCCAAAGGTAGGAACACTCCCCTTTCATTTATCCCACATACCACTGAAAAGCCCTCCTGCTCTAAAATTAAACTCACTTTATTCTATCCTCCAAACAAAAAACTTGGAGAAAAGAGAAATGTATTTCTTTTTTTTTTTTTTTTTTTTAAATTTCATAGCAAGAACACAGAAGGAGGCCTGGAAGTCTCAGAAACTGCTAATGAGAGCTGGAGCATTAACATATAGGCCGACAACACAAATCCCACCAGATCAGTTACGTAAAAGCAAGCAGCATCTGACTTGCTCTCTGAAATGCACCGGTGCTCTGGAGGGGCTGAGGGAGGTGTCTCTGCTACCCAGCCCTCTCCTCCCCGGCCCCCAGGCGCACACAGACCCCTCCGAAGCCTGGGGGAGTCTGGGTGCCGCCGGGGGTACAGGGGCAGAAGGGGAGGTTTGATCAGCCGGAGGGTCTGGGCTGGGGCGGGAGCAGGCGTGGTGAGACAGCCTGGGAGAAGCTTGTCCTACTGCTCCCTCTGCTGTACCCATCCTGTGGAGAAATCCCAAATGTCAGCGCGAGGAGCCGGGATAAGGGATGGCAGCTGTCAGAGAGCCATCTGCAGGCAGCACAGACCCAGATGGACTTGGGAAAGGGATAAAGTCAAAACGGATGAGGAGGAAGCCACCACCACCCCGTAAATGGTACAACAGGGATGTTTATACAATAAAATACCAAATCTCTTTTGCTCTGTACCTGCTAGTGTTACCCTTATGCTTCCAGAACAGTATAGGAACACAATGCCTCTCCTTGGGCATGATCCCCTCGCTTTTTAACACATATTTAGATAATGATCTCCTCTTAGGAGACGGATGGGTGTTGGGACAGCCGCAGAGGAAGGCCCGGGCAGGGCTGCCGGGGAGGCAATGCGGGCAGTGCACCGCAGGCAGCTCAGGAGGGGGGAAAACCCCCCACCCGTGAGTCACCTTAATGCCACTCCAAATTTAAACAACGTGAAGCATAGGCAAAGAAAGCAGAAAGGGGAAAAATGGCTTATGGATGTGGAGTCAATCATGTGGGAATTACCAATCTGATTGTCGCAGAGGTTTTTTTAGCCTGCAACCACCTGAACACAGCTCCAGCCAATAATTCCATCTTGTACACTTATTTCTGAGGGCCGAGAAATTGGCAGCACTGGATACCACCTATAAAAGACATCTGCAGCTGCCACGAAAGCATTTATTTAAACATAGGGAAAACCTGCACCCCAAGAAAAACACATACTTTCAAACACTCAAAACATTACAATGTGCTTTTTTCAATCTCTAGAGCAGTATTTCAGTTACTCCATACTTTCCTTTTAGCCCTGATTTATGGAAACCCAAACTAGAGTAGAAACCACCTCGAAGGAAGAAATCCCTCTCAAGCACTTTTCCCTGAGAACGTGCGGGCTCATCAGAATAGGGAGGAACCACCGATGAGAAGAATCAGCACCTTCAGGAAAAGTGGACGCTTTCCATAATAAAAGAGGTGATGCAAGTCTGAAAGGCTGGAATGCAACCTTAGGTCTTTGAAAGACTGGCCATACACTCATCTTAAACCTTCTGGAGAATTTCAGGAACTTTACACAACTTTTACTAGAAACAAAACAACAAAAACCTTCCTAATAGCTAGATGAGATTAAAAAAAAATAATCAGTGAATTACAGAAAGGCAATGTGAACAGATCAACTGCATTCCTTTTTTTCTCTATGCCCCAAGTATTACTTCCTTTTATATTATAGAACATCTACCAGCTAATGAAAATACTGGAAGCTTGACTTTATGATATAACATGGTGATAAAGTGAATTACATTTAAATGTCAATGGGATCTATGGAACAGAGCAAATTTGGAAGAAACTCCTTCAGTAATTTTGAAGTTGTGAATAATTAGCATAGCATTTTCAAATGCATTTGGTCATGACCTAATTCTGCTCTACATTCTTCAATTTTAGTTTTTGCAAAGCTATACAAGCCATGCAATACTACAGTAGCATTAGAACGAGTGCTGCAGCAGTATTAAATCCTGCTGAAAAATCTCACCCCTTAATGAGTGGCTCCAGTAAAGGAATAGGACATGACAATTTGGGGCAGAATCCAGCCCATTCTTTTCAAAGGCAGTACTCCAGATTTACATAAATGCAAACAACTGAAGTTTCGCCTCAGGACTGACACAATGTACCTAACTCACACCTGCCCAATTTACAGGGAAGAAGCTGGAATGGAGCTGAAAATATAAACTAAACTAACAACTTCCACAGGAAAACTAAGATATTGAAAAATACTTTATTTGTAGTAATCCAGTAATAACTACAAAGTATTCTGATGTGTGAAGTGTCATGACAAACAGCCCGCAAATATACAGTGTGTATGGAACAGAGACCAAGCACAGGTCTGGACATAACCTACTCACTGTCAGATACCACAAAGCTGCTTTGAATAAACACACTCATTAGTATAGCACCTCCTCCCATCTCTCTGAAATCATCATGTTTATCCCCAAATAAAATACATTTTTTTTTTTGCTTTGTTCAGAGTAGCTTATGCTTTATCTAAGATCCTCAGACATCACAGTGTAAATTATTTGTATTTCTTGCTACAAAAAGTCTTGCTCCAGGACTTTGTGACTGAACACTAACTACCTGAGGGAAATCAAATTAACAGCAGCTGAGACAGAACTATTAAAGGCATGTTTTCCCCTATGTACAGTAGTCTGTTAACATATCCACAGGCACCAAGAGGGTGAGGATAAAGCAAGGACATTTCTCTGCACCATCACTATCTTTCACATTGCTGTCTATTTTTGTGAAGGAGCCATGGACGTAGCGATATTGATAGGCACTGGGGTTCTTCCAGCATGCAGATTTTACAGCCACGCACACTATGAAGACACTCGCTTCCAAAATAAACCAAGCATGCTTTTGGCTTAAGCCTACAGAGGTAACCGCAAGCTCGTTTCTGGTTGTGAGCATAATGATGCAAGGAAGAGGTGCACCAAAAGCCTGCCTCCCCCGCCCTCTCTCCCCCTGCACTCAGGAGGCACCATCCAGCCTTCAGAGAAGGGGAAGGGTTTGGGATGGCACCCGGCCTTCCTGCACATCCTGCCAGGGCAAGATGCTCACGAAGGAGCTGTACTCACTCCCTGCATTAACTCCTCCTGAGCAATGAGGGAGATGACGACTCTCCTGTTGCCAGAGAAGGGCAAAGACACATTATCAAAACGCTCGGGATGACTGGGACGGCTTTTGTCACTGGGAATCCCGCTCAGAAATGTGGGGTCACAGGGTACTCGTGTCACAGAGACCACCACACCGTGCCCGTGTTGACCAGGCATCACGCAAGGGGTGAATATGGCAGGGGCAGCACAGACTTGTGGTTAAACACCACGCTAGTAGTGGTAGGAGACTTGATCTGGTCTCAGCTCTGCCACAGATTTGGTTTGGGAATTTGGGAATTTTTGAATTTACTTCCTCCCTCCCACTTTTTCTCTGTTTTGTCTACCTAGCCTTCAGTGGTTGTTTCTAGGTGCTTAGGGCAACCAAACTTTGAGCTGGGACCTCCTAGCACTACCGCAACTAAAATACTGAAAATTCTTTATGAAGCATTTTTATTCCATGTAGTAAATGGAAAAAATAACTAAGTCAAAGAAGAAAAAACGCATCTTCCTTCAAAAGCCTCTTTAATCAGCCTCAGAATCTGAATCAATGCCGAGCACAAAGATGTAAATTTGGCTTAATGAAAACTGAATAGACCAAAAAACAACAAAAGAAGTCTCTTTACAAAAGGTATGGATTCGACCCAGCCAGTAAATAATTAAAGCTCCTCTCTGTTCCCTTCCACGTTCTATTTTAAGGCTTTTCATTATATGGGATCAAAGTCAGCTCGAGTTGGAGAGAGTTAGACAAATCCATCATGGAGACAGGACGAATGTATGATCTCATCCCCTGTGACAGCAGCCCGACGGTACCACCTGTTTGAACTCCAGCTCATACCACTTCTGATGACACTGGCAATGTCAAGCATACCGCTCGAAATTCAAGGGGCTGTGCAGAACCTCTCTCCACCTAAGCAAACAAAATGAAAAGAACTGCAAATCTGGCATCAGGAATGCTACAGGCAGACAGGGCTGCAAAAAGAGCCACAGAAAGGGTTCAGGCCCCAGAGGCTTAAAACTGCCAGGAGCCTCGGGACATCAGCTGTATGAAGAAGGATTTTTATTTGCAGAGGAAGCAAATGAGAAGGGAGATGATGAAAGTAGGATAGCTGTATAAAAGAATGTCAATAGTAAAAAGAAGGGAAACAAAACATTCTTATTTATTTTCTCATCATAGAAGAAAAAGAATACATTGCAGCTGAAAGACAAAATAATTAACAAGATATGGAAGAAAAGTTAAACAGGGAATTTAGAACTGACAGGCAAATTTGAAAGAGATTAAGGAAAATTCTGTTCTACCTTTTTAATCTTAAAGCACAGTTTACCCTGTGGAGCTGTCTGCAGCATAATATAATTGGGACCAAAAAGGACTATTAAAAAAAAAAAATTCATTAGATTATTAATGAATTCTTGCATGTTCCCATTAGGAAGTCATTTGTTTTAAAAAGAAAGAATACAATCCTTAATGAACCTTGCTTTTTTTAAGCAACAGAAGATAAACATTTATACTTCCTGACACAAGTAATGATTAAATGTCAGGGATTAAGACATTCCCCTTAAGGGGAATCCCCAAGGATTAAGAAAATCCCCCTTTTGTCACATTATTCCATAACTTTTGACTGGCCAGTTCCTGAGCACTGTCAGGAACCATGTTCTGGGACAGATCCAACACACCAATGTTTGGTTAACACTAAAGTTCAATCAAGAGATTTCTGCCTAAAACTTTTGTTTCGGAAAAAAAGATTACAGCCTTGGGAGTGTACCATAAAACTCTGCTTTCTAAACCATTTTTTGCTCTGACTGCCAGTACCTAGCAGCACTTGAAGGCAGCAAGTATACATCAACTCTACTTGCTTTGGTGTGTAAAAACACTTTGGCCTAGATTCAGGTCAAGATACATTATTTCACTTCTTTGAGCTGCTTGACATGTTCAACACAAACTTGACTTCTGGTCTGCCACTGCATTAAGAGTATTTGCAGTTCTAGGAGTTGCAGGGTATGCTGGCTGATGAAACTTGCCACTACACCATGATACAAGAGTGAAATTGTTACAGATATCAAAAACATCTCATTGCTGTGAAATTTATGCAATTCATTTCTCGGAGTCTACTAAAATGAAAACAAAGCAGCAGTTTAGCACATCACTAGCTGAAAGAGCCATTTCAAAACATGCTCTAGATTAAGACTGCATAGCAGGACCTTCCCCCCCCCCCCCCCCCCCCCCCCCCCCCCCCCCGTGAGTAAATGCACCCTGGGGATGAGTAGAAGCTCCAAACAGCAATGTTCTCCTGGGTGACCTCATTAGCATCTGAACATCATCTTTAACTGTGTGATTCTCCTGTTTACTTTGAAACGGTTCTTTAATCAAATTCTTAAAATTATTTTCATTTGGTACCAGACAGATAAATAAACCCATATTATTCTGGCCCAACAGCTCTTTAAATGAAGAAGAAAAAAAAAAATCCTGCAATAAAAAAATTAGAATGGAAAGGTTTTGATGCTTTATGTGGGAGTTGGCTGTATGCAGAATTGAACTGTGTTTTCCTGGTTTAGCTGAACTAAGCTGTACTGACAAGAGCATGCTGAATTAGATCCGGTTGTAACCTGAGGTGAACCTGCAGGATAAACCTTACGTCATTGTATTGCTGCAGTTCTTTCTTTTTTCTGTGAGCAAATGTGGCTCACTTCCCTCAGTCTCTGAAATGCCATAACGGGTAAGCAGGCCATGGGGTAGAAGTCTAAACACAGCATGTTTAGATTTATTCATTTCAGGCCTTTGGGAATGGAACTGAGCTTCTAGGGGAGTCTGAAGACTACAAAGGCATGAGGGAGGCAAAAGTGAAAATCTTTTGAAGATAATGGGTGGTATTAGAATAAACCCTGTGTTGAAAGACATTCACCCACATTTCTGATTTGGACCTTCAGATTTTTGCCTATCCAGAGCAAAACAGCCCCATGCCTCTCCCCCCCAGAGGTGTGTAAGGACATCTTGCTTTGCATTGTGAGGTAACTGAAACTAACCGGTGATGATGCTAAACCCTTTGTGGCTACAGTATGTTAAAAAATACTTAATTTCTACAGTACTGTTCACACAACTCTCTAGTGTAAGATACAACTCTCTTCCAAGAGACTGACGATTCCTCAGCATGAAGGACAACGAGGACATAGGCTACTTGGCACGGCAATCCCCTCTGCCAAATTTCCACAACAGTATCATCGCTTCAGAGACATAACCGAGCAGGTAATACTGCTTCTTACATTCGACCTCATGGCCAGACCTTCAAAGCATGCTCTGTGTTCCCCCTTCAGATATGCTTCTGAGCATGAAGCTACTTTCTGTTTGCCAAAGCCAGCTGGAAGCCTCGCTGGCACGAGGGCACATAACCCTGTATTGTTTCTGTACCTGACAGCTCCTTTCTCTGTTAGCATTATCCCTGACGTTCTGTGGCATGGCTCATCACACAGGAGCCCTCCCTGGATTCATCTGTATGAAAACAAGAAAAGCAAGTCCATTTGCAGTTGCATTAGTTATGTAATAGATAGACCCCTCCACCATCACACAAGCTCTTTGCCCACAGAGCCCTGGAAGGAGGCCTCTCCCTGCTCAGTGGGAGCGATAGGACACTATGACAATGATTCAGTACATAGGTTTGGAAAGGAGAGGAAGAAAATCGTTCAACGTACACTGCTACTGACTGCAAAACCTGGATTGCAATCCATGGGACAATACATGTTCTGCCTTCGTCATAAAACAAGACGCTGGCAAAGAGGGGTGGGGCAGCAAGGAGCGGGGATGCAGCCGGTCCGGGATAAGCCTCCGGCCACTAAACACATTTACACATAATAACCACCCCTCAGAACTAGAAATTCTCTTGCTCCAAATTGTTAGGGATGATATCCCAGGTGTCTTCTTTACTTGAAAAATGTTTTTCCTTTCCTTTTACACTGGCAGTGGACAACATAGAGTCCGAGGACCTTCTGCATCATCAGGAATTACCTTGCTACTTTAGGTTTCTCCCTCCTAAGAGTTATGGTGCTAAATGTTATTTTCCAACCCTGCATAACCTTTTTTTTTTTTAAATAAATTCAGGTACATAACCTGATAATGATTTTTCTCATGTATATTCAAGCTCATATGCAATGGAAATGTTCTGGAGACACCATGATTTTGCTTAATAATAATATAAATCTCTATATAATTTCATCACTTCAGGCCTTGAATAACTGGAAATCCTCCTCCTACATAATTTGTCATGATTTCCTCTGTATGAGTTCAATATAAGAAGTGCATAGCTAAATTATGCAGGACTATAAACTTTTACTGTTTGTAAGACAGAAGGACCTGAAAAATAAAGCAGGTTTAATAGAAACATAGAGAAGTCCAACACAGAGCTGAGAAAAAGATGATTTATAATTTGTCCTTTAGGTGGACAGGTTTACTCATATTTAATTAGTATAAATAGAAGTAAATCTGAGAATATACTGTCATTCCTTAGGACATATGGAAACCAAGAGCTGGCAGAACTCATTATGAAGCAGCTATATGAACAAACATAAACATAATACATAGAAAGGTCGATTTATATCAAGAGATCACCTATCTCTATTTCCTTAGTTTCCCCTCTTGGAACAGCAGAGGATGCACCCACATGGCTCACTGATACCACTTGCACACAATCTGGAGCATTAGGTATCCACAGCAAGCATACATTATTTCTTTCGTTGCCTACCAGGAGGTTCATCACTAGTCTACCCATTATGCCTTTCGGTAGTTTGTATTCTCCTTCTCTTGGAGCAGTCTCACATTACCCATGCTGCCTTTTCCTACTCTCAGTGCAAAAATCAGAAGGGAAATAAAATTCATCAATCCTCTACTTGGCTTATTAAATCTCTCTCATGCCATCCATCATTCCTTGTGGCCCTTCAACTCGAGCTCTTAGCCCACTACTTGCAGGGCTCTTTAATCCTTCAGATTTCTGTCTGGATGGCTATGGGGCAGATCCCCACCACAATGTGCACAACCCCTGGCCTCTTTTTCCAGTCCCTGATAAGAATCTATGCTCTCACTTGTGGTCTCCTACCTCTGCTGAAAGAGCAAAAAGCCTTTTACAAGGTCACATACATACCTTTAGTCAGGTGTTCTTTGACTTACAATGAAAACCACAGGATAGCACAAATGAACCTAGGGTTCATGATGTAAGGCACTGTTGTTATAAACTATAATTAGAAACAACAAGAAATGGGGATGAAAGTGGATTCATTAGCAGATGTCAGCTTTTCAGCATACTCCAAGCAGGTGCATTTGGACATTCTTGTTGCTGTACCTCATGTGAATTAGTTTGCAGCTCCCTTGCACTGTTCCTCCATTAGGCGTGTGAGTGAAGCACAGAAACAATTTGTTTTATCACCTCCACTCTCACAAAAGAATTAAATTAAAAATAGCAACAAGGCATCGCATTTAACAGGGCAGTAAAATAGAACCGTAACGACCGCAGGCTCGCTCCTTCCCTTCTATAGCAAATCCTACAATCGGAGGGAGACTGCAACTCTGCTTGGGATCCTTCTACCAGATTTTGCCCTGAGAAGGGGTTTATTGAGAGGGAAGTCACTGTGGGATAAGTGCCAAAACCCAGGCCTGTCGTCCCCAGGCCATTTGGCTGGAGGGGCTGATAATCTGCTTTGCTGTTCCATCATGCCAGCAGCCCTTTTCCATGGTGATGCTCTTCTAGAAACACCTGCCAGCCAAGCACCATGGGGCTCTGTTTTCTCGAGAAGGCTCTTCAACGTATAGGAACTTCACTGTAAACCTAATACAGGTTGGTTTTTTAAAACTTTGGCTTTCCCATGGGTGGACAGTGGTACCAATACCCACAGTTTGCCCATTCCTTTGTTACCATACACGATGCTGCAAGTCTGCACCACAGGACACTAAGGAACTAGCAAAATAGCAGATGATTTGCACTGCTGAAATCCATCTGACACAACTAAATTTTTTCAAAACCAATGGGTAAGTCATGGTTTGGGCCTGGTCGGCAGCCAACCACCATACAGCCACCCTCTCTCCCTTCTCTTCCAGCAATAAGAAGGGACAGAGAGACAAGCTTGGGGTTTGAGATCGGACTGGGATGGGGAAAAAAATCACCCTTTATGGGCAGAAGCAAAAGGCAGACTCGTTAGGGGAAGAAAAAAAGAACATACATTTATTACAGACACTAACAACACCTATCAGAGTAGGACAGTGAGAAGCACTGCCACATCTTGAGAACACCTTCCCCCAACCCCTCTCTTCTTCCCGGGCTCAGCTCTGCTCCCGATATCTCTACCTCCTCCCCCAGGGGCGCAGGGGCAGGGAATGGGGGGTGCAGTCAGTGCTGCCGCTTTCTTCATCTTCAGTGGGGGGAGCTTCTGGAACTTGTTCCCCCTGCTCCATCGTGGTCCCCCTCTCACAGGAGACAGTCCTCCACAAACTTTCTCCGATGTGAGTCCCTCCCATGGACCACAGCGTTCCCCACACTGCTCCGTTGTGGGTCACCAACTTTCTCCAACTGGATTCCCTCCCACGGCTGCAGCCCTTCCCGAGCTGCTCCGGTGTGGGACTCCCCCACGTGCTGCAATCCTCCCAGCACTGAATTACAGCAGTGGGGGCTGCCTCTTCCCCCGGCCTTCTTCAGGCATAGCACCTTGATCATCCAGGCAAAAAAATACAGGCCATAAATCAGCATCTGCTCCACTATAGATCTCCATGGGTGGCGGGGGGGGCCTCCCTGCCGTCTCCCCACAGGATACAGGGGGGTCTCTGCCCCGGCACACCTCCCCCCTCCTTTTTTCCTCCGTTCCTCCACTGACCTTGGTGTTCACGCAGCTGCAGCAACTCCTCCTCACAAGTCCCACTGCTCCTCACCACGTCCCTTCTTAAATACGTTATCGCAGAGGCGCAGCCGATTGGCTCAATTTCCCAAACAGAAGTGGAGCTGACTTGGAGCTGGGGGAGCTTCGAGAAGCTTCTCACAGGGGACCGCCCCTATAGCCCCCTCCCCTGCCACCAAAAAACTCCACCACTCACTCAACCCAGGACAGGGAATCAATCAGGTCCCTGCAAAACTGCAAACATTAATCTAAGCTTAAAAAAAAAAAAAGCATGCGACTACAAATGTCATACAAACATCATTGTGCAACAATTCTTTTTAAGCAAATATTGCAGTAATACTAGAAGAAGGAAAAATTTTGTCTGCGGTATGCCAGTAATACCCAGATAATAAGATGCCTCAGTTGGCCCCTAAGGTGCATGAACCTTTGTTCACTGTTGGATTTCCAAAATGCATAAAAATACTTACCTGCATATCTTAAATTACTGTCAGATTTAAGGTGCAGGCAACTAGGGATAAAACAAAAGGGATGGTGACAATCTGGATAGGAACTTGGTGTTTTCATTTGAATGCTTTATGCTTAATAATATATTTGGCCCCTGGTATTTGAGGGGTTTCTCTACAGAACACTCATAAAATAATGGCAGTAAATCCTACAAGAAATGTATGTGTGTCATTTCCATCAATGTTACTGGATTTATAGGTGAAGTGAGATTCACCCTTGGTTCACAAATCTGGCACAAAGGCCCTTTGCGTCCTGGAAGACAATGAATGTGCGAAGGAAGATCAAGGATGGAGGAGCTACTCAGGGGGGACTCCTCTACAGTCTTTCGCACAGCGCTGGGGAGATGTTTGCCAGCTGCAAAGAGGCTGTCATATTGGAAGATTTAGGAGGAAGGTAAAGGAAAGGATCATGGGACCCAGCCATGGACACAAAGGCCGACCCCAACCGTGAAAAGCAGCTGTGGGAGAGCCAACCTGAAGTGATAAATCTCTTCTAGTCCTTGGTCAGTGATCTGCTCAGTCTTACTACGCACACGTTCGTCACACAGGAGCGGTCACCCTCTCTGAAAATTTCACACTAAGGGTAGGAAAACCAGTTAACATACTTCCTATAGTTTTATGCACAAATGCCTAGAGCTTTTCCATCTAATGCAGACATAAATTAAACTTCAGTAACTGTGAATTTTGTTAATGGAAAAAAAACATGAAACAACACAAATTTTCCTAGTGCTTCTGTCACATGCAGAGTAAGCACTGTTGTGAAAGCTGTGTGCTCAGGATGTGTTAATTGCCAGGTCCCAGGAGCATTCCCTTTAGCCTACTCCACATCTTGCTATATGACAGCCTTTACTACAGTGTGATGAGAGTCACTGACCTGTATTTTGATGGTAGATTATTACAGTTTAAGTTTATAACATAATCATTAAGTATAAGGTCATTTCTTAATAAAATTCTGCCGTGGTTTACTGCGATTCTGCACCAGTAATAAATATTTACTTACCCTTAAATTACTCTGAAAAATACTTTTTATACGATTAAGCCAGGTCCCTTTCACTAGAACACAAGAATTTTTCACTCAAAAGATAATGAAGATGGCAATTAGAGATTTATCTGTATCCTATATCCTAAAACCTTCTTAGCTGCTATTTATTAAAAAAAATATTTAGAACAAGCCAACAAACACTGCAAATCCAGCCCTTTAGTGCTCTGCTTTACATCTCTGTTGGACAAACAGCACCAGGACATGAAAGCCATTAACTTCTTTTGTTGAGGGTCACTGCATTTATGACATGATAGAGGTACCAGCAGAAGGAGTCATATACACTTAATTGTGAAGGCTATTTGCACATAAAATAACCAAAATGGTCAAACTAAAATAGCTTGCCAAACTCTAGCTATAGTGTGATCATTGCCACACAACTATCCAGAACTTGCATGTTAACTTGCTAGTAACAGTTCAGAATAGTTTTCAAACTCATAGAAGTTTAGAAAGAACAGATGAGTAGGTAACAAAATTGGTTTTTCTATCTGAAAGTGTGACACTTCATTAGTATGTAAGAGAATTAATTTATCCCTTTGCTAAAAACAGGCGTGCTTTCCTTTATACACTCAAGTTGGCAATTGCTTTTATTGTTCCACTAAGCTGTTCTACAATACTCAAGAAGAATTTTCCTGGGGCAAACTAAGAGAGCAAATTACTTTAAAAGCATTTTTTCCTTGAACCATTTTGCACTTCAGATTTCAGATAAACATGCCTTCACAATTGCTATTCTCAACTTGAACCTTTTCCTTACACCTCCAGTGATGTCACTGTCCTGGATCTTAATTTCTTACTGCTGTGAGGTCACAAATTTTTTTATCACCTGACTTCACCACAGGATCTAACTGAAGATCAAGACATGTCATCAGAACATGATAGCTATGTGTCCTGGTTAGAAATCTCAGCTCTGTACAGACATATTTCTGCTGCCTTTGTTGACTTTTTGCTATTTTCTCTGAGCTATTAAATCATTCATCTGCCAACATAAATGTAGTGTTCATCATATAAATCAGCAAAGTCACCATTTTCAAAGCATATATTCAAAGACAAATTCATATAATGCCTCTATATGAATAATTAAACCTGCATAGCAAAATACACAATATACCACAGGGGTGGTAGTATATGGTATGACTTACACTGAAAGTAAACACTGAGTGGTGCAGTATTCCAGCCTACTCTCTGCTAGGATACTTTGTACTGTAAGGCTTCCATTTTGATTTACAAAGGCAATTCCTTCTTCTTACCTCAGTTGATACAATTCCAAAAGCGAGGTTCATCTCAACAAACCTATCTATTATAGTGCCTTAGAAAACTTACTTTCTCTATATTCATCTTTGCTTTCCATGCAGAGCAACTACTTCATACCTTCATATTTTCAAAGGCATTTAACCTAGACCTATCTCTTGGCAAGAAGTCTACAGGTTTGAGTGAGTCAACATTAAGGCAGAACTAAATACTCCCAAAATATCCAATAAGTATTTTTACCTTTTCAGCACGGATCCTGTTAAGACTGTTCAACATATGGAATTTCCATATGTCCTGCTCACCCAGACGCCAATGAGAATAAAGGGGACAAAAGACTAATTTGTCAGGGTTTCATTTACTATATGAATTTTACACCTGGTCAGTTATACCACATAAAGTAAACCTAACCGTTTCATGCATTTTGCACAGTCAGCTTTATCAGATAAAGTCTGAAGATCCAATTAAAATTTTAAAAGAACAATTACCTTTTAAAAAACAGTTCCAGTTAACAAAGGCGACAGTCTGATCATTCAGTGACAGCAAGATCATATTCTAGGTAAAAAGAGCCTGAGCAGCTAAGCTATGGAAAAGCCTGTTCAACATTTGATTGTAGTTCTTGTAATATATTCACAGTAACCTTAGCAGTGCCAATTAGCACAAATATTGGGTCAAAACCCAAAAGCCTGATTCAGTTTTGACTTTCATTTTATTCCATTTAACGGAATAAAATGACACACTGGCTCTTGAAAAGGAGCTAAGAAAGTATATTAAGATTTGTTATCTCAGAAGACACTGTCTCCCTTCTATTACCCGGCTTTTGAGAGTAACCTGGCAAAGACTGAAGAAGTTAGGATGCCGAGTTTTTCTTATCTGTATCATCTTTATGATCTTCTTTTGTCTTGTTGCTCTGGTACGGCTTCCCTAGATACTTAGACAGGAACACTGAATATACCAAAACAATAGGAGATGTCATTTGCAGTTTTTTCATTGACTTCAAACGACTGATAAGCCGGCCAGTTAAGATTCAGGTATTTCAAGAAGTGAGAGATGCTGTTAAGCAGAGGGCAGAGTCTTACTCTCTGCACTGCAGGTATTTATTTTGTCCTCCATAAAGTAGATGCCGCAACTACAGAACGTATTCTGTAAAATCAAGTTCTATTTATGCTCTTGCCCACATTTAACCTCAGTTAGAAAACATTCCCTTTTCAAAATCCTTGAGTTCTATTGGAAATGTTTCCTAGGGAAATACTATCATATGAAACAGAGTCACTTCCTGGGAAAAGAATGGCAGATTCTTAATAAAACTGATGAACTTTAAAGCTTTTAGAACAAGGTCTCTATCCTAACCTGCTATACCAGCTCACATCCAGGGTGAGACATCATGGCTGAGCCTTTGTCCAAAGCAGAAGAGTGAGTGTTGTGAACTGGAATTTTATAAGAAATTCAGCAGAAAGAGGGCTGGGAGTTAGGACAAGGTCAGTACAACACAGGCTTGTCCAAGACTAGGAGAAAGAGAAAACAGATGGATGCTAGAAGCATGCAAGCCACCTGAAAGTTGTTCACGCGATCTAAACTTTGCAAGGAAATTGATGATGACAAATTTCAAAGCAGAAGGAGGAAAAAGAGACTTGCTCAGAGTTCTGTCGAGTAGAGCCACTTCAATACATACATACTTACAACATGACATTGTAAAGTTGCACAGTTTAAATCAGATTTTATTCCTGCATGCAGAATCCAGCTACAGCAAACCTGATGCATGTTATTTCCACTTAAGAGTTATTTTTTTCATTCAGCTGATACCCATTGAAAATAGGTTTAAAGTGCAGTTAGGTGAATGTCTGATGAATTTTGACATATCATATGCTAAGCTACTGTCCCTTATCTGAGGTAACAAAGATCATCTGAATGCAAAGCAGAACGGTGTATCTCAAACCACCAGCTTGTACCATGCATCTGTGATGAGTGGCGAGTGCTCTTCATCTATTTCAGGCAGAAATAACAGGTAGCCCAAGCCAACACTGACTTTGGTTAAAAGTAAAGTTTGCACTGAAACAACCTAGGGAAGCTCACATCAGGAGTTTACCTACATTGGAAAATGGTAAGTTCTTCAGCTGTCTGGAGTATTCTACCAATCCTCTAGATAAACTAGAAAACTCCAATCAAAATCAACGTCTACACAAGGTTTTACCTTACTTTAACTCCGCCTGCTTACATTCAGACAGTGAAACCATCCTCTCTCTGTAAAGTGGCCTAGGAAATCAACTTTCAGCTCACATGAAGTTTTTAGCTGTTGTTTGTAATTACTTCTTTAGCTCTCGAAAAGACGTGTTGCTCTAAAATGAACCAATTAATTTTAGTAGTTTTATTGCCTTACTTCTACTAAACACAGGCCAAATTTACAAGCCTGCAGAGGCTAATTTTTACCCCTTCATATGCACATACAGTAGTAGAAAATAAACAAGACACATTTTCAGGGTTCAAAGCCTACGTTTTGAAGCAAGATCATGGGAAAATGCACAGAATACAGCAGTTGGCGCAATGAGGTGAAGTTAATAAAGGAAAAAAGAATATCAGGAAATTAGTATATTTCTTGACACCAGAGCTATTACGCTCTGGAACATTTTCCTGAGGGAAGTGGTGGGAGCTCCATTACTTTGACTATTTAAAATTAGACCAACAAAAAAGCAGTGAATGTATGGCACAATATAGAATAAGTCTATATAGGAAGGGCCATGAAGTAGATAACTAATAAGTCTTTCCAACAGATATGAATCATACAAGCACAGTTGTGGCTTGACATTGGGGTTTCTATGCGTGGATGGTAACACAGACCGATAGGCTCTCACATGGTACTAGTCGGTAATGGTTGGAAGAACCAACTCTGCATATGCAATAAACCATAAATACACATGTTATTAGAGTATCTGCCTAAACTCTACAGAGACTTCATGTAACAATGATGCTTTACTTACAGTCCCTGCTCCCCCAAACAAGAAAAGCAATGCCAGCTTCATTATTGCATGCACACTCATTTTGCTGAGACAGAACTTCCTTAGCCGAGAGAACATATTGGAGCTAATTTATGAACTGAGTGTTTTCTGTATAACCAGAGGTAAGAATTTTTGGTCACAGGTTACACCATGTTTTACTCGAGTTCAATTCATTCTCTACTCAAAGGCATATTTAAGACAAACATTTGATCTTTTGAGTATGAGTTCAACATTTTCACATAGGAATTGAGGGAAAGAAAGAAACACAGAGCCTTTTTATTTGATTCTTCTGTTTTCCGATATTTTCTCTAGTACTGTTGATAGGCAAGTGTTATTTGAACTAATCTGTCCAGGCCAAGCTGTTTGACCCAAGCACTTTGTTGCAGCTACGTGACATTCCACCATGAAAAGAGTTGTGCCATAACAGCAACGTGCTGCTCAGCGTACAGACCAGGGATTAAACATTGACCACTACAGCAATACTTTGCAAATCAAAAGAGGGGAGAAGTAACAGTTTAAACCAATATACAGGATGGTATCTGAGGTAAATCTGAACATGATGTGCCTTAACGTTGTTGAAAAGCAAGATCGGCCAAAACAAAGGCACTTTTTCTCAAGGACCACAGAAAGTGAAACTTACTATGGTGCATATTTTGTGCTTTTATAAAATAACCACAAATTTGCAAACAATGTATCAAAGAACAAAGGTAGTAATTTTCCTCAAACTGTCCAGGAATTAGGGAGAACAGGACACTACGTTAAAATATTTTTAAGTCTTGCATTTCACCATTTTTGGAAAAAGTATGCTCGTGAAAAAAAATTACATGTTTCATCAAAGAAATTGTCATTAGAACAGGCTGAGGATGGTCCATCACACCTGGTGTCTTGACAGAAAGTAGCTTAACCATCAAGCGAAGAGGAGCAACAAGTACTTTGGAAACAATCTGTTTCCTTTGCAGGCAGGTTATTTTGTCTTCCAAGTTTCTTTCCGAAGAGTCTAAGCTCTCTGTGGGATATTATTTTTCAACCACCATCAGTGGCTATGTCTGGGTGTCACTGTTCAAACGATTTCATGATCAGAAAATGATACATTCGCGTCTGGTACTGAATTCAGCTACATAGTGATGCACAGACATTGCTGTGGATGCAATCTAGGATAAACCACAAAATTTTGGTTTTCTTTCTCACAGGAAAACACATACCAGCATATAGTAACTAAAAATAGTCTTTTCCTTTTTATGCTCTCACAGTAGCACAAGAAAACTGAAATAACATTTAAATCACTACTACACCAAGGTTATTTACCCACATTTTTTTCTTAAGACTTTGGTGGAAATCCCCCTCAATGCAAACAGGGATAGTAGATCAGCCAGGTAGGTCTGAAAAAGTAATTCACCTTGATCTGGATCTCCCATCTGGCTCTTTTTTAACACAGGTATTTTGGGGTTTTTTAAATCAATTCATACTGCCACCAGAAAAGCAAAAAAAAAAATAGTATGGCTATTGATTTATTTTGAGATTAAAGAAAACAGACACATCATTAGATTTAGGATGGTGATGTCATGGGACTGTATTTATATGTCTCAAAAAATTTACATTTATTATAAATAAAATCCATTAGAGGACCTTCAAACCATCTTGGTCAGTGGACCTAGATTCATAATTCAAACACTTCCAGACCCAGAACTCAATGACTCCTCACTTAGGGCACTGGCCAAAGTAGATCCAGTTCTTTCATCTAACTACTACAAAAAGTCACGGCATAGAGAATTTAGACTTGGTGTAGCTACCTACCTTTGGAGATAGTCAGCTGAAGTACCATTTTTAACGTGCATACGTAGCACAGTCAGTGAAACTGTAAATATTACTACTGTCTAAAAGTACTTTTATTTGCAGTGAAAATTGTATGAATTGTTCCTATTTTTCCACTTTTGAAAATATCTGCCTTTGAAACATAGTTCATGTTTTTCCTCCTTCTCTCTTTAACTACTGTGACTGAAGGAGTAGTATTAAAATAAAGGAAGACAGAAGGCAAAACAAAAGGGGAAAAATCTGGAAAGACACAAAATGAAAAAAAACCAAACTCATTTCTTAATGCCCTGTCCCCCCAAAGGGGGACTGCTAAACTCTCAGAATATCCTTCACCACAGAAGAAAAGCTGTGGCTGACTGCCAGGAACTGCCGAAGAGAGTGTTTTGTTGTTTTCCTGCAGCTCTGGGAGCTGGGGCCTTGGGATGCTGGGCTGGTGACCAAATCGATAGGGTAGTCCTGAAGGGGAAATTAGTGGGGAGGTAGAGTGAGGTGAGGAGGAGGGTGAGGATGGGAAGGTGTGATCATCAGAGGCTCTCACCAGCTGGTGGAGTCCTTGAAGGCCCACCTTCAGTTGAGCTGTGGACTTCTGCTATACACACAAGCACATCAGGACAACTTTACCCATGCAAGATACTGAGTCCCTCTATGAGATCTAAACAATTCCTTTGCCATAGCAGGACCTGAAGATACCTCAGCATTTCCTAGTACTGTGTCTGATGTCATTTTTATGCTAAAGAAGACAAGAAAACGTCCCAGGTATCAACACCAGGCCTGTACAAAGCAAAGAGAAAGTACAGAATGGGTGAAAACAAGTGAAATCTCAGGCCAGATCAGCCTGACCAAAGTGGCATAACCCACTGACTTCAGCCAGCCATGTGAGATGGTCACAAAAGTGGCAGAAAAATCTGAGTGATTAACACCACAAACTGTATTGCTTATACGTTACTAACCTTGCATATTTTGCTATTATGAGCTGGAAAGCACAGGGAAACTTTTAGTGTCGGAAGCACTGGTAGCTTTCTCATACTTGCAATTCTGATTTTGATTATCTGATTATAGCATTTTCTGACATGAACAGCTTCCAAGATACTGATTCCAGGATCACTCACACTCACTTTGTTTTATCAACGTGAGTAATCCCATGATGTTCAGTGCAGTTACTTCCATTCATAAGGACACACAACTAGTAAGTGACTGTAGGATCAGGGCCTTTGGGTTGTGAATAGTCATTGGATTCTCTGTCATTAACAAGTCATTGATAAACTGCAGTTTCCTTCACATCTGACAGAGGGCTGCTAAGGTACATATATATCACTGACATTTTTCTGTTACAACTTTTTAAAATGCAGAATCTGATTCAAAAGGCAATCAATAGCAATCCAGTTGCAAGCACCTCTAATGAAGCGCAGCAGAAACAATTTCGTGTTAGATTTTCACCTAAAAAGGTCTCACAAAAACTATTTCTCAGCTCCATTTTATCTGCTCAAATAGAAGATCAAGGTGTTTATTTATCCCAGGCTCTGAGCCGGGGAAGATGCACACAGGCACTCAACCTCACACACAGCAAGAAACTCCACTGGGTTGCATAGGTCATTTCTTTGCATAAAGTTATTGCTGTCATAGACTGTCCTACTCACATCTATACTTCAAGTATGTATTTCTACTATTCTGATTATTATAATTAATTATAGGTGAAATGAAAATTATAACTATAAATTCTTAAGAGTATTTCCAAAAGGAATTTTAAAAACATTTTTTAAAATTGAAAGCCTCTGCTAGGAAACCATGCTGATCTATCTGCTATATTTTTAACTCATGTTTGTGAATAATGATGGATTGCTAGCAGTGATATGGGTCAAGTCTAGTGCAAACTTTTCTACACCGCTCTGACCATGCACAGCAGCTCTCACTGTTCCCTGACTCCTAATCCATCCTCAGCAAAGTCTTGAAGTCACAGTAGATTCATATTTTGTCAAATATTGAAGAATTTCATTAATTAGAAATACTCTTCCTTCTGCTGTGGGAGCTAAAGATAAAGGCAGAATGTATCCTAGCACATCAGTTGACTGAGCCTGTTTTAGCTTTTCTTTCTTGAATAAATTTTCCAAACACGCTTAGAATTATAGAATCATTAAGATCATCAAGTCCACCCATTAACCTAAGACTTCCAAGTCCACCACTAAACCACGTCCCCAAGTGTCACATCTACACATCTTTTAAATACCTCCAGGGATTGTCAATACTCAGTCACTTCCCTGGGTGGCCTGTTCCAATGCTCGACAAACCTTTTGGCAAAGAAATTTTTCCTAATATCCAATCTAAAGCTCTCCTGGCACAACTTGAGGCCATTTCTGCTCATCCTATCACTTGTTACTTGGGAAAAGAGACTGACACCCACCTCACTACAACCTCCTTGGAGAGAACGATAAGGTCTCCCCTGAGCCTCCTCCTCTCCAGGCTAAACCACCCCAGTTCCCTCAGCCGCTCCTCACAGGATTTGTGCTCTAAACCCTTCACCAGCTTTGCTGCCCTTCTCTGGATGCGCTCCAGCACCTCAGTGTCTGTCTTGCAGTGAGGGGCCCCAAACTGAACACAGTATTCGATGTGCAGCCTCACCAGGGCTGAGTACAGGGGGACGATCCCTTCCCTAGTCCTGCTGGCCACACTATTGCTGACACAAGCCAGGGTGCCACTGGCCCTCTTGGCCACCTGGGCACACTGCTGGCTCGTATTCAGCCAGCTGTCAGCCAACACCCCCAGGTCCTTTTCCGCTGGGCAGCTCTCCAGCCGCTCTGCCCCAAGCCTGTAGCGTTGCAGGGGGTTGTTGTGACCCAGGTGCAGGACCCGGCACTTGCTCTTGTTGAACCTCATACAATTGGCCTCGGCCCATCGATCCAGCCAGTCCAGATCCCTCTGTAGATCCTTCCTTCTCTCGAGCAGATCAACACTCCCGCCCAACTTGGTGTAGTCTGCAAACTTACTGAGGGTGCACCTGATCCCCTCATCCGGATCACTGATAAAGATATTAAACAGAACTGGCCCCAGTGATGAGCCCTGGGGAAAACCACTTGTGACCAGCCACCAACTGGATCCATCTCCATTCACCACAACTCTTTGGGCCCAGCCATCCAGCCAGTTTTTTACCCAGTGAAGAGTGCACCCATCTAAGCCATGAGCAGCCAGTTGCTCCAGGAGAATGCTGTGGGAAATGGTGTCAAAGGCTTTACTAAAATGCAGGCAAACAACTTCCACATTTTTTTCCCTCATTCACTAAGCAGGTTATCTTGTCATAGAAGGAGATCAGGTTAGTCAAACAGGACCTTCCTTTCATAAACCCATGCTGACTGGACCTGATCACCTGGCTGTCCTGTACGTGCAGTGTAATGGCACTCAAGATGAGCTGCTTTATAACCTTCCCGAGCACTGAGGTCCGACTGACAGGCCTGTGGTTCCCCAGATCCTCCTTCCAGCCATTTCTGAAGGTGGGCGTCACATTTTCTAACCTCCTGTCAACTGGAACCTCCCCAGTTAGCCAGGACTGCTGATAAATGATTGGAAATGGCTGGGTGAGCACTTCTGCCAGCTCCCTCAGTACCCTGGGCTGGATCCCATCTGGCCCCATAGACTGGTGTGTGTCTAAGTGATGTAGCAGCTCACTAATTATTTCCCTTTGGATTATGGGGGCTTCATTCTGCTCCTCATCCTTGTCTTCCAGCTCAGGGGGCTGGGTACCCAGAAAACAACTGTTCTTACTATTAAAGACTGAGGCAAAGATGGCATTAAATACCTCAGCCTTTTCTTCATCCTTTGTCACTATGCTTCTCCCCGCATCCAAAAAAGGATGGAGATTCTCCTTAGGCCTCCTTTTGCTGCTAATATATTAATAGAGACATTTTTTATTGATTTACTGTAGGAGCCAGATTAAGTTCTAGCTGGACTCTGGCCCTTCTACTTTCCTTCCTGCATAACCTCATGACATCCTTGTAGTCCTCCTGAGTTGCCTGCCCCTTCTTCCAAAGGTCATAAACTCGCTATTTCTTTCCTGAGTTCCAGCCAAAGCTCTCTGTTCAGCCAGGTCGGTCTTCTTCCCTGCCAGCTCATCTTTTGGCACATGGGGATGGCAGGCCCCTGAGCCTTTAGGATTTCCTTCTTGAAGAGTGTCCAGCCTTCCTGGACTCCTTTGCCCTTCAGGACTGCCTCCCAAGGGACTCTGTCAACCAGGCCCCTAAACAAGCCAGAGTCTGCCCTCCAGAAGTCCAAAGTGGCAGTTCTGGTGACCCCCTTCCTTACTTCTCCAAGAACTGAAAACTCTTTCGATTTGTGATCTCTGTGCTCAAGACGGCCTCCAACCACCACATCACCCACAAGTCCTTCTCTGTTCACAACAGGTCCTATGGGGCGCTCACTCACCAGATATGTCAGGAAGTTATCTTCCACACACTCTTAGACTGCATCCTCTCTGATGTATTATATTTCCAGCAGACATCTGGTAAGTTGAAGTCCCCCACGAGAACAAGGGGGATTGTGAGACTTCTCCCAGCTGCTTACAGAATATTTCATCTGGCTCTTCATCTCGGTTGGGTGGTCTGTAACATACTCCCACCATGATATCTGCCTTCTTGGTTTTCCCCCCGATTCTTAGCCATAAACACTCAACCCTATGTCACCATCATTAAACTATAGACAATCAAACACTCCCTAACATACAGGCTATTTACATCATAATTCTCTGCAATCCAAGCCATCCTATTCAGAACACAACTCACAAGGAACAGTTAGCAGTGATTTTTTCACTTGCCTTCTAAAATATGATTATTACTTTCTGGTTTTAGGTGCTTGTGAACATCTAATGATCCTTGAAAACCAATGTGATTCCTATGTTCAGATACACAAACTAGAAGAAGAGGAAGGAATAAAACCACGCAATAATTTCCTCAACAAAAGTATGAAAAAAAACAATAAGCATACACTGATGTAAACTGGCTCATATCTCCTGCAAGCCAACTGAAAATCCATTATCTTTGCTCATAAAGTAGATTCGTACACTTGACTTTCACTTCTTAGAATCAATTAATTCAGATTAAGGGATACTGCTACATATGCAATTCTAATCCAAACTGCTATTCCTAATTGGTAACACTTACTTTATTAAGCCCTAGACTTTAAATAGGTCTGTGGTATAGAAGTACCAAAATGCTCCAGATGAGCTACTTGTTTGGTACCTGATCTAATTCCAGATAAAAAATGTGTTTGATACTAATTTTATTTTCAAAAGAAAATGGAGAACATCAACATAAATCACGCTGAAATCATAGTATTGGCTCAAAAATTGTGGTTTTCAATTTTTGCGGGTTTTTAAATATATTTTATTTCCAAGGTTTTCTGTAATACCATAAAAGATAACATTGTTTTAGTTGAAAATCTTGTACCATCTAGAAGCTGTATGTTAAAAAGAAGTCCAGCATTCTGAGGGTTGGCAGGGTTACAACGGGATCCAAGAACTCCATCTCCCTTGTGGAAAAGCCAGCAAGAGACTAAAGCCCAAAGTTTCTGAATTCATACCCCCAACTCACCACTAAAACTATCACAGAAACTGTTAATTTATGTGGCAGCCAGGTAATGAAGGACTGTTTTATCCCAGCTGGTCCTCCCAGACCCTGAAAAGCCTCACAATCACTCCCAAGCCATATCTCAGCATACTGGGAACTATTATCAGCACTGCCATGGAGCCTCCTTCCTTAATTTTAAGGTCAAATGCTTTTGGACCAGGTCACTCAAGAGAACAGAGTCCTCACCATCAGTTCATACGCCTCTGGTGCCAAGAACATCAAGTGAGGTGTGTGGTTGCTCTCCTGTTCTGAGCATTCCTCTGAGGTGACAGTCTAGGACCAAGAGCCAGCGAATGTCCCTCTTAGAAGTGCACAAAGTGGTATGTTTTCTTACGGCTGACACTGAGAATGAAAAGGAGCACAGAGCCATGCATAAAGGCAGCCCATCTGCTTGGCAATGTTTGCACTGGAATCAGGATCACCGCTGCTCTCGCAGCTTAAGACTGGCAACAGCATCTGGGTTCACAGAAACTGTAAGATGGTAGCAATGCCTGTAAGTAAGAAAGGCTCGCTAACGCCTGCAAACACAACAGATGAGTTCTGTCAAAAAACAAACACCTTTTCAAATATCCAGGAGCAGACTGAGCAACTCTGAGAACCATCCGTCAGGTCAAGTATCCACAAGAAGAAAAGAACCACGCAAAGGCAACTCTCGGCAAGGTTCACGTATCTCCCATTCAGAGAGATGAGTAGCTTGTAGCAGTGGGAGAGTGGGAGCAATCAAATGGCAAGCTCTTACCCTGGTTCTACCGCAAGACAGCACTGGACTTAAAAAGACAGCAGCAGTCATAAATAGGTTTCCAGATGGGAAGTGCCAGGATTCTTATGAAAATGGCTTATTTTTAATACACAGGCTTGCACTGGCTACAGAACAGTAGCAAATCAGAAAAGCAAAATACAGAGGAGAAAAATGAATGATAGATCTCAATTCAAAAAGAAAAATCATTAAATACAGATTTAACAAAAACACTGAGAGAACTCACGTTCATATGGCAAATCTTTCAAATTTATTTTGCAGAACACAGTCAGGAGCAGAAGAAACCCCATTCCCCCAAATTTTCTTTAGAATGAAAACAAAAACCCAGTTGTAGTAAACTGACAGTTAAAAGCAAAAGCCAAAATGAATTGAGCTGCCCTTCTATATACTTTGCAGCCATCAAAAGCTTTCCATTTATTTATCAGTCTTTTCTTCTTCAGCTGAAATTTTGCTTTTCAGCTTTCTTTAATCCTAGCTATCTACATGCCCGTTCTTGAATCTTAATTGCGCTCATCCTACTTTCAACTCACATTTTTGTGTTGCCCTGGAAGAAACATTGCTTACTTAACAAGAAGCGCCACAAAAAGGACTTTTAGCCTATTCTAAAACACTGCATTATTTCTACCGTTTTTTTCGTGACTTGCCTTTACAAACGTCGTTAAAAAAATATATGATGTCCTACGTCAAAGGAAAGCTAGTCCAGCAGAAATTACCACATTCTCTGTGGTTTACACACTTACTTGCATGCATTCACTCACTCATTCGGCGTGATTCTCTGCTGCAGCTTCGTAACTTAAAGGAGGATTCAGTGCTACAAGAATTACCGGGAGTTGGGAGACTTCATCGAACAGGAGGTGAGGCCAAGGAAAGCATGTGGGTGGGTCACATCATGCATGGGGCAGGGAACAGATTTTTTTTTCTGAGCCTCTGCATAGGCTCCTCAGCTAGAAGGTGGGGGCCAGGTTTGAAAGCCTGTCAGAGACCATCAGCTCCGGGGAGTACTGATGAGATGTTCTTGGCACCTGGGGGAGGTCTGCAGCTCATTCTGCTATGCAGAAAGGTTCAGCAGCTGTGGTGTGGGTAGGGTCATTAGTAATGCTGCATTCATGACTCATCTGTGGGCTATTCCCTTAAATACACACACAGAGACAGGAATTTCTGTTTCTCTGGGATCCAAGTTGGTCAGGACCTTCAACATAGAGGTGTGTATTAGTCTGCAAGAAAATTTATCATCTGACCTTGACATGTTTCTTCCACTTTGAGAAAGAGTACTGGTTCCATAGTTCCCTGCTTGTAAGAACATGGAATGCATCTCAGAAGAGAAGCCTTCACAAAAAGCACATTTCCCAGGTTACAACCCAGGCAAACAAAGAATAAGAGAACCTCAGAAGAGAGCTGGTCAACAGAACAAAACCAAACCAAACAGCGGGAGTTTTAGTACAGAAGTGCTTTAACTTGAGCTGAAAACCGAAATCTTCCATCTGCAAAATCCGAATGAAGTACTTCATTAAAAGCCAAGTTTAATTCACACAAAAAAACCTGTAACGCTTTCAAAACAGACCGAGTGCTTTTGTTTTGGGATAAGCTGCGTCTCTCTGGGGCTGCTGGAATATCTCACTGCACTTATCATTTTGATGACTTGTAGACTGGACTATGGGGCTTCTTTTGGACAAAGCATCATCTCAGCAGTAAATACAACCTCCCCACTGGGCACAGAAGCTGCATAGTGGTAACACACCATGAAAGATGCATCTCAGGGCTGGACAGCCTGACTTACTGGGAGACATGGGGGAAGGGATGAATTGCTGTGGTAGCTCAGAAAGTAAAAATTAAAGTTCGGACTTTGGTTAAAGAAAACAATTAATTTGGGAGATGTCAAAATGTTTTATTTCCATCACGAATTTTTAAATGAAATGTTATGAAATTTCTGAATGGGAAGTTTCCGTTCCAGCTACAGTTTTTTGTTGAACTATTGTCTCCACAGAAAGCAAATACTTTTTGCAAAACATTACACAGCACTGAATATTAATTTTTTTACCTTTTTCAGTCACACCAATTTTCTGCTTCTTGAATCAAATTCTATATAAGCTATGCTAGAATAAAGAGAAGCACAATAAAGTCCATCTTCATATTCAATGATACAACATAATAAGATTTGGACTGGTCCATTCTGATGCTTCTTACACTTGAAAAGCAGTGTGTTTATTTCAATATCAATATTACATGCCTAAAATTCACTAGTACTGAATATAAAAGCATGTCTTTTTACAGAAGGGGAAAATTACCTGGTTTATTCTCTATGAAACCCCACAAAAGTAAGAAATGCAAGTCAGGACTGAATTCAAATCCATACATTATTAGACTCACGAGTGTTGCTGTTAATTATCTAAAATATGAATAGTACCTCAAAAATATAGCTCTATTTCTGACCTTTTTTCAAAGACAAGACTTGGAAAATTGTTGTTTTTTTCCTATCCTAACAATGTGGGTTTGGTTCTTTAAAGCTCTGTGTTTTGTGTGTGTGAGTTTTTCTTCCTCTCTTTTAGTAACAGCTGCTTTTTCCCTTGCCTTGCTTTTGAGAACAGGCTATGCAATTTTTAGAAAATAAGCACTGCAAATGAATCATCAAATGATAGTAGTTAAGCTCCAGCCATTGTGGATGCTCCTACTGAGGGGGAGCTCAAGGGTTTACTCAGGCGCTCACAGTGTACGGGGGGACGACCTTTGGTTACGGGCTGTACATGCTCAGGAGGTGCCTCTTCTGCAGGTTAAGAGCGTTGTGCAGAAAAACACGAAGCGCAGGTGAGCGTTGCTCATCGAGTTCACATACTTCTGGTCAACACAAGCTTTGGCAGAGCAATCAAAACCAAAATACCCTCAGGGAAAGGACACTGCCATCTGGAAGAGGCACAGTGAAGTTATCCCCTGGCTCCTCAGGAGCCTTGCAGGAGTGTGAACAGCAAGGTCACCGTTACTTTGGCTAGGATTGCATGAAAGCACTACGTAATGGATTCCTTTCGACCCCGCTAATATCTTCTCATGGAAAGGGGATTGTACGGACTTTCTGCAGCCACAAACCTCTCCTTGTATATTTTACAACCAAATCCCGTATCTGGGTTTAGCTCAGCATAAGCTAACATAGTCTTAAAGTCCTGGTGCATGCAGCAAAGCAAAAAAAAATCTTATTATGGCAGTAAAATCGTGGCTGATGTAAATATATTCAACTTCTCTACTTTCAAACATTTGTAACCTACTGAAAAATACTGTCCTTTGGTCTAAGGATTTCATGTCTTGTCAGTTCAAAAGACTACTTAAAAACAAACAAGCAAAGAATGTTTGCCAGTTACTGTTGATCATCTGGAGTGCTTCGAAAGAAAAATAAAAGAGGAAATAAGTGTAGGAAACATGGATGGTCATAACTTATTATCATTCAGCTTTGAGAAGCCCTCCCTCTCCAACCAGGGGCTAACTTGGCGCTTGAATCATGCTAAACCACTTGGGATTGCACACAGAGATTGCCATGGGAGGAAATCAGCTCTAATATCAGCTCCCAGTGCCATGATTTCGTGATGTCATTTTTTCCTACTTATGTTGAAAAAGTTACATAGGAGGTGCATTGACAGAAACAGAAGCATTTGTTATTTGACAGTGTTGTTGAATAGATGTAAAACTGACAAAACCAAATCATTACTTTTAGCAGTGGCCAGTGTTATCAGGGATGCAATAGTCAAATACCAAAGGAGACAAATTCACGTGGCTGGTAAATAAAACAATGGATGAACTCCCACTTGTTTGAGACTTGGAGCCCTGCAGTGGGAAATGGGATGACTTAGTATTACTCCGATTACGAGTGGGAAATGTGTTCATCCTCGGTCAGGTCACTGAAAAGAACAGAACAATTCCTGGTGTTCAAAATATTCCCTCTTATTGAAACAAGTCACTTTGGGATTAATGCAGGAACAGGCCCTGCGCCATTTGAAAGGGTCTCTGACCATTGCAATCCACGTTCTTAGGACTTTGACCTTCTCTTTGTTGTGTTTTTGTGATATACTACAAATAATTCAAAAAAGCCTCTTGGACATTCATTCATTCCTGGTTTTGTTTTTTTTTCCTCTTTATTATGATTGTCTCCTCCCCCTGCAATATGCTAAGAAATCCAGTCACCACACCTTTGCAGACATGCAGGTATGTATATATTTAGGCATTTATTTCCCTTCTCTGATGCACATGTAAGTTTGATCCTGCCCCAGCGTGTGTGCTGGGTGCTTCATTATTAATAGCTTCACAGGGAACACACTCCAGAGGCAGGGCTGATCCCCTCAAAAGTGACTTCAGTGGAGCTGTATGAATTTGTGAAGCTAAGGATCTACTGCCTAGATTGTGTTACACACTCCTTTTGTATGAGAAGGCACAGATTAGCTGTACTGCTTTGTATTTTGCTGGGAAGCTTTCTGAACTGGGGTAGGGTTTTTTGCTACATTTCTTGATAACTGTTCCATGCATTTTCTTTTAAAAAAGGGAGATTTAAAAATAGAATATTAAAAAACCCAATGGCAACAGAACTATTACCAGTTACAAATGCTGCAGTTTTAGAAGCAACTGCTGTAGATGCTTCTGCTGAGAATATTTGCCAAGTAGAAAAACACCATAGTTAAGAAGTCAGTTAATATAGACACATGGACAACATGGAGCAGAGCCTTATATATCAAATTCCAGCTAACCACCTTAATATCTAATGACATTGATGATTCACAAATAGTATCCAAGTGGGTGTTACCATTTTCCAAAACAAAGTCACATCAAACACTCAGCTCCTGCAAGGTAGGGAAGGATCGTCTTATTTAAAAACAAAAAAAAAACAAAACAAAACAAAAAAAAAAAAAAAAAAAAAAAAGGAAAAAAGGAATAAACTGTAAAAAATAAGCTGTGAAAAAAAAATAGTAAAGGCCTTCCCAAGGTCTGAGCTTCCAGCCTCAATTCTCACATAACATACGCTAACAAATGTTTGATACTCAAGAACTGTGTATGAGTGTATACTGGAGCTTCACTTTCAATGCGCTAACAACATTTAATAACATTCCATAAATTATGTCCCAATTGCTGGTATGTTCTACCCAAACATGAGTAGAAACATGAAGTAAAGCCTAAAGAGCAAAAATGTTCTTAATGAATGTCTAACCCCTTGTTAACAAAAGATGCATTGGACTTAGCCCAGCAAACAGCAAGAGGCCCAGGAAGTTTCACTGCTGTGAGGCTACCAAACGCAAGGAAATGATGAAAGAAACACCTCTTCTTTTGGTTTGAGGCTTTGTGAACAAAGCAATAAATTGTTCTCAATGACTGCATTGTGAGACTACTAGAAAAATGTAGATTGGCCCAGTATCTTGTATTTGTATTAAATGTGTATTGTGTAGCTCGGGATTAAATGAAAATAGATGCATGAAGAGCTAACTACAACAACATGCAAGCTTTGCTGTCATTTCAGTAGAAGTTGATAAAAAGAAAAGCAAGGAAGGGAAAAACACTAACGTGAAAAACCAAGCACCCTTTGCCCCCCTCCCAAAGCCCCATGAGAGTCATCCAACAGGATGCTGGTAATTTTGGGTAAGTGGATCAGATGAAACAAGTTTCTTTGTAGCTTAGAAAAGATAAGCACGTTGGTATCAACAAATTGGGGTGTAAATCATAATACCAATGGGATGACCATTGCTTTTTTCTCTTTGTTAGGCAGGGCCATGGAGAGCCCCCTGAAAAAAAAACATACCAAATTGCAGTATCCTGGACCAACCTTGGTTGGTTTCAGAATAGCTAACTCAGTAGTACTAAAATCGGGTCCTATATCCCCGCACTCCTCCTCTGCATCCTGAGCGAGGCAGTGTGCCGCAGGAGCCGCTGCACCAGTCAATACCTTCCCCTTTCAAATAGCACTGCTCGAGAAAAAGTGAAGTGTTTTGGGCAAACAAAACGGGAGGGAAGCAACAGCCTGCCCACTGATGTCGAAAGGACGATACCCCCGCATCCTGCCCTCTCTGGTAAATCTGCATTTCCCCACCTGCCCAAGGGGGGCAGCCACCCGCCCAGCGCACTGCAGCTCCGCGGTTTCAATCTCCACTGGCATTAGCGTAGTGCATGAACTTAAAGCTTCTGCTCATCTCTGGATAACCGTGACCATCTAGTAGATTTGGCAGCAGCTTTCAGCTCTCCTTCCATTGTGTAATTTCAAGGTCTTGCAAAACACATGTCAGTGTATGTAAGGGAAATTCAGGTTTCAAGGACAAATCTTCTCGACAGCTGAGTAGTAAGATGAGATTGACTCATAGGCATAGTCTGCTGTGAAAGCCAACTTCGTTTTTAAATATTTTTCCTTAGTTTTGAGCATCAAATGGCATAGGGATATGAGACTACCAAGGTTTCTGCTAGTGTTATTTCTCTTTTTTTTTTTTCTCCCAACTCCCATATTTTCCTAAGCCATGTCTTTAATTGGATGTTCAGGCTAATGCGAGAGATGTATTAAAAATACATAAACGGCAGGATCATCAAACAGAGTATATGCGAAATGGTAGGTTTTAGAAACATTCCCTGCTAAAATTTCAACTGTTAAATGTGTTTTGGTAGGCAAAGAAGACTCTGCAGCTTTTTTAAACATGAGGAAATCCAAAGGATTACATCAAATCATGTTACAGACACTGACAGAAACAGGCTTTCAAGCAAAACAGCTGTCATTAAAGCTCCTGTGACTGCTTAGAATACATTGCTGCAGTCTCCTAGAAAACAAAACCATGGGGGAAAAAAAGGGTACCTTTAATCTATACTTTAGCTTCAGAGCAGAGATGCAGCTCCATGTTTCTTCCTTTTCCTACAAATAAACAAAAGCAACATGAACCATTTCTCTACTTGTCATCATCAGCCAGGGCCAAAAAGCCACAATATGGCCTCCAACAAGCATCCTCCTCTCAGCAGTGACCGCAATCCCACACATACTTTCCTAGGACTCCTACGTGTCTGTATTCATTTTATTTAACATCAAGGTCTTCCGGATACAACCAAACTTCCTACCTTCCAAACGTTTGCACTACTTGAAACGAAGACTGAGAGCACTGGGTAAGAAGCCTGGAACAGCACCCGATATCAGTACAGCTGCTAACATGCTGTTGTGTCATTCCTTTCCTCGGGCGCTCACACAAGCTGTCCCTGCACATCTCCTACGGCAACAGCAGCCTGCCACAGCCACCAAGGTTTGTGTTGTTCTGCGTGACAACTAGTGCAAATTATTTACTGAGATAATTTGTATGCTCATACGCCATCCATGGTCAACATGCAGCAGTGGCTGAGATAAAACAGAGCTGCTTAAATCCAAGCACCACTGGCAAGAGGGGAGAGAAGACGCTTGGGCTTGTAGAGGAGGGCGCACACCAGCGTGGCTCTGTGCTGGGGAGGGAGGGAGGCCGGCGTGAGGCTGGGCTGGGCTGGGCTGGCCCTTCTATGGGATCTTTCTGTGGGGAGCTGGCAAGACAAGAAAACAGTTGAGCCCAGGACACGTATAGAGATGATTGAAGGTCACAGAGAACCACCTAGAAGGAAGCGTCACCTCTAAACCAGCCTTTTTGCTGAATTTGTGATTGCCCTCGTGGCCTGAAGGTGATCGACTTTGATCCAATGTTCACGTCATTATATGGCACGGGAAGGAGGGGACAGCTAATGGTTTTTGTACGTTTCGTCTTTCAAAAACACTGTCCAAGCCTGGCGTAATCTACCCTTATGTTAGAAAAACAGGGTCGCCACTTGTATAGTTCTCCATTTTATTGATGGCATAATACTTGCACAGAAATACAGAGAAATACATATGAATGCATTTAAAAGTAGTTTTCACAGGAAATGCAAGACAGATCTAGCTGTACACATCTTAAATGTTCCCTCTTCATATCCTGCCCAGAGAATCAGAGTCATTTACTGGGAAGCACATGCCTTTTCTCTCTGCCCCCCCAAGGTCAGTATCCTCAAAGCCTTTCTTCTAGTCCTTCCATCTGGCTACTTGGTGAACTCCAGAGGCATTTGCATTGACGGCGCAGGACTTAGCACTAGATCTGTCATATATGGTTAAGCCGCTGCTGGGCTAAGCTCCCTTTTTTTATCCTGAGTGGTATTTTCTCTTTGAACTTTAGGAATTTATACAGTGTTTTATCCTTTCAAGTATCTCTACAAATTCTTCATAGGATCTACAGCACAGGCAGGGCCTTTTTATGACAGAAAGACACAGTAGGTTTCCATGCTTTGCAGTCACTGTAATATAGCCCGCTGTTTCACTAAGCCCACTAACATTAGATTAATTATTTGGAACAGAGCTTATGGTAAAGAAGTCGTGGTCGTTTGTTCTGATAGTCAAGCACACCATCAAAAGTCTGATTGCCTACAACAAATCAAGAGAGTTTTATAACGCTCTACTACATGCTTTCATGTGTTGGAAGAAAAAAAATAAAAGCCACAAATTGTGCAGAAGTAATTATCTTTCTGCTAGCTTGTTTTTAAAAGATAGGTAACATTTAAGTGTAAATGCAAATAGCAATGATAATATGGGGCTCCTAGCATATCAGAAATGTAGCATTCCCTGTGGGAATACAGTAGAACATTACAACGGGATAAATGAAATATACTCTTCACCAAAACACAAAAGTATTCTACCTATTCTTCTACCTAAGAAGGGTGACTGGCTAATCCTTGATGCAGAGAAATGTACTAAATAGCTACATTTCAAGTTACTAATCTTGTACAACAGTTATTGTTTATATTTTCTATGCAAAAAAACTTTCATGCAGTTCTCCGTAATAATTTTGGTCTTAATATGACTAGAAGCAGGGGTCAGGAAGGAAAAATTAGCAAAATGCCTTTTAGGGTAGACTGATGCAGTCAGTATTCATGACCACTGACTGCTTTTAAATCTTCTGTATCTATCTAGAGAAACAGGGAGTACGAAAGTAATACCTCTAATATTACAGCATTTGACAGTATGCATCACCTTTCTCTGCAGAGGTTATACAGAGCACGGCGTGATGCAGTTCAACTTCCAATGTGCCTGTCTGCAGGCTTAAAACATACAGCGACTTACTTTCCCCTTTCCAGTGCCAGCACTTAACTGAGGACAAATCTATTCCCACCTCAGCAGACTCAGTAATAAAAAGGAAATCAGTGTCCTGTCCATTGGCATAAACAGATACAGCTTGACCCTGCTACTGCCAACACTGGTCTTCACCCCGTAAAGATCTTCTTGAGTGAGCTCCTCATGTAAGTAGTCCCGTAGGGTCAAATGAGACCCTTTTCCCAAGGAAGCCTTTGAAAGATGAGTCCTGCTCTGTCATGTTAAGAGAAAAGGAACTTAGCTGGAGCACACAGTCATTTTCATTAACACAGTACAGCCCTTCCCATCTGATGATCAGGATGTTTTTTTCTCTTTTCCTCTCCCTCTTTCCTTTCTACTGGTTTCAGGTTTTTTTTCTTTCTTCTTTCTACCCTTCCCTTTTACATCATTTTCCTTTTCCATACCGTTTTTCTCCATCTTGCTTCCCCCTTTTAACAACCCTCCTTCTCCATCCTGTTTTTCTTTCTCTTTGCCCTCTCCAAGTCCTCTGGCGGACTGCACCTGTGTTTTTCTAACAGTCCCACCAGAAGCAGCTGAATGCAGGTGATAAGAAAACTGATAAAAACCACTTGAGACTTAAGGGCTATATTTCCCCTAGCCTGCATAAAGGGGAATGGTAGATGTGGGCGGGCTAAAGACAGGGATTGAAGGAGTCAAAACTTGCAGGATTCCCACATAGGGGATTTAAATTTCTGCAGTTCCCATTAACTAGTGCACACCACCATTAAACTGCTTGTTCTGGTTATTAAAGAAGGGAAAAAATGTGCAGTCACATGATAAACACATCTGAAAAAGTAAAAGAAGAATGAAAAGTTAATAAGTGTGCACACTTAGACATTAGGCTCAGATCAGAACACATCCTTCCATTCAATATTCAGAATGCACCAGGCATACTGTTACCAGTTCCACTAGAGAAGCAAATACTTGCCTCTGAAACCTACACGAGTTTTTAATAATCTTTTGAAGTCAGGGCCCTAAGAAGTTACCTCATTATTCCCCTTTTTCAAAACAGTCCTTTCCTCACACTCAGTTTGGACTCCTTGCCAGGTGGGTCAGCCCCCACCAAAAGCTTGGTCCTATGCTTTAAGCCAAAACGTACGCCCTAGGCTTGCTGGCCCATTTAACATGCTGACTTGCAAAATTTCTCTGCACTCTGTGTGTGCTTAGAAGCCAGTGACCACAGTACTCGACCTGGGCAACATCCAGGCAGCCTCCCTGTCTTCAGGTTAAGCATAAAGGAATATTACATCTGATAAATATCATTTATTTTCAGAATTTGAGAAAAAAAATTTCTTATCCCACTAATTCCTGCTAATCTAACTTAAGGGTCCTAGAAACAGAAAGCTGAATCTCTGCTTTTATACTGAGGGTACCCAGAGCTGATTACGTATTTGCCAAAAATCACAGATCCTTGGTTTGCCCTATCAGCTCAAGGAAAATCACATCCACAGGCCTTCCAGAATTTTAAGAGGAGCCTGAGGCAATTTCCAGCTGGATATGCAATGCTATTCATCCTGCTATACACTAGTGCTCTCTCCTAGTAAGGAAAGCTGGACCTTCAACCAAGATACCTGCATACTCTGAGACAACAAGGCCAGGCAATTCTCCTGCATCACACTGATACAATTAGGGAAATGGACTCAAGGGAAATTGACTTCTGCAATCAAATCCCTCTGCAGCCAAGTTCAAGTCACTTAACTTTTCTATGTTCCTTCTGTAGAGATGCAACTAATGTTTAGGTCTTCAAAAGACTTACAAGTGTTTAATTACCAAATACTATATAGCCCGCATACACATGTTAGATGACTGCCATCCATGGAAGAGGCTTAGCATTTACTCACTAGCTAACTCACATGAAAAGATTTTGGGAGCTATGACCTATAGAGAAAGTTTTTTTATATTCTGTACTGGTAACTGATTTCCATGCAACTCTTGCTCTTGCTCTAGTGAAGTATTTCATACTTCAGAATGTAATTCAAAACAAAAAGCGTGGCATGCACAGATTTCCACTGACCTCAAGCTGTACTAGTAAACGTGCTGGTAGAATCTGAGCTTGTAGCAAGCTTCAAGCAGTTTGTAGGGGGATTCACTGCAGTAAAGTATCATTTTCCACCTTCCCAGTTGTAGTAACAAGAGTGCCTGGATTCAAAAGGCTAAATACCCTCCTGTGTTTATTACATAATCTGCAAAACTGCAAGCAGAAAGCAACAAGGAAAGCACAGATCCTCCCTCTGAACACTCGGACATGCCCCCCTCCCCAAAAGAAATCCCTTTTCAGGCTCATTGATTTAATACTGAGCCTTTCGCTTTGGCAACTCTTTCCAAATTGCAAAGATCCCTATTTATTATGCCTGTACATACAATTATCTACATCTACACGTATGTATGTGCTTTGCTGGCTGCCCACATTCAGGCCCATCTGCTAGGCTGGCACCCTGCCCACCGAGAACTTGGTTGGTCCATTTTACTAAAGCTTAACTGTCAAGCTGTGATGGGCTTTGGTGGGCAGCCAAGAGCCCTTCTTTCTCCAGGGAGGCAAGCCTCCCAGCGCAACTCAAGTTTGTGTTGCACACCACATGACCACGCTCATTGACACTCATGCCAAAGCAAAGAAGATTTCAAAGAGGAAAGAAAAGAGGAGAGCTGACTGGTACTTCAGACTGTGATCAAGACCTACTTTGTGGCGGTGATTACCATGGACAATGCCTCTGTGGCTGAGCACAGGCCAACCATCATTTAACTTTAACTCTGGCACCAATCAAGTACAACAGCGTAATTGTGAGGAAACTCAATAGATGTAAATAGCCAGTATACAGGGCAATTTGGGGAGGCGTAAGGGCATATACAAATGGCCTACAAAAGGCAGCTCCTTTCACACGTGTACAGACTTGGTAAGGAACTGTATTTGCCCAGGAACCAGCGTTCAAGATCAGACCAACATGTATCAGATCTCCAATGCAGCCCCAATCCTTCCAGAAAGATCATACTACCATCTCGCTCACACTGTTCCCTCTTACATTTCTGATTAAAGATGATCTTCCCTTTTCTCCTTGCACTGTTTCACCTTTAAAGACAGAGGTGGGTCATGGTTTACATTCAGGTTTTAATCTTTTAATGGTGGTAATTACATTCCAGAAAACTTTGTGTTATCTTCTACTTTTCTTTTCCTCCCATCACCTGTGGGGTCAGCCACTAAGAGGCTGCTTTGGGACCACTCCAGTGGCTCTTTCTCCTGGATGAAGCCAGCTCAGCCATCCTACCCGGTGTCAAGCATGGTGCCACAGTCCCACTTCCCTGCACCAACCAAGATGAACAGTTCAGTGTGGTCTCGCTGTTCAACGGATCCATTCACCCGTAAGTACGACAAGCAAATTTTGGCACTAAATCAGGAGCTCCTCTGTTCCCCAGGAAGGCCCAAGGGCAAAAATTTATCAGGCTTTTATTTACACCGAAGTGGTCAAACTTCACTGTGGAGGAGTTTTACCAGTTAAATGGGCCTCAGCTCACACCTGCCCCACCAGGAATCAGCAATCCGGGGCAACTTCCAGCTGAACTTTCGAAAAGCCATCAATAACGCTGACAGATTTCCTTTCCCCTGTTAATTTTCATCGTGTCAGAGAAATCTTACGTTATGATTCTTACATCACAAAACACTTTATAGAAGTCGTTGTCACATCACATTTTAATTGCTGTTACCTCTTTAGACAACAAAGCCAAGGCAGAGCTTGTCAGCACCAAGAGAAAAGAAAATCAAGTATGCTTCTGGAGTTTGAATTTCATTTTAAGCAAAATAAGCAGAGGCATCCAGACCACTACATGAGGAAATTCCACATGAATCTTCTGCTTCATTTTTGTAGATCTCCACCCCTGGCTCTTCTGACATCTCTTCTAGCTAAGAAGATTAAAAAAGTCCAAATCATTTATTTCATTGCTCCTTGGCATCAATCTGGTAGAGGATTTAACTGAAAAGAGCCTTTATTTTTGTACTTTGTACGTTATAGGATGGAATTCTGTTAAGTTGTAATCTCTTTTGAACAATTATAAAAATCTCTGTATTTCTCTTTACAGGCTGTTCTGGCTATACAGAGCATCCTTATACAAATGCAGCCTCTGTACAATAAAAGATACAGCTCAGGATTTCCCTCTGGGTCCTTGTGGCATACACACAGGTATGTGAACTGTCAGTGGTACTTCTCATATTATCAGTATAAATATAGTGGACACAGGAGGAGAAGATGACATCACACAGTTAATATTAAAGGTTTCGAATAGCACACAGGAACAACATAAAGTAATTATATTCCCTAGCAGGAGTTCTGGATATGCTGCAAATAGGTAGTGCAGTTGCAATCTCTTTCTCTTTTCACTGTGAGGAAGAAAATACAGCAGGGCTGGATTTATGTCATCATAAATGAGAGAAGAATTTAACCCCATGAATTTCAGTCCTGGCTATCTTAAGTTGTGGGGCAAAACCCTGGCTCTACTGAAGTCAATAGAAAAATGCTATTGATTTCCAGAGGGCATGATATCACCTTGCAACTTCACAATCCAAACGATAAGTATTTGAAGGCTTTTCTTAGATCTCCATCTCTCTAGATTTGAGCTGGGTTTCTCTGGAGATTTCCAGTTCTGGTATTGCTTTCTTCATCAGTGCAACTAGTCTCAGGCTTGTTGACCTCTACACCAGGACACAAAGACCACTGAAATTTCCAAGTTTGTGCAAGTGGCTTTGCATTTCATCTCAGTTGCTGCGACTGCTAAACCCTCTGCTCCCTGCGCTGATTTCTCCACATGTAACATTCTAGGTATCTATACATCTAGAGAATACAAGAGGTATACCTGATAACCTAAAAAACAAATCAAGTATTTATGCCTTAATTGGAATTGGTATGATTTAGATCTAAATTGGCACATCTTTCCTGCACGTTTTCCAGTATGTCTTTGTTGCAACAGTTCCACAATTTAAGGCAATGTGAGAAGACAGAAGCTTTTCTTGCAAGACCATTAACATATACACCCCACCCCAAACCCAACGCTAACGTCTGTGGTGGTCACAAAATGGTGACTGGTTATATTCACGAGATGTAAAAATATACAGATCAATAATATTCTGTTACACATTTCACATAAAAACCTCACGCATTTTTTTTCCAAAGCTTTCTAGTAGCTTTTGTAATGAAGTAGGAGAGGAAGCCACTGCATTACACTCTTCCAGACAATTCTGTCTGCCCCCCACACAATTGCCCCTGCCAGCACCCCTCCCTATTTTCAGCAAAAGTGTCATTCTTGTGATGTTTATGAAAGTGGACAGCGTTTTGAGCATCTGTTCCCAGATGATTATAAATCAAGGAACTTTCATGCTCTGTTAGCTTCAGAAGATGGTGTTATTAATGATCCCTATTCAAGGAAGTTCAGAGTAAGTATCTAAGTGAAGACATCTCTGATATAAGTCTTTGTTTTGTTTCTGAAAACAGCTGAGTGAGCAGTCTTCACTCTCACTGTTTAACATATTTCTGAGGCTACCAGCTCTAAGAAATTTCAATTATTTTCATTAGCTTCGCAATAGCATCAGCTTCCTGTAGAATCAGAAACAACACTGACATTCCACAGCCACACTCATAAAAGTCATTTGGTGTAGACAAATATTGAGGTCTATGAAGATGCAATGCTGCTCTTACTCCTCTACTCGTTATCCAGTTTCAGAAGTCTGAAAAAGCTGGTGCAAATCTACAGTGCAGAAAGTGAAAATGTAAGTATTAGGTCGTACCGCTATTGGATTTGAAATGATACAAGAAATGAATGCATATGGCCTGGCAGAGCGGATTTGTTCAGCAAGTTGATACACCACAATTTCCCACATGATCCTAACCAGCGGTCTTTCATCTCAACAGAAGCTGAACCAACTCTGCAAAGTAGAGGCATCCCAGAGTCGGAGGACTGAATGAGTTTTCTGCCTGCTAGTTACTTGCCTCGGTGCACAATGAATGCAATACACCCCGTGTGTGAATACCACATAATACCAAATTTAAAGGTAAGAGGTCTGACTCATCTCTCCATTGCACCAATTTTGTGCCTACAGGGCTCCATGTTCTTCCATGGTGACTCAGTCCCAAAACTCCCCTCTCTCCAGGAAAAACATGACAAGTCATGCAGTACATGTCAGACTTACCCATCAACTATAATCCCCATTTGCACGGTAAAACTAATTGGAATGTAACATTCCATACCACTTACATTTTGTTGTTATGCCTAGAGATAGGAACATATATAATTAATGTAAAGAGCAGCAGTTTAACACACAATCATTAGAATTAACCCTGTGACACCTGGCAACACACTTAAGGAGCCCTGTTTAAGAAAACAGTCCCTGCCAAACGTTAATAGTGTGAATATGTGCATGCTAAGATTAACAGCACAGAATTAAGAAGGAGATTAGCCACTGGAACAAAAAGTTTCTCCAGAACAGTTCTCATTTCAAGATTACTGCCTTCACTTTCCTAACCCAAAGCTGCTGAAACAGAATAAAGAAACTTTTTGGACAACTGTAAGATAGGCATTGACTGCTTCTTCTGAAAGGACATGCTGTGTTTATGACAGCTATTTTTGGCTTTCAGCTATACAAATATAAAACACCATGAGGCCGATTTTCTTCTCACAGTTTCATGTCAGTATATATTCATTGATTTCACTGCAATTATATCTGATTATTTGCCTGGCATGGAAGTTTGACAGATCAGTGCTGACCCTTGTAGGCAATTCTGAATAGACTTACACTGGGCAAAATGGGTAGGAGGAGATAATCTATTCTACACTCTCTGACAGCATTCAACTGTATAAATCAAGGAAATCATTAATAAAGGACTAAATCTTCAAAAGCTAAACAAAACAAAACAAAAAAAATCCATCCTTTGCCTTCCTCTAAACCTTAATAGATTGCTATCTAGCAGTCTACCAAAACATACTTTGTGCTTTTTCCTGTTTTTTCAGTTGTGGGATCAGTAAGTTACCCTAGCACGCAGAGATCACTGCCACACGTTTGTTTTGGGGACTGGGTCCTGAGGTACTGACCAGAGAGAGCTGAATCTACCATGGTTAAGCCTGCACATTTTAGCTACCCTGGGCATCGGTGCACACAACCAGTAACACACCAAAAACTGCCTTGTGGAAATTACTATATACCATTGGGGAGCCACATATCCTGAGCATTACATGCATGAAATATCCACTTGCCCCTGATCACAGTGTGCACACATGTGTAATTTTATATTTACTTCTACCACTGAAAAACTGTAGCACCTCATTCTGATTACAGTTGTATCTCATTGAGAGGTCAGGTAAGGAGCTGATGGTTTATGTGTGATTTTTTATAGGAAGGAAACATCTATTTTTAGGCATTCAGTTCTCTGAATTTTAACTTTGTGTTGTGATAAAGAAAAAACTAAATCCACATAAAACCACAAAAACCTCTAGTGCATTAAATGCAAACTTTGAATAAATACAGGAACTTGACTGGTGACTGCAACAGGAGGCTGAAACCCAAAAACGTGTCAGTAGGATCATTCTCTTCTGAGGAGCAATGTAAAGACATAAACTTAAAATAGTCACGCATTGGCTTTTATCTCATGCTCACTTACCGTTTGACAACCAGATACCAGCATGACTTAAAAATCTAGCACTCACTACGCTCTAGTTGCCTTCGTTTTACTAGTGGACTATGTGTCCAGTCATGTGCACACTCATTGGTGTGAGAGACAACCTGGCGTTCGGGTAAAAGTTAAGGAAAACAGCTCTGTAGTTATGATAGGGTTAAAGCTCAGAACCCGTGCCTTTACCCCTCCAATATTATACAACTACTTGTATACCCCAACAACATGAGACGGAGCAGAGGTACGGACGGCGTTTGGAAGTGAGCAGTAAGTTACAAAACTTCAAACACAACACAATATATTGAATGTCTACAAGCACCAAGTTTGCAACAGTGCTTCTTGCTTGGTGAACCTCTCATACTGTCATCCTCCGGGTCACCAGCAACTGTTGAGGATTATCACACAACAGTGATTCCCACCAACGCTTAAAGTACTACCTAAAACATCGCCCATGCTGGGAAGTGGACCCGGTGGATAAGTATCAGATTCAGCTGACCACTGCAGTCACCAGCGATGTGAAATTTTAGGTGGTAGCTACTCCTCAGCATGCGAGTGTAGCACAAGCTTGCTTGGCTGCAACGACTAAGATTTTCACCGCCGACCACCACAGTTTGCCAACGACTCGGTGAACGCACAGGTAAAGGCAGGGCTGCTGCGTGACGGAGGTGCCATCCAACAAACGTTTCACCCCTTTTTACCTCAGCCGTGAGATGTGGCTGCAGCCGGGGTCTCTGGCAGGAGGGGGCCCGCTGGGTGTCGTCCCCCCTCTCCGGGTCTGGGGGGCCCAAGGACCTGCTGCACGGAGCGGGCTGGGTGGGTCAGTGGGAGGCAGCCCGGTCGTGTCGCATGCTTGTGCACACTCACACACACCTGCCAGGGCCGGGAGCGCCTCAGCAGGCAGCGCGAACCCGCCCTGAGGACAAGCGGGAGCGCGGTACGACCCCACCGGGGGCGGCCTCGGCGGGGTGGGGAAGGCGCAGGGGGGGGTGTGTGTGTGTGGGGGGTCCTCCTCACCCCGCCGAGGCCGCCCCCCATCCCCGAACACAGGCACCCCGCGGCGCTGAAGGGGGGGAAACCCCAAGCTCCCCCCCCCGCCCGCTGCCCCACACAGGTCAACGGCAACAGGCGGCGGCGCACCCACCCCCCCCCCCCCACACTCAGCCCCGCACCATGCACCCGCTGCCCCGGCCGGGATCGCTACCTCAGGAAGGCTCTGTGGGCTCCCGCCGCCGCCGCTCAGCTGATATTTACCTGTGAGGTAATACACGCTCCGTAAGGTCACCGTGCACCCGCCGGCACACGGTGCCAGGCGGGAGGGACGCCGGGAGCGGGAGTTGCTGCTTGTCCTCCTCCTCCTCCTCCTCCGCCTCCTCCGCCGCCGCCGCCGCCGCCGCGCACGGAGCGGGGCGGCCGCGCCGCGCAGAGGCAGAGGCGGCCGCTGCCGCTGCAGCTCCTGGCACATGCTGCAGGTGTCAGCGCAGGAGCTGCCCCGCCGCCCGCCCGCCGCGCCCGCCCCTTCCCGCCCTGCGCATGCGCCGCCGCCCCACCGCGCCGGCGCGGCGCTGCTGCGCATGCGCTCTCCTCCCCGCGAAGCCGACGCGAAGCCGTTGCCCGGCGCTGGCGCTCCCCCCCCCCCCCGCCCCCGTCGGGGGACGCTTCCCCGCCAGCACCGCCGCGCGCGCGAGGAGGGGGGGGGAGGCGGCAGGAGGGATGACGTAGTGGGGTGTGGGGCAGGGGCGAGGCCAGGCGGCGGGACGGAGCCGTGGGGCGGCATATCCGCCCCCCGAACCCCCCGGTGGGGCGCGGTTCTGTGAGGGGATGTGTGCACGACCCCCCCCCTTTCCCTCCCGGGGTGGCGGGCGGGCTGGGGGAGCGGCGGGGCGGGCGAGCGGGAGGGATGATGTCATCCTCTTCTCGCGGGGCGGGGCGGGGCGGGGCCGGGGCTTCTCCCGGGGTGGGAGTGGACGGGGCGCGGCGCGGTGGCGGCGACCCCCCCCCCCTTACATACACACACACACGCACGCACACACACACTTCTCCCGTCACCCCCCCCCGCCATATCCCCTGGGGGCGAGGCACGTTTTGAGCCTCTCCCGGTGTTGCCCCGGGCGGGGTCGGTCCGGGCGTGGGGGGGACGGACAGACAGACGAATACGGGGAGGTCGGTCCGGCCGTGCCACGGCGGGGAGAAGCCCCCCACACCCCCCAAGCACGGGCGGTGCTCTCCCCAGCCGTGTTTCGTTACACGGAGGGAGCCTCCCCCCCCCCCCCCCCCCCCCCCCCCCAGCCCGCAACTTTTGCACCGTCACAGCCAGCGCAGTGACGTATTGGGGAAAGAACATGGGATTTCAGGCACGGTTGACAGCTTTTCGTCCCGGTTTGGGGTCTGCAGGTGCGAGCGGTACGTGCTCGGTGGTACCGTGGGTGGCTGCTGAGGCGCGGGGGGTGGCGTGGGGGCGGGTAGGAGCCTTCCCTGCACAATAGGTAGCCCGGCTATAGAAAGTGATGAACAACAAAAGCTGCTGCTGATCCTGCGGTTCTCAAAATTAGCACATTTCGGTTTGGTGAGGGAATTGAATTCTCTCTAGTGCTAAAGTTCTGTGACCCACTTTTATTTTTTTTCCCAGCTCTGGACAGATAAACCACAGGGATTAACCGTGTAGGCTCAAGGCACAGGTACCCGAGAATAAAATTCAGCACGTTTCAGAGAAGCAGCGTCATGTTTCCTTTCATCCGTCATGTATTACCTGAAAATAAGACACTTTTTTTTTTTTTGGTTGCATTAGAAATGCAGTGCACAGTCTTTAAAACGGCACAACGTGGAAGTGGGGTGTTTTGGTTTTTTTTTTTTTCTGTTTGGCTTTCATGGATTTTCCCATACACTTACGAAAGCGATTAACAATATGTGTAGCTTTAGCTGCAATATTTCACCTTGAACTTGAATAACATTTAAGGGTCTGGGTCCTGCTCGTTACATGGTGTCAGGAGGGCTGAGGGCTCTTGGGGTGCTGCCACATTGGTCTGGTGTCAAGGTTGATGCTCTTACAGATCCGAAAACAACATGAGGAGACCCCAGCTCTGACTGGAGAAAAGCAGAAGAGTGAAAAAGGGAGAGATTTGATCATGCTGGAGGCTCAAATATGCCTTGATAGATAGCTAGGGTGTTACACGATCCAACTGCGTGCAAATATATAAAAATCTAATCTCATTTAAAAAGCAGTCTGAGGGGGTTGAGCTCAGCATTGGACAGACAGCGCTGGATCCTCACACCAGTGCCCTGTTACACCATTTTGCAGTTACTGGCCTCCTTACACTGCTGAAGCAGTGGGAAAGAGGTGAGAAGAGGATGAGAATGCCATTCAGGCATAGCAGATACCACAGAGAGTGGCCTGATGGTACCCTCTGGCTTGGTAAAATGCACTGGGAACGTGGGAGGGATAGAGTGCATAAGAGGTGACAGAACAGCTGAAGTAAAGTGTGAGGTCATGGAGGACACAAAGATTGAAATGGAAGCTTGAAATTAGGTACAGTGGGTGATGGGAAGCCAGCAGGGAAGCCTGTGTGTCTGCAGATGCTATCAGTTATGGAGGTTGGTTATTATTACCAGAGTATAGTAGGAAAACAAGGGGGAAAGGCGGTGTCACAGAGGATGAAGTGAGTGAGCCTGCAACAAGGGATTCTGCCATTGTAATGATGAGGTAAGGGCAGACTTGCGTTTCAACAGGGACATTTAGGTGACAGTAACAGTACTGAGAGAAGGGTGACATAAAGGAGATCAGACCATAGGAGAACCTGTTCTTAAAATCTGTTTCTAGCTCACAAGAGAATATACCAAGAGATGATGCTGAGTAGAGATCCAGTAAAGATGCTAATGGTGCTGAGGGTGTTCATAGCTCTCTGGGCTGCTAACTGGGGGGGCTGCTATAAATTATAGCTTCTGAGGCTTTGATGGGGAGTGTTGCTTCCTTTCTTGAAATTATGGGCTAAATTCATCACTGTTTTAACATGGCACTAAGTTATTTGCATTTATAGGCAGTTTCATCATGATAAACCATATTCTTTCATTCTCTGGAACATGATCTTCCAAGGATAAGTGGCCAAAGGACTCCCCTCTCTATGGGTCATTTACCTGGCTGTGACGGTCTTTGCATGGCAGCAGAGGTAATGTTGTTAAGGGGGATTGAGACTAGAGTTAGCAGGCTGCTTTTCAACAAACTATCGTCACACAGAAAGCAAAATTCCCATAGAAAAGTGCTTTGATTCCTGGCAGAGTACTACAGGAACAGGACGTCAAGGCTTTATGCTGTTCTAGGTTTTGTTAGATCCATTTGCCGATCCTTTATACGTATCTTGGGGAGCAGTTCCTCCAGAAGCGGCCTCTTCATGCTCCTTTATGTGGATGCATTTGGATTACCTCACAAGACAGAAAATACGCGGAAGTTTGTTAGCTTCACCTGGGCTTGTCATCTCAACACTAGTCAAACGCAAACATTAATTAGATTAAAGGGTCGTTCCAGCCAGGTGTAAGGTCAAGATCCTAATTACAAGGCTGGAAACCGAGAATGACCAGGAGTCATTTAAACATGAAATGTAATTCTAGGCCAAACTTAACAATAGGTTCTTCCTTAGCTGCCCTATTATCTTTCACCCTGAATTTTTAAGATGTCTCATCCATAAAAAAACACATGAATCTAATGTGCTCCTTTACTGTGTGGCTTGTCTTGTTCCCTTCCAGCACAAGAGAAGTGTCTCGGCTGCAGTTTTGTTTGAAGCTCAAAGTAGTTCCTGCACTCCTGACCCTCCTTTCTGTTGCACCTTCTAAGCAAGCTGTCCTATCACACATTGACCAGCTCTTCTTTCCAGCCAGCAATTCATGAAGAAATTTGCAGACCCTTTACTGGCTTTCCTACATTTTACATTTAATAACATGAAAAACGATGTGCTCTGTAACAGTCCTCTCAAGTTTTCCATACATAGCTGATTTCCTCTTCGGTAATGTAAATGGCGCTTTAACAATGAAGATGACAGACATGATAATGGCACATTTTGACCAAGCAGCCCTCCCACCATTTGGTGTCAGCTTCTGGGGTTCCTAATCTGACATCCCCCCCATTGCTGAAGAATGAGAGATCACACCTCCTACATTAACTCTACACTAAGAGAGTGTGAGGAGAGCAGGAATCACACTAGATAGTGCTGATCTTAATGTCACCGTTAACAAATCTAATCTTTCCCTAGTTCATCTATCACTGTGCCAACTAGGCATCATTTTGTATGATTAAGTGCCTGTAAAATCAAATAATAAACTGAATTTGTTCCATTTGGGTACATTAGCCAAACTGGACTTTTGGATACATCATCATTACTATGATCTTTAGCTTGTCGGAAATGCCAGAATACAGATAATAACAGTAAAAATACTGACACTGTATGTTAGTGGTTTCCTTGACTCATTACAGGACAGAGAATAAAGTCCATACTTCACTCTGGGAAAATGCAGCGCTTAACACTGAGATGTCACAGAAAGAAATAGGATTTCTGCTATATAGAAATAAAAAATTTCAGTGGGTAATATGTTGGCAGTGAACTACAAAACACTTTGTACACCATGTTACTGTAATTTTTTCATTAATAATTTTATTTACTCCTTAGAAGAAGGAAACAGTGTTGATTGTTTAGCACCAGATTACGTGTGTAACTCTGTGCTTTCTTAATGACCTCGAAGTTAGAATTGTGATTAAGTCTGTTACTAAATTGTTAGCTTTGTGGTAGCTGCGTGAGTTTTATTCAGAATGTGATGGCAGTCCCAGAGAGGTTGTGCTGTACCAGGAATACATTGCAACAGACATTTATTTGCTTGCAAAATGAGGGGACTGTTCACATCTAACTCTTCCAAAGCACCTTCTGAGAGTAGCACTTATCCTACTCCAAGAGGAGTTTAAACCCTTTTTAATGGCAAGTGTTACTAGCCATTACTTGTAACCAGTGAGACCAAGAGACGTCTGCATTCCCTTGGTTTAAAGCTGCCGTTGTGTGACTGCTTCTCCGATGAGCTCCGAGGGGCCCTCACCCTCGCCCTACAAGTCCAGCCTGTCTACCAGAGAAAATAATGGGCTTGAAGGGAATCTGAGAGGAGCACAGCTGTTTTGGAGAGAAAGATGGACAAATGCATACCACGGGAGGCTGTGAGGAGGCAGAGTGATTTTTCACCAAACTATGTTCTTTCAAACAATCAGATTTCAGGTTGTCTGACAGGCTGAAACAGTAAAGGTCACTGGTTACACTAGGAAAAGATTTAATTCCCTTTTAGTTTTTATCTTCCATAAACAATACACTCTAGCAGTCGCAGTCATCTTTGGAGAGAGTGAAAAAGTTGTGCTACACAATTATTGTCAGCCGGTATATTCAAGTTTATGACTTATTTGCATTAATGTAGTGTATGGTGTATTACTGTGCTGTTGTGCTCTACATCTTGCAAATGCAAAAGCTTTAGCTTTAAAGAGTTTGGAAGCTGGATATTGTAGTGATGCTTTGGAGCAATCTAGGGCTTTACAGAGACTTTAATTTCGTTAGCACATTTCTGCTGTCTGTGCCAAACAGCTAAATAGTATGCAGCATTTTAAAATGGAAAGTGAAGTTAAACATGTACCATCAGGACCTCTCCCCATACTGAGGGAAGTCAGTGGTTCATCTGTGGAGGTAATGTGAGGCTGCTGCAAGAATGTGGGATGGGGATTTGGCAACCCCTTTTCACTTCCCAACCCAGTCTGAGTTGAGTGTTACCCTTGGCACAGCCCTTTCCTTTCTGTTCCTTCACCTGCAAAAAGAAAGGGTGGGGTCCCTTGTAAATGCTTTAAGATCTGCAAAGGAAAAATGGGAGCTATCCTTATGGCAACTAGGTGTATCCATACCCACCATTTCAAACAGTTACAAGGAAAGTTCTTTATGGAAGCAGACACTCAAAGCAACAGTGGCCCGCACATCAAATATGGGCACGTGCAGGGTGTGAATATGGAGTTGTACAATCTTGAGAGGATAACATGGCCATAAATTAATCCACTGTTGGCTCTAAAGAAGCCAAAGTTGCTTTGTTGGTTGTGTACACACTATGTTGCATGACAGGGAGCTACTGTGTGACTGCAGAGTCTTCTGTCCTTGTGAATGCAATGAGCCCTGGCACGGTAGAAATACCCTACTGCACTGCCAGGTTCACCTTGTAAAATAAACAACACTGGGACCACACAAAAGCAACTGTACAGAAAGGGATACAGGGACAAAGGGTGCCTGAATAGAAGGACACAGAAAGGCACAAAAAGAGCCACATGGGACAAATTGTAATGGTGAGTTTGAAAAGATGTTAGAAACGGCGGAAGGCTGAAGGAAGGTCTGCTGCTCAGTGGGGAACGAGAAGAAAAGCAGGTGACACCAAGATTGACATATTTGATGGGTTTTAGTCACAGACAAAGTGCTGGTACCCAGAGGCCTAGCATGCTTCATTTTAACAGGTGTGTAGAAAAGTCCAAAGTCAAGGACAGAATATGTTTTAAACATTTAGGAGATGCAGATACACTGAAATCAGCCAGGCCTGCTGAGCTCTACCCTAGCAAATTTAAAGCACTGGAGCAGGCTTAGAAGCGCTAACAATAATCTTTGACAGCTGCCAGAAGAAAAATCCCAGTGGATAAACATAGGACTGTCATTAAAAAGGAGCAAATGATGACAATAGGGACTTTCAGGGCAGTCATGCTAGGACGGTCATTGAGAAACATTTTAAAACAAATACAGTTTATTCCTAAACATGTAGAATATAGTCAGGCAACAGAGACTTTTGAAGAACAAATCTTGTTAAATGGATCTAATCTTTAGGACAAGCAGCCTAGTGCCATAGGCACCAACTCCTGTTGCTGCTGGTGACGTGATGTCTTCGGGAGGCATGCAGGAGGTGCCTTACTTTTTCCTTCTGTTATGGAAACTTCATGCCCATAAACCACTTCATGTCTGCAGAAATCCATCCCTTTCTGTAGGTGCTGGATTTACTGGGCAAGTGCTTCAAAGATCCTGGATACTGGTGAATCCCTCCCTACCCTCTGACCATGTCTGGTCAGCTGGAGCCCTGCTTCTGTGCTGTTGGGACAAGGTAATTTACTGCCTACATAGGTAAGGCAGATACCTGGCAGTTGGGTATGGGCTACAAGCACTAACTTGGAGGATACAGTCCATAAGATATGTACGTTGGGCATCCCTGACCTAGCTGGTATATAGTAAGCATCAGATGTGAGTAAGGCTTTTTAAAAGCTCTTGATGTAGTCCCGTGTGATGTTGTTATGTGCTGAACTAATAAAAAAGAGGCCAGGCTAAAATCACTCTGCAGTCTGGCAGGTGTGCAAGTGGTTGAAATACCACTTGTCCAGAGTAATTACCAGTGATTCATTGTCAAACTAGGGGAATGTTGTAAGTGAGGTCCCACAAGGGTCTGTCTGGGGTCAGTTTTACTCAATGCTTCCATTAATGACTTGGATGAGAGTAATGATTTATACAGAGAGTAAAATTTGTGGATGACATCAAGATGGAAGGGTTTGTGAACGCTTTGGCGAACAGGATTAGAATTTAAAATAATCCTGCTTCACTGGTGAAATGCTCTGAAATCAATAAGATCGAATTCAATAGAGAATGCAAAAGACTCCTCTTAGAGGGGAGAAGTCAAATGCAGAGGTGCGAAGTGGAGAACAGCTGGCTAGGCAGTGGTACTGGAGGCAAGGCTCTGGGTTCTACGGTCAATCATGAACCCAGGATTAGTTAATAGTATAATGCTGCTGAAAAAAACATTTGCCCCTGCAATGACTTTACTGCCCCATAAGCTGAACAAATGTAATTCTGGTGAATAAAAGGATAATCACTCTGTGCTACTCAGCACTAATTACTGGGGTTGTGCACTCAGTTTGGAATACTCTAAGAACAAAATAAAGCAAGAATGACTAGAGGGGAGGAAAAGGAGTGATGAAATTTATTTAATTTAGAAAAAAGGGAAACTGAGTGATGACCTGGTAGCATTCTTTACCCGGGTAAAAGACTTGCAGAGAAACTCAAGTCTTCTTGTCTTGATGAGTAAGATGAGAATTAATTTGCAGCAAGAGAAATATATGTTAGATCATCATTTTCCCAGCATATCTCAGCATTTGAAGAGATTTCTTAAAGCATTCCCATTGTGGAAGTTTTAGAAGAATAAGACAGACAAACTCCTTTCAGGAATATGCTACATAGTGTTGATTCTTTCTCACAGGAGGTAGGACCTTTGTGTTTCGTCCAACCTTATGTATCCATTATTTTTGTCTAGCAGCTTAAATTACAAGAGATAGCAAAATTCTTAACAATCTAACTCCGCAATTCAGTATGTAGTTGATACCAATCAAGTAATTCCGAGCTCTTGCAAAATAGTGGTGCACAGAGCCAAAAAACTAATATAATATTTTGTTACGGCACAGTTTGTTCTACTAAGGGTCTCAGTCCTAAGAATCTTCACAAATGTCTTTGTACAATTACATTACCTTTACTCAGGCAAAAAAAAAAAAAAAAAAAAAAAAAAAGATACTCAGGTCTGTATAAAATTGAAGGATTGGGCTTCTTTATATATTACCGGTGTGCACAGTGTGAAAACATTTATCAACCTGGTGATCTATGTCACTGGCATTTTTCCACTGGTATTTGTGGACTGAGTCCATCTAAAACTTCATCTTGATCCAATTCCATGTGTGAAAATAAGTACTATGAACACTTGCTTTTGCACTTGTGCAATTCGTGCCAGCTGCTGCCGTGCGGAACGTGCTGACTGCAGGTGAGAAGGGCGGCCAGGTGGGCAGCTCACCCTGGCCTGCACAGCTCTGCTGGGTACAGAATTCCCTCAGGTTGCAGCAGCTGAGGATCTGGCCTGCAGCCTCTCTGGAGTACTGTTTTGCAGCTCTGATAATAGCATCACGAAAGGATGCAATTTATTTTTGGCATGTAGACTCTGTTCTAGCATTTTGCCTCCTTCTCTTCTATTACCAGAATCCTTGACTTTAGAAGAAATGCTATAAAATCAAGCAGGCTGCAACGAGATGCTGCTTATTCATTCACAAGTTGGTTTCTTCTTTTTCTATTACCAGCTGTTTGGTTTTGGAGACCAGGTGAGTGTACCAAGATACATTTAAGGTCTCTGGGGACCTCTGCAGAGATTTGAGATTTCCAATCAGCTATGCAGAGTATTGGGCTAGAGACAAGTCCAGAGGATCTGCACTGTCAGGTCAGTATGAAGCCTTGTTCTTACCCGAAGTTTAATTTTTACCCTATCTTCTATCCTGAGGAAGTTTCAGATGGGGAAGAGCTGAGAAGCTTGCCTGAGGGTAAGTACAGGGAATGAGAAAGGCTTTAATTTAGGGGCAGAAACTGAGAGCTGCAAAATCAATTCTCCTTTGAGGTAGTCTGAGCCATGGCTAGGTATCTGACAAAGGGTCATTCTAGGGTTAGGGTTGGGGGTTTACGTTCTGGGTTCACGTAGAGAAAAGCACAGAGCTACCTACTGCTGTGGGGGGAGCTAGGCAGGGGCTGTGACAGTTGGGGTTAGAGTTTGGGTTAGGGTAAGAGAAGCAGAGTGATAGTTGAGATGGGACTGCCAGACAGCTACCAAAGGAAGCTGAGGGCTGCAAAAAGAGTTCTCGGCTGAGGAGTTTATTGTCTGGGACACAGCTAATCCTAACCCTAGAGTGCTCTGGCCCTCAGGAGAGGCTGCATAGCAGAACCCGGCTTCTCAGGACAAAGCTGGCTGGGAAGAAGTAGTAACGTGAGGGTGGCTGGAAAGAGCCCAGAACTCAGGCTTTAGTTTCTCCTATCCTCATGGAGTGGGAATTGGAGTAAGGTGGCTACAGAAGCCCTGCGAAAGAGGAACAACTAGTCCCTTCTGAGCAGAAGCCTGCAGATAGCTCCACAGTTTTCTCAAAATCCTGCAGAAACCTGGGTTCTACCCTGCACCCTTTCTCTAACCCTGGCAACAGAGGCTGGCAGAGAGAGGTGTGCAGCCATGAACGAAAAGAACAGACAAAGTGCTGGCCCCTTTGGAGCCCAGATCTCATCTTGGCTTCCTCTTCTTATGCCTCTTCTCACATCTTCACAGCAAATCTCCACCCCAAACCATTCTGCAGCCTGGGGGTGGTATCTTGTGGCTACCTTCAACCCCGCCTCTGCCTCTTCAGTCTTCTGCTTCCCTTCCTTCATCCTGATCTTCTTGCTTACTGTAGTCTTGCAAGTCAAGTCTGGCTAAGTGCAGGTGGTAAGTGCTGCTGTAGATCTACTTACCCAATCTTCTGACCAGCCCTTATGTCCATTACAACCATATAATACTTAAAATAAAAGTCATCTGAACTTCGACTCTGAAACTGTAAAAGAAACAAAACAGCAGTAAGACGTTGGAGTCTAGCATCAACATCTATTTGGCTTTGGAGAGCAGTTGGCTCAGTGACTGAACAAAGTGGATTTAATTTTACGAAGAGATTGCTTTTGATGGAGGCATGGAACTGTTCACCAGGGGAAAGACTGGATAGTTATATCTGCTCGGATCCGTGGTTAGAGTATTCCCCATCCAATGCTAGTGCCAGCTGTGCAGTACAGGTAGGTAGTGGAAAGAAGGCTCTATTTTCTCTAACAAATTGCATTAAGATTACAACAGAACGGGGTGAATGGCAAAAGGATACATTCACTATCTCACAAAGTTAAGGTCAGCTGAAGTGCACAGCATTTTATATTTCCTCTTGCGAAAACAGAGACAGAAACAGAAAAATGGAGCTCCAGGGGCTAAGTATCATTCATGCCTGGTAGCAGAAGGAACAAGAATGGAGGTTAACACCTAATCACACAGGAGCTGGTTAGTGTTACTACCCCAGTGAATATCTCCCCCTGGACTCTACTGCTTTGGCTGAGGGCAGCGATCCCAGCCTCTCCTGGTTTATGCTGTGTGACACCGAGTGCACACGTACTTGGCTACAGAAGAGAACCAGTCATCTCAAAGAGATCATCTCAAATTGTAACTTTTTCATTGATAATACTGTTGACTTTAGTCATAACACTCAGACGAGTAGAGACTCCATCATCTGGATGTACATGGAAAAAAAGTAATAGGATTGCTTCACTTCCCTGATTTATGGAGGAAACGGGAAAGCCCTGATTTATTAAAACAAAATAAGTATTTCTCCACAATAAAGAACCATAGAACTTCACTTAGCCAAGCATTTCTCAAGCTACAAGAAGATAAAGAAGTAGCAAGAGACTATGAATCAAATAAATTATTTTTTTTTTATCTCTTCTGTAGCTGTATCTGTGCATTCCATCTGCAAGACTCTCTTTCCTGTTCAGCTATTAAGTTTGCAGAACAGAAACATTTGAAAAGCTGACTAAATTGAAGAATGTTAGATTTCTGTTTAAAAAATGCCTATAATATCCCTATTTTTTGAATTACCCAGCAACTAATTCAAATACTTGGTATACAGTGCATTTATTTTGTTGAACGCTGTATCAGTCCAGTGACAAATTATGGTGAATATCATTCTTTTTCTTTCATTCTGTGGTGAAGAATTTTCCCCAAAGGCAGATTTTGCTCAGATTATAATTTAGGGCAGAAAGTTGTGTAACATTCAACTGGCCAGTCATGGACTACTTTTCTGAGAATTGAACAGAAGTTATAAAGTACAAAATAAAGTCAAATAGTAATTACACTTTAAGGAATTAGCAACAACAAATCAAATAGGATATTTAATAGCAGGGGAGCAGGATGAGTAGCAAATGCACAAAATAGTTCTTCCTTGATAACAGCACTTTAACCTTTTCATATCTTCTGGCAGGCAGAGAGAAGATCTAAGATTGATATGAGAAGAGAGGCCCCTCTTCTCACACCCTCCCCTTTGTATTTTTTACAGGTCAGCCTATCTAATTCCATTCCCTTTTTTTCTTTTCCTTTCAAACAATATTTTTGTCTTCAGTGAAATCACACCTGAAATTTTGGACTTCCACTATCACCCAGTGAACCCCCCTCAAAATGCTGCACCTTGAAGCTCTTCATTTACTGCCAACTCTCAATTCTCCTTTGCTAGATTACCCAGTTTTCCAAGGCCTATGTTCCAAGACCCCTCTATTCTTTCTTTGCTATTCTTGTGAAGTTCATTAGTGGACGAGTAGGGATAAATATACACAAGACTAGACTGCATCCAGAGCCAGCTTCTCTCTAGAATGTCAATCGCCAGCTTTATGCAGTGTTGGGGCCAAGTGAACAAACTTTGTTAGAATTGAGCTAAAGTGTTCACGCCTCGCACTGCTGACCACTGCGGGGCTCGGGGGCTCTGCTGGAGGCCTGTGCAAGGGTCCTCATCCTTGTTCTAGAGCTGAGCCAGCTGCATTCACCTGCCCTGCTATGAGAGCTAATATGCTACTGTGGAAAAAGGAGGAATGGGGGAGATGTTGCCTAGACAGCTGAGCTGGACCCGCTGCAGTGAAGGTTAGATTTGGAAGCATCAGTACTATCTCTAGTGTTATCAACCAACGACACAGGCGTTGGATTCTTCCATTTTCTGAAGTATCCTAACCCCTCAGTACCTGGGTGATGAAGAGCTGGCAGCATGTGCATAGATGTCAAAGGTTTACGTATAGCATCAGTAGTGTCTAGATCTAGTCTTACACTGCAGCATCGGTGCTGCTGAGATGATATCATCTGGGTGCTTGTACAGCAGTGAGATCACTTACAGGAAGATCTTTCCTGGGCTTGTCCTAGCACCTGTCCTGGTGACATAATGGTGTTAAAGGCAGGCCCCAAAATGCAATCAGCAAATAATGTCAACAAAAAACTTGGGAAATAGCAATAGTAGAAAGAAAAAACACATATATATGAAAAATTGTCCACCAACCTGTGCATATTTCTGAGACAATAAAAAATACATTTGATTTCATCCCTCAGGCGTTCACAGGACACTAAATTAGAACCGTAATTATTCAATGCATTGTGTACAGTGGAAAGAAGGAGAGAACCCCATTTAGTGGTAAGGGAGCAAGTAGCTGTGAGTAAACAGTGCTAACGGCCTTTCCAGCTGGATCAGAGTTCATTTTCCTAAACAGTTTTGGGACTGATTAAATAGATGAGTCTGCGCTCAATGGGGACTACTGCCCCTTGTGTGGAGAAGACACCATGGACACTTAACACCATGCAACAGGAGAAAGATCTCTTTGGATATCGACATAATTGTGTGTTTCCAACCTCCAGATATGTTCGTTCCCCAAGCCATTGGTTCAAACACGACTGGTAATGAGTTTTGTAGCAATGCCATGATATCTGGTGTATCGGCTAGAAAAGAGTGTCACCAATGACATATCTGCTCTTACCAGTCCCAGTGATGATATGAAAGTAAGACCAAGGCATTTTTGCTAATGTTTAAACCTGTTTGCTAAAACGTATAAAACAACCCCTGATATTTTCATGTCTCACAGAGACATAGTGCTTGACGTACCAGACCTGTGGTACACAGTTTTGCTTCTGCTGGGAGAACATTAGCACCACCAGCAGTGGCCTTATGTTATTTACAAAGCCCTGCTTATCTGCAAACTCCTGTATTATTCAGACACCCATGGCAGCCAGGGTCAGGTCCAGTGGCAGTGAGTTGGGGAGGACACACGTATTTCATAGCAGGAGTGTGGACGAGCTGCTGCTGGGCAGCCTCCCCGGTGCCTCAGCTGGGCTGCTCTGAAGGAGAGAGATTATACACAACAGGATGAGACTTCACAGTTTAACAGTTTAATAGTAAAGCAGATGGATTTTAAAGAATTGGGGTCTAATTGTCTGAAGTTGTGGTTCCAAGAGAAATCATGCAAGGCCATAGATACCTAGCAATGGGGAAGTGAAGTGCTGCAGCTGGATGATGAAAGGCACTCAAGTAGTACAACTCACCTGACTGCCTCAGATTTGTTCTAGAAATGTTGAAGGGATAACTTTGGTTGCACAGACTGTATGACAGATCAGGTATTCACTGTCCTCTTCGCACTGGTACTGGATGAGGAATAACTCAGAGACGCAGTATAAAGCGTCGTCAGTGTGAATCATGATTTGGGTGCTCCAGCTAAGCAGGCAGAAATGCAATTTCCTCCCTGATCCCGATCGGCTTTCTCTTCCCATGTGCTGTAGTGGCCCAGTATTAATAATATAGAACCAGAGCCTTACGGACAGTAAACAGGTTGAATAACCTTAACAAATGAGTACATAACAACCCACCAGAAATCTCAACAGAATTTGGGCACAGTAGTTTCAATACTCTGATGTGGTAAAATAAGGCTGTGACTGTTTGTGTCAGCTGATCAACTGACATAAATTATATGAATGATTTCAGCTTCATTTAGCCTTTTCACTGTTACTACTTCTAGAACTCCAGGGATAATTGTATTTCTAGAAAACAAGTAAACTTTTCCAATGTCTGACAAAGTGAGATCTCTTTTGAAAAGACAGTCCTTTTCAAAAGCAATCACAGCTCTAAACATGAGGTGGTGGCTCATAACTTTCTTACAAAAAGCCTTTTAAAATTGACTGGCAGATTCAGCCCCACCTTGTTCAATTATAAGAAAGCAAATGGGCTGCAAAGAAAACCTACTTAAAAAGTCTCCCAGCAGGCACTTTGGTTGCTACCCAGTGTGAGTTACAAATTGGGGAATATGAAAAGCAAAGAAATAACAGGCTTTAATAATGTTAGGCCTAAGCTAGTATTAGTCCGCTTCTCATTAGAATCGTATTAACACAAAGACAAAACCTTAGTACGGCTTACTTAAATAAGTTGAGCTACATGGGAACACAGACTTCAAAACATTTTTTAAGTCACATAGCTCTGTGATCTTTCTATAAAAAATATAACTATCAGCCTTCGGCACACTAACACAAGTAAGGTACTTTTTAAAGCATCAGAACTCAAATAGACTAACAAAACTGATTTAAAGACTGACCTGCTTAAATATGAAAGTTAATTCTTGAGTACAGGTAGACTGCATTTAACATTCATGCAAAGCATACCCTTCCTCACCCCCTCCAGCTCTTTTATAATTGAAAAAACACTGCTGACATAAATCATGAATAACCAAGAGTGACAGTCTTTGCAGATAAGGTAGACCTCACAGAAAGCTGTGAGAATCTTTTTCTTGTGCACACACAGTTTTTCCAGGGATTTGTCCAGTTTGTGCATTAACGCAATGCATCATTTTGGTCATGCTTGCTTGCTCCTAAACGCCGTCTTACCTAAATGAAGACAGTGCGCTACTGCTGCGTCTTTTGGAGGCCACAGGATTTGCCAGCGGGGCTGAGCCACGCTCTCTTTGCAGATGACTCTCCTCACCAGGACACCACTACCCCTGTGCTGGAGGTTTCCACCCGACAGCAAAGCCAGCAAAGGCGCTCCTCAGACTCACGCACGTGACAGCGTCTGCGTGCAGCTGGTTTGAAGCTGGACTGTGCTGACCTCGGTGGTTTTACACCAGAGCAGACTGTGAAGCGCTCACGTATTTGAGCGTGCCTGGTGATGAGCTGGATGGGACCCTCGTGCCAGTGGGTGGTTACATGTAGGGAGCCACAGTAGCATCTTCAGGTGACGAAGCTGGGGCCAGAAGAGTGCTGCTGTCGGTGCTCTCAGCCCAAGGTAGTGACACTGCCTATGCACTCACATACTGTGTAAAGATACATGCTTAAATCAATGCTGGTTTCTTGTTCTTCAGCTATCCAAGCCTTCCTATCAGCTATTACTTTAAACAACTGTAAGTGCAGTAAACAGCAGGCTAAAGGTTATTTGGGTTTGTACCACATTCATCAGAGTAACCACTTTTAAACTGTTTTGTTTACAGTAAAGCAGCAGCTATTATGTTGCCTTGTGGATTTAAGGCAGCAAAATCGAGCTCATGGGTTTTAGTGCTTTCAGTTACAGGCAGCAGTATCTGCTGGTTTGCTGTGTTGGCATTATTGGCATGAATATATATGATCATGTCACCTAAGGTACATGAGCACAACAGTATGGAGGTAAGTAACTTTAGCCCTGCACTCTGGGTTTATAATAGAGCAGCTCAGATAATGCCAGCAGAGAGATTAACTCCAGCTTGGATTCCACAAATTCTTCCTCCACGTGTCCTCCCTTCCTATCCCAAAACAGCTTCCTTGGTCAAGACTAGAGATGCTTTTGAATACTCTGGAGTGATTAATCCCACCAGATGTTGACTGTCTGACCCATTAGTCCAGCAAAGATTTTGGCAAAGGAGTGACATTTTAATGAAGAACAAAATGTAATTATCAACCACGAGATCTACTGAGATACTAGGAGAAATAACAAGACCATTAATCACTTAATTCACACAGAAGAATATTTAGAAACTCCCCCCAAATAATTTGATGGATCTTTTGTAGCCTATCCCCTTTTTCTGAAGTATGATATGTCTGTCTTTGAAGACTGGACTAGGTTTGCCATCCTGGATAAAAACCTCTGCCTCATGTCTTCCTAACATGCAAGTTTAGTATAGTATAGACCTCGACTTTGTATAGTCCTGGCACCTATGTAGGGGATATCTTTTCTAATGGGGATCTCTACAATATTATACTAACTGTATGATGATAATAAAAGCAATGAGATGGCCTGAAGCTTCATGGGGAACTATCTGACAAGGGAAAATTTTGGAATTAAAAAAACCCCACAGGTTAATTTCATGCTCAGAACTTCTCCACATGAGAGGATTTCCACTGAAATGAGATGCTTCTCTTTAACTGCTTCACATTATCTGCTCTGGAATAAGTAGAGATAAAGAAGCAGTGGACTTTTATCTTGCTGTAAGTAATTGTTTCGTTGTGGTGGTGTTTTCTTTCAAAGTACTCCCTCAGTGCTGCGAACTAGAATTTTGTGCTCCTTGGGGCTGATGACGACACAGTGCATCTGAGGATTGTGCCACTGGAATTAGCAGCATATTTTGTTGTTTGTCACTGTAAATCTGCATTTTCCATATCATCTCACATAAGTGTAAAAATACCATGATTTGTCTTTTGCCACAAGAGTTTATTGCTCTCTGACTGCAAATTTGTGGCTGAAGACAAAGTAGTGATTGATGTGGATAGATACAGGACATACTTCTGGGTACCCTGTTCCTGAGCAGCCAGAAGGAGGCAACAGTATCTCCTAGCTTATCTGCAGTGGAGTTTACCAAATCAAAGGCCTGGAAGGGACCTCAAAGTTCATCCAAACAATCCCCCCTGCCCCCAAGTTCAACTGTCCTATTTCTGTCTAGACTCAAGGCTTCTAGAGACCTACATTGGGGAAAACTCCATAGCAGCAGAGTAAGAAAGCAAAGAGTGAGAAGTGTCACTTATCTCTGAAAAACCTGGTATAACTCTTTCCAGGATCAGGGAACGCAAGAACAGAAGCACTGCTGTGGCTGATCAGGTCAAAGATCTGGCTATCTCAATACTGAGCATCTAAAATGTTGAAATAGGGCACATATGTTGAGAAAAGTCTTGTAAGGAATTTCTCCTCTGATGAAGACTCCATTCAGACTATCTTGCTTAATAACATCAATAGGTCTGTTTTGCATTAACCTTGTAATTCCTTTTTAAAACTGTTTACGCTTTTAACCTGCACAATATCCTGTGCCATTAAGGTTCATCATTCAATTCTGAATGGAAAAAACCCCTTAATTTTCTTTATTTGAAATTAGAGCCCTGAAGCTCTAAATATTGCATTGGGGAAAATACTGAAAGACTGTTCCCTGCTCACCTTTTACAAACCATTTAGAAGCTGAAATCTCCACAGTATTTAGTCTGCCATCATATGGTAGCCACTCCATGCATTTGTTGTTCTGACATATTTCTCCTCCCCTTCTGTGCTCTTTGTGAAAATGCGTGATCAGAAATGTCTTGTATTGGGTGTGCATGGCAAGGTTTTGGTAGCAGGGGAGGCTACCGGGGTGGCTCCTGTGAGAAGCTGCCAGAAGCTTCCCCAGTGCCCGACAGAGCCAACGCCAGCCGGCTCCAAGATGGACCCATTGCTGGCCAGGGCCGAGCCCATCAGCGATGGTGGCAGCGCCTCTGGGGTAACATATTTACGAAGGGAAAAAACCACCTGTGAAACAGCAGCTGAAGAGAGAATATGTGAGAGAAACAGCCCTACAGACAGCAAGGTCAGTGAAGAAGGAGGGGCAGGAGGTGCTCCAGGCACCGGAGCAGAGATTCCCCTGCAGCCTGTGAGGCAGGCTGTGCTCTGCAGCCCATGGAGGTCCACGGTGGAGCAGATACCCACCCATGGAAGGGCCCCATATGGGAGCAGATGGTGCCCCAAGGAGCTTGTGAACTCATGGGAAGCCTGTGCTGGAGCAGGCTCCTGGCAGGACCTGTGGCCCCATGGGGCACCCACGCAGGAGCAGTCTGTTCCTGAAGGACTGCACCCTGTGGGAGGGAGCCCACGCTGGAGCAGAAGTTCATGGAGAATTGCAGCCCATGGGAAGGACTCACATTGGAGAAGTTCATGGAGAGCTGTCTCCTGCGGGAAGGACCCCACTCTGGGGCAGGGGAAGAGTTTGAGGCCTCCTCCCCCTGAGGAGGGGTGGGAGGTAGGTGTTTTAAGATTTAGTTTTTATTTCTCATTATCTTACTCTGATTTGACTGGTAATAAATCAACCTAATTTTCCTCAAGTCAAGTCTCTTTTGCCCATGATGGTAACTGGTGGGCGATCTCCTTGTACTTATCTCAACCCACAAGCTCTTTGTTATCTCTTCTCTCCCCTGTCTGGTTGAGGAGAAGAGTGAATATTACTCCAAGTCCACTTTCCCGAGTGGTAATAGCTAATTTATGTCCAATCACTATGTATGTACAGTTCATATTATTTTTCCCACGTGTGTTACATTGCATGTATTCACACTGAGTTTCATCTGCTATTTTGTCACCAACTAGTAAAATACAGTGAGAATCCTTTTTGTCTTCACAGCCAGCTTTACTCTGAACATCTGTGCCATCTGCAGACCTTGCAACTTCACTCTCTACACTTTTGCTATGTAATGTGTAAACATCTGGTACAGCACAAGCCCTAGCATCGATTTCCATGGTAGCATCTGGTAACTAACCTCTGCTGCAAAACCTGGCCATTTATTCCTGTCTTTTATTTCCCACTTTTTAATTCCGGTGTGTGTGACAGTTTATTAGGACACCTTCTCCTCAAGAGGCTTAGCTTCTTCGAGAAACTTGTTGAAACTTTGGCAAAGTATATTACATCAAATAAATCACTCTTATTTACATGCTCGTGGATTTTTAAAAAGACCCTAATAAACTGGTAAATCAAAAATTCCATTTATAATAAACATCTCAACCTTTTCCCAGTGTGTCATACTTTGGCTTTATGTCTATTGAATGTGTTCATTATCTAAGTTTCTACTAATTTACCTTGTACAGGCAGACATGGAGATTGGTTGGAGGGGATTTTGCAGCAGAATTGGGATGACCAGTGATGTCTGAATGACTTCAGACTGCCAATAGGTATTTTCCTGGAAATAAGCATATGGGAAACTCACAATGTCTAGTTGCTTCTAATTATTTACAAGGAGGTTGACACTGAATGGACTGTTGTGGCTGCGTTGCATGCTTCCACGAAGAGGTATCTTCTCTGCCTATCATGTGTTGTCCAGCCATGGGAAGTTAGAGACATCTCTGCAAAAACGCCGTTCCTTGTTTTCAGCACATGCTGTTTGTCTCCATACCAACCCACTGAGTTTAGGAACAAAAGGAATTTCTCTTCTAACTCATGCTTGATAGCAACAGCAATATGATTCTGTTTGGGAAAGACTGTGAGGGCATATTCATAAACTGTTATCTATTTTCCCTAATGAAAACAAAACAAAAACAAAAAAAAAAAAAAAACCAACAAAACAAAAAAAAAAACAAAAAAAAACAAACACAACCCCCCCCAACATTTTCTGACACGATTACTAGCCTGCAGATGAATGCTACTGGCATTCTTCTTCTTATCCCTCTACAATCATGGCTAAGGAAACCTTTCCTTGGACAGAGAAAAAGTAACCCCTATGTCACCGTTATTGAAGCATCTGCAGCACTACAGCAGGTTTTCTCTTTAGGAATTACAGTTGAGTTCTATGCCCTGCATAACACTGAGACCAAAGGTTAGAGCTTAAGGTCACTCGACAGAGATTCGAAGACTTTCAGGACAGGCTGAACAGCCCACAGGTTGCCCTCCTGATCAACCGCTGCCAGCAGCACACAATCTGAAATGCCTGGCACACTGGCCACAAAGACGGAACACATTGTTTTTGAAATACTGCTCAGAAATTTTAAGTTGTGAAGCATTCCCTTTGTGTACACTGCATGTCTACGTGAGTGTTAAATTGGAATAGTGTACACCAACCCACCAGGTGCGAGGGGCTCTGCGTGATGGATCAGAGGGACCATTTTGCAGCTTGCATGTGCTTTCATGAATGTTGATATTTGTTTACCTGTAGCACAGAGTGGATGTTCTATGTGAGAGCCTTCAATAACAGGCCCAGAAAGGTTTTCTGTCGATTGTCCAGCTTTTTTTCTTCAGCAGGATTTTACTCTTTTGTTTCTAGCTGCGTACTCAGTGTGATTGCTTTACCTTTCAGAATTAGCAGCTTCATTATCTATATGGATTTGTTATGAATTTTAGAAAGAGCTGATGAGAAAAAAATTAGATGCTTAATCAGTAAGCAAGATGTGACTTCACTAAACAAATAAAATAAGACTCTATTGTCTTTGATGTGCCTCAAAACAAATATCACCAAAGGTATATTCACACATTTTTAAGATAATTTTGAACTACGCAGAGGGAAATTAAGGGGGTAAGTGGTAGGAATATAGTGTTGTAGTTAAGGATGGGTTAAATTCGATGTAAGAACTTTTTGTGGGAAGGCTCAGCGTCTTGGTGAACAGTCTTTCTTACTGAGGATCACCCACATATCAAGGGTCTGTATCAGATTCATAGCATCTTTGGGAGCAGTTTGGTCTCTGTCCCAGTGAGCTATGTTGTGGTTAGGGTAGCCAAGTGCCAAATGCTTTTTTCTGGTAGAATAAGTACTAGGGACTGGTGGAATCTGGGCTTGCCAAGTTTTGTGATATATCTCAAAGTTTGGAGATGCCAGAGGAAATGGGAGGCAAAGGGGTGGCAGCTTTGACAGGCTATTCTTTACAGTAGCGATAATGCCCCTGCACCGCCACACTGTCCCCATAGCCACTCGTTGCCCTCTCTGTTCTGGCCAGACTGTGCTCTGTTATCTTGAGGTTGTTTTCTGGCAGCTGCCAGGTCAGATTGAGACCTTCTTTCTTTCTCTAGCATTTCTGTACATTATTTTCTTTGCTCTTACCCTTTTTACTTCCACTTGTCCTTCACTTTCTCTAGTCTTGAGAAACTCTGTGTATCAGAGAGCTGGAGGCTCCCATGAGATCCGCAAACTTTGTTTCACTTTTTACTTTTCAGTTCACTTTAAACTGTGTGATGGTTAAGTCTGATGACCCTAAGGGACGTTACAGGTGCTGAACTGACAAAACTACAAAGGCTGGTTCATGGGTTTGGGGTTTGAGTTTTTGTCTTTTCTTTCATCCCATAATTTTCAGTCGCCTATGGTGCTGCTTGAAATCTTGGGCTTTTGGAAACATGTTCTTCTCCTGATTCTCTCTGGGGTTTTTTAACATAGATACTCTTCTCTGGCCCATGAAACTACTGAGGTGTATGCTGGGTCACTGTTATGGGAACAGGGAAAAGGTGACTCTACCTTGCAGTGAGGAACTTCACTGCAGAACTTGCTCTTTGGCCTGCCACTCTGGCTGTTTTGCACTTGGGAATGATCATGGGAAGTTTGTTCTTTGCATTTGTGCAGTGTATTTCTTGTTTCTGTTTTGCATCTGATCACCACCCAAAACTCTTAAATGTTCTAGTGAAGGCTTGGCTACTGCAGAAACCACCAGTAGCCACTTACTTAAGGGAAAAGGAAGAAAAAAAATAATTTTGGCTTTTCTCAAATACAAGAACAAAACAATTTTAAAACAAAATCATAAATCTGGTACAAGGAAAAAAGCTGCTAAAAAAATTTTCCTTAGACCCTTTATCATCACTGAACTAATGGGTGCAAAAGAAAGAAAATGAATGATGATAACATGGAAGCTTGATTTCTGTTGCTATAACATTGCTCTCAAAACATTACTCAGAATTAATATGATGATGTAAGAAGCCAGCACTAATTTTCAGTATTACCCTCCTCATCAAATCATACATGGGATAATCATACATGGGTTGTTTTAGATAAATTTTAGTTAAGGAACTGTCCTGGTTTCGGTTGGGTTAGAGTTAATTTTCTTCCCAGTAGCTGGTATAGTGCTGTGTTTTGGGTTTAGGATGAGAATACTGTTGATAGCACACTGATGTTCAGGTTGTTGCTGATCAGTGTTTACACTAAGCCAGGGATTTTTCAGCTTCTCATGCTGCCCTGCCAATGGGGAGGCTGGGGGTGCACAAGCTGTTGGGAGGGGACACAGCTTGGACAGCTGCCCCCAACTGACCAAAGGGACATCCCACACCACAAGGCATCATGCCCAGCATATCAACTAGGGGGGAATCTGGCCAGGGGCCACTCCTCAGGAGTCGGCTGGGCATCGGTCAGTGGGTGGTGAGCAGTTGTTTTTCATTTGCATTGCTTGTTTTTCTTGGGTTTTACTTCTCTCTCTTTTCGTTATTTTCATTTTCATTACAATTTATCATCATCATCATCGTTATTATATTTTGTTTCAATTATTAAACTGTTCTTATCTCAACCCATGAGTTTTGTCACTTTTACTCTTCTGATTCTCTCCCTCATCCCACTGCAGGGAGGAGTGAGCAAGTGGCTGGGTGGTCCTTAGTTGCCGGCTGGGGTTAAACTGCGGCAGGATCCTAGAAAATAAATTGATGTGATGAGAACCAGAATAAGTCGCATGAGGGACTGAGATCAAGAACAGCCTCCTCTGTTGAAAAAGACTTGAAGCCAGATGAGGGATAAATACATATGTGACGGGATATGGATTTGGGGCTTATTTGGTCAGTGAAATAGGAGCAAGCAGGGGATTTTCTTGACTGTGGCCAGGAATTATTCTGAAGACTCAGAGAGAAGCAGTAACATGAGACCTTCAATGAGCTCAGGGGGGAACAAAACTCTCAGCTGAGCTGTTGGTGAGCTGAATGCTCAGGCAGCAGAGCTGCAGGGCTGAGTGCCCAGGTAGGTGCAAGAGGAAAGCTGGTCGCCTTTCTGGGAAACAGAGAATTCCTGTATGGGCTCTCGGATGACATTACAGACTCCTTGATGTCCTAAACTCTTGACATGTCACTGACAGAGTAGCATGTCAGGAAACTATCTCTGTATCCTGGCCAGGTGCCCTGAGAAGTGCTGGTCTTGTGTGTGCTGTTTCCAGAGGACCTCAATCACTGTGACTTCATATGGCCCTGTAAATCATCCTTCTCATGCAATGTTCAGCTTCAGAATTATTCTCTATCTTCTACACCACATTTTCCCATCAGTCAAGAGGTTCAAGTCTGGAAAATGTGTCCCATCAGAAACATGGTCAAGAGGTAGGGTAGGCAAAACACTGTGGTGGGCTTGCAAGGCAATGAATCAAGGACTGAGGAGTGCACAAAGGGAGAACAGATGAGCACATAGAGACAGATACAACTAAACGCTGACATGTTAGAGCAGGGTAAACAGAGAAGCCTGAAAACAAGGAGCATCAAAACACCCTGGTCACATTGTCCTTTCTGTGCCTGTGCCTCATTGCTCATTGGCTATCAAGCTCTCTAAAATACATGCTGTACAAACCCATTCAAATAACTAGAAAGGTAAACACAACCTGGTTAAATATACTGTAAACTCAGTGAAGAGGGAATTCATCCTGATGCATGTGCCTATTTGTTTTTACATTATTGAAATGAAAGACAATTCAGTGTTAAGCAACTGACCAAGTAAAGGATATAGACAGTGACAGTCCTGAGATGATTTCTCAAAGTCAGTAACAGTGGCTGAGCAGTGAGGAGCCCATCCCACTGCTGCTGTAAACCGGCATAGTTCTACTGCAGCTAATGTTGTTAGCTAAGCATCAATTTTTGCAAGACACAAGAAAAAAAAAATAGTCAAAGACTTGGGATAAAGTAAGAGACTTCTTGGGGTTTGGTCTATTTATGTTGGTGGCCTCAGTGCTAACAGTTGATATATGTTTGCTTAGTCCACTAGAATGCACATGCTACCTTTAAGTATATGCTTAATATGCAGAATAATAATACCTGCAACATTTGTAGGTGGCAGTAACAGTTCACTGGATTAAGAGGTTGAATGTTCCAGCCAATACACAACAGCAACTTCTCATATTATTCTAAAAAGTTTGCAGTGTTTTAAGTCCCCTTTCCACTGGCTCAGGTATCACCAGGAAATAGCAGACAAGTAAAGGTGTAGCAGCAGTGGTTACACCACAGATTCTGAGTTAGTATCACTTATTTGATGTAGGAAATGGGAGCTTGCAGTACTGATGACAGAGGTTGAGGCATCCAGTGCCAATATAAACTACCCTGGCTTTTACTGACAGCTCCTCTTCTTCATTTCCAGAGAAGTATTTCCAAGACACAAGATTTGTATCTCGCTGCTACATGCTTCCTACACACAGTGCTTAAGGGATAATCCCCAATGCACTGTAGTATATGAAGCAATAAATGGCTGCTGAGATTAATAGACTGAGCAAAGCTGAAGCATTTAATCAATCTCCAAAAAGTACTCATTGCCAGAATATTACAGGCAAGAGAATTTATTCCTCATGTACAACAAACCTTAACAGGGAACAGCAAAATTTCTATTCACCAGTGAGGACTTAAACTGCTGAGCTGTCCTCTTTCTTAACAGGACACCTCAGTATGGGGCGGAGATGAGGGGACTGACTGCAGTCATAACCAAGCAGGAAAAATGTACAGGCTTAGACCTGACTGGATAAATACACTGCAGGTAAGGGTTTCCATGCTTCACGTGGATGGGATAATATCTTATTTCTCTGTGCCATGATATCTTTCAGACAAAAGAATAATAACAAGTATTAGAGTCTCTTCCTGGTGTAAGAAAGCAGAATACGAGGAGACTTTGGACCTTACTGATCCAGCCCAACTTAGATACAACTTACAGCAGCTGCCAGACTGCTGCAATTTACAGAATTGCTTTGAAGTTCTTAAGTGTGCATCAGCAGGGATTACAAAAATGAGGTTTATTCTGATAGACCTTGATGGACACCTTCCAGCATCTGGGTGGTAGAATGCTAACAAGAGCAAGGTGCTCCTGTCCAACTGGGAGCTCTTCTATGAACACGCAACCTACATATGCCTTACCAGCACAGAGGCCAGTGGTTAGGCTTTCTGACTTCAAAAGTTGTCTGTAGGGTCCCAGTTCCCCATAGAAGCACATTCAGTGACCTGCCTCAGAGGACAACACACTCCTCTTTCGGGCCTGAGCCACCAAAACAATCCACAGGGTTCAGCAAGTCTCTCTCAAAAGAAACTCATATTTCGTTATAATGTTTAATGCAAAGATGTGAGCCCTGAGGGATCAGGAAGAAGGTGGGAATACATTTCCCTGCACCTCCTCTCTTCCTTCACACACATTCTCCTGTATCCTTACATTATATGTTTACTTGTCCTTTACCAATATCTGGTCAAATTGAGAGTTAGAATTCTCACTATGAAGCCACCTGCTTGTTATTTAACCTGGTCTGACAAGTACTGGTGCCTGGGTTGGATGCTCTGGGAAGTGCTGGTACTGCATGCCATCTCACACTGGACTCTTATCTCTGTTTGCACCTCTTTTCTAGATGCCATATCTTTTTCCTATTGTTGCTGGTTGTCCCAGTTGTACATGTCCCCTACCACAGTCTCTTCCAGCCCTTCTTTATGATTTGCAGAAGGGTGGTGCTAAACGCTTCTGGAAGAATCATATATGTTGAAGGAAATATACAATCAGTGGTCACTTGAAAATCTCCTGCATGACCAGTTGATGTTTGCTAAAGGTTGTGTAAGAACGCAGATAAAGAAGCATCCCTGCTTCAAGCTCAGGTGCTTCAAAAAACAGATCAATAGACTGGATTGGGTCTGAATCAGGTTTCTAATACTAATCTTTTCAACCTCACAGAGAGGGGAAAACTATAAAAGCACAATAAATAAGTTAATGGCTGTTCATTTGCAAGGACTTTGGAAACAAACAAACAGACAACAAGCAAAACCAGATTTACCTTGCCGTAAATCCAAAGTAATCTGCTTTTCTCTAGTATCTCTGTAATGAATTCTCATTAGTTTACAGATGGGGTCGTGGCACTTAAGTGGATAATGTTACACACCATTGTTTATCTTCCTTCACTCATCTGATGGATGCCCACAGTGTCCCTAGGGTGTTCTTACTTTTGAACTCCACGTGACTGAAATACGTATTAACTTTCAGTCTTTCATATAATGCTGTAAAGTCATGATGATTTTTAATGAGTGAAATTAAGAAAATATTTTTTAGAACAATACACAGACTAATCTGAACCAAATGTTAATAGAAAATTGTCCTAATAAGTTAAATGGGAGGAAGGACTTTCTCAAGGCTTTACTCCAGGTTTCATTTAGACAGGCTTTATGCTGAGGAGATTCTCCAGATTTTATTTACATCAGCATAAACTTGGAGTAAGTGCAATGTCAGATACTTTATGTTTCCAGCTGTAGAATACACGGTCCAGAAACATTTCCAGAGCAGAAGGAACTCTAGGTATACTTATCTTTCACAAATATAGCACAGTAGGAATAGTTGCAAGTTTTATTTCTTTTGCATGAGAAACGTGAAAGCCTTTGGGCGTTTTCTGGAGCTAAGTCCATCAATCCTTATCATTCCCAGTTCTGAGCATTTTAAGGGACAAGTTAGAGCAATTGGCATTGCTAACTTGAAATGGCCTTATGTTAGATTTTTTATTTTCTAATTCTGAAAAACAGTTTAATGCTATATACATATTTCAGATGTGTATTTTACGGGTTTTCTGAAAAAATCTCATAAAAATTTACTTATGTTCCTGTGAGAACTTAAGGGATGGAAAATGTCATGCTAATGTAAAGAAACAAATTTTGACTGTGACAATCCATAACTAATTTGAAGGAATATTACCAATTAGTGTGAATTCAAAGCTTGACCTGCCTTAAAATTATTTTACTATGACAAGAAACGTGTTTCTCATCTTAAAATCACAATTTAACATCCTTATTTCTTATTTTAAAAAAGAACATCCACTACTTTTTCTCTGAAAAATAGAATAAGTTCTGAGAGAGTAACCACTTAAATGCATGATATTTGAAGTGCTGTTGCAAAGAGAAGAGCTGTCCAGGTGGAGAAAAGAAATTAACAAATGGGAATCCAGTCCAATTCTTTATTCCACTGATGAGTAAGGATATTTAGATGAGACTGTATACCCTATTTCCATAGTACTCTTGACTTCGCTGATTATATTGCAGATATTCATGAAAAAAAAACAAAGTAAACCACATTATATGCTTTTGGCATATGATCCATATAAAGTGTAGAAGGGGGGAAAACATTATTTCTATTGACTTCACTGGGAAGAGGAATTAGGTACTTGACAGAATAGATAACAGTGTCAGAACTGAGGTCACTCAGTCCTTTCCCGCATACTTAAAGGACGGTCTTGCCTTCTGACAAAGACATCTTTTTTTCTGATTTCTTTAAATTGTACTTAAATATCTACAGGAGGAGAAGTGAATTTGATATTGCCATATGCAGAAATTGACACCACAGTAAAGTAAGTGTGAAGCTCACAGCAGCCAGAATAATGGCATTTTATTCTGACTGTGTATTAGCATTTTTATGCCTGCTTTGCAAAAGATGTAATATGGCAGGTATAGGGTGACATGAGCACCAGAGATATTTCCCAATTAGCTGCTTTTATTAATTCAATGAACCAAAGCCAAGTCCCATCCTGTGCTAGGGCAGCTGATTTTCAATAGAGGTTTGCTCTGACAGTTACTCTAATGGGAACTTTTTAAAAATCAAAACATATTTTTCCCAACGTTTTTTAGATACATATGTGACCATCTAATTGCTCCATGAGGAGCTTTTTCTGATCCCAGCTTTCCTGTTCTTAGCTTGAAACCCTTTTTTCCTGACCTGCTATTTCCTGAGATTAAATAATTCCCTTCATTTATACTGTTGGCTTGATAATATTTATAAACCCTGCTTGTTTCTCCCTTAACTTTTCACTGTGCTAGAGAGTACAAAATTTGCCTTGTACATTCTCTATGTAGTACAAATTATTTTTTAGGTTGTCATGTTTTAATACCACCCGGCAGCTAAGCCCCACCAAGCCGCTCGCTCACTCCCCCTCAGCGGGATGGGGGAGACAATTGCAAGAGTGCAAATGAGGAAACTCGTGGGTCCAGATAAAGACAGGTTAACAGGGAAAGCAAAAGACGCGCACACAAGCAAAGCAAGGTAAGGAGTTCACCCCCCGCTTCCCACCGGCAGGCAGGGGCTCAGCCACCCCCAGGACAGCCCGGCCCCATCACGTGGGACGGTGACTTGGGAAGACAAATGCCATAACTCCAAACATCCCCCCCTTTTATCCTTCTTCCTCCAGCTTTAGAGACCGAGCACGATGTCATATGGTGTGGGATATCCCTCTGGTCAGGTAGGGTCAGCTGTCCCAGCCGCATCCCCTCCCAACTCCTTGACTCTGTGTGAGCGCTGCTCAGCAGTAAGGAGAACATCCCTGTATCAGCAACACTGCTTTCAGCACAAATTCAGAATGTATCGGGTGCTGTGAAGAAAATTAACTCCATCCCAGCCAAAACCAGCACACAGGTCTACAGTAATTTTTATTGCCCTAGACCATATTTTTTGGTTCCTTTTTATGGGTGCACAGACTTGTACACTGTGTGAATTGGAACTGCTCATAATTCCAGGTGTGGATGCTACCTAAGCCATGCATAATCATCTTAACTCAAGATTTACCTATAATCCTCCCTTTTGATATATAACCATGAATACCTTTGAACTTTGTGCTAATGGAGCTGCACTGCAAATTTTTTTTGGAATCTTACAGTTCAGGAAAGTCCTAATCCATCCCCAAAGAAGAAGACTTGATATTAAAGCTAATTAGCTGATTGGGAGGAAAAAGGAGATCTGAACTGTGCTATAGCCAAAATAGCAAAGAAGAGGCAAAAAAGAAGGGGAACAAAATGCAGGGAATGTATGTAGAAGCAAAGTTAGAGGAATTTAAGACTATTCCATCAAATGTTACCAGGTGAAAGGATCCATCCTTACAGAGCAAACTCAAGGTTCCCCAGCAGGACAGACCAGGCCAAATTTACCACCTCAGGGCTGGGAGGCAACAGTCTGCCTTGGCCAGCACTGTCCTCAAAGAGGAAAGTGGGGAGTGTTGTAATCAAAATGCAGTGTGCGGGGTAGAGGGAAAGACAGAGAAGCTTCTGAGTTCATGCTTTCCCCTTCCTTTATTCCTCAAGCAGTAGCTACTGCCCTAGGCATACTTTCACCTCCCCTGGTAGCACCTCCACCAGGTCCAAAGCTCGTAGTTTGCAGGTATTTTGCTATCGCTAGTTTTACTAGAACATCAGTTTGAGTGGGCCATACCCAAGCAGTGAACCTCCAGCCAAATGTCCCTTCTACACATCAGGTCAATTTGGTTGGGCAGTCTACATAACCTTTATCAGAACAGAAAGAGAGAAATAAAATATAAAAATATTAGGAAATAAAGTACTGTCAGCAATTTCTACAACTCAGTGGAGTTTCATATGCAAAAGAAATAGAGAGTGACCTTGAGTGAGTGGATGAGACTCATTATGCTACTGTATTCTGTATACTGGCTACACTGGAACACATCTGAAGTCTTATGGAGATGAGCCAGGGGCTCCTGAGGCAATGTGAGCCAACAGAGAAACACTGGTGAAATACCTCAAAAGAATTAAGGGGTGCTCCCCTAAGAAGGTGGCATGGCTGACAGCCCAGCTGAAGTGCCTCTACACCAATGCACGCAGCAAGGGCAACAAACAGGAGCTGGAAGCCACCACGCTGCTAGAAAGCTATGACCTAGTTGCCATTACTGAATCTTGGGGGGATGAATCCCATGACTGGAGTGCAGCTATCGATGGCTACAGGCTGTTCTGAAGGGATAGGCAAAGAGGGAGGGGTGGATGGATTGCCCTCTACATCAAGAAATGGATAGAGTGTGAAGAGCTGTCTGAAGAATAGCCACGAGCAGTTTGAAACCTTGTTGGTAAGAATTAGAGATCGAGGCAACAAAGGGCACCTTATGGTTGGTGTCTACTCCTGCTGGGGGACTTCAACCACCTTGACAACTGCTGGAAAAGCAGCATGGGAAGCTGTAGGCAATCCAGGAGACTCCTGGAAAGCATTGAGGATAACTTCTTAAGCCAAGTAATAGACAGCTCTACCAGAGGGGATGTGATACTGGACCTGCTCGTCCCCACCACAAGTGAGCTAATTGGAGGCAACAGCGTTGGAGGCTGCGGTGGGCTGCAGTGATCGGGCACTGGTGGAGTTTGCGGTCCTGAGGGGTATGGGTCAGGCAAAGAGTAAAGTCGGAACCCTGAATTTTAGGAAAGCAAACTTCCAGCTCTTCAAGGAGTTAGTCAATAGGACCCCCTGGGAAACTGCCCTCAGGGACAAGGGAGCAGAACAGGGCTGGCAGATCTTTAAGGATCCTTTCCGTAGAGCACAAGAGCTCTCAATCCCCAGGTGTGAGAAATCAGGAAAGGAAGGCAAGAGACCAGCATGGATGAGTCAAGACTTGCTGGACAAACTGAAGGGCAAGAGGGAAACACACAGGCAGGGGAAGCAGGGACAGGTGTCCTGGGAATAGTATAGGGGTGCTGCCTGGTTTTGTAGGGATGCGGTCAGGAAGTCCAAGGCTCTGCTGGAGTTGAACTTGTCAAGGGACACAGAATAATAAGAAGGGTTTCTATAGATATATCAGCCAGAAAAGGAAGGTCAAAGAAAGCGTATCCCCCCCGATGAACAAGACGGGCAAACTGGTAACAACAAACAAGGAGAAGACTGAGGTACTCAACAGACTTTTTGCCTTGGTTTTCACTCGCAGTCTCTCTTCCCACATCTCTCGAGTGGATGGACTGCAAGACAAGAACTGGGGGAGCAAAGTCCCTCCCACTGTAAGAGAAGATCAGGTTCGTGACCACCTGAGGAACCTGAACATACATAACTCTGTGGGAACTGACGAGATGCATCCCAGAGTCCCGAGGGAATTGGCTGATGTAGTTGCTAAGCCACTCTCCATGATACTTGAAAAGCCATAGCAGTTAGGTGAAGTCCCCGGAGACTGAAAAAAAGGAAATATTGCATCCATTTTTAAGAAGGGCAGAAAGGAGGACCCTGGGAACCACCAACTTATCAGCCTCACCTCTGTGCCAGGGAAGGTCATGGAACAGATTCTCCTAGGAGCTATGCTAAGACACATGGAGGACAGGAGGGTGATTCATGACAGACAGCATGGTTTTACCAAGGGCAAGTCTTGCCTGATCAACATAGTGGCCTTCTGTGATGGAGTGACTACACCAGTGGACAAGGGAAGAGCTATGGGTGTTATCTATCTGGACTCTGTAAGGCCTCTGACACGGTCCCTCACAGCATCTTCCTCTCTGAATTGGAGAGATATGGATTTGATGGGTGGTCTGTTCAGTGGATGAGAAATTGGCTGGATGGTTTCATCCAGAGGCTCAATGTCCAGGTGGAGATCAGTGATGAGTGGTGTCTCTCAGGGGCCCATACTGGGACCAGTACTGTTTAATGTCTTTATTAATGACTTAAGACAGTGGGATCGAGAGCACCCTCGGCGAATTTGCAGATGACACCACGCTGAGCGGTACAGTTGACATATCTGAGGGATGGGATGCCATCCAGAGGGACCTGGACAAGCTCAAGAATTGGGCCCATGTGAACCTCATGAGGCTCAACGAGGTCAAGTGTAAGGTCTTGCATCTGGGTTGGGGCAAACCTCAGTATCAATACAGGCTGGGGGATGAAGGGATTGAGAACAGCTCTGCCAAGATGGAATTGGGCATATTGATGAATGAAAAGTTGGACATGAGACAGCAATGTGCACTCACAGCCCAGAAGGCCAATCGTATCTTGGGTTGCATCAAGAGAAGTGTGGACAGCAGGTTGATGCTGGTGATGGTGATGCTCCCCCTCTACTCTGCTCTGGCAAGACCCCACCTGCAGTGCTGTGTCCAGCTCTGGAGTCCTCAGCACAGGAAAGACATGGACCTGTTGGAGCAGGTCCAGAGGAGGACCACAAAAATGATCAGAGGGCTGGAACCCCTCTCCTATGAGGAAAGGCTGAGAGAGTTGGGGTTGTTCAGTCTGGAGAAGAGAAGACTCTGGGGAAACCTTATTGCAGCCTTTCAGTACTTAAAGGGGGTTTATAAGAAAGATAGGGACAAAGTTTTTAGCAGACTGTTGTGGTAGGACAAGGAGTAATGGTTTTAAACTAAAAGAGGGTAGATTTAGACTAGATATAAGGAAGAAATTTTTTACAATGAGCATGGTGAAACACTGGAACAGGTTTCCCAGAGAGTTGGTAGATGACCAATTCCTGGAAACATTCAAGGTCATGTTGGACGGGCTCTGAGCAACCTGATCTAGTTGAATATGTCCTTGTCCCTGCAGGGGGGTTGGACTAGATGACCTTCCAAGGCCCCTTCCAACCCAAACTATTCTATGATTCTGTGAAAACCACAATGTGGAAGAAGATCATCTTTGACTTTTGTATATGCAATGCACGTAGTTTCTCTAACTACTCCGTCTTTGGTACTTGCAAACTTTGCACTGAGATTGAGGCCTCACCCAGACTGGAAGGCAGTGGCTACTCCATTTACCCCATCAACAATGGAACAACAGAGCTCTGCAGAAGACAAAACAGGCATTCCTGAATAAAGTATTTCTAATGAGCATGACTGGAAATCACGCGAAAAGTGGCCTAACATTTGCACACCACATTACAAAAGAGATAATTCAGCCACTGATTAAAAGGATCTCACCAGGCTTTTTAAAAGACATGCACATTTTACACACTGCAGAGAGATTTCTCCCCCAAAAGACAGCAGGAAGAAATTCTCTAGGTACCAGTAAAAGAAAATTCCCACAAACATCTTTCCTACACTATAACCATCAAGGGTGTTACTCCGGGTAATTGTTTTTCGTCATAAGGCATTATAGCTTCTTGCATATTTTCAAACCACAGAAATGTAAAGCAACATGATTGTGGTGGGTTGACCCTGGCTGGATGCCAGGTGCCCACCAGAGCTGCTCTATCACTCCCCCTTCTCAGCAGGACAGGGGAGAGAAAAATATAACAAAGAGCTCATGGGTCAAGGTAAGGACAAGGAGATCACTCACCAATTACTGTCATGGGTAAAACAGACTTGACTTGGGAAAATTAATTTAATTTATTACTGATCAAATCAGAGTAGGATAACAAGAAACAAAAACTAAATCTTAAAACACCTTCCTCACACCCCTCCTTTCTTCCTGAGCTTAACCTCACTGCCGATTTCTCCACCTCCTTTCCCCAAACAGTGCAGGGGGACAGGGAATGGGGGTTGCAGTTAGTTTATCACACATTGTCTCTGCCACTCCTTCCTTCTCAGGGGGAGGACTCCTCACGCTCTTCCTCTGCTCCAGCGTGGGGTAACTCCCATGGGGTGCAGTCCTTCAGGAACAGACTGCTCCTGCGTGGGTGCCCCACGGGGTCACCAGTCCTGACAGCAAACCTGCTCCAGCGTGGGCTCCTCTCTCCATGGGGCCACAGGTCCTGCCAGGAGCCTGCTCCAGCACAGGCTTCCCATGAGTTCACAATCTCCTTGGGGCTCCCGTGTGGGGTCCTCCACAGGCTGCAAGTGGGTATCTGCTCCACCGTGGACCTCCACGGGCTGCAGGGCACAGCCTGCCTCACCATGGTCTTGCTCACAGGCTGCAGGGGAATCTCTGCTCCAGTGCCTGGAGCACCTCCTGCCCCTCCTTCTTCACTGACCTTGCTGTCTGTAGGGCTGTTTCTCTCACATATTCTCACTCCTCTCTCTGGCTGCAGGTTGTATTTTTTTTTCCCCCCTTAAAGACTTTATCACAGCGGTGCTACCACTGTCGCTGATGGGCTCGGCCTTGGCCAGAGGTGGGTCCATCTTGGAGCCGGCTGGCGTTGGCTCTGTCAGACATAGGAGAAGCTTCTAGTAGCTTCTCAGAAAAGCCACCCCTGTAGCACCCTCATGATCAAAACCTTGCCACACAGACCCAATACATTAAGGTCTTTCACTGCTGGCTCATTGGGAGATCAGTCTGTTCTCCCCAGCCACTGAGCAATGTTTCTGTAAGAGCCCTTACACCTGTGTCACTGCATTTCTTTCCATTTAACCCCTTCTGGAAGCTCATTTAGAAACCACTGCTTACAGGGCAGGTAGAAGTACACTCTTATCTCAACAGACTCCCAGCATTTCTGGCTCTCCAGTAGCCTTTTAATGTTCGGGTCCTTAGGAGAGAGGAATCTAGTTGTTTCAGAGCAGATTCCCCTAATTGTCTCTGTTAATCTTATTATTGTGTGCTAAGGTCCAAGGATCTTTTACAGCCCAGGCAGAGATTTCTGTAGCATGCAGCAGCTCAGCGCCCTCCATGGGCAGAAGTGCAGCAAACAGAAATACATGGCAAATTACTGATCCTTGTTACTTGGTATTGTGTTTATGAGGCTGCTGCCCATCCCTTCACAGCATGGCACAAACCAAGACTGCCACTATTATCATTATCTAAAGATGTGACACCACCAGTCAGTTTTCCTAACCCATTAGGGCAAAAGGATGCCCATTTAAACCTGTCCCTACCCAGGGCTGGATTTCAGTATCTTACAGTCTGTCACAGCAAACATTGCAGTCCTGTTGGTGGTGATGTTAAAGGTTTCCCCCTGAACTGAGTAGAAAGAGAACTCCAGTTACAAATAGCAGCTTAGGCAATCAGTTCCAATTAAAGAATAATTCAGTGACAAATACAACCCCAGGCATTACTGAGTTCCTCTTTTAGAAAAATAAAAGAAAAAAAAAAGACTTCCAAATATATCAAATCTACTTACATTATTACATTATTATTAATTAGGATACTCAGGCAAAGCAGCCCAAACCTTTATTACCTGAAGCAGCAGTTTGGCAGTGACTGGAGTTTTATTTCTCATTGATTAAGCAATAGGTACAAGCTGAACCAGTAACCTCATGTGAAGGGTATTAGACCTGAATGCATAGCAGATTTGTGTGAAGTCTTATGGCCACGGGACAGATAGATCTATATATGTTGCCCAGGGTAAAACTGCATGAATGACTCTGAAAGAAGAAGGCTGCTGCATCAAATCATGGCAAATAATTGTTAATTCATTTTAGCGTGAAATCTTTTTACACCTCACATAAAATAAGCCACTTTTGTGGAAGGGTTGATGCAAGAATATTCCCTTTCAGTACAATGATGGGGCTAAGTGCTGCCTTGTATGTGGAAAAAATGGACAGTTGTTCAGTGGACTTCAGAGAAAAACCTGCCCTTCCTTTGCTAATCCTCACTCTGCCAGAAATACTGAGCAGGTACCTGGAGAAATGTCCTGTCACAGGTGATAACATCTAGTCCTGTACCCACTGGCTGCACAGCACCTACAGAGAAATTCTGGCAAATCCAATCCTGTCATCCCCAGATGTCAGGTTTGCCCCAGTGCCTAGAAATAACACTTCTGTAGAGGAACTGGAAGAAGAAAACATTTGCTCACAGTCTGGTACGGGCATACTGGTTTAAACCTCTGATGAAGATGAATTTTCAGTGATACGCCTGCTCTGGCATTGCAGCGTCTGAGGTGCAAACATTTTATTGCTGACAGTGCTGTGAGAGAACTGATCTGCAAAATAGAGCATCCTAAGCCACAGCAGCTCTTCGCCTCAGGGAACATGAGTCAGGGTGCTTAGATTGCACTGGTTTCTACTAATTGCCTACTTAACTCCAAAGAGCCAGACAAGGCTATTTCATTTAAACTTACGTTTTTACAAACTTAAAATAGAATAAAATATAGGTTATAGCAAGAGTTGCCTAAAAACTCATTAGACTTAATTTCCCTGTGTTGTAAGGTAATGTGAGACTGAAACAAAGGCAGATATGGAGCCACATGTATAAAAGCCTCTTTTAAACATTCCCTTTGCCCAACATTCAGGCTTTACATTTGACACGAATGTCATGGTCTTCACAGAACAGATCTTGCCCAAAAGATTTAAGCTCTGTCTTGCATAAGCATAAAAATAAATTATAACTAACACCTCATAAACTAGTAAGCTTACACTGTGCCCTGCTTAATTTTCCTAAAAAGCCAGGAATACAAATGCCCATCTGGATTTAAAGAGGGTTTGAAATGGCTACAGGAGAGATTTCCTGGGCAAACAGAGGCATGCTCTTTATTCACGGTCAGTGAATTTTCTTCTTGTATAAAACCCATAGCTGGGGCCAGCTATAACAGAAAATGGTTATTAAAATCTGCTTCGTATTTCAGAGAATGCATGATCTTGGTCAGTAACACTTGGGACTTTCTTTTATTGTGTTCTGCAAAAGCAGCCTGGGATGCAAGTAGCCTGTTGAAGCAGAAAGCAGATATTTTCTCTGTATCTGAGTTATTGGTTGTTTCATGGCAATTAGTGGGTCCCATTTTGCCTTATGATTTTCGAGTGGGATTCTCCCCGAGTGAAGCCCAATCTGCACTTGGGTATAATGACCTGTGCAAATGCAGGCAGAATTTCATGCTGCAAAAAACAGCCTCCCATAAGCTGTTAAGAGATGCAGTTGTTGAAAACAAACACTGGAAGAGATTTTTAAATGCCTGAAGATGGATTATTCAAACTTTAAAAGCCCTGTTTCACTACGAGGTGGTTTAGTCGCTGACTGTTGCAGTGCTGTGCGAGAACGCAGAACATTTCACTGCAAACCTCCGACCTCCTGGGCCGAACAGGGGCTCTCCAGTGCACTTGTTTTAGAGCAATTTGGGGATTGAGCACAAGAGCAGCACAAGGTCAGTTTTACTTAATTTCCTGCAGGCACAGACTGAGGCAGTATTAGAAGCAGCCTGCGCTGGCCTGTAGGAAACTCACAGTGTTGTTTTTTGGTGTGGTGTTTTTTTGTTTTGTTTTGTTTATTTTGTTTGTGGTTTTTGTTTGTTTGTTTGTTTGGCTGGGTTTTTTTGTTTGTTTGTTTGTTTTTTTCCACTGCCTGCCAAAGCCCCTGATGTTCCAACTTTACCCCAACAGGGAGACAGAGGAAGGAGAGGGGAATGTAATGGCAGATGGCAACCCACAAGGAGGCGAGAACTACATGCTGCACTTTGGCACTCGGTGACAAGGACAACTTTACAGTAACCTAGTTTGCTTATAAATTGGATGAGGATTATTTGCCATTTTCCTCCCCCCCCCCCATCTTCAGTCAGATCATTGCAAGGCACACTAAAAAAACTTAATTAATTAATTGACTTAGCTCTGGGAATCTGTATTCTAATGCTGACGAGACATAAGAGAAATGATTTTGTTATAGTTAAGCCAGATATTGTTGTGTTATTCCAGGCTTTGATACAGTTTCAATGTGTAGGACAAATTTCCTTATCCAGTAAAGCACCAATGAGTTGCTCAGTCACCACTGTTACCTAGCCTGAATGCCTCGGGAACCTGCAGAAATTCAATAGAGGTTTTGCTGTGCTTTCTGCGTGACTTTGCCTTCATACAAAAGCGTGTTCAATGGAGGTCGACAACAGGTAAGGGGAAAGGAAATTGACTTTCTCATAGTTTTCCAAAAAATGGTTCTCCTGCCTGCTTCTAGCCATTAAAATTAACTTGCTATCTAAAAGGATCTTATCTAAATTAATTGTGCTGTCTCTGCATAGTGTTTCCCCAAGGAATGCACTGAAATACTGTTACGTCTTTGCCTGTTCTTGGCTGACTGAGATATTAATTAATTATATGAATAAGCCTAGGAAAATAAAAGTAGGTTTCTGTCTTAATTCATGTGAGCAATGGGGGGCTAATGCCTCATACGTGGAGCGTGCCAGTGGCCACTTTGCTGTGTGACCTGGCCCACTACTCCGTCGTGCTCCAGTCGGTCGGGACAGATGCAGAGAAGAAACCGATCCGCGCCGGGAGGGGAGACACGTCTGTGGTGTGGGGGGACCGATGCTGCGGTGGGCACGGGTACCCCCTCAGGTCCTGGCCGCGGGGTCACCCTCCTCGTGCAGCGCTGGCTCGGGGCTGAATTCAGCCTGGTTTTGCAAACGTCAGTTAGGCTGGGCTTTGTGCGCTAACGCTGCTACCTCGCTGTGTGCTCGGGGCTCGCTCGTTAGGTGATGGCTCGGGGATGTCTGTCCTGCCCTGACTGATGTAGCTACATCTCACACACGCCAGAACCTGGCACAAAGCCTTTGGACAAGTGGGGAGCCTCAGAGCCCAAGATGTTGCTTTTTTGAAACTCCTGGACAAACGGGACCCCCTTTTTTGATCCAGCAAATGGAAATGTGAATGCTCTGCAGTGCTAGCTTATCCTATATGAATGAGATGAACACGGCAGCTTTGTTTTCTCCTTGGTTGGTTGTTGTTTTCTCAGTTTATGAGGCCTCTTCAGGATTTTTAGCTACAGGAAGAACTTCCTTATCGACAGTCCTATTCTTTCTGTGGTGTGGAAAGAAAACACCTGAGTCAGATAAGCTTACCTTGGCTCTAAGCTGAGGGAAAGATAAATGTATATTTTCTCTGCCACTAGCTTCCTTAGAACATTATATATCTGCATATAAAATCATAAGTATTTAGTTGGAAGAAGGAATGAGTGTTCTGTATTATTTAAGAATGCTGAAATTATAAACATGATAGTTGCAATGGCTATTTTATTCTGCTCACCAGTCAACGCTTCATGCTCCTGCAATATCCTATTTCCAGTCTGCCTATTAAAAAAAAAAGCATTTAAGCATTTGAAAACCAGAACTTTGTAATTTACCTATGACCAGTAACATTTACATTTCAAAAATCAGGCTTGGTTTGAAAATAGCCATACTCCAGGCAAGTAGGTGTTAAAATTGCTTCTGTGTTTGGTCAAAAACTTTCTCTCTGTATGCTCTGCAAGCTTGTGTAATTCATATTCAGTCAAATACACTGAAAAGGGTTCAGGTGTTTGCTTCCCACAACATGAGAAATTCTTTCAGACACAGTTGGGATTTACCAAGTCCTTCAGTTTCCCATTACAGGGTTGGTGGAGCCCAGAGTCCATGGGAGGGAAGAGGCACTATTTGTAACACCTGAACATCCCAGAAATGCTCAGGCTCTGCTGATGGCTCCTCTGAATTAAATGCAGAGCAGCTCATTAACTTCAATGCTGCTGCCTTGCATTGCCCCTGACTGACTGAGAGCACGACTTGGTTCTGTGTAACTGTCACCTTGCTGATTTTGCACAATAGTTTTGCTTGAAACGATAAATAGTGCCTGGGTAGTGTAAATTCCCCGAGGGTTGTAGCAGATGCTATCAACTCCACCAGTGGTACTGAGGCATCTGGGAAATTCTTTTATTTCCTTACTTTATGCCTTAAGAACTTCAACACTTTGTTGCAAAGGAGTTTATTTTAACAAATTGCAAATTCCAGAAGACACACAGATAGCACTGAAGTTTTCTCAATTAATAATAAAGACTGAAAAGATTAATGAACAGGAAGTATATTCTCCTGTCTGTAGTCTACACAGGGGAAAAACAGATTCAACTCAGCATTAGCATTCAATACCTATTTTTCATATGCCATCTATTGATTGTGACAGGGAGATCCTACTTTTGAACTAGATGCCCCCACATCCCACAAACAGCTCTTATTTCTGTGAAGAGCAAAAACATATTCAAGCCCTGATGATCCTGAAACTTTGCTTAGGAGTGCTGTAATTAGAGCTCGTGTCTCTACTTTGAGCTTCAGATCTGCTTAGCGAACCTGGAGGCTTGGCTCTAAAACCAGCATTTGTGTTAAGATGCTGTGCTAGTTACACTCTAGATTTGTCAAAACAATCTAACCAACTCTGATAGGAAACCAGAAACAAGAAGGAAAAATTTGGTCAAATTCCTGTATCCAAATATTTTTACAGCATGGGAAATTGAACTAATAATGCTTCTGTCTGGTTAACAGCTGTCAAAGGATGAAAAATAAGCTACTGGGAATGTAGTCAATCACTCACTCCTTTTAATGTGGTGTGAAATCCATAAAGGCATTTATACTGAATTTTAATGTGTTTTCTGGAAAAATCACTGGTAGCTGTGTTGAAGAGATGCCAATTTTTAACAAGCAGCGTCTGGTGCTTTCCAGGCCACTCCACGCATGTGTGTTCTGGAGGGAAGGTCGAGCTTGCACTCCCTTTGCCTCTGGGAATGCATGTTTAGCAACATTCCCTCTCTTCCCCTCTGCTTGAGGTGGGTCACCAGGACATGAGCTTCATTCACAAAAAGCACATCCGAGCCTCATCCAATGCCTCTCTGCTGGCGGCTGCAGTTTTTCCCTGCCTGCAGCACGATGCCTGCTCTCCCGGCGGCGAGGCGCGCACGCTGCAGCCCTGCGGACGTGGCAGCACCCGGGGATATAACCGCCACAAGTCCCACTGGTTTTGCCAGGCTGTTTTTCTAAGACAGCAAAGCAGGGGTGCATCACCCTTTGCAGGGCTGTGGCCCTAAGCTGTGTGCTGTAGGCTTTAACCAGTGGGCAATGCTAACACTTCCCTGCGTGACACAGTGAGATGCTAACGTGTGTGAAGAGCTCAGTGTCGAACCGCACACGGAGCAGCCTGTATGTAGCCAGAGATAGCAGCTTTTTAAATCAGGATGACAATTTTTGCGACCGATAGCGTTGGGAAATGAAGCGCTCAGTGACTGCACAGAGAATGTGCGGCTCAGGTTGTTGAAGGATTTGTATTTCCCTGTGGCCCTGCTCTTCACTGGGTTTTGTTGGATGGACACAGCTGGATACAGCTGGATACAGCTGTGATGGTCACGGTCTGTGGCATCTTCCCCATCTTGCCCCAGAGGAGATATACTGTATCAGGTGGTGTTAATGCACGGGATAAAGCCCCCTTTGGTCACCCTCCTCCTCTGGCTCAGCAGACCCACGGCAGGTTTTAGGCTGGTGGATTCTGGGTGACTGTGGGGAAGCTCATCCTGCCCAAAGCACTCATACACGGAAGGAGAGCCAGTCCCAAGGTTTTCTGCCATTGTTTAAGGTGAAAGCACCGTGTGAAATGTAACTTGTGATACTCCCTTATACCATCTCCACCAGTTCATCCAACTACCAAAATCAGGCTAACAATAAAGGCCAGTCTCGATGGTATTTTTCTAAATCTACAGTCCTAGGGACCTGAGTAGGTGACAGCTCATTTCCCATAAACTCACAACCACTTGAGCCTCACTTCCCTTTCTCATGACATAGACTGATTTTGTGGTCTGAGGGTCACCTGGTATGCTCACTCCAGGCGATGTTTTTAATTAATTTTATAGAGAGACGGGAACAGAAACAAGACGGTACCCCAACTATAAACTGGCATATAATTTCCATGCATGAGAATGGTAAAAAGCCAGAAAACTACTGAATAGAGTCTTGCTGTTTTCTTTTCTGCTGGTTACCTTCACCCAGTGATCTGTAGAGGTGAGCAGTTGCTGTTCCTCAAATCAATCATTTACTCAGTTTCATAATGTATCTTTCACATGTGAGTTAAGGCTCGGGTCCACACTTTATTGCAGCTCCACATTACAGATTATACAAATCAAGGCAATAGAAACACTTAGCAGTGGGATGACAGTCAGCATATCTTCCTGATGTCTTGTCACATTGAATTTTCCTTCCCAAACTGGGAAGGGCACGGGCATAGACATAACAGGTCAGTCCAAAATAGAAAGTAAAAGTGCCTCAGGATGGCTGTAGGGCTAACACTGGTGTCATGGTTCCTGTCCAGCCTGAAGCCATCAGTATAATAAAAGCTGTGGTTTCAGCTGAGTTCCTTCCAGACATTAGTTGAGTGCAAAAACTACCCAGCAGAACCAGGCTCTGTGGAGGAAATGACCAGGGCTGAACAACCGTGATGGTTAACCCCGTTCAAAGAGAAGGTCACCTGGGAGGTGAATACACATTATACAGCTGTCCACAGCCTGCTACGCCAGTGAACAAAGAGGAGCATTGGACTTCCAGTCCCTCAGCTCTCAAAAACATAACTGTTCATGAATTGTTTCTGAATTTATGTACTGTGTAACATGCAACTGAAACTAAATATATTAGATTAAACCAACATTCATGCTTTCTTTGCTCTATTTATTAATTTTCCTCTTTTAACTTATATCAGCTCCCAGACTCCAGAAATTGCATCTTACAGTAAAATTGTATATTAGTGATATACAAAACTTAGATTCTTTCCTAATATAACCCCTGAGTTCCAGTGTGTTGCTCTTTTATTCAACTAAACATATTATGGCCTTGTGCTTCTCCCTTTCACACATGCTGGAAACGATACATCATTTGTTTCATTAAGGTCGTAACTCATAAAATGCTATTTTTCCTGCTGAATGACAAGTTCCCTCAGCTTCCACTGAATTCAGAAGTGATGGGGGATGCTTATGTGACTGAGCCTGAATTCTCAACTAGAAGCGAAGCATTTGGGGTTTATTTCAGTCCCACTGAAATCAGTGGGACATAAATATAATTTTAAACAAACATTTAAGTACTTTGCCAAATGCAGCTAGACTGCTGAAGATAGGTCTCAACAAGAAACTGTTTTCTGTTTCTTACCATGATAACATATTTTGACACACTGTTATGGTACCAAGTCAGTCATATCATCTTTAACATATTATAACCAAGAGAGAAGTCATCCTGCTGTACTGAAATTCATGAATAAGAATCATCTTTGAGTGGTATTTCTGAAAATCAGCTACACCCATTTTTATATTAAAAGTGCAATGCTCCTGTTTTCTGCAAACTCTTTCACTCGTATGTCTCCAGGGAAGCTCAGACTAGGAGTTAGGAAGCCAGTGGAGAGACTGGGTGCACAGACTTCCAGACAGACGTTCTGCCCATGCGTGGAGAGGGCAGTATTACCCGCTCGGTGCCCGCGGGAGCACAGGGGCCCGCCGATGCACAACAAAATCTCCTGAAGACCGCTGTGGCACTGACCAGAAGTTTTATGCAGCCAAGTCTATCTTCCCCCCCAGACCTCCTTTTAATGTTTGGTTTTAATTATTATTTTCAGTGTGTCGTTTCTCTTTCATTTAACTCGAATCTTTGTATCCATTACAGCGTTACAGCTACAGTACTGAACATTTCCTTGTTGTTCCTGCAGTTACTTGTGTCTTCCCAGCTTTGATTAATTTCTGGAATTTATCTAAATTATTCCTTAGAGAGTTTGTGGTAATAAATCATTGCCTAGTTACTAGTTTCCCCCCTCAAATTCAGCTACTAAAGCAGTAGGTGTTCTAGAAATGACTGTGAATATAATACTTGTGATGGTTATGTATACATGGAATTGTTCTCCTAGTGATCAGCAGCATGAGCTTATTGCATGTAGGACAATTAAATGAATTCAGTCAGCTCCTGGGACACCTGACAGCCTGTATGCAGACACCTAGACTGACAAGGGTTCCCAAACTCACAAGCCTCCAATAAACCCTGTCAGGAGAAAGATTTATAAAGAGAGAGGAGCCAGCAGCAAAGCCATCTACACACTTAAGGGCGAAGTAGCATTCCACTACCAGAGCTGACTAATCGTTTCCTTTATCTGACCACCGAGAATGTCCCAGATATTAATTCTTGGTCCAAGCTACCTCAGTGTGGCTTCACAGCAATGCCACCAACCCCTCCGCCGGTGCTTTGCCCTTTTTACCAGGAGAGGGAGCAGATATCTGTAAATCCCCCGGAGCTTTTGTTAAACCTCTCCACAGACTCGCAAAGCTCCGCGTTTCCTTAACTGCAGACTCAGATGAGCGGTTAGTTTAAGACTTTCTCACACGTGCACACAAAAGTGATTTTTAAGCAGTTCTTAAATGGCTGTACATTTTTGCACCTGTGAGTCATTAGACACAGTCCTGCCACTCTTACTCATAATCTGGAGTTTCACAAAGAATTTCCCTGGAACCTGGCAGCTTCCTTTTTTTAAAAAAGAAGAATTCCTGGAATTAAAGAAGACAGGAGTATGCTGTCCAGTGTATGCAAGGGAGAAGTGCTGCGCATCTTTAGTTTCAGCAAGTGAAAGGTAATACACTCAGTTCAGGTATGAAAGACAAAAAGAGACATAGGAATGCATTTGAAAGGTCATGGAAAATCAGCACATGCAAGAGGAAATAAACACAATTTATCAATAAAAATGTGAGGACAGCTGTGTTCAAATATCAATGCATCAACAAATACCAGTCTGCAGTAGCAAATGCTATGTTGTATAACTCCAATTAAACACAGCTTTACACAATGCACAGTGTACCTTTCAGATGCAAGGGATACAAAGCTCTTTTTTGTTGTTGTTCTAGAGCCTAACTAAAAGAAAATTGCACAGAAGACACTATCTCTGAAAGGCAAGCTGCTGCAGCTGGCAGTGCTCCTATACATACAGGCAGGACGGTGGTCGCTCTGGTCAAGTAATGCCTCATCACACACTGCAAAGTAATATTGTGAAAGACACTAAAGATTGTTTGAACTTAGAGCCCACAACAACTGCATTTCACTGTTACCTGCCCTGGGGAGTAAGTTGTCTCTGTATTGCCTGTGTGCCTTGTAAAAGCACCCAGTCTGTGTTTACATGGTTACCGTTTCTTTTAGATTCATAATCAGTTCAATAAGCTGGAAGATGCTAATGTTATTGTGCATCTTTTATATCTTGTGACAGAGACAATTTAATCTGCGAGTTAGACTATGCCTAGGAGTCCAAAGAGGAGGCAGCTCCGCTCCCCGACCTTTTGTGCTCTTGGCAAGTTCGTGCCAATGCCCAGAAACTGCAGGAGCAGCTCCAGCACTGCTACATGGCCACCCTTGCTCAGGAGTGTTGCATTCTCTAAAAAATAGCTTTTTTCCACAGCAAGCCATGAAGTGGGAATTCCTGATGCCCCAGACCACCTCAGGCAAGTTAGACAGCACGGCAAGGGTAGGGAAACAGAGAGGACTCCACCCCTCTGCTGTGATTTCCTACAAATATATAGTGCCAGTTCTTCCACAGCTCTTTGGTTACATTTCTCTATCTGGACTTCCATCTTCAGAAACCTTGGCTGTGCAAGATCTGCCAGACCTAGGGACTGGGAGGATGTCTGCACAGCTTTTTGCAGGATGGTGTGCTCTGAGCTGAATGGAAATAATATTGTAGGTGCCGTGCCTTTAGAAATAAAAGGAACCTGAAGACATGCCCTGAGTAAATCCCAGTGCTTAGAAACCAGAGATAAACAGAAAGCAAAGCGACTGCTACTGAAATAGATGATGAATGGAGGTTTGAGGGAAGGCTCTGGATTTTCTTCTTCACAGAGTTAAAACTGGAACAGACTTCAAGTGGTGGTCCTCACCCCGCCATTTCTGCCTGCATCTGCATCCTGTGTCCACCCGTCCGACCTCCCAGTTTCCCATAAAGTCATGCCCAGGGATGAGAGAAGGCAGCCCCTCATGAGCGCCGGCCGCACTTTTCCAGCAAACAGGAGACAAAGTTCCCCATGCCAGTGCCCACCTCCTCTGTGCAGTGTCCTTCTTCTCCGTGGAAGACAGGATGGCAAGGGCAAAGGCTGCAAACACCTTTCCTAAACCCAGCAGTTGGCCTAATATCCCGGTTTCATGCTATTGTTAGAGAGGAAAATCAAAGCTGGGTGTTAAAGAGGTGTCAGCAAGCGAACGGGTTAAATGCTGCCCTAAGTCCAAGAGCACAGACGGGTGAGAGCAGAACCTGTTTGTAAACTGCAACGACTTCACTGCCTGGAGATGACTTCATGGCTGAAGAACTCCTATAACCTTTTTCAATCGATGCCTTTCTCTTTCTCTCACATAAATGTCACGTAAGGACATATGCTATATTATATGAATGTCAGAGATAACTGCCCAGCATTGTGCTTTCCTTTTACTTCCCTTTCCCCTCAAACACAAGTCCTTCCTTTTCTCTGCATGTGAACAAAACTGGGATTTGATAACAAAATCTAATCCCCAATCAAGTCTTTCTTTACCAATAAAATTTTCAGAATAAAATTTTCAGATAAGCAGACACACAAGTGCCGCTCTTTGCTGCGATGATCACAGAGAAGTATAATGAAAAATAATCATCACTTTATCAAACTATACCCATTTTTTTAAGCACCTTGATTAAACAACAGCTTAAATTCTGTAGAAGTGGCCAAGTCAAAGATGTGCCACAGTGATGTGCTAGTGTTTTCTCTTCCCTGGGAGCCTGACGACAAACTCTCGCACGCTCTCTGTAGAGGAGCCAGAAGCAGTAGCACAGCAGTTATCTTCGTTCCCACTTCCATGCTAAGGGTTTCACTGCACTGGGAGTTATCTCTAATTAACTACCTTCTGTTAATTTCCTAAGTGGATGCTCTTATTTTGGAGCAAGCACACCTACTTGTGAATTGGCATAACTCATTTTGCACACAGATATAGAATAGGCATTTCTATGTAAGATATGTGCAACGTCCTGTCACTTGTGCACGCCTGTGTGCGAGGCAGTGTGCACAGATGGGACCGGGCACACGGTGAAATTAGGGCAGGCTGCTCAGGCTGAAGAGGAGACGTCTGAGGCTGAGCAGCATCTGCAGCTCCCCCTTATCCTCACGTTATTTCCACATTATCTGTAAAATCGGCTGGATGGGGAGGAGGGGAAGCAGCTGGGTCCCCAGGGAGCACCTTGCTCCAGTGCTGCTTCCTCTGCCTTCTCCATTTTCCACCGTGCCCACGGCTGCCCAGCCCCGCCGCATCACATCGCTCCAGGCCCTGCACACCCCCAGACTCTCTGCTGTCTTTATTTCACATCGTGGGCATCCCCCCGGGGCGAGGCAGGCTTCTGCCGCACTCCCACAGCCCAGAGAGGGCACCCAGCAGCTAACCTCCCCGCCCCCCCCCCCCCCCCGAAAGTGTGTCTTACAAAACCAAATATATATTGAAGCTATGAGCTAAAAAACTACCCTGATTTAATAAGATGGGTTGATTCCCAAGCACAGAATTCCCAGGCCATAAAATCTTCAAAACGTTATTTCTGCTCATTCTTATAAATAGCCTTACCCAGGTAGGAAACACACAATTCTCCCAGTTTCCCTGTAAATGGCTTGGATGCTGGGCAATGCCATAAGACCCAAGTGTGCAGGCCCTCAGCATTTATCTACCATCACTGTGACCAGTGAGACGTGTTTAAGCCTGTTGTTGGGATAAAGACCCGAGGAGATGGGCTACAGTGTGCACACAGAGATGGCCTGCACCCAGATGAAAACAGTTGTTACACCAAATCAGGCATGGGCAAAAAAAAAAAAACAAAACCCAAACACCTTTTTGTGTAGCACCAGTAAGGCTGAATAACGTTCACATATAGGTTGACTACAGATATCTTTTTTTTCTGGAGGCCTCAGATTGCCGGTCACTAAGGGAGCAGCAAGGCTCTCGCTGTCCCTGCCCCTGGCTGGTATCCCTCCCTCCCCGAGCATCTGCTGTGACCCTTGTCAGGGCAGGGACCTGGGGGGGAAGCCTGAGTGTCAATCCCTGTGCTCTTCCCACTAAAAGTCCACGGGGTACCTTCCTGAAATAAGTATCTTTCTACTAGATGTGAGATATCTCGGTCCGCTTACTCCTGTTTTGCTCTGAAATAATTTCTCCAGCAAATGCTTGCCGTAGAAGCATTTGGAGATCTGCCTGGCTGAGAACTGACTTTGAAAATTCAGATTTTCAACCTCATTTTTAAAAATCGAATAGATCATTTAACTAATTCACATTTTTGCGTCCGTCTCTGATTGTATACTACAACTGAATGCTTGAAAATAAAGAAAGCATAAGGTGCTCTGACCAATTTCTAGGCCTCTTGACATGGCCATTTTCAAGATAATATTAGGAGACAATAGGAAGCATAATCATTAACTACCTGGTAGTGATGTCAGACCTTCTGTCCTTTTGGGTTAATGTATGATTTAATTACCACAAATGGAGGTCTTCGATATGCCCTTTTACTGGGATTAAGTTCTGGTTACATTTTGACATTCGTAAAGACTTCAAACAAATACAGTGATCTATATGCATAATATGGTAATTGCATCAACTTGAAATTGAGAAAGATATTGATAATTTTATGTAGTGAAAATGGCTGATAACATTGCCTATTTCACTGATTAACAGCACTAGTTGATAAAACTCTTGCTGACTTAAATCTTACCTATGCCTTATCTTAAGATACAGAGAGAAAGTAAAAATGAAATATATAATGTTTTATATTGCAAATGTAGCACAGCTGGCTGGCATTTTTGGCATGATATATATGTGTGGACACATCACAAAGCAGCCAAAATCAGCACAAAGCCCAGGGCTGCATACATCGCAGACTAACAATAAACCACTAAACCCTTTATGCTGTGACTCCAAGGCCCCTGAAAATGACTGTATTTTATCCTACAGTTTCCTTTCTTTAGCCCACCCTTACTTAAAGTACACTCTACTAAATGGGCGCTGCTTTCTCATATTAGTGGCACTCTAGAAACAACAGGAAAGCTAACCCCTGTGTAAATTCGCCTTGCTTTACTGCTATTTTTATTTATATCAAAACGTGGCTCGTGCCTGGGGAACTGGTGGTGCTGGGGCTGTGCAGCCCGTGAGCCTGCCCGGCCGCTGGCCCCGCAAGCTGCCTCGCCTCTGACTCGCCAGACCCCCCTCACAGGCTGAGAAGGCAGCTCACTCCAGCCCATCTTCGCTACTTCGGCTAATTGTGGTGTAGACAGTTGTCAGCAGGACTTAGAGCAAAAGCACCAGCTCATTTTCTTAGTTTAGTGATTTACAGCTGGCTAACAAGTTATGGTCACTTTTGACAAGGATCAGAGGTGAAGCAGTGACCCGGAGTCGAAAGGTAACGCATCCTATTACCAAACTGCATCTGACTGCTGCCTTGCAAGCCTCCTCTTGCACTCGCTGGGGGAAAGCAGATGTCTTATTAGCTGCCATCCTTAAGTGGCTTTTGTCATCATGTCAACCTTGAAATAACATAGGGTGGGGGAGGTGGGGGAGAAACAATGGCCAAAAATTAGCTGTTAGACGGTTTAAATAGAGCATGGAAAGACACTGGTGTTTAGAAAAAGCAAAATGCGAAAACGCACAGAAATATTTTTTTCTAGCTTTGTGGACAATGAGAGAGTAAGACTTGCACCCAGTTATCACAAATGATTATGATACTTAAAATGGGAGGTGCTTCTATTGAGCATGGGCTAAAGAAAACAAGCTGCAGAAAAATTTAGGGTAGTGCTCAACACCCATACGTTTATAAAATGTACAGTTAGTGTAAAGCCTATCTGACAGGTAACCTATGCTCTCTCCCAACATCTATTTTAAGTGATGCTTTAGAACTGTGGATGCCCATGCAGACTTCTCACTGGGCTGCTTGGAAGGTATTCCTCATATCACTGAAAATCACTCTTTTGAACCAAGGGTTTCATTTACTGGGGCTGAGATAAAGCGTTTGATGCCTCTTTTCTGTCCGTAAGGAGGAAGGCAGGTGAGGCAGAGGCTGGCCCCCAGCTAATCTCAGGCTCTCCTGGTGCCATGTGTGTACCGAAGCCGTGGAGGAGCGTACGCAGCTCGGGGCAGAGCGAGGGCCGGTGGCTCCACGACGGGGCACGAGCCGTGGCCTCAGCAACGGGGCACAGGCCCACGGGGTCTGGCCATGGGGGGCAGAGCCGGGCCCGCTGACAGCCCCAGGCAGGGCAACGGGGCCAGCCAGGCGAGGCTGGGCGCTTGGTCTGGCATTTGCCACAGTTTTTCAGCCACAGAAGATGTCGTGTTGATGCTGTTGCGTATGAGAGAGAAGGTTCGCGGCCCTTGGGCCAGTTGTTCCTCTGGTTCCACAGAGGGTGGTGGACATGTGTGCTCTTGGAGGAAAAGCTATCGGCCAGGAAGAAAATGAATGATGGAGCTGCACTGGGATCAGACTCACTGCTTGCCCTTGTTCTGCTTTAGTGGTAGAAGCGCGAGGCAGGAGGTAAAGCAGCACACTGTTGACACCAGACTGGGACGCACTGCCGACAGACGGAGGGCTGGAATGCTATGTGAAGGCGTAATGCATGAGCATGAGGAGCCGTGGGGTAGAAATGGAAATTTATCTAACAGGAAAGTAACAATCTCCGCGTTTCGGGATTAATCATGGAAATTTCTTTGAGTTCATCAGCTGTGAATGACAAAGGAGGAGTAAGTCTTGGTTTTATTAGTCACAAGGTGACAATGAGCCACTGAGATGTGTTGGCTGTGAAGGAGAAAAAAAAAAAAAAAAAAAGTGACCACAAAATCTATTAGGCAAGGTACTTTCTACAGAGAGCAAGACTTATTAATGCTATCACAGAAATCTCTGGAGAGATCTCATCCCTGCTGCTTTATACGAGTTACTCTCAGCCAGGAAAGATGTGGCCAGCCTGGAGCAGAGGCAAAGGTGATGGCTGGGGGCAGCCACTCTCCTATGAGGAATATGCACAAGAGTAATTAGCTCAGCAAAAGACTGTAGAGCTTATATGATTGCTCTTCATAAGTAATTCAGAAGAGTTAGTAGCAGGAAGGGAAAAGGGCTATTTAAGTTAAGCTAAAGAGCAGTTTTGGCACAAGAATGAGTGGTGTGAGAGGCTGCGGGGATCTCACCGTGCCAGCGAGGGAGCTGAAGGAAGTGAGAAATGCCATTAACCTTCCTGGCCGTCCTTGCCTGTGGGCTGAGTAAACCGGCTCAGCTGCAGGGGACTTGGTGGGCTTTAAAAGGGAACTGGGGGGTTAATGACAAGTTCACTGGAAGAGAGAGCTCAGCTCTGGGTAGCTAGGGGCTTTGGGCAGGGGTAATTAGCAGATAATATAAGCTGATGTCTGCTTTTCTAATAGGATGTAGCTCTTTCAAGATGCTGAGAAGTTTGAGAAGTTGAAAAGGGTGAAACTCAGTTTGGCTTGTGCTGAAGAGCGAGGTTATAAAGCTGAAGTGGGAGTTGTCAGTAAGCACAAAATGTCCTTGTCTGAGTCTGGGGTCTTCTGCCCCTGTTCCTTGTGAATGAATGCTGGAGAAGGTGGAGGAAATACGATGAAATGAGTATATATGTTGAGAACAAAGAAGAAAAGTTCTTCATTAACATTTTTGCGTTTAAAATTACTGTGGCCAGAGTACAGTTCAGCTACTGGTAACTTCAGGCTTATATAGGCTTGACTTCTTTCCTCTTGCCTGTCAGAAACTACCTGGCCAGATACTTCACTGCAAGAGCAGAAGCTCTGCTGTACAGTACCACAGAGGACAACATACACTGTCCAAATCTGGGTGCTATCTACTGCTGTGTACGCTTCCAGGAGAGCCATACCCTTCTTATGCTAGCAAAGTCAATGAAGAAGACTTCATTAGCACCAAATTGTGCTTGTGGTGGGGAGTCTTGTACTTGTCCAAGCTGTGGTGATCTGAAACTGTGAAATTTTTAAATGGTGAGCCCAAGTGTCCCTGTGTCCTTTTTGAGTGATACTGTAATGTCTCTTGAGTGCCACCTTAACTGATTTTGGAAATGTCCTGGGTAATATCCATACTTACAGAAGTGACCTCCAGGCACGTGCCACAGAATGAGCACCAAAAGTATTAGTTTTTTCAAGCTTTCCACCATTACACACACAATACCCTTCAGGATTGTAAGGAGTGCTTATCCAAAACCTCATGCAGCTCCCTCCTAGCTGCCAAAAGCCTCTGTGGCAAATGGAAGCCTGTTCCCTCTGCCAACAGCACGGCCTCCACAGTGCAGTGCAAAGCCAGTTTTCAAAAGTTTAATGTTTGCTGCAGCGGAGGTGTTGTTAAGGTGTAAGACACAAGCTGACAACCTTTCTCTGTGTTAATGGAGAGGTTCCTTTTGCCTTTGACTAACACGAGAAAGTGCAGGCCCACTGGCTGTGTCTGCTGCTCCCTGCGATGGCTGGATTATGGTTCATACAACTCCGTGGGGGAAATAGAGAACCCAAGTAGTAAATGCTACCTCAGGAAAAAACAAACAAATAAGATACTTCCTGGTAACTCTTTCCCCCACCTCCCCCAGCCCCCACCGTTCTTGTCGCACATTCATTTTCACAACAGAAAATCAAAAATCAAAGATCAAGGCCTAGTGTAAAACTCTGTTGCATTAAAACACATGAAGGCAGTAACTATCCTGGCATCTACGGCTGCCTTCTAAAAGCAAATACTTGCTCTCACTTAACACTACTAGCCTGAATATAAGATGTCGGTATCGAAGATTAGGTTGGTTTGTTGACACAGAAGATGTCCTAACATAGGAAGACAGGGTAGGAGAGTGACAGCAGGTGATCAAGGACAATCTGCTCTTGGGAACGAGCATTAAAGGCTGACGGAGAAGCATGTACTTGATAGGGGCGGGGGAGGGAGGAGTTTGAAGAAACACTGATTGAGGTCAAGATTTCCCTTTTAAAAGGAGAGAGACAGAGGAACATTAAACAGGTAATGACAAAGTAAATGGAGGAAAGCTACTGCATAGTACAGCTGCATGATAATCAGGAGAGGTTATACATGCATTCACTAGCCATTTGCACTGATCAGCCCAGGGACTTGGATCATGATGGTATCTAAGCATACAACAATAAGAGGAGATTTCCCAGGTGATTGTAGGCATGATCCAAAATGAACTACCTGCAGCTCTGTGGCCATGTTGTAATGCAATACTGCAGTATACCAAATAAAATACCCAGGAGTTCAAAGGCACACCCCAGACCGGCTGTCCACCTCCATTCCCTAGGGAGCAGAAGGAACACATTTAAAGAGAATAATCATGTGAAAATCAGGGTCTATACAGCTCTCCTTCTTAGGGACAAATAACTTCTATTGAGATCAGTGGGACCTAGCCATAAGAGGTCTGAATTTAAACCCTTTAAAATAAGTGGGAGTCCATAGTCGTATTTGCTTCAGCTATGTTCTGCTATGCTTTGTTCTGTATTTTTTTCTGAGTTAGGAAAACAAGATCTCTGTTACTTCAGGACTGGAGAGAAGTGATATTTTTATTTCTATTAGTGTTGAAAATGTCATCCTTCTTCTAGTATAGGAAAAAAAAAAACAAACTAGTAAGCTATACTTCAGAAATACTACCTTTTGGACTAGGCAGGACTAAGAAAGACTTCTTAACGCCATTGTTTGTAAAAGAACCCTTCCAGAGCTTCAACGTGAAAGTAGCCTGCCCTAAAATATATATCTGCATCCTCTCATCTGCACCATCATACGACAGCAGAGCCTGGCAAATTTAATTACCACGCTGCGTTCTGTTTTCTCCCGAAGAGAAGAGAAATTTGTTTGCCTCTTGCCCTGGGCTTTCACATGTTGTTCAGGAAGCTCCCATGCACCAGCACGGTCTGGGTGAGAGCTCTGAGAACGCGGGCCAGCTGCCAGGAAAGCTGCCTCCAGCTCTGCTGCTCCCATTGCTGAGCTGTCAGCCCTGCTCTTCCAGGGGAGCGGAGCTGTCGGGGGCAGCCGGAGCTGCACCACTCTGCTGCCCTGCTGTAATTACAGCACAGCCAGCATGCAGGAATACCTTTATTAAACCAGGGTCGCCGGCGTGGCTTTCCCTGCGAAGGTCTAACACTGCTCTGCTTTAAACCTGAACGCTTCTGAAGCGTCGGCAGTGGCTTAGCTGTATCAATCGCTGTTGCTGTTAGCAGTGCAGGTGGAAGGGTGGGAAAGAGCCTGAAGCTGATCCAGAAGAAGGCCTGCATTGATAGCGCTTTTCCTGTCTCTGTGATGTGGGAATTGTCAGGGTGCCAACAATTCTGCTCCTTTTGAACATCTAGCAAAAGAGACTTCTGATTTCTGTTCCAGTTGAAATGCTTCCACTGGTTTCTCTTGGTTCCACCTGAAAAATAGGCTTCAGATCAGAGCCTCTGGGCAACTGATTTTCTCGGTATGTTACTGATCCCGGGAGCCGTGGTTCACCAGAGGAAACCCCGGGAAGGTTCCAGTGGAATGTTGTCCATAAAAGATGAGCTTGACCTGAAAATAGATTTCAGCTTCAAATATCAACATTAACTGAAATGATTTGACTTCCTGGACAGAGACTCTGTCTTCGTGATGGTCAAGAAAAAGCAGTGCAGGAGGCGCTTCCCATAGCTTTTTGTACCCTCAGGACCCGCCTCAATCCTCCACCTTCTGCCCTTTAGTAGACCTGTGTCCAGCTGATGCCGTCTGCCCATGGCCTTAAAATGACCACAGCCATACCAGCCGCCGTTCAAACTGGGAATACCTTTATTTTCACAGTATGGTAGGTACAGATTAGCAAGAATCTGACAGTGGCCTCACATCTCCTGGAGATTCTCCAGGGCTGAAGACTCTTCATATGATTAGTTAAACACACTTCACAGTTGTTTTGCATTATTACAGCACAGAGTACAATGGCCAGACTGGAGGATCTGCTCTATATACTGCAGAGGCCCAGCCTATAATATTTCTATTCATAGTCCACTATGTGGGACTACGTCTCAATCATAAAATCAGGCTTAAAATATTTCTAGTTAGTACAATTATGATTCAAAGAATTTTAAACTATTTTTTACATTAGTTTAGAAAAAAAAAATAATACTTAAACCAACTAGAATAATATGTCCTGACCTGAAGAAGGGACTCACTGCTTAACTTTTAGCATACAAAAAAACCTGCCAGTTTCTGCTAAAAGTCACCATGCTTCACACAGAAATCACTACTGAAAATCAGAAGACCAAATTACTTTCCCATGTAGAGGTATTAAGTGCATTTCATGATGGGCAGAAAAGCCTGTTAGGACATTTCTCATTCTGGGAATTTGAAGGCTAAGGAATTAGCAGAGATGTAAAATGAAGGCCCTTGGCTAGGATAAGAAACTCAAGTTACTTTTACCAATATGAAATGTGATGGACTCAGCAGCCACTTTACTGGAGCCTTTTTTTAACTGGGATTTATTCTCTATGGGTTAAAGCTGCTTTCACTGCTCCAGTTTTATCAATTGGTTTAGAGGATGAGTGTTTTTTTCAGAATGACAAATTTGCATTTAGATGGTCCGGGGTCAGTGCAGCTAATTCAATCTTGATGTTCAGTATAGCAGGCTGGGACTGTGCAGGATGGCAGACACATACCCAAGACTGCACTGTGTCCTACACTATCCCTTCTCCTTACACGGGAAGAAGTTATTCGGCATTTCTTTTCTAACCTGGGACACACAGGATTGATCAGGTGAGCACCGAGAAACCAAAGGCTGTATAGGGTGGCAATGCCTCTCACCTGCACTGAGCAAAGGTCAGGGAGACTGCAGTGTAGCTTGTTGCAGGGACAGTATTTAACCTGTAGTTTTATTGTACAGAACAATCATGAGCTGATTTGGTTTAGTGTCCTAAGAGTCTCTCAGACCAGGTGCTGAGACCTTTCATGGGCAGAATCCAAATAGATCCCTTCGCCCCCAGTTGGGTTTACCATGTCAGGCTCCAGTCTTGCCAGTAAACCCAACAGCCAGCCAACCCTATAAACTCAATGGGGCAACGTGTGGATTCACAGCTATGGTTGAGCACGCGTGTTTGCAGGATCTGGGTCTTCTTTTTCCCCCCTTGCTTTGAACTTACTGGACTACTGGAAGTCTTTGTGTGTCAGGCTGATTTTCCTTACACTGTTCAGATGAGACCCCTGAGATAAGCCTGAGTATGGGCTCACAGTGACTTCAAGTCAGCTCTGTGCAAACACAGGGACTGTTTAGCTTTCCATGGAGTACTGGGATCTCTGTGCTTTGCCCAAGTGCTGTTGATCACCTTCTTAGGAAGCAGTGTGTCCTTTAATTTCTAGCCTTTATCGGGGAAACCATTGATCTAACTGGCAGCTCAAATTTATCAGATACTGATCAGGTGCACGTTTGCTGAAGACAAAGGTCTTTTTGATCAACTGCATTGGGAATTTTACCTGGAATTCAATACACACACAGTTTCTGAAGGCAAAGATTTTTCACAGAGTTTTATCCTGAAGTATAAATAGCCTTTGACTATAATTGTTTTACTAATTTGCAGTCATGTCTTTTCCATGTGTGGACAAGATTTCTAAGTAAGGGTAGGTTATTAAGATCAGATTCTAACAATGATTACGTTGCTGGTTACTTTCCTGATTACAGCATGTAGCCTTTTTTTTCTTCCCTCCTCAAAGGGATTTAGCTCTAATAGAGACCCTTTTGTACTGAAACAGTAATTATTCTATCATCTGTTATTGGCTTATTAATGTTAATTCTCTTCAGGAATATTTTTCTCTTTTTGGTTGGTGCCTTAACACTTCATTCTGTAATTTGCTTTCTGTTTTTTCCAACCTTATTGCAAACTAGAATTGTAATCTCCAAGTTGGAGAATATAAATCCAACTTCCCGAAAGTAAAAAATCAGGGATTTTATAGTTTATTTGATATTTAGAGCTAATAAACTCAAGAGACTGGAGAATGTGTATCATCTCTTAAAATTAGGTTTTAAATTTTCTTCATTGAGTTAAAAGAAGTGTTACAGAGATTTATGTGACTTTCTGGACCTCTTCACACCTTGTGCATTAAAACGCAGCTAAATGTATGTTACATACCCGGGGGGAAAGGAATAGGGGTCACACCCATAGAATGGATGGTCACACCTTAGGAAACAGCAGCGTGCATGAAGATACGAGGGTCCTGAGAAACAGGCAACATAGTAGGAGCTCCCAGTGCCCTGCCTTAGTGATGGGTATGTGTATGAACTGCCAACTTTTGAGGAGAAAGGATTTTACCACTAAATGGGGCATTGGGGTCACCATTCCTGGAATAGTACAGGTCATTCTGCTGCTGATGCTGTGAGGAAGAAAATTCAGGGAACAAACAGAAGCAGTCCAGAACTGAAAAGGACAAAGATGGGGCCTGGATGAATGCTTTGAAGGCTGGAGGAAATACCTTGTAATGAGAGACTTTGAGAACTCAGTCTGCTAACTGTATCTATCTGTACATCAGGCAATTATTTTCACCATAAGAATAATCATGGGAGTGGGGTAAACCATCACTGAAACTTACTCCTTTGCCACTCTATTCCTAGGGAACACAGTTGTTTTAAAAAGTCCTTTTAAAAAAATTTTATGCAGCAATAATTACCTGCTGTAACTGTTGTGTGAGACCACTGCTTCTCAGAGAACAATGATTATGAGATCTCTCATCTGAGAATTGCCACAAAAGATACTTAAGGTGCTCTGGAAATGTAACCCATGCCAGATTTGCTACTGAATTATTCTTGGCTTCTTACTCCAGTCTCAAATGCTGCTCTCATTTGAGTCCCTAGCTAACTGAGGAGCCAAGAGCTATGAAGTTATTTCTATTTCACTTGGATGATTTGGTATTGAGAGGGAATATTCCCCAGGGAGAGGTGAAATCATGACTACAGTTCATGGGTGGACATTTATTGCTTTTAGTTTATTGCAGGTAGGAGTTCCCGCCTACACTACAATCAAGCATGCAAAAACTGGCACAGTAGGATACTGCTTGTAGAAAATGACATTGCTTTTGAGTTCCTGTAAAAAGGCTTCTCTGATAAAAGATATCCTAAAGAAGAGTATTACTGTGCTATTATATGAAAAGAAGCTTGTTCTAGAGCCATCCTTCACAGGCTGCAGGTTGTGATATTTTCTATCTATTTATTAAAACCAGAATTATCTGCACACAGTCAGTGCCTTTGCTAGCAAGCCAGGCGATTTTCCTGGGCTTCACGAGCACAGGTTGGTCAGATGTCCTGCAGAACATCTGTTTTTCTTGCTTTTTTTTCCTGTGCACGTTGATCTTAAACCAATTCAGGAAGCTCAAAAGCAGCATAAAATTTCTCATCATTCTTACACACGTGGTTTAAAGTTTTGTGGACACGTTAACAGTCAATTATGTTTAAGTTTCTTTAATCATCCCCTTGAAGCTTGAGGCTGGAGATATCAATGGTAAATTGGGCTGGTACTGGCCTTGTGAGGAAGAGTTTTCTCCGATATGAAAATCTATGAATACCAGGAAAAAAAGCTAGATCTAGTAGATATGCATTGCGTGATACTTAAAACTAGTTTGAAAACCTAGTGCAGAGAAAAATCTCAGGCTGGGCCCTTCCTGTTAGCTTAATTAGTTTAATTTCATTTGCTTCATAAAGTTTAGTCCTTATAATTTTAGCACAGATAAGTATTGCATCAGTTTAGGTGCTTCAGTGAAGTGTTTCTTAATGGCTCAGATTTATCTTAGCAGATAGACGGAGGTGTTTGCAACTTGCTGAGCAAACTGCTGGCGTTTTGTATGCGTGTGTAACTTCTGCTCAGCACAATAAGTCGTGTACTGAGCATGAAGCAAAGAACAACTGGTGAGAAACATTTGGCTCAGGCCAGTTTAGTGGGCAAAAGGTTCCTGGTAAGGCCTTAAATACATATTGGCCATTAGGTGTGGAACTTGCATTTTGTGATTAGGTCTCTGTTTTTGTTCTAATGGGCTAAGAAAGACTAGAAAGCTGTTACTAATTTTTGAAGCTATTTTATAGCACTTCAAAATATTCAAATGAATCACATTTGAAACCTCCAAGACTCACATTCTCAGTATTTTGCTTCATCTTTATTTTTCTAGTCACATACAACTGTTGGTCCGAGGTTCCCAAAGGGACCATAGACACATAAGCGTTTTTAAAACAGGTATGAAAATTGCAGCTCAAAAACAAGTCAAGAATTTGAATGGTCTGGATGCTAGTTGTAGCCCTGATAGACTAGTAGAAAGATTGTAAAGGTTACTTCTATTAATGCTTCAGTACTTCAAAAACCCTAATTTCCCTGCCTGCAAAATGAGCATTTACCTACCTCTCAGGATGCTATACAAATCCAGCTCAGGCCTTTGGGAAGTTAACAGGGACATCTGCAAAGTATGATATAGTTTACAGGCAGCATTTTGGATTTTCTTTTTTTTTTTAAACCCTCTCCACTTTACAAAACAGGAGCCAACTTAATACCACTAATACACCCATCACCCAGTAGGAATACAGTGATTTCAACTCCAGAAAGGTTTGAATAATGCAGTGCCATTTGCTACGTGAACACAAACTGTGACTGGGGAAGGTCCGATCCATAAACAGCCTTGACACTACCCCCTCTTCTGCTTACAAAACTGACACATTCAGATAAATTTGTTGCATTTCATGATGAGGCGTGAAAGCAGCCATGCAGCATGAGATGAGCCTCCATGGCCAGCAGTACTTTATTAGCTTCTATTCACCAAACATAATTTTCAGCAAGTTGCCTTTTTCTACTATATGGTTTCCTGGATATACTATACATATATGCAACATGCAAGTAAGTGTATTAGCAGTTGAAACCATACTGCTAGTCTTTTTATTACTCTGGTTTGTAGTTTGCCCATGACAAATGGATGTTTTCTTCCCTCCAGAGCAGACTGCTTGCAGTCTGTACAGCCTGAGACAGGGCTAACAAAAACTAAGCCACCACCCACCAAAGAGCAACACGACAAACACCCTAGGCATGGTCTCAGCAAGTTGCAGAATGGTGAATTTATTTCTCACTTGCTCACCGGAATGATGTAGGTTTTGTTGCACAATCAGCACGGTCAGAGATGTTACTGAGGTTTGAAGCTTTTCCTTTTAGACAAAGGCTGTTCTTTCCTTTGGGAAGAAAATACCTAGTGAGTCAGCCAGCCTGGAGCATGTTGCTGGCCGTGCAAAGAGGGCTTGGGGACGAGCAGTCCCTCAGGCCACCTCACTGCTGGGCTCGGTGGCAGCCCAGCCTGGATTTTCTATATGTCATTTTTCTATCCTGTGCAAGCTGCTGGGACACTTAAAATAGCAAACATGAGCTTCTGAAAGGAAGAAAACATTCAGGAGAATGCTATTTCCATAGTTAACAAATATGAGACTCTCTTTACGTGATCCGCCTCCCTCTCTCCTCCGCATCCACATTCATATGCACACAGAAAGAAAGGAAGAAAATTGGGGAAAAAAAAAAAAAAGCGCGCCATTAAGACCACCAAAACCATCTGCACTCAGACTTCTTACATGCATGCATGCCAACCGTTTGATTACAATGACACATTTGGAGGAAGGACTTCAGGAAATGTGCAGCCCCTGGCAGCAAGTGCCTGAAAAGCATTTGTTATGCTTGTTTTTCATTTAGTGCATGCTTTTGGTTTTGTGAATGTATCTAGCCAAGACCACTACCCGCTTGCCGTACTCTGTTAATAGCCAGCACAAAAATGAGATACAGATCACAACTGAGGATGCCCATAATGTTTTGGTGTTGTTTTTTTTTTTTTTTTTAAATAAGGTTCCAGTCCCTTCTCACATTAGAAGTTGATCTCCTTTAGGGGATGGTTGTGAAGTCCTGCATTAATTCTTCTCTCCTTTTAGTTTTCAGGAAGCATGAAAGAAAGGTTTGCAGTATGAGGCTGGTGCTATCTAGCTTTGCACTCTATGGCTTTGTCATTTAAAACAAGTAATTAATTTTGTTAACTGACCTTTGAATTTTCAGTTTACACTTCCTCAAAACTCATTTTGGAAGTGAATAAGGAAAGAGAGAAAGGGGAAAAAAAAATAAAATCAAACCATACTGATTTCATATAGTTGTTTATTGATGGTCCTGTGACCAAAAAATAAAGTTAGAAAATAGTACTTTTCAGTATGAAAAATATCCAAGTAAATCATAGAACTCGCAGAAAGCTAAAAGTATTAAGGGCTTCACGTAGGAAATAATCTACAAAATTTTTTACTGCATGAGCAGCTCTCATAAAATTATCTTTTTAGCAGCTAGAAGACCTTTAAAACTTATTTTCTATGTGAACATGTGATCCCTGCTGCTTATGTAAAATGCACAGGAGTAAGAAGACCTCATTACTGAGCCAGGACCATTTATTAGCTGTAAAGTGAAATAATTAAAGTTAACTTGGGCATTGTTGTAAATAAAACAGATGTGCCTTTGCACTGAAAAATCAATATTTTCATCATTAAAGTAGATTTCAGGAAAAGTGTTTCACAGTATTTATGCGAATTCAGAGGAGAGCTCAAATTATTGAATCACAAATTTTCAATATCCAGCTCGTGTTATGATTGTATATGACAAAAAACAATTTGAGGTGCTGGGAAGAATAAGCATTACCTATTTGCAGCGTTTAGTGCTTTTCCTCTGATTGTGCTTTGTTGCTGCATGGCAGCTTCCATGCAACCAGCATTTTGCTGGATAAGCAGGAGGTCGTCCTTTGACTAGCCACTTTTTCAGAAGCACAATAATATCAAGAAAAAAAAAAGGCAAAATCTCTAAGTTTGTTTCCACCGAGTTTCAATCGAAACAGCATTTGTTCTTCATCACAGTTACCTTGGTGAGTTTGGATGACAGTAACTGCAAAAATAGAAGTTTCATAATAGCAAATATAGGCCATAAGAAACTCAGGCGGGCAAGTGTTATCTTTCTGTACATGCACCAAAGCTATGGGTAGGATTTTAAAAAGTACATTGATCACTTAAGCAAAAAAAAAAAGTTGGTATGTATTTCCAATGGGATTTACACCTGTAAGTCATTTAGAGAGAGATTTTCAAGTTGTATTTAAGTGGGTAAACATCTAATGGGATTGAGAGAAACAGGGAGGTTATATTCTCAAGGGCTCTTTGGCATCTACAGCAGCTGGTATCTAGCTGCCCCATCTAGTCCAACACTTGTCTAGACCCAGGACAAACCCGATGCGACCAACACCAAATCAGGGCTCTTGTCAGGGAGCCCAAGAGACTGAAGAGCAAGGGGCAAGGTAAGCAGAGGAAAGGAAGGACCTATGTGAAACACCCTTGAGGTTCCCACTCCATCCTCATTACCCATACCGCAATTGAAAATAGCGTGAAAAGCAAAATATTTCTTTATAAAATTATTTTAAGGCAACATGATTTCCTTAGAATATTTTCCCTTTAAGTGTACATTCCTACCATCTTCCAAAACAACTCCATTATAAGTCTCAATTTATTGTGTAAAATTATACTTAATGTTAGTTGAAACATGCATTTTTAAATCCACCTATAAAACTTACTGTATACAGTTAAAATTTATCTGTACCTGAGCTTCAAGTTAAGGTTTAGCAGGCTTCTGTCATCTGTCCAACAATGCCTATACAAGATATATTAATATCCAATTTTTCTTCAGTTTAATCACATCACTGAGATGTAAAGTTTCAAAAAAAACCAGCATCTTATTCAGAGAAAAAGACTACATGAAAGTCCTTCTGTTTGCTGAAAACAAAAGGATTAAAACTTTCTCAGGCTTAACACAAGGTATCTCCCTATTCTGTCTCTTTCACCATGTTATGATTGAGAGACATGACAGTTTCTGCTGCATTTTAATGTTGGCAAAATTAAGTAACTCACAGAAATCTTTTGACACACCTCTCTAGATCAAATGACTCCTCTCTACAGTTGTTTGATGCATCACTCAGTTGAATCATAGAATCATTTAGGTTGGAAAAAACCTTTAAGATCGAGTCCAACTGTAAACCTAAGACTTCCAAGTCCACCACTAAACCACGTCCCCAAGTGTTACATCCACACATCTTTTAAATACCTCCAGGAATGGTGACTCTACCACTTCCCTAGGTGGCCTGTTCCAATGCTCGACAAACCTTTTGGCAAAGAAATTTTTCCTAATATCCAATCTAAAGCTCTCCTGGCACAACTTGAGGCCATTTCTGCTCATCCTATCACTTGTTACTTGGGAAAAGAGACTGACACCCACCTCACTACAACCTCCTTGGAGAGAACGATAAGGTCTCCCCTGAGCCTCCTCTTCTCCAGGCTGAACAACCCCAGTTCCCTCAGCCGCTCCTCACAGGATTTGTGCTCTGAACCCTTCACCAGCTTTGTTGCGCTGCTTTGGATAAGCTCCAGCACCTCAGTGTCTTTCTTGCAGTGAGGGGCCCCAAACTGAACACAGTATTCGATGTGCAGCCTCACCAGGGCTGAGTACAGGGGGACGATCCCTTCCCTAGTCCTGCTGGCCACACTATTGCTGACACAAGCCAGGGTGCCACTGGCCCTCTTGGCCACCTGGGCACACTGCTGGCTCGTATTCAGCCAGCAGTCAGCCAACACCCCCAGGTCCTTTTCCGCTGGGCAGCTCTCCAGCCGCTCTGCCCCAAGCCTGTAGCGTTGCAGGGGGTTGTTGTGACCCAGGTGCAGGACCCGGCACTTGCTCTTGTTGAACCTCATACAATTGGCCTCGGCCCATCGATCCAGCCGGTCCAGATCCCTCTGTAGATCCTTCCTTCTCTCGAGCAGATCAACACTCCCGCCCAACTTGGTGTAGTCTGCAAACTTACTGAGGGTGCACCTGATCCCCTCATCCGGATCATCGATAAAGATATTAAACAGAACTGGCCCCAGTGATGAGCCCTGGGGAAAACCACTTGTGACCGGCCGCCAACTGGATCCATCTCCATTCACTACAACTCTTTGGGCCCAGCCATCCAGCCAGCTTTTTACCCAGTAAAGAGTGCACCCATCTAAGCCATGAGCAGCCAGTTGCTCCAGGAGAGAGCAGTCCCATACCAGGATTAACTAACCTTTTTCAGCAGCTTGTGTGTCCCTAAATATTTTCAGCGGAGGAATAAGTACCAACACAATGAGAGTATGCAGTACAGTAAACTTAATGACAAACTTGCTTTCCTTTATGGTTTTGGGCCAGACGAGTTGTTCTGACTTCAGAAAGAGTTTGGTTTTCTTTCTTCTTGAGGTTAGCCACATGGTTCCCAACTTTCCTTTGACAGCCTCCTCAACTGCACAGAGCAATTTCTCCATCTGCCCAGGGTAATCCCCCCATTGTGGGGGCGTCAATTATCAAGTTTTGGCTCAAAGTGGGATGGGAAATTCCAGAACACTTCATTTAGCCCTTTACTTATAGATCTGGTGTAGGGTCCAGTTTGTAGCCATACTAAAATGTTTAGTCTACACCTACTACTTACTAAGCCCCTAGGAAAAAACCCCAACATGTAAATGATCTTATTTAAAGTATTATTATTTGTTAATTATTTCTAGAAGTTTTCTTCCTTTCATCTTACTTTGTAATCTGGGTTATGAGTGTAAAAAAAAGGCATGTATAACATTTCAGTGAGGAAGTCTTGAAAATATAGCCACATCCATGATATTTATTTCAGATGGGCAATTCACCACAGCTTTAGGGAGAAAACAAGAGACAACACTGTTCAGACACTAATAAAATTGAAGATTGGGGTCTTCAAAATAAAGCATCATCCTTGTTGGCTTAGCAGGTCCAGGATCTGGAGTTGTACTGCTGTATCTTTTAAGTTAAATTGTCAGTATTAATTACTATTAAATATCATAATAGAAACAGAGGGCAGAAAGGGACTACCCAGTGTCTCTTTGTTTCAAGGCAGGATTAACTATACCTGTGAGATTTTACTTGCATCAGCCCCCAATATTCCTTGCACCAATTTAAAGCCATTGCTCTTATCCATCATATTTGAAGAGATAGCCACTTCTCTCTGAAACAGTCTCTATATATTTGAAAATTATGATCATTCCTTTTCTCCCATTCCCAGATTTTTCTTTCTTAATCTAGATTAAAAAAAAAAAAAAAAAAAAAAGAAATTTATTTGTAGGTTATGTTCTTTATTAAGGAGAACATGTTATTCTCCTCTGGATGCTCTCCAAGTGTGCCACATTGCTCTTAAAGTATAATATCCAAAACCAGCCACAGTGCTCCAGCTGAGGCTTGATCAACGATAGGTGGAAAAAGGATCTTTGCATGTGTCTTGCAATCTATATTTCTGTCTGTAGCTCCCACTCTTATGAGGTTTAGGGGGAGTGTTGGCAATAGCACAGTTATGATATATTTTAAGTATACTCCCAAGACCCTTTTCTGTAAAAAATGCTACCTAGCCATTTATTTCTCATTCCCTATTGGGGAGGAATAATCAGCTAATGAATGTATTGCATCTTATTTTTCTTTATTCAATCTCAGCCGGTATTTTGAATCCATTTCCTCAGATCTTTTAAATTCTGAATAACCCCTGTGTGCACTTGCAGTCCCTCCCACCTTGAATCATCTTCAAGTTTAACTCCCACTTCTGTTGCCTGAGTCAAAGGCCAAACAGATCAGCATTAAAGCAGCCAAGATGTCTCTGACACTTCACCCCAGCTAAAAGGCCTGTTTCAGTGTCAGAGGAAGTAAGGTGGCCTGATACCTCCCCAAGGAATCAGCATAGGCTGTTACTTATCTCTCTGCAATTCCCCCCATTACTTACCAGTCTTTTTATGCATGTTTCTTCTAGGAACTGGCATCAGGCTGGGCAATCTACAACTACCACAGCCCTCTGTTTTCCCCCCCTTTTTTTTTTTTTCCTCCTGAGAGTGATCCCATTTGTCCTTTTCCAGAACTTTAGCCACCTTCAGAAATACCCATCGCTTTCTAACATACCTTTAGTGAGTTTAAGTATTCTAGGTCCAGCTGATTTCAGAATATCTAACCTGTTAAGAGCACTTAGCTCTCTTCTCACTTTTGGAAAAGATCAGTACTTCAGCTAATAACTGCTTTTACAACACATTTTGAAGTTATGCAAAAGCTATATACTAGTCAAGAAATCTGATGTTTGACTTTCATAAGCATACATCATATTTCCAAAAGTACACATAATACTGGCAGGACTCTCTGCTTTCACATTGTAGATATATTCAGCAATTTATTAGTGAGTGAGGGGCACAACGTAGGTTCAACAGTATTCCTAAATTTTGATCAGACCTTCCTTGCAAGAATCAAGCTTCTGAAATAGCTGAACACAAAAGCAGAAGCCCAGTTGTTTACTGCCAAATCTATAGGCTATTGATGAAAGCAAAGAGATTTGTTATTCCATAGCTTGTCCTCCCCTCCATATTTATTGATCAGTATCTAACAGCAGTATTATCATTCAGATTTCTTGCTTTGGGAAATGACTAATATCTGCAGCAATTCTATCAATGCCTCTTTTTCCAACCACGAGAAAGGAGACAGGGAATGCTAGCAAGAGTCAAAGATAACATCAGAACTCAGTCTTAATTTAAGCGCGCAGTCTCTGAAAAGCTCTGCTTTGCTCATTTATTAAGGTAAAGAGATGAACTTAGCACATGTTTCTGATGACCACCACTGCTACCTTGCTACAGGACTGCTCCGAATACCTCCCTGCAGGTGATCCCATCACCAGCGACCACAGAGCACTGGTTACAGCCAGATGAAGCTGCAGCTACAGGATGCTCCAGGTCCAGGGAACCGACACAGCAGAGACAAGAGGGAAAACGTGAGTATTAAGCAGTGCCATCTAGTGTAGTGCAGGCACTCACTCACAGGGAAGGGAGCTGGCCTCCGGGCATTGTTTAGCCTTTAGCAGTAAGGGAACCACAGTACTAAACCCATACACATCACAGAAGGCTTTTGATGGCAAATAAAAGTAAAAGATGCCAGAGTGGTTTTGCGCCTTTTAAGTTCTGCCTGATTTACACCCTGGATACCCAGATGATTTTTTTTTTTTCTTCCCCTTTTGGATCTTTGCCTGAACTACAAAGAGGGGAGAGCGCCTGCATAAGCCTCTCTATAGATTTGAGCAGTCATTCTGCCAGATTAAGAGACCCATTTGAGCACTGTAATGACAGATGGTAAGAACTTGGTTGGAGGGAGCTACCAAACCAATTTGTGTACAGCACCTGGTACTGCAAGGCTTTAAGGGAAGCTCTAGCAAGATTTGAAGCCCCTGATGGTACAGATGCTTTCACTAGTGAATTAGAGGAACTCCTACAGAAGAAGTTAATGCACTCCCTAGTTTTAGGCATTGCCCATCCTATACAGATCTCCATATTGCATCATGGTAAACTCTCCACATTCCTTCACTCGAGGTCACAGTTGCAACATAGTTCAAGGACAAAAATATAGATAATACTCTACAAAAATCACATCAATTGCTGTTAAAAGACAATGGACACACACCACAATAAAATATCTCACATAGGTCAGCAAGGATTGCTGTAATAAAACATTTGCATCAGCTGAACATTTTCCACTCAGCAAGCATCTCCTCAACCCTCTGTTTCCCTTGAGCAGGCTGGCAGACTAGCTAGCTGAAGCGAATATGAACAACATTTTCTGAGACTCTTCCTAAAGGGACTAAACCAATTACAGGAATAATTCAAAACCAGGTAAAATAGGCAAGCCAAATCTTACCACCCGACTCCTTCCAGATCTCTACTGTCACCTACGTAGATCAGCCAGGTAGATCAGCCAGTTTTGCATAACAGCCTTATCCTCCACATGACCCAGTCTCTTTAGCTCTAGCTGGCTCCCTCCCTTAAGTAAGCTCCTTGTTAGACTTATCTCATCAGCTGCGAGACAGCTGATTAGTTTCAGGTGGAGGCAAAACCCATCACCTGAAAGCCCCATCTCACATGTGACCTGATGATTTATATTTTTTTAAAATGTGTGGAAAATGCCTATCTTTCTAAGTAAATACATCAAAAATTAGAGGTTACTAAGAAACCAGGTGAAATTGTGGGACCTATGTTAGACAAAACAATGGGTTAGATGAGACACTGGCTTATTCCTTCTTAAAACCTGTAAATGTATTTTGGTTTGAGCAGTACAAGAAATACTTCAACTTGTGCCTGAGTTGTAAAACTACATGCCCTATTACATGAGAGCACTTTTGTCACAAAGAAACTGTCTTTTTAAAGGAAGCAATTTCTTTGGAAATGGTTATCTATAGAAACAGGCAAATTAAAGCTTTTGAAGTTTTCAATTCTCAGTGTGGGCTTCTAAAGTAATCACCTCTGCAGATAAATATAACTGCATGTCTATTGTTATTCACAAAACAAATATTTGGAGGTGTACAGAAAAGCAGAAAAACGCAGGACCGTGGCACCTGAGGTAGGACGAGGGGACGGGAAGGGCGAAGCATGCGAAATGGCCGGGCGCTCCCCACCTGCTGCTTCGCCCCCAGCCCCCTTCTCTGCCCCCGCAAAGCGGGGAAATACAGGGGAGGTTTCTCCTCCGCTCCTCTGCTCCGCTATCCCGTAGCTTTGCAGATCCGGCTGGCGTGCAGAGGGCCTGATCTCTGGCTTGGGAAACGCAGCGTTAACACTTCACCGGCCTCGGGACGGGGAATGACAGCGTCGCCAGCCACGGGAGAGGGAGCGGCTGGCGCCCGCGTGCTCTGCGGCCGGTTTTGCAGCGGGTCATGGGTGGCGGTGGGTGTCCCCTCCGAGGAAGGCGCACCCGTGCCCCTCTGCCCCGTTCAGCTGGGAGGCTGGAGGGGGAGGAACAGGCCGTGGGGCTCTGCAGCACCAGAGCCTCGTCGCACCCGTCTCCGGCTGAGGCTGGCAGCAGTTGTACAGACCCTAGAAGAAAGGGGCCCGACTTAACGCTGCCTGCTCACAAAAACCTCCCTCCTTTCCAGCAAGATCTTTGAAGAGCGCACGCCAATATTTTTGGAAATATGTCATTTATCGAGGAGTCTGGAAAAGATGTCCCATATTATTCCATCATGGATCCCCTGTCAAAAACCTTCTGATGAGGAAACAGGGTCAGTTATCCCACTGGGGCCTCTTAGAAGGTGCTGCTAAGAGCAGGTAGCTTCAGCCATCCTGATGCCTCAGGGACTGCCTGGTAGACGTGCCCTTCGATTTGGCCCTGTATGTAGGCTCAACATGCAAGCTAAATGTGGTGGTGATTTTTACGTTTTATCGCTGTGTAATCTCAAAATGCTTTTTCAGAGCCTGTGTAAAGCAGCCAAGCACAGCATCCCCCTGAGAAATTTCACTGTACAATAAGTGATTTTTACCCATATTTGCTAGCAGCAATCCAGTTCCCACAGCAGGTACGATAGTGGGGGCGGAGGTCTCAGAACAGGCAAATCCCTTATACTCAGTACACCTCTCACATGGTATCGGTAAACCTAAAGTATGGGTTTGCCTAACAACAGTGATTCACATGAGAAACTGGAGCAAGATTATGGGGGGTGGGCTGGTGATTGCAAAATTCCCATATAAAAAAATGGTTTTCAAAGTTAGGCGTGAAACAGTTAAGTGTTAGCAGTGCCAGAGTCCAGCCTAGCAGGGATCTGTCAGTATTGGTCTGCGTTGATGGGCTTTTTCCACTAATTGAAGGGTTCTGAATGAGTTTATCTCGAATATCCAGACTGCACTCACCGTATTGACCACACTTCTCAGAGGGACAGCTGTTCCTCGCTATTAGCAAAATTTCTGGCTAAATATTCAGTGATTGCTATAAAAAAAAAAATCAGCTGGAGAAATAAAGAAATCAGGTCATTGTGGATGTCCTGAGCAAAATTACACAAGATGTCATGTCAAAAGCAGGAACTGCCCCAATAGCACCATGATCTGGGCTCACTCTCTAATCACCTATTGACCCAAGACTGCAAACAGGTAAGGTTCTGAGTGCTTTTTTATACTTCCAAAGTTGCTGTTGCCTATTAAATTGCACTGCAGATAGCAGCAATTTCCCCTCCTTCTCCCTCACCCTCCAGAAATCTCTAATGCCTTACAGTGCATCGCCATGTATTGCTCATTTTGCCACCCAAACACATGCATAGAGCTGACTGACTAATCCCTGCTGTTAATGACCATCACTCATATCTGAATCATTCGTCCCCTGTGCAAGCTGAGTCTCATTCAGGTGTTTAACATGCTAGACCAACTGTAGCTCTATACTGCAGTCTTTTAGTAAATGAGTGATTGTTTTGGTCTTCAGAAAGGAAGGTGGGAGAGGGGAGTATTTTTGTTTTCTGTTACAGTATTGCTGCCACCTCATTTGAACAGGAAAAAAAAAAAAAAAAAAGTGATACCCAGTGTCTAACTCTTCTCTTACTTTGTGTTTGGTTAAAATTAAAGATTTTTTTAAAAAATATCTTCATTATATCTTGATATAAAGTTAAGAAAGGCAATTATGAGGTGTTCTTTCTTCAGAAAGAGATGATGCTTTATTACAGCAAATAGACCCAACTTGATAATGGATAAAATTCATAAAAGGTTATCCTCTGTGAAGGAAGTAACTGACATCAATAGCTCAACCTGCAGATTCTTTTAACTATTTTTAAACTGCTATTTCTACCCATTTGAACGTCCAGACCTAATGTGGAGGGAAAGGACATTATTTTTAATAGCAAATTTGTCATCTCATGTTGTTAAAAAAAAACAAAACAAAACAATTGGTTTTCTCACCTTTGCTTTAAAGTGCACGTTTTAATGTGTATTGTCATTGCTTTTGTTTTATTTCTCAGCTAAAGTACTCTGTGCTGTATGTAAAATCAGTTCTATTAACAGTACTGTCTATGCCAAGTGGTAGCACTGTAGCCATGGCAGTTCAAAGACACAAAGTTTGCAAGAAAATGTAACTATCCTCTTTGATTAGAACAACAGTTATATTGATTTTTTCCAGCTGTAATAAAAGACACTCCCCCCCATCTTGACTCTTTTATATAGCTGTGTATGTTGTAATGGTTTCAGATGAACTATACGGAACTGCCCAGAGCTACACTTTGAAGTAATGTTTATTTACAGTTCTCTGTATAGTTGGTGTCCGTGACTTACCATCAAAATAGCGAAAGGGTACTCCTTTTCCTTGTGAGCAGTAATTTTCTAGGTCAGGTAACATTTGCATTGAGCACTGCTCAGAGACAGACACTCTGCTGGGTTTCGACAGTATGGTTTGATGCAGTGGCTGGGAAGACCTTGGACAAGTATTGAAACAAAAAATTCTCTGCCTATTTTAAAGCAGATTTTTCCTTGTTATTTCATACACCTCAGTGAAAGGTGATCAGGAATAGAGATGATGTCTTATTTTACATTTAGTTCTGCATAACAAAATCCATGGAGAACTCTTAATTGATATCTTTTGGTATTTTCAGTGTGGCAAATTCAGCATCATTTTGGCTTATCCAGTGGAATTCATTGAAATCCAAGTCAAGGTGTCTGCTGGCTTCAGCTGAAGCAGAACCCCATTCTTTAAACTGGGTCTGGGATGTAATTTACAAAAGAGCCTGGAAAAATCATGAGCTTGCACTCCACTGAGACGGACACAGAGTGGAGCATCCCGCTTCCCCCTGCACCCCCGTGGCGAACTATAACCCATGTGCCTTTTGGAAACGACTGCTGTCAATCAGATGTCAGCTCCTCAAATAGCACAGGAACGCTGGGGCCAAATGCAATGCTCTGTGTTGAATGTACTCGGGCTAGATGATGATTAGGGCTTCCCCAGCCTTAAAATCTTTGAATCCATAAACCAGACAGAATGTCCCACCTTAACAGCACGCACATAGCTTATGTTACACTCCATCGCTGTACATTTCCCAAGCAAATGTACATAAAGGCAAAAATGTTTGAATCATACTTACTAGTTACAGTAGGAGAATGCAGGACATAGGAAGCTATGCATTAGCTATTTGGTGCAAGTTTATAGCTCATCAAACTGGAAAGACCATTTGTGATCATCTATTTTTTTCCTGTATTACACAGGTTACAGGACATTCTTGAATTAACTCCTGTAGGAATTAGAGCATTTCTCTCAGAAAATCAATCAATTTCAACTTCAAAATGTCTAGTGATGGAGAATCCATTACAATTCTTGGTAAATTGTTCTAATAATTAATTACCTTCCATGTTGAAATGTGTCTAGTTTCAAATTTCACTGGTTCTTGTCAGACTGTATTCCACTTGACTGAAATGCCATAGATTATCAAATTTCTACTCTTCTATTCTATCTCTACAGGGAGATGGGAAGTTTATAAATGAATACCAACTCTCCCCTTAACCTTGTCTTTGTTAAGCTAAATAGATTGATGTACTTAAATCTCTCATTGAAAGACATCCCTTCCCCTCTTGTAGCCCTTCTCTGAAGACCTCTCTGTTGGCTGATGGTGGACGCAAAAGCGAACACTACTCCAGTCACCACTGCACCTCTGCTGACACAAGAAGCAACACAGCTTTACTCTGAGAAATCCTGTGGTGGATATGAGGCATCGACCCTTTGACTCATATCCCTGGATTGAAAATTTACATTTAGCAGATTATTCTCCCTACTCTTGGTTGTTCTGTTTTGTTTTGTTTTAAATCTTTATACATATGGACAAGACCCCAATACTATAAATGTATATACCGAGCCCTGATGTAAGCCTGGAGATCCCAAGCACAGTTACCCCGTCTGAAAAGGGGCTGATCTGGCAGGAGTTGTGTGCAAGAGAGAAATGGATTTCTCTGTAGGAAGGATGCACGTCAACTGCTTCTCTAGATACACCAAACTGTGTCTCAGACATGGAGAACAAAATGCAGCAACCCTCTTAACGGACTACTTCTCCTGTGTACTCCAAGATCTGTGACCGTTGCTTGGATTCCCAGACAGAATTTAAGATACTGAGATTTTTCTACAACACTTCACAGAGTCGCTTTGGATGCAACTCTTTTCCCGTTCGGGAATGGTACCCACCATGGCCAGGACACCCAGCAATACCACAGAGTTACAGACAGAGCCAAATCTGGAAAGGTCATTAACCTTTAGTTATCCTTTAAGACATATTTCGTGCTCACTCTTTAAAATGGGCCGATGAGAGAACTTGTCATGTTGTATCTGTGCTTTGTGATGGTTTTGAGAAAAGAAATGATAGTCTGTCTTCAACACACCACGATTATTTCCTGCAGTATGTTTGCAAAACCACTGTTTGCTTTCTAGGGATACTGCATCTGCAGATGGATTTATTTTATTTTAATTCATTCTCAGAGGCCTGTAGCAAGTGATGGGCAAAGAGATCACCTCTTTCTTGAATCCAGATGTGCAAATAAAAATGATAGAACAAAGCAAGGTGAACAATTGGGCCAGCCAGCATGCGTTAATGTATGATGGACAAGTTTTGGACTAGCCTATGTTTTTTTTTTTTCTGTTTCCTCCGATTAATTAGCAAAATGAATGCAAGAAATAGAAAGTCACTAATACGCCAACAGGTAGCTTCCTGCCCATGCTAACCACAACAACAGAGTGGGTAGTTACAGAGTGGGGAGTCTTGCAAGTTTGGAGGCAAAGGCTGAAATGGCCTTTTCCTTCCCATAAGAGACTGGGGAACACCATGGTCATACCTGGTCTTACAGACAGAATAAATATTAAAAAAAACAACCAACCAACCAAACAACCAACCCCAAAAACAGCAAACAACAAACCCAAACAGCAGAAATAGTAGCATAGCTTCCTAAGCTACCCTGCCTATGGCCATGCACATCTCTACTTCCCTGGTCTCTGGCAGGATGACGAGTAGTGCAGGCAAGGTGTTGCTTATTAAGTTGAGTGCGATACACAATGAGTAAATTTCCCCTACCAAGTCATCATTTCTCTAGCATGTAGTGTCTGTACAACAAGCTGGCCAGAATTTCAACACTGCAGATGACTTTTTCACACATTAACATCTTTTTTTTTATTATTGCATATTTGTTTGAATGAGGATATCAGCTTCAGAAAACAAAGTACACCTCTTGTTCAAAAAATGGCTTTGGGCAATACAAGGAGCTCCAGTTTTACTTTCTTTCATAAGAACCATTATGTAAAGTTCAGTCAGAAATGTATGAAAATATATAGAGCTTAACGCTACAGTATGTGTTAAACTGAGTGAGGACTTTGCTAAGGCAGCATTGTTCTCTATAAGCTAGTGGTCATAAATACAAATATTCATGCAATCCTTCACATTTCAGGCATACTGCTGTCACTATCAAGGCTCTTCACTAAGCATTTTTTTCTGTTTCAGAGCCTTGAAGCATTACCCAATGGGCTGTTTTTTTCAGATGGTCTTTTCCTTTTGGGAAGAGAGAGAGCAAAATTATGTAAGAGAACATGCTGGTTCAGGTGAATCACTTGGGCTTTAGCAGCAATGGGCAAGTCTCAGAGGTACCTTAGAGGCTTATAAGCATCCGAAAGACAAGGCACCAGGATCATTTTTGTTGAAAGCCACTTTTGCATTGCTTTTTATACCAGAAGGTATGACTAGAGGGTCATTAAATGGTTGGGTACAGCTGGTGGAGAAATGTCACTGTTTAAAAGAAGTCCTTCCTGAAACAGAATAGGCATTTTTGCTGCCTCACCCTCTGTCCCTACTTGTCTTTCCATATCCCAGCTCAGAGTGAGGGGCTGTATCAAAGGGGTGCCTGGGCAGAGGGGTCATGAAGATGTCTGGCTCCTTCTAAAACTTCACTGTCATAAGACTCTGCATGTGGCTTTTGTTCTGAGTAACACGAATACGGCCATAAGGAAACACACAGGCACACTCAGGTCTAAATAAACCTGCTTCTAAGAGCAAATAACCCGCAAGGTCTTGGTATAGATAAATGGCATGATTCTGGCAGATCTCCAGAGACAGAGCACAGAGGGGCAGTCCTGGGATCATACCTCATTTAATTCCTGAGTGCTGTCATCTTTCACACTTAGTGCCTCCTTGCCGCACTCCTTGCAGTAGGGCACAGCTGGTTAGAAATGGAGAGAGCCACAACTATTTCACTGCTGTTGCAAACTATTGTGGATTTCTGCCCCTTTCTGCAGGTTTCCAGACTGACATAAAGGGTTGGGAGAGCCTTGGAGCATAGGAGAAATATGGAAAAGGTGTTTTGTCCTTGACTAAATGTTACAAGGTGCTTAGACTAGACGGGACCTGTGAGGAGGTCCTCCCCAGGCCTGCATTCCTAAACTGGGAGACCTGCAGGACATGACAACTACCTCTAGCTCCCTATCCTGGGCATTTTCTACATATAATGGCTCGAAATTCTCTATGTAATTTGATTTCAGTGGGCAGGGACCACCGTTGGCCAGGGGTCCTCTCCTCACTCCTCAGGAGTGAGGAAAAACCCAGGCAGGCAGAGCACACAGAAAGCAACAAATGAACAAACAAACAAAACCAAACTATCAGGAGAACCTCCAAACCAAACCAAACCAAACCAAACCAAACCAAACCAAACCAAACCAAACCAAACCAAACCAAACCAAACCTGCTTCTTGAGTCTGAACCAATTTTACTTGCCATAAATGAATGGAGATCTGCACTCCACTTCCATTTATAAATCCCCAGTTGTTCTGAGAATTCTTTTTATTTAATTAAGTCAGTTGGCTGTGTTTACTTGTTTAAATTAATGATCTTTCTTCTGTTTTTATTATTTGGAATGGGGTTATATTGAGTACAAATTATTCAGTATTTTAACAGGAACAGAGAAAACAGACTAAGAAGTGTGCAATAGATAAACTGCATTTGGTGAGTGGGGAAAAGTAACGTGAAGACAGATACTATTTATACTGTTCCTGCTGCTTAAAGTTGATGCTAATGGCATGGCCTTGGTGTTTTGATGGTAACTTTATTCTGGACATTGAATATTACCAAGTCAAAATCTACCAACAATGACAGTTTCTGAAAGGACCCTTTTTTATGACCATTTTCTAACCTCACATGTATAACTGCAAAAAATGCGTGGTATTTTCAGTTAAAGAGAATGGCTAGCTTATATTGAAACTACAGTGGCACAAACTTGGGAATTATTTTGAGCAAATTTCACCTGTGAAGCAAAATCAATTAGGTCAAGAAGCTAAAAACCATAAAATAGTAAAGGATGTAGTATCTGCAACATGAGGTGACACCCGTTTCTTTCACCTTGGTCTTTAGCTTGCAATCTCTTCCATGTTGTGAAGTGGTGGGAGGACCCCATGTTGCTGATGCAAAAGTGAAATTTGGATTTTACATCATATACAAAAGTAAAACTTGGATGATATTTTATACTGGGGATGGATTAATGGTGTAGTCTGCCAAATATTTCAGATTGAGTAATTATCTTCTTTTTTCTTCCTCCACACTTTCCTGCTGTTGTAAGGACAGTGACAACTAGTTAACCACACTCGGCTTCACTGTTGGCTTTGTCTAGTAGTGCCTGACATGATGACTGTAGAGCTGTATCTGGAACCTTCTGGAAAAATTTCCAATTATCACATCTTCCTCCATGGTGATAAAGTTGAGAATGCTAACAGAGATAGGCTGCTAGCATTTTCAGCACTGCCTTACTAGTGCTGGCTTGGTTTAGACAACACACTGGGTGATATTCCAGTAGCTGGTTTATATTAGTTTGACTGTAGCTGAGGAAAATATATTACCTGCAGAAAGAATAAAAAAATCCAAAACACGCAAAAAAAAAAACCCCTCGGTGCACACTTTCTCCTTTAGGATAAAAGTCAGCGAAGTTGAATGTAAGGCATCATTATAACATTAAAAAACATTTGATGCCCATATACAAACCTTAACATATTTGAAACATTCTTTTTTTTTTTTTTTTCCACTGTATGTTACGTATTTACTCCCTTTTCCTTTCTTTATTACTAAAGAAATTAGGAGATCTGCATGAAACCTGGAGCTTAGATTCTTAAAAGTTTGTCTATTCCTGCTCTGAAGGGATCGAAGCCTTCTGTAGAGGGAATCACAATTGCTTCCAACCCAACGAGCTGTGATGAATAAGAAGCAGGAACTTTTAAACAAAGACCCTGTTTTCACGCAAATATCCTCAGTAATAAAGCATAGAGTAAAAGAAATATGTGAAGTTATGTTTTGCAGAACTGCTACTTAAAGCAAAGCAGCTTTGTAGAACAAAGCCGAGTCTGAATTTTTCTAACTGCAGTGAGGGCAAGTGAGTTTGAGTATTTTCCATAAGAGATTCCAAATGCCTCCAAACAAGATCATTAAAAGGCACAGATGGAACGTATCCCAACATTATTCTCATCAGTGTCATCAACATCACTCTATGTGAAGAGTTCCTAACCAGAATTATAGCACCATTCTCCCATTTCTTTATAAACCCAGGAACATTCAGCCTCCTTCCCCAAAGGTTTAGCAATCTAGTATGTTCTTATAATCCATCTCTGAGTTGTTGCCTTGGTTTACCCCCTCTTAATTTTCCAAACTCAGCAGTAACTGACCAAAGCCTACTGAAAAAAATAGAGAACACTGGAACTGGAAACAAGAGAGAATTTGTAGGAAGCATTTGTATTCGACAATAATGAATAGTTTAGGCTTTGCTTCACGATAGATACAGATAGATAGATAGATAGATAGATAGATAGATAGATAGGATAGGCAGGCTTGCTTCAGTAGATAAATCAAAAAGCAGGAGGCATTCATTTGCTTGCAGTTCTCATATGTTAATACCACCAAGTAGCCACCTCTCTACTTTCTGATCTCCTAAGCAGCAAACGTCTTGGAGATAACGTTAAGAACAACTTTCTAGAGCAGTCCTTTCCCGATAATATGTGGAACGGCAACTATTTTCCCCTCCCCAACCGTAGTGAGGTGACTGATCATCCAACCGCTCAGGAGATGTTGTCACGTAGCCGAGACCGAAGGAAGACAGCGCAGACGAGCCCAGGCCGTGCGTGAACAGTGGCTTCTGCCTCCACAAGCCATAGGGCTGCCAGTGCTCATCGGTACTGCCATCACCAGCGGCTGTGAAGGGCATGACAAGAGACTTCCACTGAAATTCTCTCCAGAAGAGAGGAAAAGCGCTAGCAGGCACGCAGTTTAAAGCAAATCAATTGGAGCTGTGGTTTCTTTATTCCTCGGCACATCTTCTCTCGGTTCAGCTAGGAGGATTTTCAGTCTGCACAGAAAGTGGACTTCCCATCGTAACTCATGGACATGGCAAGTTAGAAGTGTCAAAATCATTTTTCTAACTATGTTGGTGAACAAAAACCCAAGAGACAGAAAAATCTTACCCTGAAAGGCTACCCTGAACCATCCAAGAACTCCGTATCAAGCACTGTGCTGAAATATTATGGTGCACATTTTCTAAACACTCCTCTTTGGCAGAAGTCAGATCACAGATTCAAGCCAAAAGTGTTCGCTTTTTTTTCAGCAAGTTTTAAAAACTTTAAAGTGTCTTCTCAGCTTTTTCTGTTTACTCAGTGCTACGACACCACAACACTGTAATTTCATCTAGAAACACTGGTAACTTTAATGAGAGACATCAGGCCCCAGTCTGCCTAAGTCTTCACTTTCCATTGACAGTGGACTTGTTAGAGCTGATAATTCCTAAAATACAATATTTATAACTTATTCATGATTTATTTTAAACCTCTTTCACAGCCTGATGCACATGAGGCAATTTAAATTGCCAAAACTCTGGTTTGCAACTAACACTTCATTACACTGAATGGAAAAGTTCACACATCTGTTGGTGTTCTATTGTTTCGGGCTGGCTGCAGAGCAAACAATCCAGCAAGGCACAGATTTGCCGTAGGAAGGCTGTCTCCAAATCAGGGGACAGAAACTTTCATTTTCTGACAGAGCCAAGCAAGTTCTGCAGACTACAGAACGCAGAAGAGCCTCAGTCCATGGCATCGAAGGATCGACACAGCCCATCTCCCCAAGGATGCCAAGGGAGTTCCTTCAAGTTCCGCTGAGTAATGGGGTGTCACTGGAAGCCTTGACGCAGGAAGGTCTGTCCAAGCCCTTTTCCTTGCAAGGAGATTTCGGTCTGTGTTATTAAAGCCCGTTAATTCTGATACCAAAAAACCAGGACGGTGAACCTAACTCCATGCAACTTTCCTTATTTACATATAATCTTATGGTACTAACTTCAGAGTCTCGGATGACTTAAAAACTGCGGATTAAAAATCTGCATTCTAAACTCTCCAAATAAATGCTGCTGAAAATACTACAGACGTATATATATGGACATACGTAATGAGTATAGGTTATGCAAATATATTCTACAATGTACTTTTATATAAAGTGAAGTCATATACCATGAAATTGACCTTATTTAGATGACAAATTTTTTATGGTAAGCATCATTTTTGTGCGCTGTGCTGATCCATTGCCTGGCATGGTGGAGCTCCAGGATTCTCCTAGGACTTCTGGCCAAGTGATTAATGGAAGCAGTAATAAAACATCCATACCTTTCACCAACGCAAATCAAAAATCCCCACTGCAAAACAAAGAAAAAAATCCAGATGAGTTAAATATTATGCTAGTTTCTACCCTCCATCCCCACTCCATGCCACAGTTGGTTTTCATCTGCTTTTGTTTGTTCTCTCTCCTGTCATTAAACAGTTTGAAAATATAATGAGTATTTCTGGGGTTTTTTTAAGGCATGATCCAATCTCAGCTGAATTTAGGAATTTGTCTCTGCTGAGAAGGCATATGGCTCTTTACACGATCCAAAGCAGTACTCCTGGATATGGAATTATTGTCTGATACACTAAAGCACTCCTGCTTATTTCAAGCATTTCACTCAGCCATGCTGTAACTGTCTGTATCACCACTCCTGGCTATGTTGCATCTTCCTTTCCCCCCCTTGCTTTGTGAGCTTACTCTGGATTCAGGCACAGCACAGTATCGGTATGATACGGAAGTTACCGAGACCCTCAGCAGGAGGCTGCTTTCAGAACAATTATCTGACAGAATTGTTTAGCAGTGCAGCCTCGTCTATGTTGTGACCCTTTTTCTAAATGTAGATATAATGGCACATTAAAGTAATGTTACATCTCATAAAGCCTGCTGGGTAAGGGTTCAGCAAGGTTCCCCCTCGTTTCCCGTCGGCACAGCAGTTCCTTTGTTGCTGCCTCTCCTCCAGATCCTGTGATGGACGGGAGTCCCGCACTCCTCAAACACTAAAACGGGGCTGCCGGGGTAATTTACGGGCCCTGTGGCCAACAGAAAGTCTCAGGCCTCCTTGGGTTATTTCTAAGCCCTACTTTTCTCCGCCCGCAGAGCCAGCTCGCCTTCTCAGATTTTACAGATGCCAGGAAAGGTTTCGGCAACGCAAACATCCTTCAGCGCGCTGCTTTGAAACAAGTCTTCCCCCGGCTTTGCCCGTGTCCGCGGCTGTTTCTGGACAGAAAGCAGAAAAGCAGAGTAAACCCAGGACCGGGGGCAGAGGGAGCGTGCGAGCCGGGCCAGGGGGGAGATGGAGGGCAGGCTGAGGTGTCCGTGCGTGGGGCCGGCCCCGTGGGCCAGCGTGGCCTGGCTGCGTGTCTCAGGACGGGCAACCCCCGGCTCTCCGAGCACCTTCCCTTCTTGCACTGGAAATCCAGGCTCGGCATAAACGGTTTTGCCGGCACTGCAGCCCACGGCCGCCTGTTCCCGTGGGGTGCAAGGCGGTGAAAGCGGAGGGTGCTCCTCACTGCCCAGGCCTGGGCAGGAAAAAAAACCCCACGGCTGCCTTCGCGCCGGGTCCCTCCAGGCCCCGAGCGCCTGCAAACCCCGCCACGGGCAAGATTTCCGCCGCGGACACCCGAGTTAAAGCTGAGGAGCCCCACAGACACCCCCCCCCCCCCCCCCTTCATTTCAGCGCAAATGAAAAAGGCCCGTCCCCACGCTGCACCCCACTTCGCCCCCCCCCCCCCCCCCCCCCCGCCCCCGCTCCGCCCCACAACAATCGGCGGGGCGGGAAGTTGGCCGCTCGCTGCCGCCTCCCCCCGGAGCCGGGTTGCGCGGAGGGTCCTGCGGGCGCCAGGAGATGCGGGAAAGCGATGGAGCTTTGGGGGGGGGGGGGGGGGGGGGGGGCGGCCGCCGCGGAGCGGCTTCGCTCTCCGTGCCCGGGGGAAAGCCCGGCCCGGCGGCGGCCACGTGTCCCCGCGGGGACGCCCCCCCCCCCCCCCAAAAAAAAAGCCTCACCCACCCCCCCGGGCCCGCCGCAGCCTCGCCGGCCGGTGCTGCGCAAAGTGCGCGGTGCCGCCGCTCCGCTCCCCCCACCCCCGGCTCCGCGCGGCGGCTGGTGGTGGGGGGGGTGGGGGGTGGGGTGGGGAGGGGGAAGCGGGGGGCGTTGGGGAGTGGGGGGGCGTCCAGGGAGGGCGCGGAGGGCGCCAGCCCCCCCCCCCCGCCGCGGCCCTGCGCGCGTTTCTTGCTCCAATAAGCAATAATTAGGTCCTAAGCTAATGATGTGTCAGCTGATCCGCTCGCTCCGTCTGCGCGCGGGGAAAGGAAGGGGGGGGGGGGGGGGGGGCTGCGCCCGGAGACATCGCCATGGAAACGCTGCCCTCGCCTCTCCCCCCCCCCCCCCCCGCCCGCCTCCCGTGAGGGGTTGGGGGGGGCTGCTCACACACACCCCCCCCCGCCGGCAGCCCGCGGCCGGATCCGCGCCCGCGGAGGCGGGTGGGGGGGGGGGGAGCCGCGCGCGCCATCCCGACATGGGACAGCGCTGCCCGTCACCGCGCCGCGCCGCCGTCGCCACAGAAACTTTTGTCCCGTCGGCCAATCAGGGCGCGGGGGGGGGGGGGAGCGGAGCGGCGCTGCGCTGGGCCCGGTGCGCCGCCGCGGAGCGCAGCGCGGAGCGGAGCGGCGTTGCGCGGCCTGCTGCGGAAGACGCAACGTCAACCCCGCGGCCCGGGCCGGGCCGGGCGTAGCGCCCCAGCCGAGGTGCCGGCTGCGGGCGGGGGGGGGTGTGTGTGGGGGGAGTGTGTGTGTGTGTGTGTGTGTGTGTGTGTGGCGGGGGGGCGCGGAGCCGGGCGCTGGATGGCGGAGGCGCAGGCGGGCGCGGCCGCGGAGAGGCGACGAGAGGAAAGCGCCGCCGCCGCGCCTTCCCCCCGCGGAGGGGGTGTCCTGCTTGGCGCGGCGGGGGAGAGCGCGGAAATCTCCGGCGTGAACTGAAACTGGCAAAGGGAGGGGGGGGGGGGGAAAAAAAAAAAATCAAGATTGCCTTTTTTTTTTTCTTTTTTTCTTTTTCTTCCCCCTATAAAAAAAAAGGGGGGTTTGCTCAGCATCCGCACGCAAACTTACTTGAATGCCTTGTAGCCAGTTTAGCCCAGAGACCAAAGGATACCCCGCACCCGAGGAGTCCTACATGTGTGAGCACCATCATTACACTGGCAGAGCAACGAGAGCCGCCTCCTTGCCTTTACCAACATCCTCCTGGGACTGATCTCTCTCTCCTCTGGTCCAATATCCGAGCCTATCTCGTATATACCTGTTTTTTTGGTGATTTTTTTTTTTCTTTTTTTTTTTTTTTTTCTCCATCTGCTGGGATTGCTAAGTAAATAAATAGAGGGAAATTCCTAAAAGGGCATCTGAAAATTCAGTGGGACTGAATATGAGGAAGTGAAATGGTCCGAGACCGTTGATTTTTTTATTGTTTTTTAATTAAAAAATATGTACTTAAAACGCAGATCGGATGTATTAGGCTTAGAAAATAGCAGGTAAGAACTTTCTTTCTTTCCAGTACCTTCATGCCCGGAGTGGGGATTTCTAAAGCAAAGCCGCCCAGCCCTGGAATAAAGGGGGAGCAAACAGACCAGTTTGCCCTTCAGTGCTTCCTCCATCCTGCTCGGCGAGGCGGCTTTGGGGAGAGGCACAACCCGCCAGGACAGAGACAGAGCGCCTTTCGAGAAGACAGCCGAGGGCTGCCGGGGTGGAGGAGGGTGGGCTTTTTTTTCTTCTTTTTCTTTTTTTTTTTTTTTTTTTTTTTTCCCCTTCACCTGCTCTATCCGGGGTGAATCCGGGTGCAGCTGATGTATGGAAAAGAAGAAGGATCCGAGTCAATATTTTCGCGAAGCCGAGGGATAGGATTTTAATTATTTATCCACCCGAACCGTCTCCGGGTAAGAAGCTGCTGGAGCCAGTGGGATAGTCCTGCCCTGCACAATTATTAAAGAGACTGATCACGTACAGTGGAAGGATAAGAGGACCCTCCACCAGCCCCGTTTTGCCTCCTGTGGAAAAAAAAAAAAAAAAAAAAAAAAAAAAAAAAAAAAAAAAAAAAGAGGGAGAACATTGCCACACTATTGAATTGATTGCTGCCCCCCCTCACCCATCCCCCTCCCGGCCCCCCCCAACCCCCCCCCGAACCACCACAACAAAAAGGAGGAAAAAAAAAAAAAAAAAAGCAACAAAAAAACACCAACCGCTGGGATCTGCCTGCACCGGGACCTCCTTCGCTCCGGCTCGGAGGTGGATGCATTTTTCATGAGCGCTGGGTGAACAGGTGCAAAGTGCGGCGGGGCGGCCCGGCCCCGCACCCCGGCCCGCTTCGGGGCGGCGTGTCCGTCCGTCCGTCCGTCCGTCCGTCCGTGCGTGTGTGTGCGTGTGCCCGTGTGTGCGCCCCGGCGTGTGCATGTGTGCGTGTGTGTGCTAGGAGATTATGGAGAGCAGCGACCGGGACATGTACCGCCAGTTTCAAGACTGGTGTCTCAGGACTTACGGGGACTCAGGAAAAACCAAGACGGTGACCCGTAAAAAATACGACCGGATCGTCCAGCTCCTGAACGGCTCCGAGTCGAGCTCCACGGATAATGCCAAATTCAAATTCTGGGTCAAATCTAAAGGCTTCCAGCTCGGCAACTCGGACGAGGTCAGTGGTGGTGCTGGAGGAGGGAAGCAAGTGCTGTACGTGCCAGTCAAAACCACGGTTAGTAGAGAATTGTCTTCCTTGTTCTATGTCGGCCGCTGCAGCCCGCTCCGGGAGCGAGAGGCACAGGGGGAGCCGCAGCCACAGTTGGCTCCTTCCTCCCTCTTCCCCCAAGTCATCATCACCATGTTGCGTTTGCCTGTCACATTATACACCGCCGAGGTCTTTGTGGCTCCCTTTATTTAAAGCGATCGTGCGCACAACACACCCAGCCGGCTCGGGGTCGTTCTCCTCCCCGGCCCCCCTCGGCCCCCCGTCTTCCCCCCCCCCCCCCCCCCCGGGTCACCGCGGCGGGTTTCGGGTGGGCTATTGTCCCGCCGCCGCTCCGGCCATTGTGGGGGCCCCGCGGCCCGGGCAGCGGCTCCCCGCCGCCCACGGGGCTGCGCGGCCGCGCAAGGGGGGCAGCCCGCCTGGCACAAAGCCAAGCGCCGCGCCGGGCCGTGATTTTTTTTTTTTTTTTTTTTTTTTTTTTTTTTTTGGTGGGGGGGGTGGTGGTGGTGGTGAGGTGGGGGGTGTGCGTGTGCGTTTCCCTGGGATATCGGTTTTTGTGTGGTTGGGGTGTTTTGTTTTTTTTTTTTGTTTTTTTTTTTTTATTTGTTGTTGTTGTTGTTGTTGTTTTGGGTTTTATTTTATTGTTAGCCCGCAGCCCGAGCGGCACGAATGTGCCTGGCTGCTGTGCGAAGCGCCGGCTGCGCCAGTAACGGCGGCGGCGGGGAGAGAGGATGCTCAACAAAGGGAAGAGGGGGCTCCGCATGAGCGAAGGCAGGGTGCTTTCCCTGCGCTCCCGCTGGCGGGGCTGCCTCCAATCTCGCAGCCCTAAAGGCTCCGAACTCCCTCCGGTGCGCGGGGGGTACCGTGGCACCCCCCCCCGGCAGCGCCCGGAGCCGCGGAGCTGGGCGCAGCTCTGGCAGCGGGAGAGCTGTTGTGCTCGGTGGTGGCAGGAGCGACAGATTTTCCTATTTAAGAAGATGGGGACTGTTGGCTGCAAGTAGGTTTTGCCTATTGAACTCTCCTTATGTATCATTATTCTTACTTCTTATGCGCTGGGTCAGGCAGGCTAAGCTTCTTTTGTCTGTGCGTGGGGCGGGTGGGGAGGGGGAGCCGAGAAAAGAAACTCGGCAATTAAAAATATTCCTGCCTGGGCATTTGGCTTGGATGAGCAATATTCTCTCTTTCTTTCCCCCCCCCCTTTTTTTTTTTTTTTTTTTTTTTTTTTGGAGTGGCAGCTAATTCTGACCTAACGGGAAGGTTGCTGGGTGGCGCAGCGAAGGGGGCTTCTTGGAAAGTATTCTGGGTTGGGTTGTGACGTAGGCTGCCGGGGAAATCTGCCTCTCTCTGCCTCGCTGAAGTCATAAACCTGGGCATTCCCAAGGGCCGGCTCCTATTTGCCCCCTTGTCATCAGCGCCGTCACGGCTGCGAGGAGGCAGAGGTGGGAAATTAATTTGAAGGAGTTTACAAATATGAAGATTGAAAGTGAAAGAGAAGCTCTGGAAAAGAGTTTGTTCCCTCTCTATGGTTTTTATTCACCGAAGCGTTCTAGGTCTGCCTATAGATTGAGGTTATTTGGCAGATTTCTGTTCTGCCGTTAGATGACTGGTCGCTAATCTCTGACCCCAGGGGGTACGGCAGATACAATTTATAATGAAAACGTTGTCCAGAGCAGAAGTCTTCAATTAGGTTGGTATTTTTAAATAGCTCTTCTGCTTACCAAAATAATAATTTTGGAGAGCCAGTAAGCAAGATTGTTTATTCCTAAGACTATACTTTTCCCTACAAGTTTAAAACTGTGGACAAATTCAGTATTTTTTAAAATTACATTGACTATGCTACTAAATAAAAAGGTTGAACTAAATTTTACAGGATGGAATTTAAAAATGAAGTGCTCTTCCAGGCCTCTGAAACACAGGACTTGGTGATGATCAGCTTGTCTGTTTTCTCTCACCTTTGCTAGGCCATGGAAGCCTAGCATCCCACCTTGCATCCCCTCCCCTATTTTATTTTCAGATCAAATAATCAAATTTTTTCTACTTTTTTTTTTTCCTTCAGAGATTTCAGTCAGAGGTCGAGCGCCTTGCTAGTCTTACCTTTGTTCATTTAAGGGAATCATACCCTCAACTGTGAATGTATTTATGTTATATGTATTTAAGATGTATTTATATATGTATTTATAGAAGTAACTACTTTTAGATAGCATAAGCAACGAAGCAGACATCCTAATAAAATAAGGATTCCTGCTAATAAAATCAAGAAAGGGAAGTTATCATGACCTACCTGTAAGCAATTCCTGAATATCTGTACCTTACTCGAACAATGACATATAAACCCTTACAGAAAAGGTCTTGCATGCAGGTAAAATTTCCTCCTGCTGGCCAACGTAAATCTTTTGTCCATCAGAAGTGAGCAAAGGTGATACTCGGCACTCCCATACAACATTCAGCTCCGAGAAACGAATGCCGCCCCCCTCCTAAACCCACGGATCTGGTGTTACTGTCCCATCTCAGAAGGCAGAGGAGTGTTTAAGCAGACACCCAGGGTGCAGATGGTTTGTACGAGCTATTGCCAGGGCAGGGGCAGCGCCTGCCAGGTGCTGAAGGCTCAGAAACAACCCATTTTACAGAACAGGGATGCAGCCCCTGGCCCAGAGAAAGACAGTGGCAAAGCTTCTACTGCCTTCAAGAGGCCTCGGATCTCATCCAGCCAGGAATGATAAGTTACAGGGGGAAGTATTGGTTTTTCATCAGACAGTAACTGCTGGGAAGCCTTAAAAGCCCGTTCTCTCATATTTTTTTTTTTTGAACACTTCCTCTTTATTTAAGAGTTTATTAATTTATGACCGTTTAGAAGCATCCTCATTGCTTATTTATTTATTTATTTAACTTTCTTTTTTCCTCTCTCATCCTTATCCCATGCATTTGAGCTTGCCTAGTCCACACAGAGAGCCACAAACAGTAACAGCTCCCCAAACTGAATCTCTCCCTCTTCCTGTTCATCACTTGATCTCACCATAGGTAAAAGTAGTTTCAATTTAAAATTAATCACCGCTGACAGCGTGAGCGATCCCTCTGCAGTAACAGGATGGATGAAATTGCAAGTTGGACTCTACAGTCACAAGATGGTCAAAAATAAGCAAATATTCAAATACTTTGTTAGGAATTATTCTCCCCTTGAAGCTTTAAGATTTGCTGCTCAGCTTTGCTGTCAGCCAGAGAGATTTGCTCCTCATGGTGCTGTAATCCACTGCTGCTGGTAATTAGACATCATTACTGCTGCGTTAAAGGGAAAGAGAGAAGGAGAGAGGACAGGCTGGGGCTAATTAACTACTTGATTCTAATGAAAGAAAGAGAGCCTGATAGCAACTGGGAGGTTGCACCGGAACAGGCTAGATGTACAACACAGACTTAATTGAAGCAGGGGTGCCTTGTAGTCTCACAGTAGCTGAGGCTTGGTCTACTTTCATATTCTGTGGGCAGTAGTGTGTGAGGCATTATTCTGTTTTTCTCTTGCCTGGTTGGCAGGTAGCTCAAAATCACAGGCCTATCTTCAACATCAAGTTTAAGCATGCCATCAAGGAAAACGTATAGCTGATTATGTGCTGGCTTAATCTATTTTACTGGTACGGTCTCCTCAAGAGCAACAGGAACAAATCAATTTCTGAATGTGCACATCCCTCTGTGGCCTAGGAGATGCACTTTTGGTCACCAGGCAACAACATCCCCTGCTAAACAGCCATTTTAGGTCCAGAGTGGGACAACACACAGTCGGGTATTCCTATATGCAACCCAGTGAGTATCTCACTTCTGCAACTTTTCAGATTGCTACTGTTATCACCGTGGGTTTTCTTTTACTAAGCCCAAGCTGCACTTTATGAAGGAAGTGAAATTATGCCTATCTTAGATGCATGGTATAAACAAGCTAGGCCAACAAATATGCCAAATGGCCGACAGTGTTGACTTTTAATGGTTGGTACTCACAATCCATAAGGAGGTGTGGAAGTAATACTTCTAGTATAGTATCTTTTCTAACCGTTTGCATGATTTTTATGGTGGATTTTTTTGTGCGTATTTTCTGCATAGTTCTTTTTTTATCAATTGGCAACTTGAAAACAAATTTCATCACTTCTCTTTCTCTTGCTTGGTGTTGTTCATAGACACAATATGACTCCTAAAATCAGTCTTGTTTTAAAATAATGGCCCAAGCTGCATCAGGGGATTCTAAGCAGAACTTTCCTTTAAAAAAGAAGGGCCAAGATGACTGCAGGATACTGCTCAAATATAGAATTTACACGGTATTAGCAAACTAATAGAATATAACCTCAAAGGCCAAGTTCAGGTTGCTTTTATGTCATTATTAATTTGGAATGACCCCACTGACTTTAATGAAATCACAGGCTTAGTGTATGAATTTTCCTGTGTCTTCTTTTATATTTTCCGACTATAAGCACAGAATGAGCTTTCATTCAGAAACAGAATTTTGTTCAGTTTAGTTAAATCTTTCGATCCTCCAAGACGATGTGGTACCTCTTGGATTGCTGCTAGCAGACCAGTGAGGCTCTGTGCAGGTCCAGGGCTGTACTACTGAACCTGATTACAGGATTTAGGGCTTAAAATTACAGGCCAGTTAGTTCCATGGAACAGGCTGTGTTCCAGCCCACCTCTTGTTCTGTTAGTGATGAAGAATAGTAGATGAATAGTAAGATGAACACATGAGTTTATGGTTCGTTTCATTTTATATAAATGATGTTGTTTATGAACAATAGGAGAAACAGATCGCAGTATAAATAGCTTGTATGTCAAAATACGAGGCTTTAAATTATCTTATGTTTTAAATTGTTCATTATTTTAGGGCTTTTTATAGCAATGTGAAAATATGCAGCTTTGCTTCATTGTGTTTCTCCCCATTTTTGTAGCCATCAATATAAAAAATGAATAAAAGTGCTTGTCAGATAAATATTGGTAGCTCTGTAGTCTACTGAACTGCCAACACATAATGGCAGTAAGTACCACAGAAAGGTGACGCTGAGGTTGAGCTATAATTTATCCCAAGGTACAATTCTGCGGTAGTTTACAGTCCCGTTAAATGCACCTTCCAGGCTCAGAAGTGGTATTCGAGCCCTGCCATATCCGTCTTGTTTTAACTGCCCACCACGTTTTCCTTAACCCCTGTTCAGGTCTGCAGAGCTTCGTCTCCTCCCGCTACCCGCGGCCTCTGACCTGCCGCCTGCAGACCCGCCGATGGACTCGGCGAGGAGGGATGCTGGTGAATCAGGCAGACAGTGCTGGAAAACGGTCACGGCAGATGGAACAAAACCGGTTTAGCTGGCAACTCCTAATGCAGGCATTCAGCGAAGTGTTCATGAGTAAAGAGAGTAACTCTGTCCTGCAATTTAAAAATGTTAAAGCGGCCCCATATGCAAGATGCCATCTCCACATGCGTGTGTGAGAGAGAGGCACAGGGAGACGAGGATCTGAGATTTCTTGGTAACAATGTTGAGCTAGAATTTTCCAAAGAACTACGAGCCAAAGAGAGCCAATTTTAGAGAGGAAGCATTTTAAAGTGCTGCTTCTGTAAAACTAGAAACTGTTGACGTTACTTTAGAAACATTAAATAGGGTGTAGCAGTACCATAACAAAACCTACTACTGATACATCCATCCCATGCATATAATAAGACAGGATGGCAGATTCAGTGCTACCCTCTGGTAAAGGCCAGTCTTGTAGCTCAAAAATAAAAACTCTGGTTTAACTTTCATGCTGCTGTGAACCTGTGCCGAGAAGACTGAGGCGATAGTGAACTCGGTTCTTTGTGGTCTTACCCTCGGCCTCTTGTCAGTGAAGCTGCACTGGATTCAGTTATGATGCAGCATGACAGGGACTCCAGCTCAGACACTTCAGCCCTGATTTTCTTTAGACATACCCAGGGTTGTTTCTGTGGCTACATAGCCATGGGATCAGTGGGAAATAAGCAGGCATTTGCTAGCAGGTTAGTGTTAAAATGGGCTCATAGGCATCAGTATAGCACAACGGGACTTTATACGGAGAAAGTTTCTTTCCCTAACTTTTGGGATGATCACCATTGCTCTTGTTCAATGCTCTAGACAGAAAGGAGATGCAAGCTGGAGAGGCTGCACGCATATATACACAGAAAGACTCCATGCAGAGTGGGTTTATCATGAACACCGGCCCCTGGGGAAAGAGGGCTAGTGCAAGTGCTGGATGAATGTTGGAGTTAATGATTCAAATTTCATTTTACACTACAGGAATAAATTAAAATTCGCTGACACTGAACCGTGAGTTTTGGTCTGCTGTTGAAAGGAGGCAGCCAGCAGCTGTTGGGTTTGGTCTGAAGGAAGCTATTTGGGTCCTGATCTTTCCTCGTACGCAGGATACACCTGTTGAGAGTTTGCTGGTAAAAGAGGAACAAAAGCAGCAGGGCAAATGTTGAAGAGAGATGTAAGTGAGATAGATGTGGAGAAAGAGCATGAGACAGCATGGCAGGAAACGCTCTCCGGGAGGATCATGCCAGATTCTTCAGCCACCCATGCACCACAGAGCATCACAGGAATCTTTTGTTCTTTGCTGAGTAGGTTGACCCTGGACAACACAGCCTCCAAAATGTGTAGAACCTACCAGGACGTAGAAGATGTTTTTATCTTCCATGTGTCATTTTAAACCTGCCAGAGGCCTCTCTGACAGCTCAGGAGGTATTAGCTGGTGCAAGAGAGTTGTTTGCATTGTCCTGCAGTAGCACTGAAAGTGATCCTGTAGCTTTCTTAAATTACCTTTTTGTTCTATATAGATATATGAGCCTCAGAACCTTACATTTCCACTAGCAAGGTATTTTTGATGGTTTATAAACATAAAAATCCAGGCAGGCATTGCCAATATCTAGGAAAGACTTGCTACAAGTTATGGCACTGAGCATTCTTCCAGATGCAAATGGACCTTTTTAGTGATGATCAGCTTTATCACAGATAGTTGTACAGGCTTTTAACTGCTTATTCAATAACTCTGCAAGCTGAAAAACCTGACAGTTACTATGTGCATCTGCAGGGATTACAGCTAGTTGTTGAAATTGAATTGTAGGGTTTGAAGCATTTATTGTGTATGTGGCTACTCTTCAACTTAAGGAGCTATCTGTAGTGAACATTTTACTTAATAAATCTGAGGTATGTTGGAGTTAACCTCAAGTAAAGACTTTTTTTCGGAAATAAATATTCTGTATAGACTTGGAAGGACAATTTTTATTAAGTGACCTACTTGAGCCTAGGATGGAACGCATTCAACCTTTTTCACTTGACAGCCTGTAATTAAGCTCCTCTGGGAAATGAGAGGTTTTATACATTGTATTGCCAGTAATGTCTGCGTGTCTGAAAGTTTTGTAAAAGTTGTGGCTCCGAAGTTTTTAATACAACAGGAGGCAGATGCTATAGCATTTTGACTGTACTTAAGAAAATATAGGAGGTGAGATCACTTGCACTGAAATGACTTATGACTCTAACTCACTGTACAGTTTTTAAATGAGTACGTCCTGTGATTGTTCTCTTTGTTGCCTCTGGACTTACCTACACCACTACCAATACTGCCGGGTGGATTTTGTAGAAAACTTTTGTTCAAAGCAGATCCAGAGCTGAAGTAGCTGCCACTAAATCATGACCTATCTGCAGGGTAAAGCAGTATTGTGCTGGCATACGGCAAATCGAACTTGTGAGTGAACTAACGCTCACTACCCTGAGCTGACAGAAGATGAGTAACAAGCAAGTAATTATACAAGCATTTAGATACTGTAAGAGAAGAACAGCTAGGTATGGCCAGAGCTTTCAGCGGGTGGGAAAGACAAGGAGCATAAAAAGGCTTCACAGAACTTTATTTTTCAGCATGTATCTTCTCTGTTGTGGGTGATGAGGAAATACCTATCCTGGTTTTACATTTTTCAGGTGATGAAACGAGAATGAGAATAGAGAAATAAAAAAAGAGGTGATGGCAAATCAAGATAATAAATTGCAGTGCATCACCGGGACTAATACAAATCCAAGAGCACTGAAGAACTTAAGAATGAAGTAACTAAAATATTATTAAAATGTATCATTTGCCACTATGTACAGCAATGATACTGGAGGATGGCCAAAAATGTACTAGAAAGAGAAAAAAAAAAAAAAAAGGTGGTAAAGATAGTTCAGAGAAGTGACAGAGCAGCGAACAATATTTCAACACCATAAAAAAAAAAAAAAGAAAATCATTAAAAATAGAGTTGTTAAGTGTCAATATGAACAGTACCTGGTTGGTGCAACTAATTTAGATTTTGTAAGGGTTAATTATGTTCCTCTAAGCTGTCGTGTTCAGAAGTCTTTTAAAAACAATTTTCAGGTGAAAGTTTGGTTCTGGCTTCCTTCTGAAATGAAACCAATCTGATACTTTATTAAAACAGGGTTGAAACTTCAGCTATGATGACAAATTAAAGCTGGTGAAGAGCTGGGAAACCATAGGAAGTGTTTGAAAGCAAGACAGATGCAGTCCAATGTGTGTATATACACACACGTAAGTATGTATGTATACATACATAAACATAAAACTCAGACAAACAAAGGGGTTTCAACACTGGATGGAAATGCAAATTAATTAGGTTAAGCAAGTCAAAGAAGAATTGGGAGGGAAAATAGAAATATCATAACAAAGAAAAAAAGGAGAAATCATGGCAGGCAGAATTCCCTACAGACCACTGCCAGATAATTTACATTTTATGCCATTGTGACATTAGCTTTTTGAAAGAAAAGGAAGAATTCAAGCTTTTCAATCACTTTTTAAATGTACAGAATTAGTATAAAGTCTCAAGGGAAATATTTATGAATAACTTCAAACAAATCAGTAAGTGTATCTTCAGTAAGCATAGCAGGTATAGCAAAAATCGGCATTAGGAAAAGTATAGAGAATAATATTGAAAACTTACTCTTCTCATTAATTAAATGGTATGTCTTTGCCTTTAATAACATGCTTAGTGTATTTATCTCATCTCTAAAAGGTCATGACAGATGAAAGGTCCAGGGAAGGTAACTAAGCTGATTAAAGAAAAGGAAGTACTTATAAAAGAAATAAATTTTAATGGTTATATCACCCAGAAAGATGAATGTTAAGAGAAAATGCACAGTAGAAAAGAGGCATGTAAAGAGGTAGAAAGAAGCTGGGAGAAATGGTGTGATGTAAATACTGATGAACAGCAGAGAAGAAATTTACCCTTTTTTAATCCTATTCCATCTTCTAAGACTCTTTTGGCAATCATCTCAAAAAGTAAATTCAAAGCTAGGCCACTGTTTTATAACCCGTAATGTTGGGAACGGCAAGTCTGCATTGCAGACCCTAGAGAAACCCTTCACTGATTCAGCCAAATTTTCTTCCAAGGGTTTCACAAGAGAGCTGCGTGGCTCTCGTAAGGATGTAGTATGTTCTCTGCATCACTTCAGCTTTGCTGGCTGGAGCAGAAGCGGGGACAGGGTCGTGTTCCTGCCCCTCCTCTGTTCCCCTGGGAGCACGGGCATTGGTGATGGCACTTACCTGCTGCCTTGCTGTTACCTGGGCTCTTGCAGCATCTCCCCGGGTGTTTTCCCGTAGAGCGTCTATCGGGGTTGGTCACGTTCCTGCCCATACGGTCAACACAAGGAAAGACTTGTGGAGCATGGTGAAATCCCAGCATCTTCCTACCCCCTTCCCCTTTGCCCTGAATTTTAACATTGCTGGTGGTCTCAGCTTTTGTGCTCGTGTTTCATGAATAGACTATTAAATTTTAGGTATGCGTTCTTCGGTTAGCTGAAGCTGGCAGAGGAAAATTATTTGGTCATTGCTGCACAATGCACCTGTATGCACTGTATTTTGTTTAGGGATTTATCCACTTACTTGCTAATTACTGAGCCCTGAAACATCTTTTGCAGACTCCTTTGGAGACTGGGACTAGGTGGTTCGTTGGTCAGTCTGGCTGTAGCAGTTTCTATGGCTTGTTGCTGTAGTGATATTACTAGTCTGGAGGAAGGAAGGAGACCATCAAATTTCTGAGCTTCAGCATCTTCTTGTGTGGACCAGTGCGTGAGATTATTGCAGATTTACACAGAACGTTTGCAATGAACCGTTTTCCAATTACTCCACTTGGGATGAGATGTGCTGTTTTCACCTCCTGTATTTTTGCCTGATTGTGCTAGCTTTTTTTGTGTGTATTTGTTGCAACTATTACCAAAGCCTTACTATGGTGGAAGAAAAGCAAAAAAAAGAGCAGAATTATTAGAAAAATAATTGCAAAAATTAGAGGAGATTAGTTTATTCAAATTACGACAATTTCTGGAAGATTTTTGCTTTTGACCAGTCTGACCACCAAGTGTGGCACATATATAATTAGATGACTTGTCCCATTGCATTTCTCAAGAAATTGCAGTGGAAAAGAAAAACAAATGTAACTCATTCTTTTCTCCCCTAATCTAGACATAGTAATTTTTTTTTTTTTTTATGACATCTTTTGATAACCTTTACCTTCTTACATTCTGATAGTTCAGCAAAGCCCCACGGCCATCACTGCCATAATACTGAATTATTTCATTTGTCGTGAGCAAACAGCTCAGCCTTCTTTTAATGAGTGCTATATTCCAATTCCAAGCATCTGTCTAAAACCTGTAGTTCAGACAGTCTGCATGTATTTGCCCATTTTTTGTCTCAGTTTGGGTTTATCCAACAAGGAAATGGGATAGTATGTTCTTTTATGGATAGAGCAGCAAACCCCAGAACTTCTCAAAAAGACTTATATTGTGAACTCATTGCACTTTGACCCTGCTTTTTTAGAAAACCTACACAAATCCTCTGCTGTGTTTTGCCAGTGCACAAGGCCTGGTTATCATTGTTCGGGTGTAACTGAGAGCTGAGTCAGGCATATGGTGAGCTTTCAAGGAGTTAAATCTGCACCGAAGCAAATAATAAAGCAATAGAAATAAAGCTAGGTCTACAGCTGAAAAAAGCTGGTTAAAATAAGACTACTTTCTTCCTTTTTAACTGCCATTCTGTATAGCAAATTCTAGTATTATTCTCTTCAAATCAGCCCAGTTTTGGCAAGATACATCAGACTTTGAGGAAACTGTGGAACTGAAAAGATTGTTTTACCTGTGTTCCTAACTGAACCTTACACTTTCAACTTGAACCAAAAGGACTCCTTTCAAAAACTGCATAGGAAAAAGCATTTCTAAATAGGAGAAAGCAGGTCAAATTTTATTAATAAGTAGAACATTTTAATTAATAGAATTCTAATGAAGTATGTATTTTCTGCTACTTATCATTGAACTTTAATGAATTTATAGCTAATTACCAGATTTTTTTTTAGAAATTTAATTCTCAGTAAATGTAAAGTCAGGAAAATTTTCACATATACAGACTTCAAAAATTTTAACAAATTTGCATTATAATGCTTCCTGTAATTTGAAAGCAGGCTAATAAACAAAGTACAATAATGTGAAAATATTTTAAAGTTAATTTGTACTTTGCCACATAGATCTGAAGAGTGAACTAACAGATGTACAAAAAAGCTGAAAAACTGTAACTGTAGGAAGTTGGAAGGAGTCAAGCCGGTGAAATCCGTGAGGCTTTGAAGGGCCGGTCCTGTCATCCTGAATGGCACTGGATGAAATCCCCTCCTGGGATAGGACCAGCATAAGGTCTACAAAGCACTTTTTCGGCACAAAGATTACACCCCCTGTTTTGAAGATGTAATGCAGTGCGTGGGTGGTGCTTAGGCTTTGCTGTGGCCAGTGCTCGAGGGAGGAGTCTGCCCACAAAGCATCCGCCATGTGCACTCCACACCCGATCAGTTGGTATCGGTTGACTGGGTGGCAATGGCTGAATTCTCAATAGGGTATTTTCAGATAAAGTTTTTTTATTTGTAAAGAATAATTTACCTGCAACTGCAATCTGGGTTTGCCACAGGATATTCCAGTGTGCTAGACCAGCTCTTAATAAAGGTACAGACATATTTATGAAAGGTATAAAGATATCTGGAAAGGTTTAATTACGGCAAGGCCAAATTCAGCTGTAAAATAATACTAGGAGCACCCTGCTCTCAACTCTTTGGTTATAATCTTCTGCAATGGTAGGGTTGCACTCATTGCAATGCGCTGTGCAGAGAGCTCTCTGTCAGAAATCCCCATATTCTGATTGTTTGGGGAGTGAAAAACCACACTGGAGAATGAGCTTGATCCTAGTCCTTTAAACTCTCCCTATGTTTAAGTGGATTAAAAGTGCGTCTCTAATGCTGTCCCCTTCCCAACTAAACACTCACCCTCAATGACGCTGTTGAGGTTGGCTGGTTGGCTGTTTTTAAGTATTCTGCCTTTTCTATGGGTAGTGCATTAGGACAGTTGCTATGGGGAGATTTCAGATCTCTTTCCCTTTTCCCTGCCTCTTGGAAGAAAAGCGAGATGAGAGAACAATTGGAGTAAAGTGTTAAAGCCAATCAAGTATAAACAAACTTTGGCTTCATAGCTCCCTATGAGCTCATCCTAAAGCAAGAAAGTCAGCTTTGGGAGAGGTGGAAGCTGGGGAAAGTAAAATAAGCCCGGAAAACACATATCACACATTTCACAATAATAATAACAATAAAGCTAATGAAATAAACCAGGCAAAAGAAGGCTGATGCTTTCTGTTAATTTGGTAATAAAACTACTGTTGTTCTTCAAAGTGAGTATTTAAGCAGCTAAGTATACCTGTTGGTCACCTATAAGCACAGAACAACCTTAAGATATTAACTACCTAACAGTTAAAACTGCCTGGAAAATGTGAGGAAGATGAAACACAATTTGGGCGGGGGAGGCATTTTTCATGGGAATTTGATTTCAGCAACATTTTAAATAAATTCTATGTCTATTCCCCAGCATTTATTTCAAATTGGAGTTTGTTAGTCAACATTTAATTTAATGAGTATCACAGCATGATACAGCATGTTGCTAGACACGAAAAAGCTTGTCATTATACAAATACGCAAATAATTAATATAGGTGCTAGATACACCTCACAATTTGAATTTGAATGTGTTCACCATTGTGTCATAGCCCCAATATCTATTTGATGCCCACTGCACTACACATTTTCCTCGATCCTTGTCATTTGTCTTTGCTGCTGCAGATTATTATTTACTAATAGGCAGAGAACAGTTTTTTTCCTTGTGTTGCCTTTATTTCCAGACCTCGAGGCCTGCTGTTTCTCATTTTGAATTCCAATCCAACGGCAGGTGCCAGGATTCAAATGTATATTATCTATGGGCAGTAGGATCAGCCTGTTTGCGTAACATCAGTTGAATTGAACCACTCACTGTGCTGGCTGCATTTTAATATTTTTAATCTTTCTTTGGAAGGCACGCTATTTTGGTGAGCAACCAAATGCAGTCTAAGCTGCACACAAGAGGAGATCTACAAATGGGTTTCTAAATCTAGGCTTCTGTAAAATTTAAAAAACAAAACAACCCCAAAAAACTTAAAAACATGTAACTGGAGAACCTATTAGGTCCAATCCACCCACAACCATCTGGAGCAGTAAGTTATTTATCTAAACAAAAGTTTGGGCAGGACATGAGCAGAAACGAGGTGAATAAGTTGAGCTGAAAAAATTTGTACATTAATCTTTTAAAATGTCCAAGGCCAAAAAGGCCGATTTTAAGAACTGCTGAATGACATTACCATAATAATGTGAAACAGACCATTTTAAAGGCAAAAAACTGTTCCCACTAAAGTCAATAGCAAAATCCCACTGACTACAATAGTAGTGGGATTGGTCTGCTAAGTAGCAAACCATGCTTTAAAAAAATCAATACTTCAATTTTACAAGGTAATATGGATAGCAGTGTAGTTGCCTATTATCAGACCCCATAGTCTGTGGATTGTATCTCTCTAATAATACCGAGGTTCAGCACCTATCTTATGAATCATTGAGAGGAAAGACATGAGCCATTTCAAAGTGTTTTGCCTGCCCCTATCTGAGAAAGCTCTCCAGAGGCAGGATGCGCTGCGCCGAGCGTGCCTCCATCAGCGCCGCGCAGCAAGGATTACTCTGAAATGAATGACTGCCTCACTCAAAAAAAAAAAAAAAAAAAAAAAAGGCATTAATCGCTGTGGATCTCGCTGTAGCATTTGATGCCCGTGACTTCAATTCCAACTCTTAATACGTGTCAACAATAAACTGAAATGCTCTGAAACGGGTCAGGTTTTCATCTCAAACCACACCACAGAAAATACCGGTGACATGTTTTTTATTTTGCGTTTTCCTCTTACGTTTCAAGCGCTGCAGTGTTGCGCTTCAAAACAGAGCTACAGCCCGTACGTTCGCCTTTACACAAAGGGCATACATAGATTGGAACAGACACAGGGACAAGCTCTGGGGAAGGGGCGTGAATTCTCCCTCAGCGGCAACCCAAGAGCAGCCAGACCGCTGTGTGTCTGTACCCTGGAGCTCAAACGGTTTCTCGCAAGGCAGCGGGTTTTCTGGGTCCCGCCGCCCCCCCAGCATCTGCGCGGTGCTGGAGTGGGGGGGGGGCCGCAAGCGGGGAGAGGCCGTGTCCGTGCGTGGGGTGTCCCGGGGGGGCGGAGGGTGAGCGGTGACCGCCACTCCATCGGACATAATGAGCGCAGCGGTTCGGCAGCCGGCAGACATTTCCTTCCCCCCCCCCCCCCCCTCCGCAGCCATATGGTGCCGTAAACAACCGCCGCGCCGTGCGGGGTTGGGGTTTTGCTGGTGGTTGTTGTTGTTGTTGTTCCCCCACACCCCCCCGTCTGCCCGCGCTGCACAGGCCGCGGGTGCCTCCCGGGGGCGCCTCGCCCCTCGCCGGGGACGGGGAGGGGGCGGCGGGGCCATCTGCCGGGGGCCGCCCCTCGGGGCGCCGGGGCCGCGCCGCCAGCTGGGTGCGGGGGCTGCCCTGAGGGGCGAGGGCTCCGCGCCCCATCCCGGGGCCGGCTCCGCCGCGGCTCCATTAACTGCTGCAGGGCCTGGGCTGGCACTGAGGGCACGGGGAGGGGGGGGGGGGGAGAGCGGGTGCGGCTGTGCCGCCATCGCCTCCCCCGCCGCCTGTTCCTATGGTAACAGTGAAATACCTCCGGGACACACACACACACACACACACCCCCCACTACTGGCTCCCACTCGCGGAGTGGGGCGGGGAGGGGGGGGACGGCCACCGCGCCCTCGGCACCGCGTCCCTCCCGCCGCGCCGCGCCGTTCCCATGGCGACGGGCTGCGGCAGCACCTGTGCGGCTCCCGCCCGGCCGTCGCCCCCTCGCCCGCCGCCTTCCCCCCCCCCCGGCCCGCTCCAGCCTCGCCGCGGCCGGCTGCCGGGCCGTGACAGCCCTCCAGGGCCAGGGCTGCGGTTGGTCGGGGGGGGGACGACACACACCCGACCCGCAGCCGCCATCCCGCGGGCCGCCGGGCCTCGGCCAGCGCCCCGGCGGTGCCGGCCCCGCGCAGCCGTTAGCCAGCACCCGCGCGGTTTAACGTGAGGTAAAATAGCATCTCCGGTGGGCTTGCAGTGCAGCAAATGCCCTGTGCCCGCCAGCGCGGCGGTTGCGGCAGGCACTGGTAGCACCCAGAATAATGCCGGCGCTGGAGATAAGGTGGGGGATACCCGCCTCTGGCCACGGCACCCGTGTGGGAAGCCGTGAGTGGGTTATCTACGCTGGCCTGCCCAGATCCCCGCTGAGGATGGTACCTGTCTCATCAGGGCGGTCCTGGGTGCCCACAGCGTGCCTGCCCTTTGGCAGCACAGCCAGCGGACATCACAGGCCTCTGGGAACTGGCGGGTTGACTTAAGGAAGCCCTTGTCTATGGAAACAAGCCCCAAGTCTCTTAAGCAAATCCACTGTACCGTGACGTGATGCCGCATGAGACCTTGCTGGCAGATGTAGGGCTGCCCAGCGGCTCGGCAGCTACAAATACTTGCTGTAAATAGTGACATGTCGTGGTTGGCATGACTTGAGGTGCAGGGAATGGAAAGGGAACCTTGCGCCGCTGTGGCTGCTGGTGTTCACCCTCACTTTCTGATTTTTCCAGAAGCCAGCACTTGAGACGCCTCTTGTTTACCAGCCCAGGTGCTCTCTTACTGTGTGTATGTAGCTATACGGTATGTACCATCGTATAGAGTTACAGCTATCGCTGAAAATTTGTGATGCTCAACTTTTGGCCCTCAAGGTACTAAACTGGCTATTACAGGCAAGAAGAACATTTGCATATAGTTATGCTAGGATAATGCAGTCTTGAGTCCCCGATGTGCAAATATTCATCTGATATAATTTGAACCCGGGTCTGTCCCTCTGAAGAAGACTTGCGAGTCCCTTCCTCCATGTAGCTGAATGGGGCAGCCCGGGAATTGGGAAGAGAGGGTGGATAGGAGGAATGTCCGTAGCCCCAGGTACTAGAAGAAGTTTATATTTCAGCTGTAATATGAGAAAACTATTTTTTTATCAGCTTCACTAAATGCAGGATTGCGTGTCATCAAATACAGCTGGAGGACTCCCATTGTCTTTAATAGAACACAGCTGGGACCTAAAAAGATAGTAAAATACCTGACTAATAATAACATCACCCATGAAAATAAAAATTGAATTTGTTTGTGAAAAACTAAGCAGAAAACTGCATCTATATCCTAAAGATGTTAATGTAAAAAAGAGCAGGAAGATTTCTCTTTCTTTATAGTTGTTAAAATAGCTTCAAAATGGAGTGTTATCAACTGTTACAATTTCATTGTGAGTCCCATGGTGTTTGCCATTTTTTCTTAAAAAATCCCATCTCCAGTCAAATGCTTGTGGAAATTCTACTTTCGTGTTAAAAAAAGTCAGACAAAAATCATTTAGTAATCCCCATAGCTGTATGGAAGAGATTGTCAGTCTTAGCAACAACTCCCTGTCAATTCTCAAAATCTCTCAAGGACCATGGGTATTTCATTATCAGCCTTTTGACTGATGAGTGTATAAAATGCTAGTGGTTAGGGGGGTTCTAGAGACTGATACTGTTGATTTATAAATTACGAATGGTCTTGCAGGCTGCTGTTTGAGAACTTTCACTTTAAACTCTGCAGATGTCCCAAGTGGACCCTGTAGACTTAGAAACTGGGAAAGCAAAACAAGTGTTTTTTTTTTTTTCCTAAATCAAAAGATTCTTTAGACCAATTTTAGGATTTTCCATGGCCTATTTCATTAATTCAAATATTAGTTTAATAATTTTTCTTAAAACAAAGGCCATCAATATGAAAGAGGAGAAAAGGAAGGATATAATTTCAGGAGAATCCTTCAACATAATGCCAAGTAACCTCTTTGAAAAAAATTTCAGAAGGTGTTCAAAATAACAAAATCAGGCTAAAATTTAATTACAGAGATAGGAACACTGAATACATCTTAAATTATATAAAGCTCAGCTTTGTCTAGAAGCTTCAGTTTCTGAAGTTTACAAATCAGATTGTAAAAGCTTAACATGAAAAAAAACCCTGCGTGAATATGCTACACCACAAATCAAGCTCTGGAGAAGAGCATTCTAGTAAATGGCTTGCTGAAGACTGTATTTCCAAGGTACCATCTCGCCACAACCAGAAGGTATTCCTTCTGCTGTAATACAAGAGCACAGGAGGATCAAATGTGAAAGCAACATCGATGCCATTATTTCTTGGCCCCATAATTATAATAGGTTGACTTCTGTGGGACAAAAAATGCAAAATAAATTGCTACAATACCTGCAACATCAGTAACTCACAAGAATTAATTCAGAGGATTTATGTAGCTTGAGTTATACATAGCATCAGTTGAGCTGATCATAGTGGCTCCTTCTAAATCATTATGATCATCACCGTTGTGAAAAGAAGTGTGGCCAAAGGGTGGAGGAGGTGATTTTGCCCGTCTTCTCTGCTCTGGTGAGACCCCACCTGCAGTACTGTGTCGAGCTCTGGAGTCCTCAGCACGGGAAAGATGTGGACCTGTTGGAGTAGGTCCAGAGGAGGGGCATGGAAACGGTCAGAGGGCTGGAACCCCTCTCCTGTGAGGACAGGCTGAGGGTTGGGGTTGTTCAGCCTGGAAGAGAGAAGGCTCCGGGGAGACATTGCAGCCTTTCAGTAGTTAAAGGGGGCTTATAAGAAAGATAGAGAGAGACTTTTTACTGAGGCCTGTAGTGACAGGACAAGGGCCAGTTGTTTTAATTTGAAAGAGGGTAGATTTTAGATTGGACATAAGGAAGAAATTTTTTATTATGAGAGTGGTGAGGCTCTGGCACAGAGTGCCCAGAGGAGCTGTGGCTGCCCCCTCCCTGGAAGGGGTCAAGACCAGGCTGGATGGGGCTTAGAGCAACCTGGTCTGGTGTAAGGTGAGCCTGCCCATGGTAAGCGGGGTGGACTAGATGATCTTTAAAGCCCCCTTCCAGCTCAAACCACCCTGTGATTCTATGATTCTGTAACTCACGATACTCAGTGTAACTGAGGTCTGGGAAGGATGAATGCAAACAATAGGATGCTAGACTGGATGCTGTCATCTTAACAGATTTCTTTATTTCAGTGAATATGCAGAGTTGAAACAGATGCACTGAACGGAGAAGGAATGTCTATAAGCTACAAGTGGAAACAAGAAGACAAAAAAAAAATAGCATCTGAGCAGAAAATCTAATAGGCAAAAATGAAACGGAGCAACCATTTTTGCTTCAACATCCAAAATCTGAGGGAGTTTCAGAAAGATTTCTTTGATATCGTCAGAAATCATAAAATGTGTTTGTCAAAAAGCCTGAGGAAGAAGTATTCCTGACCCCTGGAGGAGAGTGCAATGATGGCATTGTGTTGTGATGTACTCTCAGAGGGCAGATTACTGTTAAAAATGACTGAGCAAGATGGAAAATGGGCTGTAGTGGTGAATAGATAGATGGGATGAAACCCCAGATACAGAATGAAACCCCATCCTAAATGTGTTGTACCACCTGATGACAGCTACCTTAAGGGTCTGGTAGTTTTCTTATGCAATGTTTAGCCAGCTTACCATGCCAGTAAAGTATAATTGAATCAAATTGAATTGAATTTCACACACATCCATATGTAAAAAACAAGCACACATATTTACCAGACATGCAGCTGTGCCCGATGTCTCCCCAGAAAGCAAATTCCAGGATACATGCAGAATACCCCCAATGAAAAGTTATGCTAGAAATTACTTTATTTGATGGGAAATTACTGTGTCATTTCCTTTTATAGACTGTAGCACTCAAAATATAGTACTGTAATAGGCTATTTGCACAGAACAGAACAGGTCTTGTCTGAGTGGTCTTTTTAACATCTTGGTGATCCATGCTGATTTGGCAGTTGTAGATGTAGGATTTTGAATTTAGAGTTTTCCTAGTGAGGGAGGACTGGCCTTGTATGTGGTTTGGGTAGCAGGTGTGATTCATCAGTAAAGTAATAGCATATTTCTCTTAGAGCAGACAAGGCTTAAATGATGTAGATAAAGTACATATTTAGTCCACATAGCTGACTCCATCTGTTGGTGCAAGTGCTGCAAAGCCTCTTAGGTTATTTGGAGATCATGGTTGCTATAAAGTGCAAGCAAATGAGTGGGTGCAGTGTATTTACAAAGAGGGAGATGTGATACAAGAATTCCTACTACACTGGCATCCTTGATTTTACTAAATGTTTCATGGTGCACATGGTCTCCTTCTGCAGTGTGTCTTGGGAAATGTAGTCCAGGAAGAATCGAGCCTGATGTAAGGAAAAGGTGAAGGTTTGAGAAAAGCAAATTGCAGCTTTCAGTAGGCACAGCAACATCCCAGAAGATGCAGTTTAATGTTGAACTGATGTAGAAAGAAACAAAATGTTGCACTTGCAAATTCAGCCCTTGTTAATATTTTGTTCAGCAGAATAAAAATGCTCATGCTGTCAATAAGATTAAAATAGACGTTGGCTCTCCTTTTAACATAGATTTGAAGCTTTACACCCTTAGCCATCTATCTCTAAAGTGCATGTGAAACTGTGATCTCTGTATCTGTATCAGCTTTGCTGAGGAACTAAAACTGATGATGGTGTGTCCCTAGTCCTTTGCAGGCAGAGCATCATTTTAGAGAGAATAGGACAATTTGGGAGGTTGAGCAAGAGTTTCTTAAAATCAGTGTGAGTGGGATTTTTAATTGTGTTATTATTTGTGAAAAAAGAATGTGTTGGACCCCTTGCAAGTGAAGCTGGTTTTGGCCGGAGCAGAGCAGGAGCTGGGAGCTACACTGGAAACAAGGCAGTGATATGGCAAAGCCTTTGGAAGGTGATCACCTATTTCTCACTGCCGCTGAGAGGCCCGTGCTAACCTTCTCAGCAGATACAATCTAGTATGACAGAGAAACTCTATTCCTCAAAGGAGTCCTAGAGTGTGTTAGCATCGTGTTTGCCTTCCAAGTGAACATAACTAAGGAACAGCAGTGCAGCAGCCTGCAAACCTTTTGTAGCAGGCGGTTGGCATAGCCTCAGCCAAAGATTCTGTATTTACCTCTACTAGTCTGTAAAAGAGTCTCTCAGAGGCAGTGCTAAAAGCTACCTCAGAAAAGTCAGAAGAAAGTACATCATGAGCAACAGAAGACGGTCCCTTTTCTGTCGGGGAATGGGCTAAGTGACCGTTTGATTTTTCTTTCCTCTGTAATGTCCGGGATTTTGTATAGTACTATTAATCTCAAGAGATCCCATAGCATGTGGCAAGCTAAACTGTGAATTACTGATGGCTCTGGGCTGGATGGCTGTGTCCATCAGTCAAACTGTACACAGCATGTGTACATAATGACAGGAAGAGAAACATGAGTGTCATTATTATTACTGAAGACATCTGAGTGTTATGTCCCATTATCTTAATACAGCCAGTATACATAGAGGAGCAAGAAAATAGGCAAGTCACTTAGTATTGGTGAATTATGGTTTTGCTACACTTTGAACACAGTAGTTTAAGATACTGGGAGACAGAGCACCAAATACTGGTGAACCTGATGAATAACATAGTAATTATACTTTATTTAATACTTAATTGAATTCTAATGCTACGTTTTAGCTTCCTGTTCTGGTAAACAGCTGAGAAATTGAAAACTTTATTCTTTTTATATAAAGAAAGTGCAAGTAAGGATACATATTCAAAGAAAAAAAATGTTAATATAGTGCTTGGTTTGTGTTTTGGGCACAGAATTGTACTAATAATTATGAAGATTCATATGGTTTGCGTATTAACTGCTGCAGATATGAAAGAATAGTCATGAACTTTAATTATACAGAGCAGACTATTTCATCTTCATCTTTCCTTTTCTTTCATCAACTGTGCTTTACGTATAGCAGGTGAAGCAACACTATATGGTGGTAAATTCATAAAATCATAGAATCGTTTAGGTTAGAAAAGACCTTGAAGGTCACTGAGTCCAACTTTTAACCTAGCAGTACCAAGATTATTAAGATTAAGGCAGAGTCTTGCAAACATCTGATTAATAGGGAGTCTTCAACTTGCAAATACTCTGATTTCCTGTCTTCTATCGTGCATCAAATGTTGGGTGAATCTGGTTAGCTACTTATTCAAGACATGTAGTTTTGCAGTGCTGTTGAGGAAATAGTATGTTTTCCATTTGACTGTTTCTTTAGTTCTGTTAAAAAAAGAAAAGGGGTGGTGGACAGCATCATTAGCGATCAGCACTGGGGTGTACCCCTTCACTAAAAAATTAAGAAACCAAACATACCCAATAAAACAGCATTTGCGAAGCCAGTGTTGTAATCTGTAATTACCATTGGTCTGAACTGTTTGCTGTTGAGGGAACGCTCCAGATTTGATGCAGGAAATGTTTTGAGTAAATTTCGTGTAGCTGAAGTTCTCATCTCTTTCTACTGGGAATTTACAGTCCAGACATCTATGTCTGTTTAAGTTTCAAAGCAACGTAATAAAGGAAAATAGTTCCATTCACTCTTCTGTTTTATAAGCAGTGAAACATGTGCATGTTAGATAAGACTGCAAAACATTTAAAAGAAAATTCATACAGGGGCATATCTTTTAAGTATAAGCTTTCGAAGAAGGGGACCGCTATGCAGTAAAGGTCTGAACGAAGGACACAACAAGCATGAACCCACTGAATTTCATTGTCAGTGGCAGAACAGACACAGATTTTGATTCCCAGCCCTCAGATGAGTGGTGGTGCCTGAGCATGCCTGAGAGAACATGCACACAAGTCCTGTGGAAATTGCTAGTCATAAATCAGTTTAAGCCCTGAAAAAAGTGTTTGCACTGCCTGAGGAGCTGCAGATAGACAGAGAGAGGAGCAAGAGGGAGAAGAAGTAAAAAGTAGCAGGGAAAATGCATTTTATCTTACTGCTTCTGTAACAGAATCAATATCACTCCCACAAACATTTAAGTAGAGTATTCTCACTGCTTTCAGAAGGGCATTAAGTAAGTCAAGAAAGACTTATGTTCTTATAGTGCTTATTGAAAGAAAGGTTGATAGGGTTTTTTTAGAGAAAAACTGAGTCTGCTGGGTCTTCAGAGAAGTTCAGGAGACTGTTTCAGATAGTTGTATTCTCTTGGTGCATAACCCTACAGGCCAAATAGATTTTGGTGGGATTTCATGAAGGTTCATCATGTGTAGCATTAGCAAGCGTTTTCTATCACACCAACAGCTTCAAAGCAATATTTGATACAGAAGAATTTTCCTTCTAAAGGAGATTGATCAAAAGGCTTCGTAAAGGCTCCCTTTTTCAATCACCAGCACCGTTTTTTTCATAGATTCCTTTTAGATATATATTTCCGTTACATCACTGTAGCAAAAATTAATTGGCAAGGTGAAACTGTAGATCAGTGTTGAAAATTTCTCCTAAGCAAAGTCTGGCTAATATTGACTTCAGTGTACAGTAGCAGCATGTTTGTGCTGAATGGTGATATGAACTCTCCATCTGCAGATGTCAGCCTCCTAACTATCACGCTGGTCAGAACTGAACATATGGTTGAGCAGTGTTTTTCAAAACTTGGTTCTCCTGGCAAGGATTGGCCTCTTCATGCTGTGGACTTTGTTTACAGTTGAGGAAGAAAAGGAGAGAAAGTTGATGTAAATGATCTGACTATCTGCAACAGGGATTCCTCACAGAAACACAGATTTTTACATCTGGCACTTGTTTTTGCCTAGGTTACTCAGGAGAGAAAAGTGCTGTTGTAGGAGTGAAAAAAAAAAAAAAAACAACAAACAAAACCCCCAAAACCTAAGGAAATGTAATTTAATTAAAGAAAAAGCTAACAAATAATTTGTTAAAGAGCTCCACATAAGTCTGCTGAGCTTATTTTGTTTCTTAAAACCTGATATGTGCGCACACACACAAATATTAACAAAACTAACAAAAAATAAAGCAATGTTCTTTATTTACCAACTAATTTAGTTTGATGATACATTTGAGTACACAAGCCCTCCCTCAGGTCTGAGATAGGATCAAAAAACTTGGCTTTTTTAAAATATATTTTTGGAAGGATAACTTTTGCACCCCTCATGATGAATTTTCCTGAAGAACATGGTTAGACATTTGGTTCATGGCATTTGCTGACTACACTGAAAACTTATTGCCAGTATCTGACATGACATTTTCTTTTTCGGTTTTGGATCTAGTGGAGAGATTGTGTATCCCATGTTTTGCCTGACTTTTCTAGGTATTGTATTACTCCATCTGAGAACAGACCCTAATTCTCCCTACAGTTCCTACTTTGCTTATGTTCGTAGGTCATCCGTGCTGTAACACCACTGCTGCTAAAACCGCCCGCAGGCAGAAGTCAATGTGCCAAGCACAGACCCACGCATTCAGTTTTGTAATAATCTGGCTGCTGAGTCCCCCCGTGGCCTCTATCCCTGGGCAGGTAAAATTACCTGTGCAATTACAGCGAGCCCCTTCGTAATCCCTGCCCATTTGTCCTTGCAGAAATCTAGAGAGACCTCCATCAGAGGCTGTTAGTTTATACTCCAGGAATATTTAGTCTTAGAAGTACCTTTTTGGCCCCTGGAACAAACAGCTTTCTTTCAGTGTGGGAAATATACTGGTAATGTGGTCAGAGAACCAGGCCAGGCGGGGAGCATGGGGTGCTCTGAAGGCTCCTCTCCCCTTTGGCCCTGGAGCTGGGGACACTTGTCGTTATTCTGCGCTTTGCTTTGCAAGTGAGGTTGCTGAACCGGTGCCTGGGTTCTGTCAGCACCAAGGTTTTGTATGGATGATGCAAAGCCACTGAACTTTTCTCAGCTGTCCTACCATAAGCTGCCTGTACAGCACCGGTGCAGCTTAAAATCTGATCCCCAGTGTCTCTACTGATGTTGCTAATGAGGTTACCAGTTAATGGCACCTAATGGTCTGTCGTAACAGTGGTTTTGGTGATGGAGACAGCTGTCCTCCTGGAACTGTGCTGGACCCTGAACTCACTTTGTATTGGCAAGTGAGCAGCTGTTGCAGGAACATCGATGGGAGAGATGGGGTCACACACTTCATCTCCTGGCCACCCCAAGGCTGTTCCTTGCAGCAGACAGCAGGTGGAAGGTAGAAGCAACTTTAAGGGACAAAAGCCTTTGTCGGAGTTGGACCCAGAGATCTAGACACAAAACCACTGTATCCCACTAGCAGTTTTCTGATGCATCCCATTCCCCTGACTTTTTGAAGTATTTTACCAATTAACTAGGATTTTGAAGCAATTTTATTATTTTTTTTAGAAGTTTTGTCACTGAGCTATGTTGATCTGTGGTGTGGTATCCTCTTGCCACCTGCTTGTAGTATGTAACTCTTGGCACTTGCATATCACATTATTTACTAAAAAAGCTCTCTCAGTGAACACCCTTGCATCAGAGTCCTATAAGTATTTGGAATATAATTTAAAAATATACATTTAATTCCACAAGCAGCACTTTGGGGTAATGAGTTCTCATTATCTAAGCTTCACTTTAGTGTTACGTTACTTTTGGCGTACAGTAGTTGCATTTCATCAGTCTGAAAAAAGGTGGCATTATAGATCTACATTGCATTCTGCTAGTGCTTGAATACCTGTAAAGTATAGCACACTTCAGAATACAATTGTGTAATTGTTCATTTTTGGAACATGACAGGAATGTTAAGGGTTAACATTTAGTTAGTAGCTTGCCCATTTGTTTTTGCTGAACTGATGACAATACCAGATACTATAATTTAGAAAAAAACCCCAAAACATACTAAAGAGGTCTGCTGTAGGATTCATGCCCATTAATTTTAAAATCCCCTACGGTCAGAAATATTTGCTTTATCCTGGTAACCTTATTTAGGAAAAGCAAATCTTTTCATGCTCACCAAAGTACTATATGGATACAAAGAACTGTCTGCTTTGAGTTGAAAGTAAAACTGAGTTTCATGGAAATCAATGTACAGTGTGCTGAGCTGTCAGAGTGGGGAGCTGAAGTCCTTTCCCCTCAAAATACTCACCAGGAGTAGGTGACCCTTCCAGATTACCTGTGAGATTGAAAAGGCAGTTCCCCTGCTAAGCACTTAGCTTGGCATTGCAATCTTCTCTCGAAAAGTTCTGAAGTAACTGTTTACAGCTTGGCAGATATAATTATCAGATAAAATGTATGAAGAGTAGAAAGACATGAAAAAGTGTTTAAAGGGAATGTCATTTCAATATTTGTGCACTTAATGGTCACTTGTGCTTCATTGAGTTGTTATCCTTCTATTTTTCGGCTTAGCCTGATGTTGTATTTACGATTTTTTGAACCACTGTACACAGAAGGATTACCACCAGCCTCAGAATCGCTTCTTTGAATTCTTCTTGTTGTCTGTTAGTTAGGAGAAATCTTATTTTATAGCTATCCTAATACTTAACCTCTATGTTCAGTTTTACTTTCAGTAAAATAATAACATGTTACTTTAATGGGGTGAATTTTCACACACTTTCATTCTGTTTCACGGTAGAACTGAAGTCTTGGCAGTTTTTTAACCTTAAAAACTGCAATTTCTTAGAACTCACACAATTACAGAAAATTCTGGTAGAAGTTCCTCATACCTAGATGAATCCTCTAATGAGCTATTGAGAAGGAATAAACACATTTAAACTTTGATCATGAATGTGAGCTTAAACAAAAACTTCATTTAAATTTGGCTATGTTACACTCCTCCTCTATTCTGTTACCCTTAATGTCCTAGCTAGGTTTATTATCTCTCAGCTTCTTACCAAACAGTGAGTTTGAAGTGGGCAAGTGCAGTGTGCTGGATATTTCCAGAACTGTAGTGAGTATTTTTAAAAAAATAGACTTCAAAGTCAAAACTTAATTATTTCTGATAGAAAACTAACCCACTAGAAAAGAGACAGCATCCTTCAGGGAACAGGAAATAATACAATCTGGTTATCAAAAAAAGAAATAGTTATTGCTTCTCTTTTAAAATATAGGCTTCTGAACGAACTATTCGGAAATGGTCTAAGATCAGAAATTATTTTGAAGATGATTTTTTAAAATGAAGAATTCATTGGTAAGTTATAGTTAAGTTCAATTTAATAAAAAAAAATATGCAATTTGATGAATCAATTTTTTTTTTTGTTGGTAGGAATTGACCAAAACTGTTCACCTTTGAAGTGCAAACTGCCATCTCCCCCCAGGTGTTACAAATGCTCTTCCTCTCTCTGTCCAATTCTAGCTTTGGTTCAATTGGAATTGTCCCGTGCTTTTCACTGAATATGATGCATTTAATGCCTGGGTTAATTGTTCTTGTATTAAATATACCGATTCAACATACTTTTTGTAGACAGAATACAGCATTAATTTGCTTTCTGTGTCAAAAAAATAAAAGGAAAAAAAGGCTAGCTGTAATCAGACTGCATCTAATGATGGAAGCATCATCTGTTGTTTTTAACAGACTAAGTAGGCAGGAATGTGCTGGAGAGGGAGGCAGGCAGGGGGAGTAATGTGGCAAAGGTGGTCTCCATGTCAGAATAGGTGTTCAGCTTTTTCTGCTCTGCCCGGTCACAGCAGCGCCATGTGTGTCCCTGAGCTAGATACTTAGGTCTTCCTCATCAGTTTGGGTAATGTTTACCACTATGTGCACGTGTGAAAAACCCTGTCTCGTCGTCTTACTAAGGAAGCTATGGCTGCATCTGCACTGGCGTTTTAGTTTGGAGAATGAATGTGCCTTTGAAATAAAGCTCCTGACCGTGCCTGCTGTGCTTCGTTCCACACTGCAGTGGTTTTTTCAGTGCAGGAACCGGATTCCTGCCAGTGAAAGAAAACCGGCGGTTGTACCAGGCATGCATCTACAGGCTTGCAACCAGAAGTGGGTGTCCAGGACAAGTGACCAGGTTAGAGCTAGCCTGAAATATTTAGTGTGGAATCACCTTATTGGTATCAACTGCTTTGCTCTACAGATCTGCTGCTCCTGCTGTGTCCCGCTTGCTCGCAGAGATACAGCTCATGGTGTGTGGTTAGCTTGCAGCAACAGACTTCATGAATAGTAAAATACGGCCTGTCTTGTGACCCGTTTTTGTTCAGAATGGTTGTGTAAATGCTTAAATACCTCAGGAAAAAAAAATCAGGTGTTAGTGCATTGAGGGAGAAGAATATTCAGACCTCCGTTAAGAAGTAACTCTTAGCGATGAAGAGTAGACTGCAACCAGGGCTCTGCCTGTCCTATAGTCCTCACTGGGGTTTTCTTTGACATTCCTTCAGGGGTCTGAGTGCAGTTGATCTCGAGGCTGCTTTTTGAACTTGCCTCTTGCTTCCCACGTCCATGCTTATTTTCAGTAGGAGACACAGGAGTCAGTAGACACATTCCATGTTTCATTTCAAAGCTCTTTTCCTACACTAACACTGATGATGTTAGATCTGCCTATCCATCCACGCTTCTGAAGAAAGATGAAAAAGAAAAGTGTCTGCCCTTCTCCAATATGGAAAAAACTTTAAATATTTATCTTAGAGACTGCTGGCCAGGTTATCCATGCCAGAGGGGCCTCTGAAGATACCTTTGAAGGTACCTTGTCTATCATGAAATAATCTCCAGGCCAATTTTACTACACTTCAAGGAAAGAAAGGTGACAGACCTTCCCTTTGCAGTTTGGCAAGTTTTATTTCACAACACCATTTTCTCTAATTGCTAGAACTTAATTTAATGGATCTAGTGATTCACACCAGATGATGTCTTACCTGAAAGGACTCATTAGGATAGTCCTTTTGTGGGGGATCTTTTAGACCTATATGGCACTTAGCATTCACCCCTTATTGTTTATGGACAGAGATTTGGCTTTGGTGCTTTCCCATCATCTGAACTGATCCAAGAAATAAAGGAGAAAGGGACTTCTCAGTATTGATTTGGTCTCTTTTGCAGTTTATTGGGTCTCTTGGACTCCCCTATCACGACAGTTAGAGGACTTTTTCTCGCCTACAGGTTTTATAACATCCCCAAACTTTGTGTCTGTTGTTTAGTTTTAGTCTCTCATCTCAAATGGCATATTAATTTGCTATTTTACTTCGTTTTCATGATCTATTTCCACAATTAGTTTGACCTGTTGCTGCCATATCCTAGCTTATTGGTTTAGCCCTTGTAGGGTTTGTTGCTCTAAAGGTTTTAGAGAGAGGACTCGTCAGCTGGAAATGGTTCTGGTGTGTATCTGCCTTAATATAACTCTTGATTTTTTTCCTGTCTCCATCTGCTGGTAAAATACAAGATTTGCTGTTCAAACATCATACAATGAATAACAGAAACTATACATTTCAAATAATACCCCTTTTGCTCTTACAGACACTTCCCATTAGGAACTGGATAGAAATGATTTCTTTATTTATTTTTAGGCCACTTAATTATAGCTATCAGATACTAATAACTTTTAGTCTGTTGTAGATTTATACCGCACTGACAGGAATGAGTTAGATATTCAAATGGACGTACTAGTAACCTGGGAGTTCAAATCAGTGTGCTGATGCAGCTAGATTTGTTTGTTTCTATGGGAGTAAGAGATGTTCTTAAATGGTCATCACTCTTTTTAAATATTAATATTTTTACAGTAACTGAGCAACCAGATAAAGGAAATAACATATAGCAAGATTTTCATCTATTCATTTATTTTAACTTATTTTTGCAGACAAGTATATAAGGCTCATGTCTACTACCACTGGTTCCTCCTAACAGTTACAATGCAAAATTTTCCAGTGTTGAATCCAAAGGGTGTAAAACGCCTCCATACATGTCAGGAGCTCATTACTTACAAGCTAACAAGGTGGGGGTTTATGTGCAAAGCTTTTTGTAAGGACACAGTTAATTCAGAGCACAGTATTTTAGTCAGCAAAAAACTTTGCTTCCCATCCAGGGGAAATGCATCAAGACTGCAAAAGGCGATACTGGTCAGCAGATGTGTGGTGACACAAATGCGCTTTAATTCTGCTGTCGTCTGAACTGGTTATATCAGAAAAATCTGACACATCACATTTCTGCATTCAAAGCAGTCTTACATTTGTGTGTGATTTATGTTATGTAATGAAATGTTTAGGTTGATTGTTATTTTTGTCTATGCCTAATGTTTTGTAGATGCTTCTGGCTTTGATGCTTTTACAACAGAGGTTTTTATAGACCTGAACATTTTCTATAAAAGCACGAACCAAGCCTTTACTTTTATTCTCTATTTCCGTCTATCATGTGTTTATAGGAATATTTTTTTCAAACACTGTAAAGATGCTGATAGTTACATTCATTCATGAATCAAGAGGGTGTTTTATGAGACCTGTTTCCCCCAAGAAGTTTCAGCTTGAGATGGTGCAGGTATTCTCAAGCAAGGAATTGCAAGCACTTTTGTTCCAGTGACTTTAATTTTAAAGGCTTGTATTACATTTTTTTCTCCTTTGCAAAGTAACTGTGAAAATGACAGCCTTTTATTTAATAGATCTTTTTGCTGTCTTGACAAAGAGTTTTATCTGTTCGCTTTACTGGCAGACTTTTCCCCCTTCTTTACTCTCACTATCCCTGTAGATTCCACCTCAATGAAAGAGACTGACTCTCTCCTCAAGCAGTCTTGTTCAAAGGGATCCTTAGCACTTTCTGAGAGGTGTACAACTCTGTAAAAGTCACTTCTGTCCAGAAATCTATTCTTTATGTAGGTATCTGAAAATAAACACACAAACAGCTTTAATCTTCGAGTGCAAGTGGAATTTGTAGGGCTGAAAAATGAAAAGAAACTTTATTTATTTGTATCCTAAGAACATAGGAAGAGCACTGAATAAATAGGAAAACAAGCGTAAACAAGAAACCCTGCAATGCAAAGAGTAGAATAAAGTAACTGCTTTCTGGTAGAGATTGAAACTGTTCCAGCAGCTGTAAGGATGAATTGTATCTTGGCAGGGCCTGTCACGCTGTTGGCCAGAGAGGAATCTGAGACAACTGGTTTAGGATAGGGTCATACCTCTGTGATGGCTGCAACAAGTGGGATGAAGCTTGGCCTAAAAGATTTAAGAGTCTAAGTCCAATTATTCAAGTGAAATATTCAGTGAGGCTTCCATTCCTAAGTAATTTTTGAAAGTAGGGCTTGGAGTCTTGCCATGAGGAATGAAAGTCCTAAAAATACCTCAGTCATTTATAAATATCCTCTGTGCCATTCCAGAGTTGTTAGTACCCACGTCACTTTGAAAGTGGCATTTAAGCTTATCAGTCATAGAGTTATAAAGAAGGAACTCAATTAATATCTAGTCTGTCCAAGACAGGATTTACTCAAACTACCCCTGACAGATATTTTCTAACGTGGTCTCAAAATCCTCCTGTGACAGACATCCCACAGCCTCCCCAGGCAAACTATTACTGCACTTGACTATCCACATCAGTAGTAAGTTCTTCCTAATGTCTAATGTAAATCTCCCATGCTGTGGTTTAAGCTTATTACTTGTCCTGTCCCTTGTGGACATTTCATAGCCTTTCAGACATCTGAATAGCATTATCATGTATTCCCTCATTTGTCTCCCTTAGCCTTAGTTGAGGCTAAAAAAATGTCCCCTTAGGCACTGTGAACATTTTTACCCAAAGCCAGCTCATAAAGTAGAGCTTCTTTGTTAATGCCTTTATCAAATAGCAATTTCAAGATAAAAGTGTAGTGTAATGGCATATGGCAGGAAGACCTGATACAACTGCGTCCACTTCAGGGACTTTATGATTTAAACCGAGATTTGAGGCTGTATCATTTGCCCAGCTTTTTACTTATTGGGATGTCAGTATTGGGATATCAAAAGTCTCAGTAAGTATCTACCTTATTCAAGTTACTCATCTGATGTATTAGCTTTTGCAGCCAAGGCTTACCTCTCTGCACAGCATTACATGTTGCCAGATGGACGGAACATCTTACTCGCAGCAATTCAGCACCCTCTGCAGCACTTCAGGCTTTCTGAAACAAGGTCTACCTTATTGCCTTATACAGCATCAAGCAGAGTGAAGCCTGACCTAGTCATGTCCAGGCCCCACCATGTAAAGTTATGATGAAGTTACAAGTAGAGATGTTAAATAATAGTACTGTCTTCCCCTGAAGCAGTTTCCACTTTGTGTAAACCATTTTTTTCCTACCCCTTTTTGACTGACAAGATTTAGAAAGTTTATATTCATTTCCTGGCACTTCAATTAAGAGGCATGACAGAGAGTTTGTATAGATTTTACTTCCTTGTATTTTCAGAAGTAGTAGCGATACGTACCGTTTTATTCAGCTGGATGGAGAAATGCAGTTTCAAGAGCACACCCACATCATCCTTACCTACCTTTGGGTATCAGTGTGCTCAGAGGGAGGGAGGACATTCAAAAAAAAAAACCAAAACTGCACACTATGGCCACCAAAAGCAGCAAAATGAGTTTCATTTTTGAGTTTCTGTTTTGAATGTATTCCTAATGTTTTCATGTGTCAGCTCTGCTGAGGTGCCATTTCAGGTTTTAAATTAATATTGTTGTACTGCATTTCTCTTTAATTAAAAAGAGAGCTCCCCCATAGGAAATTTCCTAAACCAAAACTCATTAGTAATAAACAAATCAAATCTTTATCAGTTAATCAACACTATAAACTTCTGAGTGTTTGGAGAGCAGTGTGAGATAACACTGTCGTCATAGTAGGAGTGTTTGAAATCATTAGGGATCCCACCATGCTGTTTGGGTGGTGAGAAAATAATGATTGAAGATGGGCTCCTCGCAGAGCTCATGTGTGAATTCCCCTAAAGATTAAAGATGCAAGGATCTGGATTTTATGTTGGCCCCATCTCTAAAGCATTTTTTTTAAAACAATGGGCAAAAGTGGTGGGCAATACCAAGCAGGTTCTTAATGATGCTGGTACCAGAACTGACCATGATGCCCCAGAATTTTTGAGCTGGTGGTTAGTGAAATTTTAGAGACTGTTCACAATATGGGAGCGTTGTCGCCTTCTCAGAGCAACTCTTCCCAGCTTATTTCTGAGGCTTTAACCTGTGGTGGAGGCTGCACTGCAAATTCCTCATCTTCCTCCACCCTAAAGCCTCAACACGGTCACTTCTGTCAGGGCTGTGGCAGTCCTCTCATCACGTGTGTGTGTGAGTTCTGCTGTGGTCCAGCTGTCTCCCAAGGATAAAGAGCCCAACTTGTTGTGCAGATGGAAGAGACCACGTAGCTTTGGGCAGGGACCTCTCGGAAGAAGGCTGGGCGTACTGGAGCAGGACAGGACAAAACTTGTCTAGCTGGTAGCGTATCAATGCCTCCTAACCTGATACCATTTAGTCATGCATGTTTAGAAAGTTACACTATAAAGGCACTGACATTTTCTCCATCACTACTGAGAATGTGTCAGAGCTCCTCTGTGTCACCCTGGGGGTTCTTTGGAGCCGTTGGGATTATTTGTTTTTTTCTCCCTGAACTCTATGAAGAATAAAAGTAAGTGGGCTGGAATAAAAATAGGGACAGTGAGAAAAAGAAATGGTGTTTGTCCACATCCAGTGAACTTACTGGAATGTGTTAGCAAGAAGTTTTGAGCGGAGGGATGGCAACTGGGAGTCATACATATTGCCTTTTCATTTCTCATCTTTCACTTTTACTTGGTCATCGCAGCAATAATTGCATGTGTTTTGCCACAAAGGGGTCAATGTAAATCATTTTGTTGTGGCATGAATTACAGCAGCAGTAATGGTATTATCAAATGTGTTAGGTTTGGAGCACCCTTGTTGCTTAAAATACACATTGAAGGTTAGGTGACACTGCTGCCTCCAGAGGTCTAAATTCAAATGCTTTGTTGGAGTACAAGTGAATTGGCCATTTTTATTTTATTCTTCATATACTTATTTTGTATTGCAAAACACAGCCTGTTTGATAGATGCCTGCCCTGGAAAAACAAGAGTCCCAGTTCCTTCCCCTTCATTAGATTTGAATCCATAGACAGGTATAAAACAAAAAAACAACTCATATGGATGGTCCTATTTAAAAGGCAGGAGCTGAACTGCACTGATTAATTTCAGAGACATTGGGGACTGTTTCTATTTAGAAGTCTTTAGCTACCATGGCACTATCACTTTTGAAAATTGGATGGTAGGTGTCCTCACTTTTCTGTCACTTGTTCCAATTGGACAGATGTGTGCAAAAATCACAAATTTTATAAAGATCACTTTCTTATCCTCATATTGTGGTATGTCTTCATACAGTATATTTTCAAGCAGGTTTTACAGGGGTAAATTGTTTGTAACAACTTCCTCTATATTCATAATTACACTCAGCTCTGTCACCTGTGAATTAAAACCTTTTATTAAATACCTTTATGAAATGCTAGCTACAGATTTACTGGGAGGGGAATGAGAGGACAAAAGAGCTGTTGCATTCTTATTAACAGCTGCATAATGCATTTCTGTGCCATGTGTTTGGGATTGCTTCTGCCTTTGAATCTTGTTTGTGCATTTGGAGAAAGAGCCTTAGATACTTTTTGTTTAGTTTTTTAAATACTGGAGTGCAAGATCACTTTCTATCAGAGACCAAATGCCCTGGCTTGGCAAAATGGACTGCTTGCAAGGGTCAGTATGATCCTTCTTATCATACAGCTTTCCTACAATACCGTTTCTGTCATTCACAGGGTGGATGACCTTCAGATCTCAGTGGATCTGCTAAAAAAGGAGAACATGTCCCATGATTGTCATAATTTATCTATTCATCCCATCCTCCTTACTTTTTCTTTTCTCTTTTTTTTTTTTTTTTTTTTTTTCTTTTCAGGATGGAGTGGGCGTGGATGAGAAGCTGTCTTTACGGAGGGTAGCCGTCGTGGAAGATTTCTTTGACATTATCTATTCCATGCATGTTGAAACTGGGCCTAATGGAGAACAAATCAGAAAACATGCTGGACAAAAGAGAACATATAAAGCAGTAAGTAAAAAAAAAAAAAAAAACAAAAACCAAAACAACTAAAAGTGAACATCAGTCTCTAAAAGCATTAATTATTTGGGCCTAGTCACATGGCATATGATTTGGGTTTTTTTCCAACTAGATTAGTACTGCAAACCTCACCCTCAAATTTATTTCAGAGATCTTTCAATAATGCATCAAAACATACAGTTTAGAAACCACATTTTCTGTGTAATAAGAGCCAGATCCATTGATTTCAATAGATATTTTCTCATTGTTTCAAGCAGAGAATATGGTTTGACAATTTCTCTAGTAAGTCTGTATTAATTAAGTGTTATTAAATGTATGAAGTCTTAAAGAAGACTTAGAAGGTCTTGCCACAGCTTTGCTAAATGAGGTGCTGTACTTCAGCACATGAATGCAGTTGCTTTATAGTTTATTGTTGAAGACTAGGTATACTTAATGGCTTAATGGTATGAAACTTGTAAATATCCTAAATTCAGAAGTCCAGGAAGCTACTGGGTACAATCAGAGAAGTATTGAGAGGGCAGCTCTCACACCTGCATAAACCATCTGAGTAGAGAGAAATGATTATTTCTAAGATGTTTAATGTCATGTTGTTGCTTGACCTAACCAGCCTTAAATAGCTTTTGGGGTTAGAGGCACAAATGTAACACCTTCCTTTCTTATGGAGAACCAATGAAACAGTTACTGCACTTTCCCGAGGTGCTTATATGTGCTTGCCTGGATTTGGATGGCCAACCTTCCATGTGCAGGGCTGTGATGGTGCCAGGCGTGCTCAGCAGTTGATGCTGATCCACCTGCCCAGCTGTTTCCAGCTGCTGAAGCACCGGGGGCTCCCCCAGGGCAGCAGGACAGGGGCTCCCAGCCAAGGCCCATCCCACGGCCGTGGCCAGGGTACAGGGCATCTGAGGCACCTCTCCCCGTGGCCCCAGAGGGACGAGGCTGGTGGGAGGCTGTGCACAGGGCCCTGAGGTGACCCATCACCTTGAACGCAGTGTGCTTCACCTTAAAAACAATCTGCAGTCACATCAGCTGTTTTTTGTCAGATGTCACCAAAATGTGGGGAAACTCCAGTTTTCTCATACTTACATCTTTAATTTTACTCATAAGATGTAGCTATTTTTCCATTACTGTTTTTTTTTTTTTTTTTTTTTTTTTTTTTTTTCAGATATAGAACAATCTTTACTATCTGAATCCCTTCACAGATATTTTATTTATAGGCTATTTCAGATGGTTTGTTGTGGGATAAGCTCTTGGCAAAATTTCTTATAATTTGTTCCCAGTGCTACTGACCTTAAGATAGAGACATGAAGGAAGACATCAGTCATCTGGGTGTGCTTTTGTAAGGCTTGGAGTGTTATTTCAGGGTGAACAGAGACAAACTGTCTAAATCAATTTTCATCTGTCACCTTGGCCGTTTTGATACTTGGTCTTCTCTTTTAGAAGGCATTAGAAAAGTAATATTTTCTCTTTCTACTTTGTTTTACTTCAGGAAGCTGTTAAAAGGTATAAGTCACAAACTTTGTAGAATAATATACAAGTATAAGGAATGCTGCCAGCTATAAATACAATACTTCAAGTCATCATCCTACAAATACATGCCAAGGATAATATTTACTACCACATGATTCCAGGTCAGATAAGAAATTTGTTTGTTGCAAGCAGCATGAAAGACAACTAGTGTATCTTCTGTCAAGAGAACGATTTGTACAGATTCCATAGCCTACACAGTAGTTTCATTTGGTGTCAACTTTTACTGCAACTGAGACCTGAGCGTGTTACGTTGTTACGAACAGAGGATAAGGGTGCCCAGATGTAAGTTTGTGTCATTATCAGAGTCTGCAATATTTGTGCATTCATTTCATTGCATATTAGTTTATTAAGGGCATTGAGTCATATTTCCCAAGGACAAGATTCGCGTGTGTATTTTTTAAAGACTTACATAGATTAAAAAAAGGAAAAAAGATTCCAGAACAAACGAATATCAGCTCTTGCTCTCTATCCCTACATGAGAATTATGTGAAGTAGACAGGCCTCAAACTCTACCAGACTAACTGGGGAAATGCCCGCTCCTTTACTGGACCTTTCAGTGAAAATGCCTTTACTAAAAATGATGAGCTGTAGCGTCAGTCTGTCCTGGCAAGCCACACAGTATCTGTCTCCTCTGTGGCATTGCAGGAGGAAAGAGGTAGTATCTCGGGTAACTGTCTCACAAAATGTTATATCCTAAAAGCTTTATAAATCAAACTGAAGTACTTTGGCAGGGTTTAATTTTATTAAGTGAATTGGGAACAAGATTAATTTAGTCTTGTTTCTTTATTCACATGTCAAAAGTGAATCATCCTTGAGATCTGTGAATGTATTTATCATGCATAAGTATTCACCAAATAGTTTGAGTGAAGAATTTTTACAGGAAAGGTGGTTCACAACCTGTATGCTACAACTGCTATTTATTATTCATAATTACTGGCATGTGATGATCACATTGCTTCTGCTCTCTGACTGGATCACCAAAATATTTTAACAGAGAAATGATGGGGAGAAAACCACCACAATTTTGGTGTAAAATTGCTAAACTTCTTAAGTTCATAAATGTTTTCATAGACTTTCAGTACCTGAATATTTCTAAATAGTTGATGGCACAGCCCTAAGAATTGCAACATACCGATTTCAAGTAATTAATTTGATTATATGTGTGAGTCTCTATTTTCAATAGTGAACCTGCTCCACTCAAAATTTTGAATAGCACTCAAGCATGATTAGAAGGGTAATGAACTTGTCAAAGGTGACTTAATTACTGTTTGCATTTATATAGAGTAACAAACTTGGAATAGGTGAAGTAAGTCTTTTTTATTTTTGACAGGCACCCCAGATGCTGGAGTGCTAAAATACATCAGTTTGTCTCTCTGAAAGCGTCTTCAGAACAGCTTACATACTCAATGAGTGAATCTGTAATCTGCACTGACTTGTTTATGTTAACTGCGTGGAAATGAATGGCATTTTTACAACTGATCGATTTCTTTGGGACTTCCTACAGCGGTGCTGTACAGGAAGATAAATAGGATGTGGTGCTTGGTACCTCTAAAAGAGCAGCGTATTGGAAGGGAGCCTTTATATTTTAATTGGGGCAGCAATGTTCCAAACTCAAACTTTATGATTTCTTGGCACAAATCCTATAGATTAATTAGGAAAGCATCTGTGCTTCAATATTTAAGTTTAGAATAAGATTCCATTTTCTTCTCTGCACACTAACAAATGAGAAGGGAATTGTACAACGTCTCTGTAGATGATGTGGGAGAGTAACCTTGAAAATACACAAAAAAGAGTGAGCTTCCCATTTAACCATCAGGTTTTGTGCTCATTTCAAGTACCCAACTTGTATACAATATAGGGTTGATGGTCAGCATAACTGTAGGTAGATCTACGCCAGCAAAATAGACCTGGCTTATATATAGAAAATGACACCAGGAACTTTAACCGTATCTGGAGTATGCAGACTGAAGGAATACTTAATACAAATTTTATAATCTCAGCTAGTTCCCCGGTTCTGATGGAAGTTTACAAACAGGGAAATTGCCGAGGGCCTTGATCTGGGAGATAATTCCCTCACAAAGGCAGGATATGTGACACAAGGCTGGCTGAGTCGCTTGCTCAGCAGGGGCACAGGTGACTAGGAAGGTGCGGAAGGTGAAAAGAGCATGTTCCTTGGTGCCAAAGAAATCAGCGCTGCCCAAACAGGTCTCTGCTTGTCCTGCATTACCCCTGGGTCCTCTGCCGGGCTCCATAGAAGGTGGGGTGAGGTGTGCTGATGCCAAGAATTGGTTAAGAGTTTGGGAGAAAGTACTGCGGATCCTCATAGGGGTGACTGTGCTAGCACTGGCTGCTACAGCTCAGTGTCCTAGAGGAACTGTTTCTTTGGGATATTACTTTTCACTCTCTGTCCTAAAGGACTTATTTTTGTATAGGTATCCCACCCTGAAAGGAGAACTGTGGTGTCAAAGTGGAGACAGGGACACACAGGAGAGAAGTGTTCAGGAAAAGAATCCGTCTGGTGTGTCGGGAACAGCATGCAACAAATGCATACTGGGCTTTCTGTGCCTCTGCAGAGCTGCATTTCTTGATTTAAACTATTCATCTGTTTTTAAAATTTAAATTCGAGTGCTGAGGGGTGTATCACAGGTGGGAGTAACTGAGAGAAGTTGTGGCTACAGTAGCATCATAATGCAACAGGTTCAAGCTGTTAGGACAATTCTTTCCAATTCAATGCAAACCAGGAAAATTAATAGCCTTATTACATTTTTCAAGGAACACAGATGGTCTGTGATGAGACTTAAGATGGAAAACATCTCTGCCTGCTCTCAGGCCCAGTTATTGGTACAGGTAGGCCAGGTACACTGTTTGTGTAAGTCTCATAGCCACCCTAAACACCTTAAATTCTGTGTGCATATTCTGCTTGAATATTTTTACCTGTGAAGGGTGATCTAATATCAGCCTGTTGAGCCTGCGTAGCCACCATGCAAAGCCTTGAAACGTTACAGCAGTGAACTTGAGTTGTGAATGAGGGTTGGTTGTAATATCTGAGGAGAAGTTGGTCAGTTAATAAAACTCCCAACCCATGAATGAAAAAAGAGCACTGGGTTGATGAGCTGGAAGAGAAGCAGGCTTGTAAAACATGGGGGAGATATTGATGTGTCAAGGGGAAGTAGCTTGAGGCAAGACTCTGATCAGATAGGTGGTACATAAATATAATAAATATATAACACCTGAGGCATAACAGGAGTCTATTAGATGTGCTGCAATATCTGGGGTCCTGTAGTTCATCCAGCTGTTGCAATAATAAATGTTTCTTGATTCGGGATCAGGCTGTTGAGTACCCTTCCTCTTTCCTGTCACCCTAAGAGAAAGATGGTGTGGCTCTTTTCCCCTCCCAAAACAGGAATGTGCTTGTGAGTCCCCTCTGAGCATCACAGTGAATGTGTCTTCCTCAGGGAAGAATTTTTTGACAGGTCGCACTGTGAAATAACATTGTCTCCTTGCAGTACAACTTCCCTGATCAAGCAGGATTAAAGCAGGTTTGGGGCCTGGCTGGTTTCCATTCAGGGCAGACCTTTTCCTTGGGGAAGTGGAAGAATAGGAGGATTGTGCAGGGCCTTAACACGCCCAAATCCTTGCATCCGTGCTGTTCCTGTGTGCGTGGTGAAACAGCCAAGCCCTGTGCACTTTCACTCCACGGACTTGCTCTTGCTTCTCTGCAAAGGGTGAGTGTTGAATGTCCTGGCAGTGGTCCTGCTAGCAGGTGTTCCCCATCGCTTCCCTCACAGAAAGCGGCTTCTGCTATGCAGGGATGGAAGGGAAGGGAGCTGTGAAGCGCAAGTTTAGCACAAGAGGGAACAGCATTTTCCCCAGTATAGCAGGGTAGCGAGCTCTTGATAAAACTCCCAGCAGTAATATATCTACTTTCCTATGTCAGCCTTCTATTCTGACCTCTTGATGAGGAAAGGAGAGGACTTTCCTTGGCTGGCTTGCCCTCCTGTCATCAAGAAACCAATTTCTGCCACCTGGCTTGATGGCTGTGGGCCCAGGACAGATTACCATCTAAACTCTCTCTCCCCATCTCTCTCTCTCTCTCTCCTCTTGGAAATATTTTTTGGATCATCTTCCCCCTTACCCTCCTTAATTAAAAAAATACACACACACACAAAATCTCTCTTCTGACACATCATATCTTCCAGACTACACATACATCCTCCATGTTAATTCTTTAGGGGTTAATAGGTTCACTTGCAAAATTTCACTCCCTCTCCTCACACTTGTCTTTCCTGCTCTGCCATATGTGTCCTAAAATCTGCCTTTCAGTTTAGAGCTTGTTAATTTTCCAAATAAAAATGTAGCTCTGGAAGCTACATCATCCCAACACCCTGCACTTAAATTATCTGAATATTGGAGAGCATAAAGGAGACTTTGCCCATTTTCTCTGCCTGCAGTGATGCAGTAGGAATGCAATATGCTTCTCATACACAATTAGGGCATGCATCACTTAGCTCCAATGTAAATCAGATTACATGCTCAGGTAGTGGATTACTTGCCTTGTAGTAGCTGTGCTCTTCATGGGATCCATGTGGGTCAATTATAGATCTAGAAGGCCTTGATTGTTGGGCGATATTTTTGGATGGGTTGATATATGTCAAATTCTAGTATATCATAGACATTTTGTGAGGTGTGAAATAAGATCATAAAAGTTTTGTCTCTGAAGCCACTGAAGTTAACTCTTTGTTTTCCTCTCAGTTCAGAGTGAAACTGAAATAAGTGTAGCTGCTTGTGGACTGTGTTGTTAGGAAGTGTTTGCTTCTTGTCCTGGAACTTCAGAGGCTAAAACTAATCCTATATGATTTTTGCAATCTTTGCTTAATGCTCCAGATGCCTAGTTTCTTCTTCATTCAATTTTTTTTTCCCTTTACAATGTAAAAAGCATTCAGCTGTAAGAGCTATACTTACTACACAATACCTAAACACCAACTTGCTAGAATTTGCTTATTTTCTGATTTGTCTGTGATACAGAGTACATCCGGATACAAAATAATATGTTTCTACAAGCAACAGAAGATATACTAGTGTTTAATAAAACCACTAGTAAGAATAAGGAATCCCATAAGGATACTTCTAAAGCTTCGTATTTGAAAAAAAAGCATACTTACATTTTTTTTTTAAGCAATCCAAGTGATATTATCAATATGCTAAATCAGCACTGATTGTTCTTTGATTGGTACAGACATGCGTATGAGCAGTTTCTTCCAAGTCATGCCAAAAATATGCCAGTCTGCATTGTCACTGTGTGGATGTAAATAATGCAGTATCCTCCACTTCAATTCACTTTTCTGGCTTTTTTTTTTTTTCTTAAAATGTAGAAGTGTGTGTGTGTTTGTTGTTTTTTTTTTTTGTTTTGTTTTTGTGGAATTGTAGTAAAATAATATTCTTTTATTGCAGCACATCATTGAATGAGATGGTCTGGCTATACTTTTTGTTAGCTCATGGCCTTGAGGAGAAAGCTAGTAGCAGGGCCACTGAAGACAGTGAGAATATACAGCATCAGTGAGGACTGAGTCATTATTGCTTTCTTTCAGATAGAATAGAGGACAAAACCAATTTTTCCTGATGAAGTCAGACCACTGACTAAGGTATTTCTATATAGGTACTTAGAAAGTGTCATAGGCCTCCAGGCTGTGCTCTGAAATACATGCAAACCAGCTCCATGAAGTACATCAGCCCAACCTTGTGCACAAGCTGGCAAACTCTACTGAGTGGTGAAATACAGGATTTTGTGTTTGGCCTTGTGCTAATTTGGTTAGAGAGCTTCCCAGCTACAGCTGGTGCTAAGACAGCTGGTTTGTAGCATGACTAGAGTGAGCAAGCAGCTATCTGCACCTTATAAAGTGGATGTGCCCTTCTTTAATGAGAAAGGCAAACAGGAGTCTGCACTGTTGGGGATGTGAGGTTTGAGGTTTTTTCTTGTCAGCTTCCTGGCACTGAAAATTGGAAAGAGCTTTTTGTGTATATTGAAGCATCCAGAATAAGGAAAGCTGTGGGTTTTGTCCTCTATATATCATTTTTAATGTAATACCTTTTATGCTATGCCAATTTATGCAGGCTGAAGTCTTGGAATGTGATTGATTCAAATTACAAAGTAAATAGGGGAGGAAGTTGGTAAAAACTGGTGTTATTTAGGGAAGGGCATCCTTAGAAGTGTGTTGCAGTGGGAGGATGGAGACACAAGCATCTGCTATGTGGACAAATTTAGTTATAAAACCTGGTTCCCTTATAGTCAGTGGAGCATACCTATCAAGTCTGGGCCTTAGCTCACTTGCTTTCCATGGAGGATTTTCATCTTGTTCGAGCAGAGCTGGAATTCTGACAGAGATGCTTGATTAGAATAAATGGAGCATTCCTATCAAATGCAGGCAACTAATGAATCCATGGGTAAGCTCCATTAATTTCAATACAGTGCTAAATGTGTTAAATGTTATGAGAGAGAGGTTGCTGTGTATGTGCACTTACTGGTTTTCCTAATTCTAAATTCTACCTGGTTTAAAGTTCTTTTTTTACATTCCATAAATTGTGAGTATAATCAATGTTTTCATATTTAGAAAGGTAAATAAGCATCTGTTCTGTGGTACAAAAAATCCAAGAAGTAATCTGAAAATATTTTTTGGTAGGATCTCCCATTCAAAAATGGCTTGACTTAGTGCCTTCGTTTTCAGATAAATTGTTTCAGGCCCAGAGAAAATCTTTGCTGATTTTTATCACAGAACAAATTTTGCTTTTATACTAATCCCTTTCTTCCTGCCCCCCCCCCCTTAAGATTTCTGTAATATAAGAAAACAACAATAAACAGCCTAAACAACAATACCATAAACAGAATGGTATAATTTGCGTTCTTATTTTACAGTGCATCATTTCCATTTATTTCCCTTACTCATGTCACATCAACAAACATTAATTTAAACTCCACCTGTTTTCCAAAATACTGTCACTGGTAAATCTGGTCCATGGAGTTTTAGGAAACGTAAGTTTCAGCACAGGTTAAGTAGGTGACAAGCCAAGAAGAGGAGCATAAGGGAGTTAAAACTGGCCACTCTTCCTCCTCTTAGCACCCTTGTGAGGAGCACGAGTGAACTGCACAGTATGTAATTCCATTTGCATCCAGTTAAAGAAAGCTATCTTGGCCTTTCTTGTATCCACACTTTGTACACCCCACCTCCATCCTTCTGCACTTCCTATAGAGACTTGCATCAACGTAGTGCTTGATAGGAAATTACATTCTGCTGTAAGCTTTACAGTGAGAGAATACAAGCAGGTATCAGTTGACTCTTTTAATCTCTCTTGCTTGGACTTTGTCTTTCTTTAAGGATTATCTCCATTACAAGACAACCACCTTGGTTGGGAAAAGAAAGGCTAGACATCAACAAATATAATGAATCATAGAAAAGCCATGGTTTTGCCTTGTAATGCCTTGAAAACATCCAAGTTTGGAGATTCTGCCACCCATCTGGTAAAACTGCTCCAGTGCACTGGCCGCTTAGTGAAGAAGTTTCTGCTGGTGTCTGGTTTGAACGTCCCAGGCCACAGTTGGTGGCTGTTGTCCCTGGTTATACCCTCTGAAGGGTTTCTCTCCCCAGTTTTTTAACTCCCCTTCAGGCAGTGGTGGGCTGCAATTAGATCTGTTTCTGCCTCATAACCTACATGAAACAAATCCAGCTCCTTCAACCTTTCCTTCAAGGTTTCCTTTAGGTTCCAGCTGCCATGGTGGCCTGCCACAGAGCCCTCTCCTGCTTCTCAGCAGCTTTCTTGAACTGTGGAGGGACAACCTGGGCACATTATTCTAGCTGCTGTCTTACCAGCGCTGAGTAGAGAGGGATAATAACTTTTCTTATCTGCTGGCCATACGCTTAATGTAGCCAGTATGAGATGTGCTTTATCTGTGATCAGAGAGTATGGTGTTGGCTCATTTTCAGCTTGGCATCAACCTCCAGGTCTTTTTCAGCAAGCCAAAACGTCTGTAAAGATATATGCATCCCTGAGAGTGGGGGATCTTCAAAACCAGCAATAACTGTTTCCTCCTCTCCCCTTTCAAAAAAGAAAAAAAAAAAAAACCTCTGATGCCTGCTTGTGAGTATGTGGTTGGAAAGAATGACAATGTTGAAATAAGAAAACAAATAAAATCTATTGTTTCAAGGTATCTCCAGATAAAGCCAAGTCTTTGAAATCAAGTGATTCCCAAATTCTGTAGCTATTAGTAAAAATAACATATTTACTCCATAGTATTAAATCACAAGCTTTCCAAGAATATTTTTGCAAAACATTCAAATGTGAAGTTAAAATAGTAAGGAGACTGTCATTGCTGCTAATACACTGAGTCCTATATCTCTCTACATATTGCTGCAAGAAAAATAAATAGAGCACATAAGCCAAGTACTTTCTTTTTTTTGGTATAGGTTACAAGGAAAAGGTCACTTTTCAACTTTTTTTAAAAACATTGCCCAGTGGGATGCCTGTTATGTGTGAATCTTTTTGCTGAAAGGAATTTGAAAAAAAATGTAAACAGAAAACAACCCCCCTTTTGATATAGGTGAAATTTTGTTCAGTATCGAATGTTATTAACCATTAGGTGATAAGTAGGCAAATTGGATAGATGTTTCTTGAAATCCTGCATAGTATGCAGAACATGCTTTCATTGTGCTTCCTGGCATTATAAGATAATATGCCTTATTTGGAAATGTAATGATCAGTTCTGTTAAATCAAGCTCAATCAGCTTATATAATAACACCTATGTTTTGTTACTCATTTCAGATTTCAGAGACCTATGCCTTCCTACCGAGAGAAGCGGTGACACGATTTCTAATGAGCTGCTCAGAGTGCCAGAAAAGAATGCATTTAAACCCAGATGGAGCGGATCATAAAGGTAGTTTTAGTGTCAAATAGTGGGATGTAAAGTCATTTTATTCTTAACAGCCATTTATATTTTCCTAGCTTTAGTGAGGGTTCATAAAAATTTGGTAGACTGGAACAGTTCAATATGTCAGATCATCTCATTTTCTTAAGCTGGAAGGTAGTGAATCTTCTGCTTTCACTTAAGGATGGAGTGTAATACCATATGCACCCTCAATAGAAAGATTATTTTATCCAGAGGAAATAATTTATTTTGCTATGGAAATGTTTATATGAGGGCTTAAACATAAGGGATAGGGTGCATGTGCTGTAGTCATTTAGGGTAGAAGAGCTCAACACTTTCGAGGGTTTGAACTTGATTTTCATTTTTCTTTGGGAGACTTCCATCTGTACAGCCTACAAGCAATTGAAAATGTCAAAGTTAGAACTAAATGACATAACTGTCTGACTTTGACTGCAGAGTAGGCTGAAGTAGCCTCCACATTAACATATAATGCATGCTAAATATTTTTATTGCAGATAATGGAAAACCTCCAACATTGGTGACCAGTATGATTGATTACAACATGCCAATTACTATGGCTTATATGAAGCACATGAAGCTGCAGCTACTAAATTCACAGCAAGATGAGGTAAAACCTGAAATCTTTTACATTTGTTTTTCTCTTCTCCTATGTTCTTTGGGACTTGTCTTGGTGGTAGGCAGGAGGGTGAGCTGAAGATGATTGTTGATCCCATCTTTATAATTTCGGTGCTAAAATAGTGAGTCTGAAACCAAACAAATGCTGTTTGCAAGTAATCAGGTTGAGAAAAAATGTCATGACTTAGCACCCTTTCATGATTGGGGGTAATATGCTGTACTGCTTGAAATTACCTGAAGGTGCCCTTATACTGTCTGGACCAGTGGAAAGGGTAACGGGGGCAGCATGTTCGCCAAGGCTTAGCGCTGTGCTCAGCAGTGACTTTCATTGTCTACTTCTAGAAAGCAGTACCATCAACAGCTGAAATGAATGCCATGTTGTTCTCAAGGTTAGGAGCCAGGATGCAACACATTATAGTGAGATGGATGGAAGCCCAGGCAATATCAGTTGGAATGTTTAAGGCAAAAAGCTTGATTAGTAAGAGTAGTGGTTGCTTCTGAAACTGAATAAAAAGACAGGGAAAAAAAAGGAAGTAGGCTGAGAATCAAGCTTCTTCAGAGAGAACTAAAGTTGAATTGTATTTATTTCTTCTTGAAAATTATTTTCTTTCTGTGATTTATTCAGAGTTTTTCCAGATCTTAAGAAGTGCTTCATCAATTGGATGGCACCTACCAAATTATTTGTAATAAACTAATTTTGCTAGAAATGCATTCATTTACCATTTGAGCTGCCAAATGGTTAGAAGCCCAGCTATGTGCCAGCCAAAAAGCAGTCCTTCATGCTGTGTCCTTCTGCCTGACTACAAGATATTTTTTAATGCAGAAAACCTTCAAAAACAACCTTAGCAGCTGGATTATGTTAAAGACCCTGACTGACTCCTGGCTTCTGTGGAGTCAGCCAGATTTGGTTTCATAATAAGTAGATATGGGCTACTGGTGGAGATATATGAATTATTCAACACCCCATAGAACGGGGATTTCATCACTCTTCTAGAAATATCAGGATCCTTGTTTCGCTTTTGCCTTTTTTTCAATTGTGGAGGGTGTGGGGAGAGATTCCCGACTCAACAGTTCTTTGTGCACAAATACAGCCTGGTCATCTTTCTCTCCTATTGAGCCTCCCCTCTGCATCCTGCCCTTTTTCAGGGATCTGGCAGCAGGGTTTCAAGCAGCAGGAGAGAAGAGGCTTTATCCCTGCAGTAGCCTCAGGAGTTAAAGGACTCCGTGGTTTTTCCACTTCTTCCCTTTGAGAGTTATTCCTCCCGCAACAGGGTCAAGCATTCATGCTGCAGCAGGGCCACTTGCCACAGTACTTCTATAGCCTGAATGTTTTGGTGTAGTCCTTCTGGTCTGATGACTGAAAGTTTTGTTAAACCAGTTTTTCATGTAGATGAAACAGTGACAATGATATGGTGGCAGCAGGAAGAACCATTGGTTGGTATCTCTCTGCCCAGCTTGGTTTTGCAGCTCTAATGTAACTGTGTATGAAATGTCTGCGTAATGGATTTATGAAAAGTAATTTTTTCTATGTTTTAGTAAAAATATCTTTGCCAGGTCAGAGTGGGCGCAAGAAAAGTTCTCACGATGATCTTCATGTCTTTCCTCAAAGAGGAGTTTTGCTAAAAATTTATTTTTTCTCTGGGCTGTACATTTGTTGCACTGAGAACAAAATGACAGTGAAAATGTCGTAGTACAAACCAGCAAGATTTCTGGTGCATACATTCAAACTATTTCATGCACTTAAAAAACATGCTTGGGTTTGTAGGAAGGCTCTGTTTCCAAGGTTTCATCAATCATATCTGTATTCTTGTGGAGGTGGTGGAATCGAGACAGGAGTAAACTTGGATCCCACCAGTAGCTAGCACAGTGACTGAAAGCCTCCTAATTCTCTCATCCCCAATTCATCATTTTTAAACTGAGGCCATCGATAAAAGGGAAACAGGCATCATCTAAAAGGGGAACTCATCACAGCGTGGGAATTTACAGCTCTGCTGCAACCGGTACAAAGATGCAGTGGCTCCCAGCTCCTATCCTCATGCCTGTGTGTCCATGCAGATTCAGATAAATGTTTACATAGTTCGGGGAGCGAGGTGGAGATATTCCTCAGAGTGCTGTAGGCAAACATAGGCTGCCCATGTGTGTTGTTTTATACCTATGCAAGCACTGGGTAGCCAGAGCTCCTTTCCTGGGAGCCCACACAGATTGCCTAACCTCAGAAGTGGAAAATGTAAGCTGCTGCTTGCTTGTTCCTACAGGATTCAATGAGAAATACCACCGTGTCTTAACAGAGACACAGCCTTCCAGAAGGTCTGGGGGAGTTTGTGTTCTGATCTTGCTCTTTGCACATGCAGTGTGCGTTTTCTGTAAACTTCAGAAGCAGCTCAGCCCTGTCTGTCTGGGGCAGGAGGCTACTGGGCACCATGGTTCTTGTGTGAGGGCAGTGTTCGGGTATTTGCTGCTGCTGCTGTGACTGCGGTGCCCCTGCTTTATCTGGGCAAGGCAGACAGAGAAGCCCTCACTCCTTCCATTTAATTTTTTACAAAACTTTGAGAGCAAGGTACGTTTGTTTCATTATTTGTCATTGCCCTGGTGTGACAGTGCAGAACAGCATTGCTTTTGTGTGTTGTCCCACTCTCACTCCTGAATGGCATTTGACAGTACTTCATCCCAGTTTAACAGGTGTTGTGACTGCAGGGAACTTGCATTCTGAAAATGAGAGAAACACCCATGCAAGCTGGAAACATCACCAGGACCCAAGGGAGGAATTGATTTAAGGGCCAAGCACTCAGAAAGAAGAAAGCAGCTATATTAATATCTATAGAAACCAGCTCACAACAAGTACACAGTAAATCATAGTCTAAAGATTGCTGTTTTTCTAGGTCAATTCTGGTGAGCAACCCAGAAAAACAGTCAGAATCCTGTCAATTCTGTTTTTGTTTAAAAAAAAAGAAAGAAAAAAAATTCTGTTAATTGGAAAATTATTTTAAACTCATCTTCAGGAGATACAAAATTGTTGGCCATATTTTTCTCTATATTCTTTAAAATGCTTTTCTTCATAGCAGAAGTAATTATCTCAGAAAAGCTGTTACTAAAAATATGTTGTATGTTGCCTCAGCTTCTTACAGAGCAAGACTTGTGGATGCTTAATTTTTAATCCATGAGGGGACGCATGAACTTCAGTGGGACTGAAACCAGTGAAGTTAAACATGTCTGTGAACATTTGCTGGACTAGGTCCTAAACTGTTTTGCTTTAATAAATGGGGGCAAAATATTTGATTGGGACTTTACTTTTTGCCCTCTGCTATCACCCCTAGTAGATGGTCTGTAATTAGACTTGATGGATAAATCATATTAAAGATGTCTAAGGTAGAATAAATTGGAAGTGTTTCTCGTGTGATTATATTACTTTGGTTTGCCATTGACTGTCATTTGAACATGCTCAGAACTTTTACAAGTTTTATAAATTTCACAAATTCTTCTTTAAACACAGTAGCAGTGTAAGGGTGACACCATGTCAAGGGAATTTGGTTGTGGATTCTTATTAGGTCGAGTTGCCATTTGGAAATATTTTACTGTGAGTGGTCATCACAGGGTTACCGACCTCACTAGGGAAAGGTAGAGGACTGAGACAGGGAATGTGGAGAGCTCTCCTCAACCAAATTTGAATAGCATGGACTTAGTAGGGGGTCTCTAGCTGAGGGTTACTAGCCCTCTTTTGCTAAATACTATGGAGTGTGTGGTAATGGAGTATCCTCATAGTTGAACAAATTGCATTTGTCAGATTATCATCACGTAAACCCTGTGTTTTCCTCGCTCTTCTTTATGTGCTCTGCTTGTTTGCTTATATACACAAAGGTTCAGCATGATTACACTCCATGCCAGGTGTGAGTGAAACAAACGGGAACAAGTGAACTGCACATATAATGTGAACAGCGTACGGTGATTTCTGACACATCTCTGAAACCTTCCATTTGCAGGATGAAAGCTCGATAGAAAGTGATGAGTTTGATATGAGTGACTCGACTAGGATGTCAGCTGTGAACTCTGACCTCAGCTCAAATCTGGAAGAGAGAATGCAAAGTCCTCAGAACCTCCAGGGCCAGCAGGATGGTAAGGCTCTTGTTTCGTACAGAAAATGCGGTATTGCCTTGTCTTTTTTCCATTCTGTGCCTTCATTTAGTACCTGCTGTGTCCTTTTCTTCATAGTGTGTTTCGTTAGGTAATTGGAAATATATGTTCCCTATATCTCAGCATGAAGAGGATGAAGTTGGGTTCTTTTGCAGGTTAATTTATTTGTTGCTTAGGCAACAGGTGAGTGCTTAGACCACTATATGTTAAGTATTATTATTTTACTGGTTTTAGATATGTAGTGTGACCATACACAGGCATGAAAGGAAATGAAACTCAAACCTTTCTGAGGCAACCCAGAAAGCCGAGAAGGTTGGTTTTAGTGGTTGAAATGAGGGAAAGAGGTGTGACAGAAGCATGGTTAATTGAGAGCTAGGAATTGGGATGTGGTATTCAGAAGAAAGGGTGAAAAACACAAACTCTGATATGGAAATAGAGGTAAAAGAAGAGAGAGCAGAACGAGCAGCATTGTAAATTTGAGTGTTAATTATTTCTAGGTTAGTTACAACATAAAGCTAATTTCTTGGTGAAAGAGATGGAAGTTTTACTTTGCATAAAAGATGCATAGATGTGTGCTCTATGATTTCAGCCCTTGTTACAGAACAAGTTAGATGGGCCTGGTTTGGAATGAACTTTCTCTTTGGCTGTGGAGCTCACAAAGAGCCTGTCCACTACAGACTGCGGCAGCAGCTCATGAGTGGCACATGAATGTGCAACACCCAAAGTGCAGGTCTATTCTATCTCTATCAGAAACACCACGTTGGTATTCTGCACTTGTTACTCTGTAATTTCCTGATCATGTGTGCCAATTCAGAAATGCTTCTTATATTTATCCTGAACACTGAATATATGGGATTTGACAGTTAAGCTGGATTCTTTCCACTTTATGCATCGTGGTCAGTTGCTAGCTGGTAAGCTCTTTAGGTGAGAATGGGTGTGCTGCATAGTGGCTGATAGGATCTGGTGATAGGTAGGATCTTCTGTTGTGTCATTGTCCAGAAAAAATAAAGGAGGAAGATGTCTATGATAATTTGGTAGGCCAGATTCTAACCACAGCTGCTGTTTGTCTGGTTGTCCTCAAGCTATCACCAAATTTGTGCAATTTTGACTTAATTTCTGTCTATGTATGTTCACTAAAGGAGCACTTCTGGTGCACAAGGTGTAGGGAAAGCCAGTTAACTTTCCTGTTGAAGTTTGACTTTCCAGGGATAATATATTATAATAATACTGCTAAGTTTTCAGGGATACTTTGGAAGGTACCATTTTTATGTATCTGGCTTTCAGTGCCAAACTGTGCTTTAGAGATTTTTGCTTACCTATATACTCAATCTGTTTCACACATATAGTGTTTCTTAATAGTAATTGTAAGCATGTATATGTCTGAAATAAAATGTATAGCTCAGTACAATAATGTATGAAGAAATGTCTGTCATACATGTCTTAATACTTGCCGCAACCAGATTCATGTGCAACATCCAATCATATTAGAACATAAGTACGAATGGTAAAATGCTACAGATCTGTCACTTGCTATTTAAATGTATGGGAAATTAATGCACTGTGGTCTTTGAACTACAGGTAGTGTAATCTTACAAAATTGCTTTAAATCTCTCAGCTTTCCTTCCCTTCCTCCCAGATGGTATTTGCTCACCTTCCTAAGGCAATCCTATTTTTTGCTGCATCTTCTGGCTAAAGCATCTGCTGATAAAGAGATCTGAAATAGCAGCTCTTCCTGCATCATGGTTTTCCTGTGCTAGTTGTTGTCAGGTAGCAAACTTGAGTGTGTCTAGTTATAGCAACACTGCTTTTCAGACATGGGAGAAGAGGCTGACAGAGGAACTGAAAGACATTAGAGAAGTGGGAGGGAAAGAAGAATGATAGGAGAGGGCAGGAAAAAAGAAGATTGGAAGGAAATAATGAACAGAGGGATTGAGGAATGGAACTGGGAACAGGAAGGAGGGAAGACAAAAGGGGACTTACATGAACATAGCAGTGCAATCCCTTTTTCTGTCACAGCCTTCACTGTAAAATTTTACAAATTTAATACTTAATTATAGTGCACACACACCAGAATCATCACCAAAGCATGAATTTGTGTGTCTGAAGTGATTCCTGATCCTCTCCCTCAAACGTTCTGTATGTCCATGAGAGTTTATGTCACCCACCACATTCAGTCTACAGATAAAGACACAGGGCATTTGGCTCATCTGAAATGTCTTTGCTGCATTCTGGCAGGTGAAAACTTACTGCTGTGTAAGGTTGCCTGTGCACACCTGGTTGAGAATGGTGTCTGGGGTGGAATGGGACAGCCCAGGTCTGCTGCTGCCCCAAGCATGCCCTCACTGGGAGAATGATTTGCTAATGGGAATCATTGGGAAATTCGCTGCCTGGGGTGGATTAGTGACAGCTCCAATGTACCTAAAGGTGATCTGTTCTGTCACTTTGCTTACCTGGCTTTCCATGTGACATGGCAATGAGAATATTTCGGGACATTTCCCCCCCCCCCCCCCCCCCCCCATGTTTTTCAACTGATTTGGTACTAGGATATAAACAGAGTCCATGTAACCTAGAGGAATGTAATAGTGAGCTGGGCCACACCACTGGGGGATAGATGGAGGCTCCTCTTCCAGTTCAGTTTATCAGAGCACAGTGGAATTCTGACACTATCTACATAAAAGGAATAAGATGCTTTCATACCCTTTTCCCTTGGGGCTATACCTGCATCATATTTAGACAGGCATTTAGCTTTGGGACTCCATTGCAGACCTCATACTAGAAAATGTGACTGGAGGTTTCTCAGTGTCTTTCCAGTCTAGTACTCTATGTTCTATTTCTTAAGGTTGTTTGAACCTAAATAGAATAAAGGCAAATATGAGAGCAACCCACAGTATCAGCTGAAAGCAGCAGGCTTCACCCAGAAATGTCATGATAGGTAGGGAAAATGCTGAGAAGGAGAGCACAGAGAGGGAAGGTGTTTGTTTGTTAGCAGTAGATGGGTGCTGGTTCTGCACAAAAGTCCTGGGCTCTGCAACGATTCCTCATATAAAGCGTATTATGTTGAAAGGGAACAGGGAATTGGGGAAGAAATCAGAAGTGGGGAGAGTTGGTGAGTTGTATTGGTAGTACTGAAGTTGCCCCAATACTACAAAGGACAGTTCCCACTTTAAATTAGCCTTTGTAGGCTTTTAAATAACAGGGCCTTGAGTCACACCTGCTGGTGAATGGCTGAAAATAGCATCCTGAGCACCTGCAGGGCTGCTGCAACCGTGGGGGAGGAGTTGGAAAAGAGCTGCTGCTCTTCCCTGGGGAGTTAGAAAAGGAAAGCAGCTCTAATTTGCAATTGCTTCTTTCCCCAGCTGGGAATGGGGTAGGGCTATCTGGTTACCAGTGCCTCAGAGCTGCTTTTGCTAGCAGCCAGCTGGATAATAGGGCTGCATATTGCTAGTGTGTTCCTTTCTCTTTTGCACTCTCTTCCCTTGCTTGCCCCTGTTGTCTTGCTTCCCTAGACGCGCTACAGCTCCCTTGTCCTGAGCTTTTTTTTTTTTTTGAGTGAGCCGTGTGTACCACTCATCTGCATTCAGAGCTCCCACTCAAGAGCTGTCTTTAGTTCTTCTTTCTCCAAATAACGCTCTGGGGACTCTGATGTTGCTGGATCAAACCCTTTTGACCTTGTCTCAGGCCACAAACAGCAGGCAAGGTTTGCAAACTGAGCTGGAAATAAAGGAGCTTGTCTTTTTTTTTTTTTTTTTTTAATTAGTGCTTCAACCTGTACAAAAATTATTTTTGTATTGAAAACTGACCTCTAGATAGGTCTGTCAGAGGGGCAACAAGAACTTCTACCCTGAGGGAAAATGGGACTCTTGCTGCCCTTGCCTGTTAGCTGGAGCCCTGTGCAGAACAGCTTAGTGTTTGCTCCCTCAGTGTGGTGATTCATTAGTTACCAAGACACGGGGGAGGTGTAGGGGGAATGCTCTGATTAGAGAAAATTAAGAACATGCAGAAGTCTAGAAGTAACAAGAGTCAGGTATACATTTTATGTTGAATTTTTTTTTTGGTTTTCACTATGTGAGCTATCAAATAAAAATTGGGGATGAGACTGTTTGACTGTAACTCAGTGCCAGATGTGGAATTCATTTATTTTCATAATTTCTCACTGTACTGCAGTACATACCAATGCTTTGTCTGGATTTGGGTGGAGGGCCTATATTCTCTTCAATCTGTTTTTTAGAAAATGATAGTTACGTGTTTATGCATATTTATATAGAACTTCCCCTCACAGGCACTGTATGGAGACTGTGCTTATAGAAGCTAGTTATGACAAAATAGGTCACGATTCAACCTTTGACAGGGGTTATACTATCATCTTAGACATGGGGATTACTAATGAGTTTTTCCTGGTTGTACTTTTTTCAATTTATAGAAAATTGAGCAATAATACTGAAATGCAATGAAGGACTATGCCTTCAAGTAGTTTGTAGTCATTTGGAGGGTGTTAGTTCTCTTTCCCCAGCGTGTTCAAGTTGCCAGGTTTTCCACAATATAGATGTAGGTAGGTGATGTGGTTGTTCACATTAACTATTCCCTTCACTCATTTGGTGTTTGTGGTTGATATAAGTATTAGAGTCAGTCATCTAAATACCTGTTTTCTGAATCAAAGCTATAATCTTTACTCAACAACTTCACGCGAAACAAGTAATGTCAGCTGATTAAGTTGTCAAAACCATGTGTCTGTGCAAGAGTGCAGAATTTGCTGTACCTGTGCTTGCTGTTGGTTCGTTCATTCTTGAACTGAGTCCAAGCCACTGGTGAACTGGCAGACTATTTAAAATTACGTTTGAGTTGGGGCCAGGAGAGCTGACTGAATTTTGTGGTATATTCAGCCTTTCCAGTCTTGCTCGAGCCAGTGAAACTTGTAAGATTTTGGGCAATAATCTCACTTCCTATGACTAGGGATGAAACAATAAATACCAGTCTTTTGAAAGAGATCTAAGATACCTGACTGTCTCATGGCAGTGTAAGAGAGGAGAGGAATGCAGTAACATCCAGGCAATGCTAGAAATACAGCACCTTATGCATAGTATATTGTGATCTTACTGTAATTTCCCTGAAGGGGAAAAACCACCTGTATGAACAGGTTTTACCTTTCCCCTATTCTGGAAGGTAAGAGCAGAGGCAGCACAGGCTGAATGAGGGCGACAACCACATCCCAAAGACGAGGGCTGAGATCAGCTGGCAAGAGAGAATGAGGAAGATGTCTCCTTTGGCTGCCCAGCAATCTGTTCTGAGGATCAGCAAAGGTCTTCTGTCTCTGCAGCTGTCGATCTGCCACTTTTTGCAAGCACCAGCTTCATCACTGAATAAAGCAAAAGACAGCACAGTTACATATGCATGTTTCTGAGTAAGTCTATGGACTGCACTAAAGTATTATCTTACACATGTCAAAATCACAAAGGTTTCTTTAGACAGCCGTTTAGTTATAATACATTGTTTTATCTAAGAAAAACAGTGTAATCTTCACCTAGATAGAGTTAAAGTGGACCTGAGAACTTGGCATATAATACTAGTATTATTTCGCTTCAGTGGAGCTACACCTGGGGTGATTTGGCCCATCAGATTTGCTTTGATGTAATATTATTTGCATAAACCAATACATTTAAGAAAGAGGGAAAAAAATGATGAGACAAGAACAGAAAGCCAGAGAGTTGTAGAAATCTAGTTTCGGTGGCGTTTTAATGGCTTCTTTAGAGACGATACCTTACCAGTGCAAAAGGCACTATGAGTGACACTGTAACGACACTTGAGCAGTGTTAGGGTGTCAGTGATAATGCATTGTACTGAGCTTGGGCAGGAGCTTGAAATGTTGGTGCAGCTGCGTTAGAAACTTTCAGTGCTTAACATCATTAAGGAGAGCTGGGTGGAATTTTCAGCAAATCAAATATTTTAATGTACTGGCTGCTGACAAGGCAGCTGGTATGTGCATTGTCATCAGAATGCTGAGCTGATACATGAGGCACTCCTATTGTACGGCGGATGAAAATCTTCCTGTGACTCTCTGTCCAACTCCAATTTGGTAATAATTAAGCATCAGTGTCTCACCATGGAAAGCACTCCTTCCTTCTTCCAGATTAATGGAAAGAACTTCCAGAAATTCACTGTCTTAGTGGACCTGCCTAATCAGACAAGGGTCTGAAACCAGGATTTGGACATGAGCACCCCTTTTACTGAAGTGTAGAAAATGGATTACTTTTACAACTGTCTCCTTTAATATGTAGAATTACTGTATTTTCATTTGCCAGTTGCAAGCCTCTTGTGAATTGGCTATGCTGAATGTCTCCTCTCTGCTCCATTTTACTTCTGTGTGTCTTCTCTCATCTTTTAATAACTTGTGTTCTTTTTTTTGACACATCTTTGTTTGTTTTTTATCTTATGCTGTAATTTGCTTTAGAGACTAAAATATTATTAAACATGAATTATGCATCGAGCAGACTCTCTGCTAGAGCCTGACTGGTCTATTGCAACCAGAGAACAATCCTGTTTCCCGCACCACCCTCCCAGCTGCACAACTGTCACTTTCTATTACGCTTGCCTTGAACAATTGCATGTGGCTTGTAATGACAATAATTGCCTCAAAATTGTTTGTCATGTTTGCCTTGTTAGCAACAAACTACTAACTGTTGGTTACAATCAAGTTCTCAGCTATTACTCCATAATTACATGAGGGAATACTTGCAGCCAATAATAGCTGAGAAATTAGAATTATCTTTTCACAAGCAATGTTAAAATGCTTTCAGGCCATTCACTTTATTCACAGTCATTCTTTTTTACATCAGCAATCTAGGGGTAAGTGAAGCCTACCCCGGTGTAAAAAGCTAGCTACAGATCTGTGTGCTTTTGCACCTTTAAAACAGGTCTGCGGTTTACGTTGGTTTTGCACGGGTCCTCCATCAATAGATATTTCACTTTGGCAATAATACTAACCAACCAAGCTATCTCTTCCTTATGCAGGTACTGAAGGGACCCAATTTGCTTTGATTTCAGTATGCAAGCCCTTGTAACTAAGCTTAGCAGGATTTCTGAAAGCACTGGTTTGGTTCTGGTTGGTTTTCTTTGTTCTTTTACCTTATCCTAGCATCTTTCAGGCTTTTCCCTCCCATTTCTCTGTAACATTAAAATTAAGGAGGGACATTCTAGTATAGGGATTTAGTTTTGCTTTGCAGTACAGACACTTTACCCAGTTTATCCTCATATATACCAGTTGACTTTAGCAGGGGCTACGTGCACAGATTGCTTGACTTAATTTGATTTACTTCCTTACAGTATAGGTAGAGGGTTTTTTGTAACAAATGCGTGCTAGGCATTGACTCTCCTTTTTTTTTTTTTTTTTCCTATTACATTTAATACAGAATAATATAATAGAGCATTTTTATTTCAGTAAAAGGAATGTAAAACAATGTGCGTTAAAGAATATTAAATTTAGCCATTAATTCTTCACTGTGTTGTATTTTAATTAAGGAAGCTATTAATACATATTTTTTTTAACAGGAAATTCCCTGGAGACATTGGGTTGTCTTGTGAAAGATATATTTTTGGATATTTCTTTCTTCTAAAGAAATGTAAATTTTTTTAAAGTGTTTCTTGTTTGATGAAATATTTGTAATGCTGAATGTTTAAAATTAGTAATAATTCTTAACCAAATGCAAATACTTTGATTACAAAAAGAGAGTAGTACTTTTTCAGCACTACAGAGTTTTGTGATATTTAACACATAGGAAGTGGTTATATATTTTTGCCTGAGATCTGTGAAGTGTTTTCAAACAATTGATTTAATGTTGCCAAATAGTAGCCATATTTGTTATTCTCTGGCAGAGGGACATACTATTTCTGTCACGTCTTAATAGCAGAATGGAAGAAATTATATAATAATTCTGAAAGTTTCAGGATAGCCTGCACTCCAAATGTTGGTGAATGCTGACAGCCTGGTTATTGTGAGAAAGACAGAGGTGTTGGTTTGCAGGTTGAATGGAGACAGAAAAGTACAAGAATGGTTACATTTATCATCAAACCAGAATAAAATACAGCCCAGCTCTTTTACAAGTTTATTTAGCGCTTGGTGACTGGTTAACAGCTTGCTGGGAGATGCGTGAGGCTCAAACAGCCTCTCCACTGGTGCATGCCTGATGGGCTCTAACCGGTACTGGTTGCTGAAGGAGGGCCCTTCCAGACAGACTTCAGTAGCTATTCAAACCCATTCTGGGAAAAGGTGTGAAGGAGCACGCCTATTTAGTTGCCTTTGTGGGCTGTACTGTGTGTGATGCTGAGAAACTGTCCTGGGTTGAGTGAGTGGTGGAGTTTTTTTGGTGGCAGGGGAGGGGGATATAGGGGTGGCCCCCTGTGAGAAGCTTCTCGAAGCTCCCCCAGCACCAAGTCTGCCCCACCTCTTCATCAAAACTGAGCCCATCAGCTGCGCCTCTGCGATAATGTATTTAAGAAGGGACGTGGTGAGGAGCAGTGGGACTTGTGAGGAGGAGTTGCAGCAGCTGTGTGAACACCAAGGTCAATGGGGGAACGGAGGAAGAAAGGAGGGGGGAGGTGTGCTGGAGCAGAGACCCCCCCTGTATCCTGTGGTGAGACAGCAGGGCGGCCCCCCCTGCCACCCATGGAGGTCTATAGTGGAGCAGACATTGATTTATGGCCTGTGGCTTCCACCTGGATGAGCAAGGTGATTGTGCCCGAAGAAGGCCGGGGTCTTGTGGGAAAAGGTAGCCCTGCTGCTGTAATTCAGCACTGGGAGGATTGCAGCATGCGGGGGAGTCCCACGCTGGAGCAGCTTGGGAAGGGCTGCAGCCGTGGGAGGGAATCCAGTTGGAGAAAGTTGGTGACCCATGACGAAGCAGTGTGGGGAACGCTGTGGCCCGTGGGAGGAACTCATGTCGGAGAAAGTTTGTGGAGGACTGTCTCCTGTGAGAGGGGGATCACGATGGAGCAGGGGGAACAAGTTCCAGAAGCTTCTGCCACCGAAGACAAAGGCAGTGGCAGCACTGACTGCACCCCCCATTCCCTGCCCCTGCGCCACTGGGGGAGGAGGTAGAGATATCGGGAGCAGAGCTGAGCCCGGGAAGAAGGGAGGGGTGGGGGGAAGGTGTTCTCAAGATGTGGCAGTGCTTCTCACTGTCCTACTCTGATATGTGTTGTTAGTGTCTGTAATAAATGTATGTTCTTTTTTTTCTTCCCCTAATGAGTCTGCCTTTTGCTCGTGACCATAAAGGGGGATTTTTTCCCCATCCCAGTCCGATCTCACACCCCAAGCCTGGCTCTCTGTCCCTTCTTATTGCCAGAAGAGAAGGGAGAGAGGGTAGCTGTGTGGTGGTTGGCTGCCGACCAGGCCCAAACCACAACAGCCTTTTTGGCGCCCAACGTGGGGCAGAGGGCTGCGATTTGATAAGGATATTAATTGGGAGAGGTAACAAGCAAAATACAGACTGAACTCCATTAGTGGAATGATCTTTACAATGTCTGTAGTTGTAATTGTGGGGAAGTTTTTGTTTTTTTTTTTTTTTTTTTTTCTGGGTGTGGTGAAGGGACTATGGGTGGATTTTCTGTATTGTGTCTCAGTATTTTGTCAATGTTATTTTTTATTTGGGCCCAAACCATGACAGAAACTGATCCAGAACGTCAATTGTAATGGTTGACATTACCATTATAATAAGTTCAGATAGGACCTAACGTAAAGGAAGAATCTAAATTTATATAATATAAAATTTTCAGACTTAGGTGCCCAGAAACGAAGAGAAATTGATGCCTTAGGTCAGCTCCAAGCTCTTCTCCATTTCCATCAGATAGCAACCTATTAGTGTGCTAGTCTTGCAGCTGGAATGTGTTGTTTCCAGCAGAAATATTGCCCTGAGATCAGTCTCTACTGCAGAAGTTCCTGGTTATGGAAATAGTTGCATCTTTGTGGCTTAAGTCCTTCCTCAGTGCTTCAGTTTCTTTTCAGAGTTTTTACAAGCCTGCTTTCTTGTGAAGTGAATCAAGAAGTCAGCTTAATGAATCTCTGAGAGGACTAGTGACTGCTTCTGCTGAACTTCTAGCAGTCCTGACATTCTGTGTGCTTTACTGGGTAGAGTCGTTCCCTAAGAATAAGGTAGTGATCCTTGTTAATAACCATCCTGGATCCCTCCTGTAAACAAACTGTTAAATTTGCATAAAAGGAATAATTACTTCTGACTGGAATGTGGAGTTCAAACCTCTGTGTTTAGCTTTTCATACTCTGAAACTTTGGATTTCACATAAGCATAGACATTGGAATGGAGATTTAAATGAGATCATAAACCAGAGTAAAGAATGTGGTTCACTAGCAGCTTTTAAGTAAGGCAACAGTAATAGTTACTTTGGGACAGTAATTGATTAGAAAATTTGATTTTGTGCTTTGAGAAACACTGTGATAAAACCATGATATCAGACTAGTCTACATTTATAGGAGTGATAATTTCTATTACTGCTTTGATGGGAAAAGAAGTTAGGAGATAGAGACAGGGAATTTTTTTTTTTTTCCTTTGCAAAGAAAACAAAATAAAGAAATGTTATTTCAGTTACACAAAGTTACTGTTTGAAGAAGAACCAAAATATCATAGAATCATAGAGTGGTTTGGGTTGGAAGGGACTTTACAGATCATATAGTTCCAACCCCTCTGCCATGAGCAGGGACACCTTCCACGAGACCAGGCTGCTCAAAGCCCTGTCCAACCTGGTCTTGAACATATCCAGGGAAGGGACATCCACAACTTCTGGGCAACCTGTTTCACTGCCTCACCACCCTCACAGGAAAGAATTTCTTCTTTATATCTATTCTAAATCTAGCCTCTTTCAGTTTAAAACTGTTACGCCTCGTCCTTTCACTACACTTCTTGATAAAGAGTCCCTCCTCATCTTTCCTGTAGGACCCATTTCAGTACTGGAAAGACACTGTTCCAGGCTTAACAACTCCAACTCTCTCAGCCTGTCCTCATAAGGAAGGTACTTCAGCCCCCTGATCATCTTCGTGGCCTTCCTCTGGACTGGCTCGAGCAGGTCCGTGTTCTTCATATGTTGGGGAGTAGAGGGGGAGAATCCCCTCCCTTGACCTGCTGGCCACACTTCTCTTGATGCAGCCCATGATACAGTTGTCTTTCTGGGCTGCAAGCACATGTTGCTGACTCATAGTCAGTTTTCCATCCATTAATACCCCCAAGTCCTTCTCCACAGGGCTGCTTTCAAATCCACTCATCGTCCAGCCTGTATTTGTGCTTGGGATTACCTCGACCCATGTGCGGGACCTTGCACTTGGCCTTGCTGAACTTCATGAGGTTTGCCCAGGCCCACCTCTCAAGCCTGTCCAGGTCCCTCTGGATGGCAACCCTTCCCTCCAGCGTGTTGACCGCACCACACAGCTTGGTGTCACGGGTGAACTTGCTGAGGGTGCACTCAGTCCCACTGTCCATGATGCCAACAGAGATGTTAAACAGCACCGATCCCTTTGTAGGCTTCCTTTTGGTGTTTGAGCTTGTCCAGGAGCTCGTTGTTCATCCATGCAGCCTCCTGGCATTCTTGCCTGACTTCCTCTTTGTCAGGATGCATTGCTCCTGAACTTGGAGGAGGTGATCCTTGAGTATTAACCGGATTTCTTGGTCCCCTCTTCCCTTCAGGGCTTTATCCCATGGTACTCCACCAAGCAGATCCCTAAAGAGGCCAAAGCCTGCTCTCCTGAAGTCCAGGGTAGGGAGTTTGCTGTGTGCCCCCTCTCGCTGCCCTGAGGATCTTGAACTCCACCATTTCATGGTCACTGCAGCTAAGTCTGCCCTTGAGCTTCACACTCCCCACCACCCCGTCCTTGCTGGTGAGAACAAGGTCCACTGTAGCACCTCTCCTTGTTGTCTGCTCTATCACTTGGAGAAAGAAGTTACCATCGGTGCATTCCAGGAACCTCCTGAATTGCTTGTGCCCTGCTGTGTTGTCCCTCCAACTGATACCAGGGTGGTTGAAACACCCCATGAGGAGCAGGGCTTGTGAACGTGAGGCTGCTCCTTTCTGTCTTTTGAGGGCCTCATCCTCTCCGTCTTCGTGGTCAGGTGGCCTGTAGCAGACCCCCGCTATAACATCTCGTGTCCCTTCCCTCCCTTTAATCCTGACCCATAAGCTCTCAGTCGGCTCCTCATCCCTCCCCAGGCAGAGCTCCATGCGCTCCGGCTGGTCAGTGACCAACACCCCTTCTTTGTCTCCCCTTCCCATCCTCCCTAAAGAGCCTGTATTCTTCCATTCCAACCCTCCAGTCATAGGAGCCATCCCACCACGTCTCCATGATGCCAATAAGACCGCAGCCCTGCAGGTATGCACATGTCTCCAGCTCCTCATGTTTATTCCCCGTGCTACGTGTGTTTGCATAGAGACGTTTAAGTTGGGCCCCCGATGCAGCTGACTAACTGGCTGGAATTCCTTTGTGCTGCTCTTCAGGTGCTCTCCTGCTGACCTGTGACCCCCCTCCAGGCTCTGGGTGTCTATTGCTGGCACTGGCATTGAGCTGGTAGGGATGGGATGGATTGAGGTTCCCTCCCCTGGCAACTTCAGTTTAAAGCCTTCTTCACCAGCTTGGCAAGCCTATGACTGACTTCCCCTTCTCTGACAGATGGACCCCATCACCCCCTGTAGATCAGGTTTCTCAAGGCGAGTCCCATGGTCTAAGTAGCCAAATGCCTGGCTGTGGCACCAGTCCCGTAACAAACTGTTGATTTCCCAGATTTGACTGGCCTTTTCGAACCCTTTCCCTTTGACTGGGAGGACTGATGAAGAAACTACCTGTGCTTCAGAGTCCCTTACTGCCGCTCCCAGGGCTCTGTGATCCTTCTTGATACTCCTCAGACTGCTCCTGGCTGTATCTTTGGTGCCCACATGAAACAACAGCAGTGGATAATATGATGTCAGTAGGCTGTATGAGGCTTGGCCTTTTCTTAGTTGTGCTGGCTGTTACATGGGGAACAGACCGCGCTGCCTTACTTTGCTCCAGCATCTCTCCTGATGTGATGGGTCTTTCCTCTTCAGTCTGCAGAGTGGTGAAGCTGTTCTGCAAGGGCACCTTGGGCTTCAGGGGAAGTCTCATCCTCCTGCAGATCCTTGCTGTTGCAAGCTTCCATTCTTCTGCATTATTGCCCCCCCCTCCCTTCCATGTGTGCTAGTGGGGGGAGTTTTTGGCTGTTTGGCCATGGGCTATGGGTCCACTGCAGACGGCACTTGAAACCAGCTATCTAACTCCTTCTCAGTGTCCCTGAAGTATACTAAAATGTTAATGATTTAATTGGCAAAGACCTGCAGTGGGTTTGTTATGTCGCACTGCTTAAGTGGCTCTTGGATGGTTATTCGGAAGGGAGCTGATGCTGCAGCCTGTCAAAGAGAGGATGAAGAGGCAGAACTGCTATTGAGATCTTCTAACGTGAATTACCTGCAATGGGAGAAATACACTCTCTTCAAAAGGAGTTAGTACAAATAGTGAGAGCAGCCAGGTGGTCTAGAGAGACAGAAGGTCAATGGAAGCAACCAGTGCTCTCAAATCTCTTTTAAGAGGAATCCTTGTGTATATATGAAGAATTGATAATATGTGAAGAGTTTACAGGTCTGTATATATCTGCTTTACCAAAGAAAGCTAGGATTGCTGTCTGTCTAAAAGCAATTGGTAAGTTAAAAAAATATCCCTCTTAGTTAACTGTCCAAGGACCATATTTTTATGAGAAGTTTCAAAAAACTTTGAGATTTAGTGACTTGGCTATTGGAAATTGTATCCAGCATGATCATGTCCAAAATACATGGGTGCAATTAAAACCTTACTAAAATCAATGATAAGAATTTCAACAAACTCCAGTGGAGACAAGGTGTCATCCTTCATATTTTTGTAATATGTTCTGGGCAGTTGAACTGATCTTAAAGTAGTTAATGTGCGTGCTGATTCTTCGATTAAACCGTAGGTGCAGTTTAAGTAGAGATGATAAGCTGTAATTCAGTGAATTAGCCAAGCTCTGTGTTCTCATATCTTCCTTTCTTTTTTTTCTGCTACATTTCTGCGATTCTGTACTAGTTGTGTGCTCTCTAGGAACAGTGCATCTTAAATTCCTGGATCAGACTATAATTCCTGGTTACTCCTGTACATCTGTAGTCATAGACTTGCAGTTGCACATATTGTTATATCTCCTGCAAATATGTCCTATTTTAATTAAATCATGGATGTTGTAAAGCCTGTTAGAAAGGACAAATATTTTTCTGTTCTCTGAATCAGCGACTCACCAGCCTGCTTCCATTCAGTTCCCAGGAAGAAAGGGCCTAAAATGATTGCTTACTCAAGGGAGATGAGGAAATGGTGGTGACAGCATTAAAAGGCATGTGGTATGTGTGGATTTTGAAGAGTAAGATGATAGCTTGACCAAATTCTCCACAGTGATTTAAGAAAGAGGGTTCTGTGGTGGTTCTTGAATTTAATTCTCTCTGCTGGCATTGTAAAGTGCTAATTTCAATAGAAGCCTACTTAAAATGCAACTTTGCGAAGGAGAGGGTGGACATGGTAAGATGATTATTTTTTCTCAGAAACAGTTCTTCACCACCTAGGAAACTGTGTACACTCCTAGCCTTCTAGCCTTTTACAGGCAGCTCCAACATCGCCATGGCCATGCAGAGCAGGTTCCTTTCAGAAGAGTTTCTACTTCATGGGTAATTGACTTGGATGGGTAGTGGTAGCCTAGAAATCTTTTCTGGTTTTTTGTTCCTCTTCCCATGTACTGCCTGGTGTTGAGTAGTCCAGTTGGTTGGCTATGAGACAGTTCTGTTCTATGAATTTTTTTTTTTTTTTTTTTTTTTTTTTAGGATGGCTTTGATGACTTCTAGGGCATCTGCTGGTTTTGTAGATGCTTGGTAAGCTTTTGTGAGTAGAAGAGGATTCTGAAATATGGCTTCAGTGGGGGGGAACAACTAGGGTGTCCCAAATCAGGCACATGGCCCACCAAACTAGCATACTGTAATAGAACAAAAGCCCATTGCTTCTTAGCTGAGGTCACACAAGAACCTTGTGTAGCAGGTGAGCTGGTTAACACCTGGCTGTGAACAGACTGGCTAGTAAGACCCCAAACCTAACTAACCATCGAGTACACATGTATGATGGAGAGAGAAGGTGTTAGCAGTACCAATATCTGGGTTTTTTTCTTTGTATACAGATAGAAGGGAAGTAACTATTTGGTTTTTAAACTGTTCCTGCCCTGCAGAGTAAATTTCTCTGAATAATAATGAGTTTATTTAAAGACATTCCTGTCTTGTGGGTCAGGAAAAACTGTAGTCTCCTATGCTGTCTATCTCTTGGGAATATTGCAATTAAGTACACTTTGAAAGTGAATGAAAAAATGGAGATAAAACCACTCTCCTGACTTCTCCCCTATTTCTGCTGAGAGTGAAAACTGTCCCCCTTCAGCACCCTTCAAGGCAGGAAAATTTTACTTACTCTGCTTTCCTATGTGAGTATGTGGTGGATGCCTTACTGTTTGTTTCTCCCTGTCTGTACACACAGATGTGAACAGAAATCAGTTCTGAGGAAAAATCGAGAGTCGAGGGTTAGGAAGGCTGCTTAGGGAAAAGCAGAAATTGAGCTTGCCAGCTTGACAAGGTTATTTTTCCAGCAGCATTTATTAAAAACAAAGTTAGCACTGAATTGTATGTTGGCCCAGTTGTATATTTCATTACACAATATGGAACAAGCACAAAGCTAATTCAAGTCTCCACAGAAGTATCTGTTACTAAGAATAGATTTTCTATTTGTATGTTTCATAACCATATTTATAAATCTATATTTCTCTTATCACATATATATCTCTTTCTATAGTTATCTATTTCTAAGTAAACTGAAATCATCACTTAAAAGAGGCAGAGCTTTGTGGCATGGGAGTCTGTTACTAAGCAGATGATAAATTTTCCTTGTGCTCTAATTAGAGACCAACTCAGAGAGTTCAGAAATACCATGGGCCTGAATTTCTAGAAGAGGCAAGTCTGTGAAGACTAAATCCAACCAGAGCAGTATAGAATCATAGAACGGTTTGGGTTGGAAGAGACCTTTAAAGGTCATCTAGTCCAACCCACCTGCAATGAGCAGGGACATCTTCAATTAGATCAGGTTGCTCAAATCCCCATCCAGCCTGGCCTTGAATGTTTCCAGGGATGGAGCATCTACCACCTCTCTGGGCAACCTGTTCCAGTGTCCCACCACCCTAATTGTAAAAAATGGCTTCCTTAAGTCCAGTGTAAATCTACCCTCTTTCACTTTAAAGCTATTGTCCCTTGTCCTGTCACTACTGGTCTTAGTAAAAAGATTTTCTCAGTCTTTCTTTTAAGCCCCCTTTCATATATTGAAAGGATAAAATAAGTCTCCCTGGAGCCTTCTCTTCTCCGGGCTGAACATCCTCAACTCTCTCAGACTTTCCTCATAGCAGAGGTGTTCCATTCTTCTGTTCGTTTTTGTGGTCCCCCATCTGAACCTGCTCCAACAGGTCCATGTCCTTCCTCTGCTGAGGGCTCCAGAGCTGAACTCAGTACTCCAGGTGGGGTCTCACCAGAGCCAAGTAGAGGGGCAGAATCACCTCCCTCGACTTGCTGGCCACACTTTGTTTGATACATCCCAGAATATGATTGGCTTTCTGGGCTGCCATAACACATTACCAACTTATGCCCAAGTCCTTCTCCACAAGGCTGCTCTCAATCCCTTCATCCCCCAGTCCATATTGTTACTGGGGGTTACCCTGACCAAGGTGCAGGACCTTACACTTGGTCTTGTTGAACCTCATGAAGTTCACATGGGCCCAATTCTTGAGCTTGTCCAGGTCCCTCTGGATGGCATCCCATCCCTCAGGTGTGTCAACTGTACCACTCAGCGTGGTGTCATCTGCAAATTCGCCGAGGATGCTCTCGATCCCACTGTCTTAAGTCATTAATAAAGACATTAAACAGAACTGGTCCCAGTATGGGCCCCTGAGAGACACCACTCATCACTGATCTCCACCTGGATATTGAGCCTCTGGATGAAACCATCCAGCCAATTTCTCATCCACTGAACAGACCACCCATCAAATCCATATCTCTCCAATTTAGAGAGGAGGATGCTGTGAGGGACCGTGTCAGAGGCCTTACAGAGTCCAGATAGATAACACCCATAGCTCTTCCCTTGTCCACTGGTGTAGTCACTCCATCACAGAAGGCCACTATGTTGATCAGGCAAGACTTGCCCTTGGTAAAACCATGCTGTCTGTCATGAATCACCCTCCTGTCCTCCATGTGTCTTAGCATAGCTCCTAGGAGAATCTGTTCCATGACCTTCCCTGGCACAGAGGTGAGGCTGATAAGTTGGTAGTTGCCAGGGTCCTCCTTTCTGCCCTTCTTAAAAATGGATGCAATATTTCTTTTTTTTCAGTCTCCGGGGAGTTCACCTAACTGCTATGACTTTTCAAGTATCATGGAGAGTGGCTTAGCAACTACATCAGCCAATTCCCTTGGGACTCTGGGATGCATCTCGTCAGTTCCCATAGAGTTATGTATGTTCAGGTTCCTCAGGTGGTCATGAACCTGATCTTCTCTTACAGTGGGAGGGACTTTGCTCCCCCAGTTCTTGTCTTGCAGTCCATCCACTCGAGAGATGTGGGAAGAGAGACTGCGAGTGAAAACCAAGGCAAAAAGTCTGTTGAGTACCTCAGTCTTCTCCTTGTTTGTTGTTACCAGTTTGCCCGTCTTGTTCATCGGGGGGGATACGCTTTCTTTGACCTTCCTTTTCTGGCTGATATATCTATAGAAGCCCTTCTTATTATTCTGTGTCCCTTGCCAAGTTCAACTCCAGCAGAGCCTTGGACTTCCTGACCGCATCCCTACAAAACCAGGCAGCACCCCTATACTATTCCCAGGACACCTGTCCCTGCTTCCCCTGCCTGTGTGTTTCCCTCTTGCCCTTCAGTTTGTCCAGCAAGTCTTGACTCATCCATGCTGGTCTCTTGCCTTCCTTTCCTGATTTCTCACACCTGGGGATCGAGAGCTCTTGTGCTGTATGGAAAGGATCCTTAAAGATCTGCCAGCCCTGTTCTGCTCCCTTGTCCCTGAGGGCAGTTTCCCAGGGGGTCCTATTGACTAACTCCTTGAAGAGCTGGAAGTTTGCTTTCCTAAAATTCAGGGTTCCGACTTTACTCTTTGCCTGACCCATACCCCTCAGGACCGCAAACTCCACCAGTGCCCGATCTCTGCAGCCCACTGCAGCCTCCAACGCTGTTGCCTCCAATTAGCTCACTTGTGGTGGGGACGAGCAGGTCCAGTATCACATCCCCTCTGGTAGAGCTGTCTATTACTTGGCTTAAGAAGTTATCCTCAATGCTTTCCAGGAGTCTCCTGGATTGCCTACAGCTTCCCATGCTGCTTTTCCAGCAGTTGTCAAGGTGGTTGAAGTCCCCCAGCAGGAGTAGACACCAACCATAAGGTGCCCTTTGTTGCCTCGATCTCTAATTCTTACCAACAAGGTTTCAACCTGCTCGTGGCTATTCTTCAGACAGCTCTTCACACTCTATCCATTTCTTGATGTAGAGGGCAATCCATCCACCCCTCCCTCCTTGCCTATCCCTTCAGAACAGCCTGTAGCCATCGATAGCTGCACTCCAGTCATGGGATTCATCTCCCCAAGATTCAGTAATGGCAACTAGGTCATAGCTTTTTAGCAGCGTGGTGGCTTCCAGCTCCTGTTTGCTGCCCTTGCTGCGTGCACTGGTGTAGAGGCACTTCAGCTGGGCTGTCAGCCATGCCACCTTCTTAGGGGAGCACCCCTTAATTCTTTTGAGGTATTTCACCAGTGTTTCTCTGTTGTCTTCTATTAACTTAGGAGCCTCTGGCTCACCTCTGTAGGACTTCAGGTGTGCTCCAGTGCACCCAGCAAGTCTCAGAACCCTTGTTAGCACCCTGTCCCTCTAACCTTGGCGTGTTATCCTGTGGCTTGTTATGGGCAAGTCCGATATTAACCCCCTCACCCTTCAGGTCTAGTTTATAGCTCTGTCAGTCGGCCCCAATAGATCATGAGCAAAAACCCTTTTCACCCTTTGGGAAAGATGAATCTCATTTGACCCCAGCAGGCCTGGTGACATGTAGGCCATGCCATTATCGAAAACCCCAAAATTGTGGTGGTGACACTAGCCATGGAGCTATGTATTAATTGCCTGGGTGCATCTGTTTCTTCCAATATTGTTGCTTGATACTGGAAAGATAGAGGAAAAAATATCCTGTGCTTCATATTCCCTTACCAACCACCCCAAGGCCCTGAGGTCTCTTTTGATCACCCTTGGCCTTTGCATTGCATTTTCATCACCACCCGCATGGAAGAGCAGTCATGGGTACTAGTCTGAGGGCCATACTAGGCTAGGAAGTTTTCTAGTGATGTCCTTAACCTGGGCCCCAGGGAGGCAGCAGACTTCCCTAAAAGGAGGGTCTGTCTGGCATATTTTTCCAGGGAAGCAACATAAAAAATAAATTTGGATGGCTGTCTCTTGCAGAAGCAGGTTCCATATCTAGATAGATAGATAGATATGAAACCTATAGTGAAGCTCTTTCCATCCTTCAAAGTGTTTTTCTGATACAGGTCAGTGCCCATCTTAGGGGCTTCCTCTCAGAGTCATTTCCACTGGGGCTTTGCAGGGCAGGTCAGAGACTGAGTAGAGAATGTAAGACTGGTGCAGACTTGACAGTTGGTGTTGGTGAGTACATGGTCTCCTGATGACTCTTCTTTAGGTGGTTTCATTCTTAAGTACAATGATTGGCCATGTCAGAGGGTTGCAGTCAATGGCTCAATGTCCAGGTGGAAACCAGTAACAAGTGGTGTCCCTCAAGGGTCCACAGGGGGATCAATACTATTTAATATCTTCATCAACAACACAGTGGGATTCAGTGCACCCTCAGCAAGTTTGCAGATGACATCAAGCTCAGTGGTGCAGTTGATTCGCTAGAGGTAAGGGATGCCATCCAGGCTTGAGAAGTGAGCCCATGCAAGCATCATGAAGGTCAAAAAGGCCAAGTGCAAGGTCCTGCACCTGGGTCAGGACAATTCACAACATCAATACAGACTGGAGGATGAATGGAGAGTGGAGAAGGACTTGGGGATACAGGTGAATGAAAAATTGGGCATGGGTTGGTGATGTGTTATGGCAGCCCAGAAGGCCAATCATATTCTGGGCTGTATCAAACAAAGTGTGGCCAGCAAGTCGAGGGAGGTGATTCTGCCCCTCTATTTGGCTCTGGTGAGACCCCACCTGGAGTACTGAGTTCAGCTCTGGAGCCCTCAGCAGAGGAAGGACATGGACCTGTTGGAGCAGGTTCAGATGGGGGACCACAAAAATGAACAGAGGAAAGGAACACCTCTGCTATGAGGTGAAGAGGGTCCCAATACGGAGAGTGGCCCGAGTAATGACAATCACACCGATGCGGCTACATGTCGTCCCCCTTTATTGCCCGAATTGCTTGGTTATATACTTTGCAAAGCAAGCACCCGCTGTTCACGCGCCCCATACCCCTGGATTATTGGTCATAAGCAACTTATCACGCACCCAAAGGGAAACTGTGATAGGCAAGCATCTTGCAGTTTGCTGCATACTTGTGCTTAGCTTAGCCAGATACATAGCTGAGAAAATTCCTCATTAACAGATACAGTTCCTCACAACACAGCCCTTCAAGGTCATTCTCATAACACAGCTGTTGTTAGCAGTCTGATCTCAGGCCTGGATTGTCCAAACCTTGCAACAAAATATCGTGGCCATTCTCTGTCAGAAATTCTACTATGAGGGAAGTCTGAGAGAGTTGGCGATGTTCAGCCTGGAGAAGAGAAGGCTCCAGGGAGAGACCTTAATGCAGCCTTTCAATATGTAAAAGGGGATTTACAGGAAAGACAGAGAGACTTTTTACTAAGGTCAGTAGTGACAGGACAAAGGGTAGGGGTTTTAAGCTGAAAGAGGGTAGGCTTTAGATTGGACATGAGGAAGAAATTTTACAATGAGGGCGGTGGGACACTGGAACAGGTTTCCCAGAGATGATGTGGATGCCCCATCATTGGAAGTGTTTAAGGTCAGGTTGCACAGAGCTTTGAGCAACCTGATCTAGTTGAAGATGTCCCTGCTCATTGCAGGTGGTTTGGACTAGATGACCTTTAAAGGTCTCTACCAATCCAAAACCACCCTATGATTCTGTGATTGCAGTAATCAAGGTGAGAACTCATACACTCCAGCTTATAAGCCTGTGTCAAAAAAGAAAGGAGATTTCTGGGTCATTGCAGGTGGAAGATTTTTCATTTTTGCTGCCATGGCTGTTTGGGCAGCCAATAACATAGCGTCTTGAAAGGTCCCAAAATTGAAGAGTGGGTTGAATAATTTAAAGCTAGATGTTCTTGTTACTGGAAGATGATGGGGAGGCACTTCCTTCCTCCTACCACCTTTCATTTGTCCGCCTTCATTGTTAAAAGGCTTTTTTTACTGCTATCACCTAAGCATCCAGACAGTTGGAGAAAGAGATGGATTGTGGAGTGAAAAGCATTGTGCATTGGTGTCAAAGTGATAAGAAAGTGTTTTTTCTGCAGGTTGATATAGTTATTGGGGAAGAACACTGAGCCTTTACTTTGTCTCTAAGGTGTGGGTTTTGGAAGGAGAGAATCAGTTTTCATAATAATCCTTAATGCTCAGTCTAAGGAAGTCTGAAATATTTCTCCTCAACACTTAATATTTGGTTATTTGCAAACTGAATCTATGTCATGTCAGAGGAGAATGGTAGTAAAGGAAGGGGTGCTGGTGGTTAAAAGGCATGTACTTCAATGAGAACGGACTGGAGTAGAGCAAATAAAAAAGTGAGCTATCTCATGCTGATTTCTGGCTTGGATTCTGAGTATGAGAAGGGAAAGTCAGTTTTAGCAGCAAGGAAAAAGAGTTTTCCAAAGAGTTGTCTGGCAGATAGGGAGAAAGGCAGTGGTAAGGGGCTTGGCAAAGGCGTAAGTGGTAGTTAGACCTCTAACTCCTGCAGAGAGGTAGCAGGAGAGAGAGCACTCTTCTGCCATTTGTGCCTTTGAAAGTGCTGCTCTTGGTGAAGGTTTGCAAGTTCTCTTCTAGTCACTCCACAAAGAAGCTGTTTAAAAGAGTATTACTTGCCACTGTGTGAAAGAAAAATGTCAGTGCAGGCAAATTTAGATGTCTTGCATCATATTCTCAGTGGGCCTACACTAGTTTATAGCAAATGAGTTTCTGACCTTGTTTAAAAACAGCTATTATTTTCTGTCTGCAGTATTGATTTCTGTGATAGTTGATAGCTGTCAGTGTATCCCTGTAAGTAGGAAAAACATAATCTCGACTTCATTAATTATTAGGTGCAATTTATAAGTCCGAAGTGCAATGGTAATAAAGAAAACCTGCTGATGTTCACCTGCTACCCATTCTCATCTTCAAATGGTGAAGTAACCACATAGATGTTTGTGGTAAATGCCTCCCTGATTTCAGTACAACAAAATCTGTTTTGGAATACCAGCGAGTCAGTAATACGACATAAGTGGCATGCCATATTATGTTGTCTACATTCCAGAAGAGACGCTGTCACCTCTTCCACCCACCCTCTGCACGTGGAGTATCTTTTCAAAGCAATCTGAGGGTGTTTGCCTGTGCATTTAAATTGAAGGCCTGATTCAGTAGTTTTATTGTTCTAAGTAGTAATGCTAAAGGAAACATTTTCAGTTGGGAGCATTTGAGGGAATATTACCATCTTTGTTCTATGTACCCATCCATACAACAAGAGTGACAGCCATTTCCAGTGACTCAGAACATCATTAATCCAGAGTGTTTGGAGCTATTATCAGGGATATCAAATCTCGGAAAGGTTACTCCTCCATCTCCCTAGTTAAATCAGAAGGCCGGTGGAGCTGGGGAAATGAGGCAAGGATGGGTCTTTGACAGAAGAATAATGCCTGTCGCCTTGAGTCACAGCAATATATATTATTTAGAAGCTGGAGGTGTCAGAAATTGCCAGCAATATGACTGAAGGCCAGAACATAGCTTGCAGACTGTGAAATAAAGAAAACAAAATAGTCCAAAAGATATGGTTTAATAAATTGACTTACCAATTTGGTGATGCTGGAATTTATTGACATCTGTAAGTGATGTGTCCAGGAACTCTGGTGAATGGGTAAATAAGAGGGAGGACATTGCTGTCATATTCCTCCCATGAGAGTGAACAGAGGTGATGGAGGGTTTTTGGCAAGTAACAAGCTCTAATGGAAGGGAGCTGTAGAGTTAGTGGAAAAAAAATCCACCTTAAGTTAAATCTACACTACTCTTTAATGAAATGTGACCAGATTTTGGAAGGAAAGGATGTTTTTTGGCCCTGAACACTGAAAATGGTTTGTATTTGTTTTTGTCCTGGATGTTCACACTGATTCAGCAATGACTATATATAGTATTTTTTTTTTCTTTCAACAAATCCACCCCTTTGATAATAAAGAGGAGCAGCTTTTACACTAAGCCAGAAATCTGGAGGGTATTTTAAGATCCACCTACATCTTATGAGATAGTCTTTACTACTCTAAATTAGATTCCTTAAACATGCCAGATATGAGAATGAGTGGAACATATGGATTGGCCAAAGGTATCCAAAGTAGCAGCCTTTTCTTTCTGCATTCTACAGCTCAGCTCAGCCTGAAGTGTGACAGGCACTTTTAGTGACACGTTCATGCAGGAAAGGAGAGGATAGCTGTGAAGATAGGCCAGAAGCTTTCTCTTTGGTAAGAGCTCTGCTGGCTGCATGACACAATTACATAAAAAGCTGTAGGGAAGCTGTGAGATGTTAATGTTATCAAGGTAAGGCTGAGCTCTTGCTTCTGGATTTTGGATCATGAAGTATTTCTCCTTATAATTATATAGATCCTGTGCAGGCTAGCTTTGGTAAGACCACAAAACGCCAGTGAGTTTCTTTGATCCTTGCTTTGAACATGGTCACCAGTGAAACCTTTAAAATCCTCATTTAAAAAACCAAATCTCAGTGATGTTTACGTTTGAACCCAGCTTCCAGGTCTTTATTTGCTGGTGTTGGAGTCTCGTGGTTTGCATATCCACATTTTTAGCCCAAACAAGTTTTATATAGTTGAAAAGTACCAAAGAACCCTGCAACACACAGAGGATTTTGGTAACAGAATCAATAGTGGAGAGTTTTGCCAGTTACTCTGGTTCCAGATCTTCAGTGTGTTGCAGGGTCTGCCTTGGGCTGGAGTCCCCTCAGGATCCACTGAGCCCAGAAAATGCCTTGAACACACAGCTTTTCATCATTAGCTCTCAAATGGGAGCTGCTGACACTCTGACCCTTCTTGTTCCATTTCAGGACATATTCAAACACATATGTGGAAGGGGATTCAAACTTAGTCCATTTCCACTGAGTTTGCCACTCCATACTGACTTCACACTAAGGTAGAGGCACTCACGTGCTTAGTTGCAATGAGAGAAGCTCAGCGAAATGAATCTGTTCCCTATTGTGCAGCTTCCCACTGCTCTGTTTCCAAAGAGTCTGTAGCCAGGAACGTACATGAAGAGCCGAAGGTGGTCCAGAAGGGCTGGCTCTCCCCAGCTTCTGGCTCCGAGAAAGCTTTGGAGGAGCAGGATAAGGAACAGGAATTTAGCTGTTTGGATGAACATTTGTCTTGGCAGGATGTGTCAAGAGTCATCTGAGCTGTAAGCTGATCTTATTTATGCACAGTATACTTCCTGGTTTTGGAGGAGAAAGGAAAATACTGTTCTAATAGAGATTAAAGAATAATAAACAGTGCACTTCCACTGTATGTTCTGATCCTGAGGAGTGTTAAATACTGAAAACTAACATACTTTTTGTTTTCCAATTTCTAGCTGTTTGCTCATCAATGCAAAGAATCCTCATAAATAAATTGACCAAATCGCCCAGGACACTTTTTGTATTTAAAAAACATACATGTAATGTTTCTTTGTATTTCTCAACCAGCCTTGCAATGGCAGGTTATTTCTCCTGGCACACAGCAGAAAGTTTCTGCAGAGTAATATTGCTTCCAGTGTTATCCAGGTTGCTCAGCCAAACTTATCATTAACAAGTTTGGCAATGCTCTTAGGCAAAGAGATGATTTGATAATGAACAGCCAACATCCTATCTGAATAGATAGCTATTGGACACAGACTGCCAAGAGATCATCTGCTGAACTCTTTTAAAATATGAATGCCTAGCTGCAAATGTTTTAAACTCTTTTAAATTTTTTTTTTTTTTTTTTTTTAAAAAAAACCAAACAATTGCTCAGCCTACCATAATCAGTCAAGAAGAGCTTCAATGAGTGTGTGCTGGAAGTTCTTCCTCGAGGGGACAGACTTTTGCTCTGGCACACACATTTTACATCACTGCACTTTCCTGCGTGTGCTCAGATCTCTTTGGACTCATTTCCACAGTGTTTCTTTCATTCAGATGATCTGTTTTTGATTATGTAGGCCTTCAGTTATTTTTTAAAATCCTGTGGTATGGTGAAGGCTCAACCTTTTGAGAGTGTTTTCTGCCTTTGTGTACACAAATATGTGCAAGGTTATGTATAGGAGATATTTTCTATATATCATTTGGGTTCTAAACCTAGACAGGTGGTGAAGAATTACATTTTAGTGACCATTTTACGTTGTGAAAGTCACTTTGACACAAAGGTCCATCAGAAGGCAGTAGATTTCACGCATAGATGCACATGATTGTCCTTTAAATAAGAATTGACTTTTCTGATTGTACATATGATTAATCATTTCTTTCACCAGCATATGAAGGAGGTCACACTGAAAATCTGTCAAACAACTTTGATTTAGCAGAGTTCTTCAGATTTAGTAAGTTCTTGAAGATGCAACACTATGTGAGGAAGACAAAACAATAGCTACTCCGGATTGAAAATCATAGAATGACAGGATGGTTTGGGTTGGAAGAGATCTTACAGATCATCTAGTTCCAATCCCCCTGAAAGGGGCAGGGACACCTTCCACTAGACCACGTTGCTCAGAGACCCATCCAACTTTGCCTTGAACATGTCTAGGGAGGGGGCATCCACAATTTCTCTAGGCAACCTGTTCCAGTGTCTCACCACCCTCACAGTGAAGAATTTTTTCCTTACATCTAATCTAAATCTACCATCTTTCAGTTTAAAACCATTACCCCTTGTAAAGAGTCCTTCCCCATCTTTCCTGTAGGCCCCCTTTAAGTACTGAAAGGCCACTATAAGGTCTCTCCAGAGCCTTCTCTTCTTCACAATGAACAACCCCAACTCTCTCTGCCTGCCCTCATAAGGGAGCTGCTTCAGCTCCCTGCTAAAGCAGGTCCATGACCTTCTTATGTAGGAGGCCCCAGAGCTGGACACGGTACTCCAGGTGACGTCTTATGAGAGCAGAGTAGAGGGGGAGAATCCCCTCCCTTGACCTGCTGGCCACACTTCTCCTGATGCAGCCCAGGATGCAGTTGGCTTTCTGGGCTGTGAGCGCACATTGCTGTCTCATAGTCAGTTTTCCATCCACTAACACCCCCAAGTCCTTCTCCGCAGGGCTGCTTTCAAATCCACTCATCGTCCAGCCTGTATTCGTGCTTGGGATTGCTTCGACCCACGTGCAGGACCTTGCACTTGGCCTTATTGAACTTCATGAGGTTTGCCCAGGCCCACCTCTCAAGCCTGTCCAGGTCCCTCTGGATGGCATCCCTTCCCTCCAGCGTGTTGACTACACCACACAGCTTGGTGGTGTTGGAAAACTTGCTGAGGGTGCACTCAATCCCACTGTCCATGTCACCAACAAAGATGTTAAACAGCACTGGTCCCAAAACTGACCCCTGAGGAACACCACTCGTCACTGCTCTCCACTTGGACATCAAGCCATTGACTGAAACTCTTTGACTGCAGCCACTCAGCCAATTCCTTCTCCACTGAGTGGTCCATCCATCAAATCTATGTCTCCCCAGTTTAGAGACAAGGATGTCATGCCGGATGCTGTCAGAAGCCTTGCACAAGTCCAGGTAGATAACATCAGTTGCTTTTCCCTTGTCCACCAGCGCTGTAACCCCTTTGTAGAAGGGCACCAAATTTGTGAGGCATGATTTGCCCTCAGTGAAGCCATGTTTGCTGTCACCAATCACCTCCTTATTTTCCATGTGCCCCAGTATAGTTTCCAGGAGGATCTGCTCCATGATCTTGCCAGGCACAGAGGTGAGACTGACCGGCCTGTAGTTTCCTGGGTCTTCTTTATTTTCCCTTTTTAAAAATGGGGGTTATGTTTCCCCTTTTCCAATCAGCATATGTTCTCAGTCAGAATATATTTTTCAAAATATATCTGAAATAAATAGTATGTGCAAACCAGCTAAAATGGAGCCTCTTAAATGGGCAAATGGGAAGCCTTTAAGCAATGAGAATTTAGTTTTCATACTGCTTTCTTACTAATACTGTATGATTCCAAGTGTATCTCCTTAGGAGATCAAACCCCTCAATGCCCCTTGGATTCCCTGAGAGAAAAAACAGTTAATAACGTCTGAAAAAGCCATTATGTGTTTGTTAGGCCTAAAGATCACCAAAGCCTTTAGTCACATGGCAAGAATAAGATGACCAATATTCAGATATGTTCATATAGATTGTCCTCTTATGCTCTTTGCCTTTCTGCATTTTGTCGAAAGTCTGACCCTTTCATTTTGAGAAGTGTGGGAAAGATATGTGTACGCAGGCCTCTGAACTGCATTTCAGGTAACTTAGGGGGATGTTGTGTCATGACAAAAACTCAAAGTTGGCAAACTGAATGAGCAAAGGCTTAAACTTTTAGGGTTGAGTGTCCCATATTCAGGCATCTAATCCATGTCTTTGTTATTTCATTAAGGTAATGTAGTCTGATTTTTCAAATGCCATCAAGGCCTGCCCTTTACTGGTTCCTTTACTATAATTTTGCAGGGAATCCCATCTGGTTTGCACCTTCTGATAGGCACTGAAATATGACAGTTTAGCCAAAATGAATGAAGAATCATTAAAATGGATATTTTACCAAGTACAGACGGTGACTGACTCCAGGCATTGCTAGCTCAGAGTCATGGCTAGCTACACGACGTGACAATGTTCTTCTGTCCCACAGCCCCCAGTCCAGACCGGGGACTGTCCTGAGCTCTCTGCAGACCAGGCTGAGGCCCGGCCTGGCGGCGAGTGGAGGAGGAGGGATGGGGTGCGGGCAGGATGGTGAGAGGGCACGTGCCGAGCCCGGCTGGGCAGCGAGCAAGTGCTTTCCCATCCCTTTTAAGACTCAACCTGTAAATAGCTCCTTCACGGTGTTTGGCAAATATTTTCGAGTTAATCTCAGGAACTTTTAAAACAGTCACTGCTGACTCAGGTTTGGGGTTTCATGACTAGATTTGTAAAGGTATTTTGTTGTGTAATTCGATTAAACCCAATGAGAACTGGGCCTCTAAATACTTGTTGGGTAACAGTTGTGAAATAAAACATTTATTAGGGTTTTCCTACTGTAATAACATTTTGCTGCAGTTTTGCTCCTCTGTTTTTTTCCTGTTTGTTTACTGAAGAGAATATTTTAAAGAAAAAAAAGTAATGTAATCATCAATTACTGTAATAGCCACTAGAGGTCTACTGATATCAAAATTCTGCCAACATCAATAAATTCTGTAAGTATTTAAAATGTTTAATCCAAAAGAAAGTGCTTCTTATTAAACTTTAATTGTTTGTGAGGTGTACCATTCTAATTCTCTGAATTTTTAACCTCTTAGTGTTGTTTTTAATTAAGTAGTATTTAACTGAATTAGGGAGGAGTTGCAATGTAAAACTCACAACTGAAAAGGAAAGTGACTTAAAAGATTGCTAACTGTATTCACCAAGTAAGTATATTATAATGTAATTCACTGGATATAATATATTTTAGTGGTTAACCTTGCAGCAAACAAAGTTTTAATGATATTGATCTACAATTAATGGCTTCTTATGGCATTACTGAATTCCATCTGCCTTTGAGGATTATTTTGTTTCTCAAAAAATAAAACAATCTTCAAACCGTCTTTTAAATGACCTTAGTATGATGCTTTTAAAATTTCTAACAAGTGGGAATTAGATTACTGTATTTCTTGTAGACCTAGTTATTCATCACAAGAGCAGGAATGTATTCATTGGGACAAAAGGAGGGACATGTTGCATCAATGACTTTTTTCCGGAGACTTCTCTGCAGTCAGGTGACAAATACTGCTTCTCAGTTAAAACAAACACAAAACAAACCAACCAAACAAAATGAGTAAGTCACAGTTGCCCTGTGATTCATGAGCTCCTTACCGAGAGTTTGTAGGGAATCAGGCTGGGGCACGAGAAGATCCATTCGAGACCTAGCTGATGGTTAAACATGGCTTTCTCTGTTCCTGCTCAGTAAAATGTTTTTGCATCATCTTTGTCGTGGCCTAACAAGTCAGGAAACAGTAGCCTGTGGGTCTCATAAGAAGTGTCAGACTCCTCAGATTTCATCTGATGGTGCTTTTTGTTTGGTCTTCGACAAGTGGGGTACCTTTTTTTTTTTGCTTTTTTTGAAAGAAGGTGGTGTCACAGGTAGTGTCGCTGAAATCAGCTGCTATGCTAAGGATATAGACAAGGCCTGGTTTAGCACACTTGCAAAACTTTCCTGATGCGTACTTAGCTGAATTGGGTGCTTTGCTGAACTGGGATGAATCTCAGTAGAAATACCGGTTGTGTACTGTGTACTGTATTGGATCTTGTAATGAAATATTGTCTGTGTACTGACTGTATTGTGACTGCTGTACTCCCCCCTGTTCTTAGCCTAGCACAAGCTGTTATCTTGTGTGTAGTTTTCTTCCCTCACTGAAGGATGAGGGCTGTGATAGTGTGGTGACTTCAGTTAGTTGTGTGTGTGAAGTCAGTACCTGATGACTGGCAGCTAAAGAAAAGGAAAACCTATAAAGTCTGTCTTTTTTCAGACTGTTTATCAGAATGGAAAAAAATCTGATGGCCACTTCTGTTAACCTTAGTATTTATGAAGGTATCCAGACATGCCTCTTACTGGTTGGAGTTCTTGGTATGAGTATACCTGTTTAATAAGAAGGGAAATCATTAGTGTGACAGTGGAACAACCCAGGGTATATCATTATACTAATGGATTTGGTGAACCTGTATATAAATGGCCACTGTGTACATAAGTCATGCCCGAGATGGTTCTCACTTACTGCCATGTATGGAAATATTTAATTTTTCTCCTTCTTCAAGAGGAAATGGCACATGAATAGGGCAATGCTTTCCTTTAGAAAGACCTGTGAAATTAGTTCTTTTAAGAGTGTCCTTTCTGTCTTCATTGAACAGTCAGAGAATCACTGAGGTCCTCTGTGCTTAATATCTCTCCAAGGAGAGCAGGTGGTAGAGCTGCTCTGCCCTCCCTGGGGTTTCAGGGGAAGGGTAATTTTAAGTTGCTGTCAGGGCTCCAAAGAAGTCTTTCCAGTGAAGCTGGATAGAACAAAACAGATATAGCTAGAGTAGCTGAGAAAAGGGAGGACAAAGGGTGCGTTCTCCAGCCGTTTGTCTATCCTATTCATTAGCATCCATTCACCACCTCATATCTTAGCTCCTGAATGAAGAATTATTTTATCTGTTTTCATCTAGTGTTGAGCGACTTGGCTGAAAAAAGCTATAGATTATTAGTGTTATTAGTGTTATCATCATCATCATCTCTGTTAATAGTCCCCAAAAATCGTGCTGGTGCTAGATCCCCTATACAGTTTGTGATGACTGTAGCTTCTGTATAACCCTGAGCTGTTCTTAAGGCACTGGGCAACAGGCAAAATACTGTGGTTTTCCTGCTGAACATCCCATACATGAGAGGAATGAATGCTGAAAATTATTAGTGTGAGGGACAGAAAAGATACAAGATTTATTATGAGCATGGGCTATTATGTTTTTCATATTTAAGTAAAAGCAGATGTAAGCTATGTGAGGCTAATGGGGCATTACTTACAGAGTCTCAATGTAGCAAAACTAATGGAAACATTTTTCTTTTTAGCTCTAAAATATAGTGTTTAAATTGAATTATATGGCAGAAGGGGTGGAGCCAGCATGGCATTTTTTACAGATGTTTGAATTCCTAGTTATCCTTGCCCCAGAATTGGTGATTCACCTCTTCAAAGCTTTATTCCTAGTATCTAAATCAGCAGTATGTGAACATCTTCACAGATTCTTGTTTCTACAAGTAGTAGGTTTGAGGGCAAAGGAATATCTGGACTAGGGAAGGGCACCTTATTTCGTTTTTTCCTTTGGTAGAATGTGGCAAATTTCCATCCTCTGCCTTCCTTTCCCTGTGAGGAGAGGATGAGAAGTCAAATGACAGTTTATTAGCACTTGCTATGCTCACCACTGTCTCAGGCTGGGACCTCAGCCAGAAACACGATTCAGGCATTAGGAGTAAATGAGAGGAATATTGTTCACTGCAAGATTCTCAACCCTTTCTCAAGCTCACAGATACAGCCAACAGATTTGACTGAATTCACAATGAAAGCATCCTTAGGACCATAAAAGCTTTTTTTATTTAATTTTTTGTTTCAGTTCTCCAGAAAATGTGGTTGATTTTTATGAGAGCTGTAAGCAGAAATGCTTATTCAAGCCAGACCCAAAGAAAAACCTGAATGAAATGCAAAGATCCAATTTGATAAGCAAAATGCAGATTTCACGATAGATCTATACCTATGTATGTATATATGTATGATTTCTCTAATCATTCTGAGAATTTTGGGCTTCTAATTTGAGGCACTTGATATCATGGAGGTGAAACTTATGGATAAATAACTCAAGTTTCTGGAGTTGTTTTCACTCGATATGTGAGATCTGAAACTGTGGCAACTTGAAGTATTTAGAAGCTGTGTTCATATTAAATACATTAATTAAATACCAGACACTCAGTGAACTGCATATGGATAATATGCTGGAGAAAGCCATCTATGGTTCTGGCTTTATTAACTGAGTTGACATACTGTGTATTTTACTTGAGGCTAGGGTATCTATAAATAGAATGGCCTCAGGCCTGTGGCTTAGAGACAGGACCTGGGTTTGTGTGCTGCAAGTTGGGTGAAAGAAAGCCTTGGAAAGGGTTTCCCTCTGGTATTAATACATGTATAAATATGTGCAGAGAAAAGATGGCTTTTATATGTACCATAGGTTCAGTGGCTAGAATACTAATATCCCTGTTCCTGAAGCCTTTACCTCCCGTGACAGCCTAATGAGACACTGACAGTGGCTGTCTGCTTGTCCTGAGTGAATGTCCTGCATTATGTTGTTTGTGCTGTACTGAAGGATGCTGTGAGGTTGTTTGACTGCTGTCCCCTTGGGAAGCTCAGGAAGAAATGTACTGAATCTCTTGTGATGCTATCCTCAGAAACAGTTTTCTACCTAAATAAATACCATCTCCTGGGGATCTTCTAGAATAGTAACCACTATATGACTGCCAGGATCTTTTCAAACTGTGAAAATCTAAAGCTTGAACTACAGCATCTCTAATATGGAGGCAAAGTTAAGATGCATCCCCTTTTTGATGCTTTATCATTTACTGACTGAACAGCATTGGCTTCCTACCTGTTTCTATGCGTAACTATACACTTTATACGACATGTTCAGGACTAAGCTTTCTTAGGGACTTTCATTCTCCTTATATACCATACAAAAGCTGAGGTCATCCATGATGCATTCTCTGGTATTTCTTGTAAGTGTGTGCTAAACAGGGGAGGGAAGAGTTTAAGACATTCTGCTGTATTCCTGTGTGGGACTTCTTAGCTGGAAATATATATGTGTATTCTAAAAGTCTGTAGTGTGAGTCCAGCTCATCAGACCCACTGATGTGAGCTTGACAAACAGCTTGTATGTTCTTCTGCAGAAGAATCTTCATAGAAACACCTTGTGTTTGATAGCTTTATATGGAAGAGTAGCAGATTTGAACTTCCCAGTCTACAGCTCCTAAGTATTTTATACATAAATTGATCTCTTATCTGTACACTTATGGAGAAATGTTGGCTAAAAATCTTTGCTGCTTTTTCAAACTCTTTTTAAACACTACAAAAAAATTTACATACAGAATATGAATTCATTAACATATTATGTTCTGTGTGCTTCATTGAACTTTATTGCATTATAGCACTTGGAAAACTGATGTTATAAAACAAATACTAGCACAAGATGCTCTAAGCTTAGAGAAGACAAAATGAGGAAAGACTAGAATAGAAAGTAACGTGGAATGAAGAGACATTAAATAAACTCTTGGACTCTTCAGTTTGGAAAAAAGGAAAGATGTCTGATGGAGGGGTAAGACAGGGATCTGTACAGTTTTAAGTGGTGTATAGTGGTAAACGTGGTATTATTCTATACTCTTTCTCGTACTGTAGCAAAATGGGGCACTTAATAAAATGATTGGGCAGCAAGATCATAAGAATCAAAGGACAGTTTTGCACACAGGACATCATTAAGTTGTGGTATTATTGTCACAGAATGTTGCAGAATCTGAAAAAATGAACAGTTCAAAAGTGGAGTGGACATAGTCCTGAAGCATAGATCAACTGATGGCTATTCAATACAGTTTTTAAAAATCTTTACTCAGAGGAGATCATAAAGCATTGATTGCTGGAAGCTGCAAGGATGTACTAGGAGAAGGATCATCATATTTTACTGTTCCTACGGTCTTTTTCTCAACATCTGCTTAGAATTGAGATACTTGGCAAGATGCATCTTTGCTTGATCCACTGTGATTATTTGTGCTTGTTTTTAGATTTCCAAGCATCACATGTATATGTCAGATACTTTATGGTGTATACTTAATAGTATCAAGCAAGCGAAGCCCTGCAGATAAAAGCAGTGAGGGGATTCCCTTCACCAAGCAGAGCATCAGAGAAGCAATACGTAGCAAAACAGGAAGAAAAGGCAGTGTTCAGTTGCATGCTGTATTGCGAGCCTGCTGTGTGAATTTTTATTTACATTGTGCTAATTATGATCGTGAACTAGCAGAAAGGCTGAATGTAACCTGAACGACTCTTTTAGCTCCCCCAATTTCCTACTATACTTTTTGCCATCAGGTGAAAAAGTATTCTTCAATTAAAAGCGTCTGATTGTTTTGTAGAAACACGCTCTGTTCAACCATTCTGAGGCCTTTTAGTTTGTTACTGCTGACAATTTGCTACTGTTTTTTTGAATATGTTATTAGATGTGCCAATGGGGTGGTAGAAGAAAATGGCTAGGCAACAAAAACAGTGCTATGGAAGTTATCAGTGTGCAAGCCCTGCTCTGGTCATGAGAGGGAGGGGATGCAGAACTGGGATTCAGGAGGATTGCATTTTTTTTTCCTCGTTAACTATGCCCTGGTCAGGTCTCTTGATTTCTCTTTGTCTTATTTCCTGTCTGGAGAGTGGAGGTGATACTATTGCTTTAAATCCATCTATTTTATGTCTTGCTTGATTAAGCAGTAAGCTTTTAGGCCAGGGATTTTATTACTATGTATGGGTACAGTGCCTGGCATAATGGTGACCTGATACCAGACAGGGCATGTAAATGCTAATGCACTTACATGTGTACGTACATTAAGCAGAAATACTTAAAAAAACAAACCAACCAAAAGAAAAACTACTTGAGGACAAAGAATAGGCAATTCCTTGGCTCTTGACTTCTGCCCTTTTTTCTCTCTTTACTTCACTTTTTGTACTCTGCTGACACTCTCACTTTCTTTTCCTCAACCTTTCTCAGGTGGCAAGAAGAATCTCTCTAAAACAAAAGCCTGACTTCTTGATGGTGTATTTTAAAAGAAAAAGTAAACTGTGAGGGAATCACTGCCTGAACTGCATGTGCCTGCCTCCTCCAGACACGCGCTTGGGTACTTAGATGTGCTCCTTAATGGTTGCTCTGTGCTGCAGCTGGACCCACCAGCTTGGCTGCTTGTGCCACCCTCATTTCCCTCTCCTGTGCAAAGCGTGACACAGTCACACGTGCCTTGGAGGCAGAGCTCAGTGGAGATGCAGGTGTTACAGGCAGCCGTGCAAGACATGCCTACTGACAGTGTCAAACCACCGTACCCGCTCTGCAAAAACAAACCGGAATCACACATCCATCCTTCTCACTGGGGAACTAGTACCCCCCAGGACTCTGGCTCTCTGTGCATCCACGACCTTTTAGTGATTTGGTGTCAGGAAACGTGAACAAAAATTAAAAAATAAAATAAAAGGCATTTTATTATTTCAGTGAAAATCTTTAAGCCTGAGATGTATGGGAAAAATGTTACCATTCTCATTTTGATGTAATCTGAGCGTTGGTGGGGAACAGTCTTCCTGAATCACGTACGCTAGTGGGAGTTTCAGAACTGATCCGTAGGTGGGAACTAACAATAATACCCCACACATCTCACTGCTGCACTGCATCGATGGGGCTGGGCTGGTACCAAGAGTCACCATCAATGTTAGCCTCACCAATTTTGACTTGCATAAGGGACATTAGACTTGGTAGCATTTCTGTTTTACAGTTACCAGCCATGTGATTGGGAAGGAAGTGGCACTTGAACTCCTCAAGATTTGGCTACACCCCTCATCATGCATTTAGTATAACTGCATCTTTTTCATTTCATAAATTGGAAGGTCTCAGTACCATTAAATTCACCCACTGGAGACAGATAAATTGTGCAGCACCTGCATGAGCTGCTGTGCATGACTAGAATTCCAGCCCCTAGTCCTAGCCATGCACTCTTCACTGAAATCAGTTTTGTACCATGGGAGCCCCAAATGGTTTTTTCACTGCTTGATAGGGTTTTGAGCAGTCCTTTTGTTGTTTGTCCAAGCATTGTAGTGCAGTTTGTAAATCTCAGCCCAACCATCCTTTATAGTGAATGTCAATTCATCATCCCCCTCTGTATATGAAGTACTTGGACCCCAATGCAAACCCTGATGACATCAGTGAGCAGTGGACTAGAACTTCAGTAAGCAAGGTTAATCAAGGTGTTCGGAAGTTGCATACACAGAATTTATTTATGTTGTTGTGCCTAGAGAATACAATTGAGAGCATGTCTTTGTCTTTTTCATGGTGAGCAAACTGTTGCCAGTTAAGGCATCGATGTTGCAAGATGTACCATATCCAAAGACTGCTGAAATCACTGCAGTAATCCCCACAGATTTAAATGGATTTTGCCATAGGATTTTTCCTTATTATAAAAGTCGTGCTTAATCTTGTAGTGTACTGCAGACCAATTGTGCATTGTCATTGGGAAGAAGCAATAGGGAAAGTTTTTACTTCAGCTGAGGCTTAAAGACTATTTAATTTATTTGTTGTCTTAGGGTAGACAGTCCATATAAGTCCTATTCTTCCCTTTTGTGCAACATATTGGAGTTTGGTTTTCACAAATTCACTGATTAAATGTTTGTTTTTCTCAAAGGAGAAGAGGGAAGAAGATATCCATCAGTGTCTTGACATGATATTTTTTTCTGCTACCTTACTATACACATGGAGAATGCTTTGCTTTGAGCATTAGAATATCCTGTGGATGTGATATCCCTTTCCCCTCACTTTCCTCCTCTACAGTGAATACTCACAGATCAATTTTATGGTGCCATCTCTGTTCTGTCCCTATTAGATGTTCCTCAACTTTAATGTCTATCTGTGAAAATTAGCTGGCAGATGGAGTGAGCAGCCAAGGTTATAACCCAGGTAATGCTCTAATGTCTCAACTTCTGTTTATTTGTTTTTCTTATCTGCAGTGCATAAATGATTTACTGCAGTGTAGGTGTCCTTGGAATATTTTCTTCATATAATTCTTTGAGGCTAATGCCAGCTGAGATACTGAATCAGTCAACTGCAGTCTCTTCTGGTGAGAATGTAAGATAACAATTTAAATGACAGTTTCATAATTCCCCTCTGGAAACTGAGTTTAGCTGTTGCTCCTACCAGGGCCAAATAATTATTGTTTATATACCTGATGATGAAAGTTAACAGAGCTTTGAAACTAGGTGGAAACAGTGGGAGGAAGTAAAGTTTTCTTCATATTCTTACTCATGTCCTCTCGACGTGGTATTGCTTCAGCATCTCATACACAAGTCTTCTGGAGATGCACCTCACAGCAAAGCAGAGAAGTGATGCAGGTATTTGCACACAGATCAGCTATGCTTAAAAAATCTTAGATCTACCTGTCTAACTGGGTGTTTGACAGCTAACTGTTTTACAGTTTGCGCTTTAGCTCCACTTTATTCTCTCCCCGAGTTTTCATTCTAGCAGCCGTGGGGTAATATGAGTACATTCCTTACAAATACACTGACATATATGGAACCAGAATGAAAATTTGAGTATTCAACTCTTTTCCTGTATTGTATGTTCCATGATTATGATGTTTTGTCAAGCCAGATCTGGCTAGCATATCTTTCTTGCCTCTTTTTATAGTTACGCAAAGAAAAAGAACATAAACTGCTTCACTTTTGAGTTTGGAACTCTTGGTCTTATACCAAATATTTATCCTTATATTTTAAAAGATAAATATCTGGGTTGCTTTTTTGTCACTTTGCTGGGCCATTAATGTGGTATCACTTTTATTGTTCCCTCATCTTGATTATTCTGTGTGTCTGTCATAAATGGCAGCTCCTGGAGGAACATCATCAGCCAATATGGTTTATGTAAACTTTGTTACTTACTGTGATCTTTAAGACAGAAATTACTTAAAATTTTTCCTCCTGCTCTGCATTCATAAAGCTATTCAGGGAGCATTAAATAGAACTTTCTGCCTGGCATGATTGGGAAACAGGCATTTTTTGTCTTTCAAAGCTATTTGTTTACAGAACTTTCAGTCATCTCACTATGTGTTGTTACATCCTATTTCCAGCTTTTTTTTAATATCAACATCTTTCTCCTCAGCAGTAATTTAAATTACTGGGAGTAATTTAAAATACATGGGAAGAGAAGCCGTAAAATTCTGAAAAGACCAAATATTACGTCAGAGAAAATCAGACTTCCTGTTACATTGAAAACAGACCTAAACACATGCAAACACAGAAATGGACAGTAGGTCATCCAAAGTACTATAGTGACATGATTTGGAGTAATAGGAAGGAAATTTGATGCAGCTTCTAAAATTAATTTCATTTGAAACCATGAACACTATAAAAAGTATCTATCATACAGATAATATCTATTGCAATTGTATTATGCTTTGTGGGTTTTATTGTTTGTTTGTTTGTTTGTTTGTTTGTTTGTTTGTTTGTTTTTTGAGGGAATGGAAAATAATTTTAGCATTTAGAAGTCATGTTCCAGTAGAGCTATTTCTGCTCCTGGATAGGAAATAAACAGGTGGGAAATGTGCACAGAAGAGTGAGACAGGAGAAGTAAGCCCTAGTGTCTCTACTAGTAATCTTTAAAATTAATCAATATCCCATAATATCATAAATATCAGCAATGAAGCAGAAATTACTTCCATAAAGCTAATTTAGATTAGGTTTTATTTTCTTAACTAAAGGTAGTATTTGATTTCTTCAATGCTTGAACAATAAACATTTGGATTTCCTGGATTTTTAAAATCAGCTGAAAAAGCCAGACTGAATAGTGTGGCACAGAGATGCTGCTTTCTCACTGAAATTATGAACACTAAAAGAATAAAGCAATAAATAGACTGGTCATCTTTTTTTTTTTTTTTTTTTTTCTGTCTGACAAGCCCATCCTTATGCCAGCCTGTCCCATTTGGATGGATTATGCACAAAGACACAAGATTGTACAGCAAAATTCACATGAATAAACAGAAATCAATTAGCTTCTTTGATAGTGTTAAATATAAGTATTAGAAGTAACAGATACAGAAAGGAAATAAATTCAGAGAGTATACTTTAACACCGTATAACAGGGATATCACTGACCTTGGCAAACATAGATTTGGAAATGAGCTTTCTTATCTCAGAGTGTGAATAAGTTTTACATTACTAAACATTTTAATTGTCCAAATTTACATGGTGCTAAATGCAACCTTTATGTGATAGTACCCAGATCGTATTTAATTTAAATATTTTAAGTGAATTTCCTATTTGGGAATGTATAGGTTAATGCTCACACTTATATTTAGGTAAATAAAAATGATCTGACCTTCAAGGCATCTTGCATTGAAATGGAAGATAGCAAATGTGAATCTTGCAATGTTGCAGTTCGTGTCCGGGGAACTGCAAATGAAAAATTTAGAGGTCTTCACTGGTCACATCAGTAGAAACTGCCCTAAGAGCAGGGTTTCTATGCAAGAGCATAATAATTCGATGTAGAAATACAACACACTGAGAAAGAGTCAGGAGCTCAAACCTGTTAAGAGCCAAAACTATTAGTGTGTGAAAGAGCCACTGAGCTTGTGACCAGTGTAGGGCATGTGTGTGTGCTGTTCAGAAAAAGGTCGGGGTGTTCAAGCTCAAGCACTGGAACGTGCAGACATTCAGTCAGTTTGATAGCTCTCCTCAGGGTTTGTGCTGGGCCGTTGCAGCTTGCTTGCTCCCATGCAAATCTGTTCTAAAGGAAGCTAGCCCTCAGCAACAGGGGTGGAAATGTAATCCCTCCGGGTTTCCTAAAGGCCTCTCTTAAAGGCTCTGTAGTATCTCAGTGGTTGAAAAATCAGAAATGGCGAGTATGAATAAATATTTAGTACTCTCAGTGGAGAGAGGTCACCAGTGGAGTCTAAATAGATTTACAGCAGGGCTCTTGCTGTTCAAAATATTCATAAATAGTTCAGAAAAAAAGGCTGGAGGGTAAGGTGACGCATGTTGTTGACAGTAATAAGTTACTCAGGATCGCAAAACAAATCCTGATTGTAAAGAGTTGCAGAAGAATCTCATGGTACTGAGTGATAAAATGATGTAAGAAATCCAGATGTGGTGAATGTAAAGTAAAAACAACAAAGAAATGCAATCCTCAATTTATATACAGACTAGGAGGGCTATGAATGGTTGTTACCACCTTGGAATAAAATCTTCAGGGGATAGTAAATAGATCTATGAAAACATCAGCTCAGAGCTCAGTTATGGTTTGCAAACAGACTGTTAAGAATTTTTTGAAGTAGCACTGACGATACAGGTTAAACAGGATTTGTACATAGTTGTTAGACCAGATAGTGCAGTTAGAAAAAATAGTGCTATGGATTGGTAGAAGTATTGCTAAAGATATGGGTTTAACAGGATTTGTAGATGGATGTTAAATCAGCTAGTGCAGTTGGAAAAAGTAGACAAGCTTTTTGGCACATAAACCTTGGTGAGGTTGCAGACTGAAGATCTTAATATAGAGCTTAATACTGGATCCACCAGGAAGGAAATAGAGAGCAAACCAGTGAACAGTAGCATCCCCTTTCTCAACACCATCACAGGCAGGATATTGGGCTAAATTGACTTTCTCTGACCCATCAAAGCAATTCTTATATTCCTGTCACAGCCCTGTGTGAATTTATGTACCTATAGTGCCATTCTGCCTTCCCTTTTCCAAAAAAGTATATAGTAGAAAAGGTACAGGGAAAGGTGATAAGAAAGATCAGATATATGAAATTGTCTCCATGAGAGAAGAAACTACATTGACTATGACTCTTTAACCTGAAAAAAGGATAATTTAAGAGGATATGACTGACATTTGTAAAGTCATGAGTGGCATGGAGAAGATTAAGAAGGACAAATTGTTTGTTGTCTCTCATAATAGAAAATGTATGGGCCATCAGATGGAATTGACAGAGGTCATGACCAGAAAAAGTAAAAAATACCTTTTTCTGCATCACAAAAGAATGTTGTAGGTGCCAAATGGTTATTATATAAAAAAAAAAAAAAAAAAAAAAAAAAAATGGAGGGAAAATCCTTGAAGAGCTTTAAAAGGCAAGAAGGGTCTTTAAGCTCTCCATTGGCTTTTTGCATTTTTCGGACTGTGGTATGCCCGTATCATCAACTGGTTAATTTGGTGTCGCACTGCAGATGAGACAGCTTAAGTGTTACACAGTGTGGACAAAGCTAGTCCTGCCCTGAGCAACATGGGCATGAGTCAGCCTGCTCTAGTTGATCCAAAGGCCAGAACCTACTTTCTAGTCCGGTTCACAAAGTTGACAGTGTAGCCAAGATGTGTAAGGTAAGGTTTAGGAAATGTCTGACCTGCAGGTAGCTGGGTGGTGGGAGGGTAAGCCTGGGAAACATGCTCACCCTGTTCTCAGTCGTGCCTCTGCTGTTTCCTGGTGCAGGGTCAGGAGAGCGTGTCTGTTCTTATCCTCTAGCAGGAGAGTGGTAAGGGCTTATCGGTGGAAATAGCAACCTGTATTTCAAAGTCATTATTAGTTTCTATATATCCTTTTTCAGTAAGAATGCCTACCAGATATAAATATGGTGTATTCTTGTATTGTTGGTCTCATTCACCAGAGACTGACCTGCCACAAACTAGCCCATATAACTCATAGAATCACAGAATAGTTGAATTCGGAAGGTTGGACTGGCGATTGCTCAGTCCAACCCTATTGCCTGTTTAAGAAAGTTATGAAATTAAGTTTTTAGAAGATGTATAAGCACCAGATATTTGAAAAAGCAATTTTGTCTTTGCTATGCTTCTCCACCACTCCCGGTCTGATAAACTAATTTTACAGATCTAGAAAAAAGAACACCATACTGAGAACATCTGACCTCATCTTGCATTTATGATTTCAGTGTACAAATACTTTAGTTTAATGCTGTTTAATGTCTCTCATGTCTCACAATGGTGTAGCTTATCCCTTCAATGAGTACTTCTACATTTGGCATTACATTCCCAAAATGCAAAGCATTTGCTTAAGAAGACAAAATTATATTACGATTTTAGGAGTATAGGCTGTTTTAGTTTTTCTGTATAAATTACTTTAGCTATTAGAATGAAATCACAATAACTTTTATAATTTTGCATATTAAAAAAATCCTATCTCCTGAAATGTGTCATTACTTAAAAAATAATTTGATTCAAAAATCCTGAACGGTGATTATGCTAATAATTACTCCTACTTGTAAACCTTGAATAAAGTCAGTGAATTGAGAGGGACCACAGATAGAGAAAAATGGTCTATGAGGTACCAGAAATAGGTCCTGGTTGCCTATATGAAGCAGTAGATAAAATTACAGGAGGAAAATGCTTAAATATATGACACATTTCCAAAAATAAAATAAGATTGTGTTTAATCATGGAACAGCTTGGGTTCAAAGGGACCTCATCTTTAAGGTCTAGTTCCAAACCCCCTGCTGTGGCCAGGGAAACCTTCCACTAGACCATGTTGCTCAGAGCCCCATCCAACCTGGTCTTGAACACTCCCAGGGAGGGGGCATACATGACCTCTCTGGGTAACCTGTTCCACTGTCTCACCACCCTCACAGTGAAGAATTTTTTCCTTATATCTAATCTAAATCTACTCCTTTTCAGTTTAAAATTGTTACCGCTCATCCTATCACTACACTACCAGACAAAGAGTCCCTCCCCAGCTTTCCTGTAGCCCCCTTTAAGTACTGGAAGGGCACTATAGGGTCTCTCCAGAGCCTTCTATTCTCCAGAATGAACAACCCCAACTCTCTCAGCCTGTCCTCATACTGGAGGTGCTCCAGCCCTCTAATCATCTTCATGGCCCTCTTCTGGACTTGCTCCAACAGGTCCATGTCCTTATGTAGGAGGCCCCAGAGCTGGACAAGGTACTCCAGGTGAGGTCTTATGAGAGCAGAGTAGAGGGGGAGAATCCTCTCCCTTGACCTGCTGGCCACACTTCTCCTGATGCAGCCCAGGATGCAGTTGGCTTTCTGGGCTGTGAGCGCACATTGCTGTCTCATAGTCAGTTTTCCATCCACCAACACCCCCAAGTCCTTCTCCGCAGGGCTGCTTTCAAATCCACTCATTGCCCAGCCTGTGTTTCTGCATGGGATTTCCCCAACCCACGTGCAGGACCTTGCACTTGGCCTTATTGAACTTCATGAGGTTTGCCCAGGCCCACCTCTCAAGCCTGTCCAGGTCCCTCTGGATGGCATCCCTTCCCTCCAGCGTGTTGACTGCACCACACAGCTTGGTGTCACTGGTGAATTTGCTGAGGGTGCATTCAATCCCACTATCCATGGTAAGAACAATTTTGTTGCACTCTAAAGTGCAAAAGCAAAAATTTTCTTTTTCATTCACATATTTAGGTGTATTCTGATTATTGGCTCTGAGCCATTAGTTCTGTGCTTAGAATGTGAAAACTGTGTGTTTGCTGACAGAAGGTGGTGGTACAGCTTGCACTGATTTAGGCTGCTTCTTGATTTATCACTGCGCTAGGACTTAAGATCACTCAGTGTTTTGTATAAGGAATTCATCTGACAAAAGCAGGATCTGAGTTACCAAGATGTATTTAAAAAGAGAAAAGAAAGGACAGGGAATTAGGAGTTTTAAAACCCCAAATTACAGGTTTGATCCTATAAAGTACTGGGCACTGTTGCTCTATTTCAGCAAGACTTACATGTGCTTAAACCTTTTGTTCAGAGCTTAGCATTTAGCACTGTTTAATCTCAAATGAATAGTTCTTAAAAAGAAGATTGATATTTCCTTTCATGAACAGATTTCAAAGGACTCTGTGAACAGCGATGTACAGAAACTATATAATAAAAATGAGAGTTCAGTGGTGATTTCACAGTTAAGCATATTAAAGAAAAAGACAGGAATTCAGAACAGAAACCTTGACTTTCTTGTCAACTTTTCATGTTGTACCTATATATAATTTTATTTTCCTGTCTTTTTTCCTGTTTATTTTCAACATGAAATCCTCAGACTCCTCATTTATGGCCAAATCTGTGAATTCATGCAGAAACGTAGGACAGGATGTGTCTTCTGAGCTCCCACGTCTTGTCTTTAAACTGTGGGTGTTCTGTTGAGAGGAAAAGTGGATGTTGTGTATTCACCCTCATCCCCCTACCAAACAAGAGGGTAGACAAAGGGAAAAATCCAGACTCCAACCTTGATAAAGGTAGTGAGAGCAAGGAGAGTAGCCTGTTTCTTCTAAGGACTTAGAGCTGGTTACTCTACCCGAGCCTTAGAAGTGTGCTTCCTTGCTCCCGGTATGTTACATGTATGTGTTGTTCCTTAGAGTAGATTGCTTAAATACATGTTGTCACCTTTCATTTTATCTTATTCCTTGTTTTGGCAGTTCCACCTGGGTTCACTAAAACTATTGCCTTTCCCTGGGCATACCCAGGGATATACGTATGCCACAGGGATACCTGTGAGCTCTTGGATGTTCCAGAGTATCTCTAAACTTTGCACATTTAAAGTGCTTGTTCCTCCACATGTGTGTGAGAGGGTGTGTTCCTCCTGAGAGAATGATTTGGGTATTCACCTGAAATAAAACCCAAGAAGTTTCAGCTAGAAATGGGAAGAAGGTGGCCAGGGTTAATTTGGATCCATTTTAGTAGCTGGATGTTACTTGTTTAGGGTGCTGGCAGGGAAATCCATTCCCTATCCAACAACTAAAGGAACGTAGTACTTACATTTTGTACTTGATTGAAAGACTGAACTTTCAGAAACACAAGATTTAGTATTACTATATGGAAATTATGCACATGAGCATTAGGAAATGAATGTTTGCATTCTAAGGGCAATATTTACTGATTTCTACAGTCTTAGTTTGTGAAACAAAAAAGAAACAGAACTTCTCTTTCATTAACCATAATAGTAGTGTAGCTATTTTCACAGCATTAATTTTGCTGTTAACTGTTCTTTTCACATTGTCAGGAGACAGCATATGACAGGAAAAATCTGTAACATCATTCAACATCTGATTATATGCCCTTTTTCCTCAAAACCAATTTGCATGCCTACAAATATCAGTGTTTCCCAGTGGAACGGAAGGTGTAAAATATTGTTTCTTGAGCTGAAAATTATTTAGCCAAAGATTTTTCAGTATTTGGGAATTCTGGCTGGCTGATTTCAAAAGCAAAACCATATGTCGCTTACATGATTTGGCATTTCTCCAGTTACATAGAACATGAGTGGAAAAGTGGAAGAAAAAAGAAAAACCTAACACTAATTAGATGATAATAAATACAGGTGCTATACTATGTGGTGTAATTCATCTTCATAGCAAGCTGTGGGATGAGTCAGAGCCAGCAGATTCTGAGGGATACTGTTTTGTGCATGTCTATTCTGGACACACGCGAAGATCCAAATTAAGGTAAAACTGAAAGAGTTGTGTAACACTGAGATACTTTCCAAGGTTACGGAACTGCAATATTGCCTAGCCATGGAAAATAAATGGTATGCTTTTTGTTTGGTTGGGTTTTGTCTGGGGACTTCTCACTGTAAATGCGATTAGTGTAGTACCAGGAAAAAAACAGTGGTTTGAGGGTAATTTGGAGATCCTAACCTAGGCTTCCCCATGCCCCCCTCCCCCCAGACTTCCCAACAATTTCCTTGTCCATTCCAGGCAGCAAGGTACACCCCCGAGAAGGCACCTTCCCTCTCCAACCAAAACCTTATTCCTAGCCTTATGTGGTTTGCTGAGACCCATTTGGGACTAACCTGCCAACTATCCTATGTGACTTGCTGTACAGGGAAAGCTATTATACATCTGCTCACTGTTTTGCCTGCTCCCCCAACCCCCCTTCCCTCCCCATAGGAGTTGTGGCTAAATGCAGCCTCTGGGCTCTTTCTCTTTCATGTGTGAGAGACCGTCATGGAGGTTCTTTTAAAATTTCCAGAGAGGAAAGTGGATTGAGAAAGTGTAGATTTGACTCGTCTGCAGCTCTTTTACTACTCAGATAGGTCAAGGCATTACAGGTACTGAGAGGACTGTGTATCTCACCTGCTGATGGGGTGTCGTGTGTGTAGCCACACACGTTACGTGCTCAAGAATGAAGGCACAAAGGAGGAAGGAATCTGTTCTGTGCAAACAAATGGTTAAAAACATGACTAGAGACTGGCCTTACATTCTCAGTTGCTGCTTCTTTAATGTGAAAGCTCACTGAGACATGCTTGTGTCTGAAATAACAGGAGAAGACACAGTCATGCTCCAGCCTCCAGGAATTTACCACATTAATATAGTCTGTGGTTTTGTAAGAGAAATTAAAACACAAAGAAAACCCTTTTGCATGAAAATTTCATTGAACAATTAAAAATCTGTAAATAATTGAAATGCGGGAGCTATAAAAGCTTTCTATTATTCTCATTGAGAAAAACAAATATTTAACGCATAGGATCCAGACATTATTTTGGGGCAGTAAATAGCTGATATTTACAGTATGGATTACTCAATTTTCTTTTGCCTGATGAACAGGACTCCCAAAGCTTATTGTGGCTGTTTTGTCGTTTATATAAGACACGTGGCTACTGTGATTTGCTTTTCTTGGTATCCCCTCCCCCATCAGCAGAAACCTTTGAGCTTCAAACACAGATGTTACACTGTGCTCTTTGTGTGCATGTATGTGTATGAGTGTAAAGCCATTAAAGAAAGACTGCATGACTAATGTGCTGGAAAACCAAAACTGAAGCACAGGACTCAGCTTGTGACTTTATTTCTTTTTCATTATTACAGTGAAACGTTAGTGTGGACTAAGTCTAGGACTAACGTGTATGAACAGGCAGTGGTTTAAAAGCAGCCATGATGCTTATAACATCAGCAATTTAATGTAAGCAGGAATGACAGTTTCATTAAGGAATACTATCATCTCTCAACCATATTCTTAACTAGTAATCTCCCCGTAGCAAAATACATAGCTAATCAACCTCCCAGCCTGTCAGTAAACTTGCAGGGGAATTAAATCCTAGAGGAAGAAGCCCGTAGCCCTGGAGGAAGGCTGAGTGCATGTTTCACTGTCGTCTTTTCAGCTCATCTCAGTGGTCCCACTGCTAGAATGTGCTCTGTTGTCATGGCAACCCCATCTCCTGCTTCCTACAGGAAAGATTAGCTCGTACTGTGCACTGGAGAGAATTTAGGGGAAGTCAAGCTAATCCCTGGGTGCACTGCGAGAGAAAGGTTGGACCTCGCCTGAGGGATGCTGTATCTGCAATGATAGAATTGGCCTGCCACAGACACTGGTATTTAAGTTGAAGAGCAGAATTCACAGTAAGTGTCAGATCCTCCAGAGAGGAATATTGAATGAGGTTTTCTAAGTCTTGGTGAAGACTGTCCCATGCCAACAGTGGAATAACAGCAGGAGGCTGTGTGTGGAATACCAATATGTTTCACCCGTTCAGGTGGTATTTCAAATATAGATTCAAAGCCTCAGTTCCCTGGAAACTAGGTGATAAAATTTTAAAACATCATTGTGAGACGCGCACCTGGAAACCTGAAGCATGTCTCGTTTGGTGCATAAAGCTGAACAAGTGACGATGAGCGTGCCTTACAAATTGTGTATGCACTGTGCGGCGTGCTTAAGAATTCCTGTGTGCTGAAAAATAAGCGGGAAAGCGTGAGGAAACCGATCTGTGTGTGCTGCAAACTCAACTGCAAAAGTGCTGAACTATCAAATTAAGCATGAAAATTTACAACTCCTGATTCAACCTTGTTTTTTCTTCATATTAAAACCCAAACAGAGAAAACATGAGCTTTTTAAAGGTATAGTCATAATACAAGATTTTCTTTGAGGAAAACTCATTTTAATGTAGCTTAATGAAGGTGGCATGTGACATGATGCAGCGTGTGAAATGTGTGTTTGTTTTCTTGCTGGTAGAGTTAAACAGGAGGTATTCTAGCTATTCCATTTCTGGTTATTTTAATCCTCTGGTTTTCTTTGATATGGTCCTGTATTTCACTTTAATAGATGCTGAATACTCCCAGCTTTAAACTAGACTGTTTGCAGTAAGATTTTAACTGTCTGCTTTTTATTACTGTCAGCTTTTCCTAAACTTATTTTTTTCAGCAGTTTGTACGTTCAGCCTATGCATTTTTACATTTTTAGCATGCATGTTCTTTCTGTTTTTTAATCAAAAAATAACTCTGTCATTATTTAATGGTTATTTAATATACAGCAGTACTCTCTAACTTAGATCTGTTATGCATATGTGTTTTACATGTATAAAATGTATGTGTGCTTGTGTGTTTCTGCAATACATACATACATACATATGCGTATGCAGACAAATGGGGTCTTTGTTTTAATGAGGCCTATTAGTAATGCATGATAATATAACATCGAAGAAGTAAAAGACCTGTTTTCACCTTGAAGGATAGATATTTTTCCCCTATCTAAATGTTTATTGTTGCGAAAACCTAATAAACACACCCAGTCCGCTTAAAGAAACAGCATATGTTGTATTTCTGTGTGTGGCTGTAGAGTAAAAAGGGAAAGCATCTTGACAGATATGATGAAAAAGCACTGTACTGCCTTTCCAGAGACCTGGGTCCATGGAATAGGTAGTGAAGGGACAGCTGTTTCTTTCTCCTCCCTCCCAGGGCAGCTCAGAAAGAGTCACATATAAGCTCCACATTGGTTAGTGTAAGAGCGGTCTTCCCTGAAAACTTACTTTTTTTGGCTGGTTTACCAGTTCGTAAGAGCATTGATAATCAAAGACAATGCCTGTCTTCTTTGTAGTTAAAAAACTCAGTAGCCAATGTACATCTATTATATGGAGGGCTATGAAAATAAACACAAAAGCTATGGAAGCTTTACGCCATTATTTAGGCTGGCCCTTGAATCTGTGGTAGGCATATGGGTGACAGGGAATCCACACAGTGCCAAGCAAAGTGGAGATCAGGCTAAGAGAAAATTCATCAAATAAATGTTTTTCATTAGAAAGAGCACTAAGAAAATATTGTTTGTTATCTGTCAAATTAAATTACTGATTAAAAAGTCCCTTCTGTGATAAAATAATACAAGGAAACATTTGCCAGAGAATGAACTGCAAATTTTCACCACCTTTGTGAGGGTGTGTTTTAGAGTGACACCTTTTAACATAGCTGTTTACACCTTATAAAATTTTTAGATGGTTAACTGCACAAATTTTCTACCTTCTGTGTCCTTTTAATAAATGAATTAACCAAGAAGTTGTATTTTTTTATCTCAAGGTCATGATTAGTTTCCCTTTTCTTTTCTCCAGCATTTAACTTGTGTATGGAATAATGTTGACTGGTCAAACATTGTCTCAGCTTTTTTTGTCCTGTGCAAAATGCGTGATTTTAGGAAGTCGATCCAAGTTTTATTAGGACTGAGTTTTCACAAATGCACTTGAATTCATCATCTGCATTTCTAGACAACTTTAAGCACCAACTGTAAACAGGATTAACTGCATGTGAGGAAGTGCAGTGAGGTTCAACGCACACACCTAATCCCATAACCTGTGTTGCATTCTCTTCTGAGAAAATTATGTGAACACTCCTTGTAGCAGTGGGACTGTATCACACACGGACAGGTACAATTGGTAAAGACTGCTCATGCTCAGGAGTTCAGGCCTCCAAACTTGAGTGCATTTCTGTATAAACTCTGTTTTGATTGAATAAAATTCATTGCCATGAGTTACCAGAAACCAAAAAGCAGAGGTCACTCTGCTTGCTGTATACAAAAAAGCCAGAGTTCCTAAACTGTTAAAAAGAATAGATGTAGTATTTTCTGCCAGGGCTTCCCTGTGGCACTCTGCTGTTGGGAGAACTGCTGGCTTCCCCACAGCAGTGGGTCGCGCCTCTGCCCAGGCTTTTCTCTTCATCCAGTTTGTGCCCAGCGTTCCTGCGCCCTGCAGCCCCGTGCCACCATCCCCGAGATTGTTCAGGCTGTCTGCTGGCTAGATGTTGAACTGGCTAGCATAATGCTCTTTGATGTGTCCTTCCCATGCATAAAAGTAAGTAGGGTGATTTAATCTATATACTGATTCACCAGACCAAGTTTTTGAATTATGACACGATTCAGAAAAATACTGCTAATAGTGTGTCGCTCTTTCCTTGAAACATTTCTCACTATTGCAAAAATAACCCCCAAAACTTGTACAGCAGAGCTTCTGCCTACAACCTTCATTTGGAATTCATGACTAACAATTTGTCCCTCTTTCACTGAGAAACTCATTCATGGAAAAATAAGTAAGATATTCAGTACTTCCCGGGTGGTGTGCTGCACCTCACAGAACCTGGCTGTCTTTTAACATCCACAAATCTGATAAAATCACAAAATCTGTTCCGTCCCAGCAGGGATCTTGCTGCTCGTATTCTCATTAAATCAACAACAGAAATCACAAATTTACACTATATACAGACTTTACACATAACGTGTGTGTCTCTCTATATCAGAAATTTATCATTCACATTTTGGTAAGAAAACGGTAATAGTGATGATATTTTTTCTTGACTGCAAGGCATTTTGTTTCCTGAGACATCTCTGCCTCTTTTATTCCTTTAAAATGTATGTATATACGTCATCTTTCCAAAGAGCCTGTAAATGGCCGATTTGAAGGTAGCAGAAGTGTCCGTCAACGAAAGAAGTGTATCTTCAGTTGAAACAGGAAGTTAAATCTGTTGAGATTTTGTTTGTCCTTAACCATAAGCTCAAATATTTTGATTAATATTCTTATTTTTCTTTTGTTTAAACAAACCTGCAAGGATTTAAAAAACATCTTTTGAGTTGACAGTTTGCCCTAATTTGAAACAGTAATAGCCAGCCACATAGGAATATTTTGTTTCTTTGAAACCTTCTTTATCTTATTTTTCTCCTCAAAAGTAAAACTCTGAAGCCACTAATTGTATGTAAATTGCATGCATTTAATGAACTAAATTATTTCCCAGGCTGCACACACTGGCTTCCGTTGACTAGTGAGATTAAGATCACATGCATCCAAAAGGTAGATTTCGGCCCTGTGTATGATGTTCTTCTGTCCAGCTTTGTAGCAGCTAATTTAAAAGTGCTTTCTCAGTGCTGTGCTGCTGGCTTTGTGACTTTCTGCGTAATAAATTCTTTATATTAGCTGAAGAGCAAAGCAAACCACCAGTGTTAGTTTTTAGCAGGGCTAGGAGAGAGAAACCAAGATTTCCTGAGCAAGTTCTCTGTTTCTAGTGGTAGTTGAGATACTACACGCTGTCTGGCTGACAGCCCTAATACTGAAAGGAAGTGGAATTGTTCTTGTTGCAGCTCCATTTCTCTAGTATTGTATGCTGTTAACCATAGCAAACTGAACTTTTTAGTCTTCTCTAGAGGTCATTTATGAGGCCATAACAGCAGGTGGCTACAAGAAGCATGAGGGGTGTACATGCATCCTCTAGGGCAACACTGAGGTTTATTTTAGATTCCAAATATCAAAATACCAAATGTCAATAACATCAATAATATCAAAATTGCAATTGTAGTAGGAAGTTGTACAATGGGAAGCCAGGGTTTCTGTCATTCTGTTGCCAGAAGAGTCCACCTGGAGTTTTACAGGGGATAGGAGAATGAATGTGAGCTCAAGGTTTGAGTGATCAGTCTTTTCACATGTAGTGCTTTTTAATTTCTCATTGCAAATTTATTCTTGACAACAGATTAGTCATTGTATCCTGGTGTGGACCCCTTCAGTGGTCTGTCTTTAGGTGGATAATCAGTCATTTTGAGTTTGTCATTTCTCTAGTCATTTGGTTTTCTGAAACATGCTGAGGAGAAGACTACTGTATATGTGGGTTGATGGCAACAACAGCAGCAGTCCGGACTGCATCTGTGATTTGTGAATGCTTTCAGCCAGCAGCAAAGCAAATGGGATCTGATCAAAACTATGTTTTGTATATTCAAGTCCAAGGGAAACAATGCCATGATACTCACTAATGTCCTTCCATTCTGCTCTTTGCCACTATGTAAACTACTGAAGATTGGTTTTAATGGCTCATATTGTGGTTACCACATGATGAGAAATTGCATTAACAGTACCAGTCCTTTTATTGTCTGCAAATGTGCTGTCAGCATAAGTCCACTTCTGATATAGAAGTTCAGCCTCTATTCCCTGTATTGTTTTCTTAATTTTCTCCAGCAGCAGCTGTGGTGCTCAGTTTGGCAGGAACTCATAGTGTAGGGAACTCCAGAAACTGAAGATTTCAGTGCTGAAGTTAAAAAGAAATTCATTTGGGGAAAACAGACTGCTTGAGCATCAGGTGATGACATGTACATAACGGGGACTCCACACCAGTGATTTTCACCACATTTGTTAAGTGCTTTTTGCCTTTTGTTGGAGATATTTTAAATTAGAGCCATCTCAGGTGTTCTTCAGCAGAAAAATATAATGTTGAAATTAAAGCAGTTCTGACAAAATTTTAATCTTCAAAGGCTTCTCGAATTCAGCCTGAAAGATTTCGGGCCAAAAGTCCAAAAGCCTCATAGAACATTTTTCATAGTGTTGAGAGGTGTAGGTTGAAACCTCTGATCTGAACCAAGTAGTCCCATGACTTGAATTTAGGTATTTTCTGTATCATTGGTAACTGCTCCATCTCCATCTAGATGTGTTTTTCTCTTCTTTGCTCTGCTGATAATGTGTATACAACACAGGAGAGAAACACTGACTCTGTATCCCAGTGTTCTGAGACTTAGCTAACGTTGGGGAGGCAGGATCAGGAACTTGAAAAGCTGTATTTATCTGTTTGTGTAAAGGTGAATGCCAGGAGTATTTCTGAAATACTACAAACTTCTCTAAAGAGGGAGATGATATCCTTAGACCGCCCTCTAAATGCTTCCCTATCGGAGCTGCTGTATTTGACATGGGGTAATAGAGAGTCTTTCTTTTAGAAAGACTGTTCTTTGAGTCCTCCACAATGAGGTCCTCCAAAATTTTTGTTCAGGTGTTGAAGAATCAAAGATGGTAGCCATTTCTTTGCTTAGACAGCTGAAATTTCTTTAAGTACCTGAACTGATGTATACGGTATGATCGGTCAGTTTGTGTCAACATTTTCCTGTATGTTGGAGCCTGTCACACTCATTTAATCAGGGGCAGTAAAAGCATGCTTTCCTCAGATTGTTTTGTAATATTTGAACCTCTTTTATGTCTAGCTCTGAAGTTTCTTTTGATTCCTAAATGGAAAATAAGACACAGTCTCAGAAGCTGTCGTAACTGGAGCACCTCAAGGTGCCATCAGCAACAAACTTTCCCACCCAAATTTGCATTTGAAGTGCAGCAGATGTGACTGCAGTGTGTTTACCATTGCCAGCTTTCCCTTAGGTTGTTTTGTTGTTGTTGCATTGGTTGTATTATTTCTTCTGGTGGCAGTTATATGCAATTGCAGAAAAGGAAAAATCTGGTGTTCTGTGAAAGAGGACACACTAGGCACTTCATGCTGTTGAGCACTGGTATTATTGTTTGCTTTTACACTGGATATAAAAGAGAACAATCCACCAATATTGTAATAATTATTAAGTAACGTTCTATTCATGATCAAGATTGATACCATGTGTTTCCCTCTGCAGCATGCATAACTTTTCCAGTTGATCCATTGGTAATGACTTTTCACCCAGAAGTAATAAGCTTATTCTATTCTCAAACCCACCTTCAGATCCATGTTCTGCTTCTAAAAATTTTAAACTAGCTTCTGGAAAATAGAGTTCCTTCAGAAGTGGTGCATAATTGTTATTTAGGAAGGAAGTTAATGAGTTTATGAAGGTGATGCTAAGAATTGCAAAGCAATGATCTGGGATTTGAAAGAACTTCCCAGGATTCTGTTGTTTCGTTGGACATTTACAGTTTATTTAAGGAGGAGAAAGACAATCAGCAAGTATTGCTTATTCTCTTCATTGTTCTTTGCAAACACTCTATATTTTCTAACTTCTCTGGAAGCTTGGGAACAGGCTTGCCATATAGCTGTTTGTCATACAGCTGTTTCTGTTTCTAATGTGCATTTCAATTAGATTTAAGTAGCTGTACAATGATGATACCTTGAAAATACAAAGTGTGTCCTGGTCCGAATAATCTCATTTACAGATTTTAAAGGAAAGACAAAATAAATAGATTTTGCACTATCATTGTTCTTTACTTTGTTATTTAAAATAACACTGAGCATTTCTATGGGTGCTCTTGCTCTAGGCTCCCCCTTCCTGTGGGCATGATGCTTTGTTTAGTAGAAGCAGCCTGCTGCTTTCCACACATAGATCTGTTGGGCCAGCTCAACAAATGGTAATTTCTTCTAATTTTATGCTGCTCTTCATTCTCAGCCAATTCCATATTATAAGGAGGCCAAGTAGGTATTACAGTTGGAGTCTTTGGTATGGTTTTATTGTTTCACTTTCTAGTTCTCTGATCGTTAACAACAATCTGTACATAAATAGTTGTTAGAATTTTAGTGAGAATAGGACCGATCCACTGTTACTAAAACATTCTTAAATTTCATTAGTAACGGTACCTCATCAATACTGTAAAGCACAGGAAAAGCATGTGCTGCAAATACTGTGTGCGCGGACTGTCCCACTGCTGAATCCTGATGGGCTACTAGAAGCCTGTAAGTGAATTAGAAACACTGACCAGTTATTTTGTTTCTCAGGAAATCTCTTCAGTCTGCAAAGAACTGCAAAACAATTCATGGATTCTATCTGAAGGGTGGTGTTCTGTTTGCTCTACTTTCTGGCCCTGTTGAGTAATCTGGTTTTGAGAATAGCTCTCAGTGATGTTTCAGCAAGGACAAACTGACTGTCTTTAATGAGAAGAAAAATTTTAAAAGCTACTGAAATACTATTATGTCCAAGAACCTGTAGTTCTGTTTCTGTGGACATTAGCTTCTCAGAAAGGAGCTGTAAAATGATACTCTTCATGCAGAATTTTTCAAGTGCAAAGTTTTCAAGTTGTCCCATCTTTCGTTTACACTTTTATTTAATGTACCCTTACGTACTTGCTCTGTTCCCCGCCCAAGTGCAGTTCACTGCATTGCAGTGGGAGGGAAAGTTTGAAGCAAGAGATGCATTGCTCAGTCAGGTGGCTTGACAATAAAAATTTCAAGTCCACAGCTCTGGTGAGGAATAGCAGTGGATATGCCAGAACTATCTATCAGATCCTTTGGGCTTCATGAAGTTTCTGGGCACTGAATCATAGTTACTTGGTTTGCCAGAGATATTGTGCTGACAGACCATCTAGCAAAATCATTCTTTTTTGTCTTCAAATACCTCTTATTCTAGTCCATTTTTAGATGATGTGTGACCAAATGCTCCGCTATATTTTGGGAACTGTAAAAAAATTTATTGACTGTGATGTCTGTGCTGAAAATAATTTCTGAAAATAAAAGAGCATATTTTATTTTTACTGAAAATAATTTCTGAAAAGTAAAGAGAATGGTTTAATTTTGCCAGTCAGATTGGAAGTCAACATGTCTGTCTGTAGTGTTAAGAGGCAGTTGCTATTTAAAAGTGGTGACTTCCATGGAGGCAGAAGAGACCTTGCTGTAGTATTAATACCTCATTGGAACCTCCTACTTTTGACTCGCGGAGACTCTGTCTCAGCAAAAACGTTAATTACATCACAGTCATTAAATATGGAAACAACAACCCTAATGGAGTACTAAACTTGGATATTTAGTGTTCTGACTTCTCAGGTTCACTAACATTCACTTTCTTAATGTGTCAAGGAAGTTTTAGTTCACTGTTGATAATGCTAGAACTGCAACAAGGTACAAAGGCTGTAAATTCCTACTTCATATTCCATATACTTTTCTTCTAGTTCTTCCCAATTCCATGTTTATTACCTATTTTTAAACTGAATTTCAGCATGTGAATATTAGAGGCACTTATTTTATTCTCTGATGAGTTAGGAAATTTTCCTAGAAGCCTGTATGTTAATATGAGTGGAGAGAACTGGTTGGAAAGGATGTGACAGAATTGTTTCAGAGGGAAAACCAAATCTTCTGCAAAACCCAGTTGATTTTACCAATATCATCAAGTGAAAGCTAGGGGAAAAAAAAAAAAAAGGTAGGAAATATTTTCAGTTCTAGTTATAAAGCATTTTTCATGTCTTAGCTTTTAGTAAGCAGTTGTAAATACCAATAAATGGATTTAATTTACTTGATGCAAGCCTTTAAACTGTACTTCTCTGTGTAAAAAAAATTTCAAAAAATTAGATTGTAATTTTGAAATCCTGAACTAAAGAGCTACAAAACTGATGATGAAATGTCTAATAGTCTGAACTATGTGTAGAAATATTGTTACGGAGAGTTATACTGTCAACTCAATTAAACTATTATTTCATGTTTCATTATTACAGAGGTACCCAAAATATTGGCCTGACAGAGCATTTTGAATTTAGTTACTTTTTGGTTTATGCACCTAAATAGCAACTTTATAGCTACTGAGACTGTGTATACATTACAAATATGAAGTAAAGAAAGCTTTCAGGTCTTCTTCAGAGTAGTTCTAAAATAAAACATAAAATATAATAACAGTATCTGTTGAAATTCAGCAGAACTCTTGGGTTTCCTATACTTGGGCATGTATAGTTATCTTTTCCCAATTATCTTTTTTGTTGTTGTTGTTTTTGGGTATGTGAGATTTTTTATTTCTACTTCATTGTAGTCTTCTACTGATAGGGAAAAGATTAACAGACATAGGATTTTTTTTTCATATTTCAAGAGGAAACTTCTGCTCGGTTTTCTGTTAGGAATATAGCAGACAGGGAAATCCAGCAATTTGTACTGTAAAGTTTGGGGGCCCAAGTCAGAATTTCTGTTAAATGTTGCTGAGGTCATATGAAGCCCAAAGCAGCCTTTTCTGTTTGCTCTTAAGGCTTCTTCCCCCTTTCTCTCCCAGTTTTACTGATGGAGTCATTGTAGCAACCCTTTCTATAGCCTTGCTGCCTTTATGGAAGAGCAGGCAGCAGTTTGCTGAGGTGCTGTAAAATAATCATTTGTCTTATTAAGACTCAGGGCTTCGCCCTTCCAGAAGGGAGTGCAGCCCGATACCACTGCGTGAACCCACTCAACACACTAAAGCTGGTATGGTAAATTTTAGACCTTAAAGGACTGTACTAAAAATGCCGGTATTTGGGGCATCCAGTCTGCAGAGAATTTCCTCTACTGACTCCAACTTGATCTTTTCTCTTCGCTTTTGTCTTCTGGCAGATCCTGATGAAGTAAAATATGACATCACACACATGCACTAGGTCTGAGCGGAACATAAGTTTAATGTAATTTCTTTCATCCCCATTTGGGTTGATGTTTAGGCACCAAACATGCACCTATGTGATAGTCTTTTGTCTCTTGCTGGCACTGCACCAGATTCTTCTTGCTGTCCAGAATGGCAGCAGCTGCTGCTGCCTGCAGCAGCCTTTAGCCAGAGCAGCATAAACCTCTTCCATGCTGGGCAAGAAAGAGGAGAGGGTAAGATCTCCTAGGATACCTCTTTTTATTTTAAGGAAAAGGCTTCATATTTCTTTTCTTTAACATGTTGCTGTCTCAAACGTCTTTGTTGCTGATATGCTCTGTACATTGTTGGAATTTTAGTGAATCTCAAAAGTCAGAATTAGTCTGTCCTGAGCCCTGCTTGCCTGCCTGTCTCCCAGCCTTCCTCAATTCCTGCATTTATATCAATAAACTGCTCTGAAGTCTGGAGTCCTGTTTGGGAAGAGTGTAAGGCAATACCTCTGGCATCATTCGTGTATGATGAGGATGAGAACTTGTTCCTGCAATGTTTGTTCAGAGATGAAGCTTTAAGCCACACTTTAAATGCCAGATGACGTTTTACCTGTCAAATATGATCCTAAAAGCAGCATAAAAACTTTTAGAAGAATTGTAGGTTTTCTGTATTAAGGACTACTTAATAGAGCCTTTTCCACAAAAAGCACCCTAGAGTTTTCTCCAGAGTAAAGGGAAAACCAGAGACTTTAGTCCCCAGAGGCAGTGAGGGCTTTGTCTTTTTAAGTGGAAATGCCAAAGCACAAGTACAAACTAGATGCGTAGTGATAATAAGACTGCTGTGTACCCAGTGAGCTATTCAACTGGTTATTTACATGTGCAGTACCCTCCTAATAGCCATTCTGCTTTACCTCCTTGTTGTGTATACGCAGGGACAGTAACTCTGCAGGCAAAGTAAACATGCAGTCACTCATGAAGCTTTATAAATGAGCCCTTCTATAACACTGCGATTGACAAGGCAGTATTATTTTTCTGATAGTTGCTGATGTCATGGAATTGCAGTAGTTCACTGTTCTGTTATTTAATGTTATAATTGAGTAAAATATCTGCCTGTTTTGTGCTTCTAGCAAGAAGAGACATTTATCCATGAAAAACTTGTGAATTACTGGGGCATTTGTTTAATAATTAAATAAGATTTACAGACTGGCTAATGCTGATTCCACTGTCTATGTGCATGTGTATATCAAATTTACTGTACTCTTGTTGACAATGCTAAGGATTAGTTTTGTAGTTTTCTTTGTTCCTTTTTCTTTTCATAAATGCATGCAGTGAGTGATCATACAAAGTATCTCCTGACCTATTCCTCCGTCACTGTAAACAACGGTGAAGGATTAATTGATTGGCATTGCACTGAAACTGATGGACATTCCAGGTTCAAATTTCAAGGCAGTGAGTTCCATCACCGAATTCACAGAAGCCAACCACATTAGGAAAGCTAAGTGTATCAAAAGGAGAAAAAAAAATTAGTATTAGTGAGGTTAGCTGAAGAGGACAATACATATTCTTGTAATGGAGCAAATGCAGTCTCACTGTGGATGAAGTGGCTGAACTCTGTGCACATTGCCCTGCTTTGTCCTCTGGAAAGGCTCTTGCCCACCTCTTAATTCATGTTCCTTGTTTCCTTGACACAGTACTGACATTTTAGTAGAAACAGAAATAGTGGCAATAACTTCCTGGAGGAGCAGAGAATGGTGCTTGAGCTTTACACAGATTCAAAGAGAGACTGGATATTTGCATGGAAAAGAAATCTGCTGAGTGTCAGTATGTTACTAGAAACCACATTCAGCTCAGAAAGACCTTGAGTTGAAAATTGTTAAGGGCTCAGCAAGACATAGAAAGAAGAATTGTATATGCTTGCCTTATTCTCTTCCCTAAACATCTCCTAGTAGCCACTGCTGGAGATAGAATGTTGAACTAAATGGATTTTTCATCTGACCAACTATGGACATTCTTATGCTTTATGAAATGGGGAATAATAGAGAATCTGAAATCACCTTTGTACCTCCATTAATTCAACCCCTGTTCTTTATCATAATATGAAAGGGAATGGAGAAGATGAATAGATATAGCTGATTTTGACTAGCTTTTAAGTTACGTATTGAACTTGTGCTTGAAACATGACTTGTGATGTAAATGAAGCATAACTGAATACATAACTGTGACAAATTGATATTAAACGGTCCTTGTGAAAAGTGATGGGAGTGAAATGTGACCTCGCCTTTTTGTCAGTTCATTTAGAAAAGTCTCTATAATTGTTTCGTACTACAGACGTTTCAGTGATTCAGCAATCTACACCAGATTTTGTCTGACTCATGGTGTTCCTCTCCCAAAACTGCCTACTGTCAGTTGCCACCAGGAAAGCATTTTTTTCATTAGTTCCTGTTAGGAAGATTTGCTAGAATACCTTGTATTTGTGGAATTACAGAAGGATCGTAACTAACTTAGTTTTAAATGTTTGCTTATGCAGTGCATTATTTTCATTAAAGTTGTGTTTTAACATAGGAAAAATAAAATACATGCAATAATGAAGCCAAAGATTAAAGAGAACAGCATACTAAGTCAAAACTGGTTTGCAGTACTGTCTGTTGCAAGCGATTCTGTTCAAATGAATCAGATTGCTAAGGGTGTAAGGTGGTGTTTAGCAAGACCTGGGCTGGTGGTATCCGGCCCAAAGAGATTAAGACAACCTTCATCATACAGGACTTTGGTAGACAATCTTAAAGAGTGGGTTTTATGATAGCCTGCACTTGCACATCCAGCAGCTTTAGTCTCACTCATCCCACTCAGCTCATTGCCATCCAATCTCCTCCTTTTAGAAAGAACAGTTACCCCCCTTACAGTAACTGCTGCTCTCAGAGATGCTCTGTCAACAGGCAGTTCACTGAAAGTGTTCGTTTAACCTGTGTGCATGCTACCTTGGAGTCTGCGGGCATCACTGTCTATTTGGGCTGCGTATGAGGCCCATTCCCACCTCCACTTCTTAGAGCAGAATGAACAAAGTGGCCTCAATGTTTGCTTTGTTCATTTGGTGTGATTAATCGGACTCATTATCACCAGGAATGGTTTTGGCTTGTGGGATGCCCTCATGTAGTCAGAATGTCTCAAAAGAGTCAAAGGTGCTGTAAAGTTAATTGCCTTTCCCTCATTTTTTGTCTACTTCCTAAGTCGGCCATCTACCCTGCTTCATGGCAAAAAAGGGAGCTGTGTTAGAGCTGCTTTGGTATCATGGGACTCTTGCTTCATTCTCAGTGTTAATGAGAGGGTTCCTTATCTCCCTGACCCATCACCACGTCTGTCCTTTCAGCATATCTGAGCTTCCATGTATCTGTATGGTTGTAGGACCGTGCCACACGACTGCTATTAGAGCTGAAGGCCAATGCTATGGATTTCTGACTAGTAAAATATGCAGTAAGTTTCAGGTAGCTGAAATCTCAGCTGTATAAACTATTTAAGCATACTCTAAATATTAATTGAATTCTAGCCTGAAAATTAATCTGAGAGAGGGAGAGGATTTATTCAGGGATCTGTCTTTATGGAGAATGACTTGTTGACTTCTTCCTGACTTACCTGCAAGGAATATGAAAAGTCGGTATGATTTATAGTATGAAGTTGATTGCTAAGAGTAACGCAAGAGATTCTTTAAAACTTCTGGAGATTTTTCTCTCAAGGAGACAAGTTATATATATGTACCTTGGTTTGAGATCCGCAGTACTTCAGTGAAACTTATATCAGAGTTCAGATCTTAAATTCGTGCTCTCAGAAAACTGGTGTTTGAGATACTTGTTATTCCAGCCAGATTTGGTGCACATTTCAACTTGCTTTCCTTTAAGAAAGCACTCTTACTGAGAACAATGTTGAGCATTTGAGATACCTGGTCTGAAGAACTGTATTTTAACCTGTAACAGAAGAATCTCTAATTCTAGCAATATGTATTGTGTGACCATTTATAAATCTAGACATTGTTTGATAAGAGAATATAATCATAGATTAAGACCTGGTTTCCTGCTGTAAATAAGAGTGCCCTTAAACTATCAACTGCCATGGAAATCACCTTGCAGAATCCAAGATGTTAAATACAGAGAAACTGGGTATTGACAGAAGTTAAGGCCATGATAATGTAGATGTCTGTGGCAGATAATTGAAGGATGTAACAGTTCTGAGAATCAAAAATCATATTCAGAGCATCTGTTTGCTTGGGCTTTCTTTGGCATTATTTTTTTTCTTCCACCATTTCCAAGTTTCCTTCAAAAGCAGGGGGGGAAGCTAACACAGTGGTGACTGCAATGAGCCTGGAAAGTTCTCAGTCAGAAGCCTGGATTTCTCAAATGTGCAAAAACAAAGCTGCTGTCACTTTGTGTCTAGTTGGCCTCCAGGTGATCTAGAAAGATGAGCTGGAAGCTCTAATGCGATGTGACGAATAGTAAGAAACTAACTTGAAGTAGGAAAATTGCTGCAGTTCTTGTTTTGAGAATTACCCCTAACATAGAGAGTACTTGGACTGAAGGTTCCCAAAGGGCATTGGTCAAAGTGGAGGATCAGCGTGGAGCACTGTGCAAGGTGAGAGAAGGAGGTCTTGGCATCAGGAGGTTTAGGAAATGTTGGTCCATGAGTGAGAAGTCCATGCCTAAGTCTTTAGAGTGCTCCTTGCTTCAGCAAAAAGGTGTGCACTGCCAGACCCAAAAGTACCTTCCCTCTGCTCTTGGAGCCTTTCTCTGAGGGGTGATGCTCTTTAATCCCTGGAGGAGGATCTCTGCGTAGGTAAGGCACCATCTGGCTGTTGTTGAAGAGTGAGACACATATGTGTTTTGCAGTCAGACTCTCTCTTTTCAGGCTTAAGTAACAAAACCAGCTGTAGATGTATTTCCAGTCTTCCAGTGTGCTGGAGTAAGGGTTTGAAATTTGCAAGCAGCAGTATTTGATGAGGCCATCATTCGCTGTCAGGGTTGATGCTTGTGGTGGCCCTGGGAGGTGGTGAAGATGTGAGCTCGTCTCACAGCTGCTTCTTTGACTTCCCCAACACCCAGCCCGGGGCAGGGAAGCCCTCTGCTCCCTCCCTTTGCAGCTCCCAGTGCCCGTGGCGTGCTTCCCTGGAGGTCTTCCCATAAAACCCACCCTGCAGCAGCGGTTCAGACAAGAGGCGCGTTTTGAAACATGAAAGCATGCTGTCCGAAAAAAAAACATGCTACACCCAGCTGTAGGCTGATTGCGGCGGAGTTTTATTTTCCCCCTCATCAGCCAGCTGTGGGAAGGGAACCTGGAGTGACCGCCGACCGGGCGGTGGGCCTGGGCTCCGCGGCAAGCGGCAGGCGCTGGGCTGGGCCTAGGCAGCCCCCAACTGTCACCACGATCCCAGCGGGTCCCAGGGCTGCCACCATGTTCCCCAGCTGCGCTCCTGCAGCCTCTCGCTCGGCTGCCCCAGGGACGGGGCCCCTGGCCTCTCCCCCTCGGTGCCTGCCATTAGTGGTGTCCTTGTCCTGAAAGAGGAGGGAGCTGTTGGCAGGCTGCCGCGGGGGAACACCAGTGGCCATAGCTGAGCAAAGCCTTGGCTCCCCTGGGCCTGCACATAGCTCTCCCCAAGCCGCTGCGCCTCTGTCTCTGCAGAATGGGGGGAAAAAATACTTGGTAAGAGAGCAGGCTTTGAGCTTTAGCAGTTCGTTGTTGCTGAGGTGTTGTGATAAGCGAAGGTGAGAAAACCGTGTGAGAAAACTGCTGGTCTTTACCCAGGTCCCCGCTTAAGTGGAGCCCCTGCTCTCCAGCCGTGCCGGGCACGGTGGGGTGGTGGGGATCTCACCTCCTTCACCGCAGAGAGGCAGTCGCCACTGGGGAGGGTGGTCAAAAGAACAGGTCTCCATGAAACCAGCCTTGCCCCTTGGCAGCCGTGCGGTGGCCGTGAGCGCTTGCAGTCCCTGCAGGCCCAGGAGCTGGGCAGCTCAGCCCAGCAGCCACAAGCGAGGCTGGGAGGTTTTGGGTCCGTGGCTGCCCATAGCTGAGGGTGAACTTGCCCTTCCTCCCATGGGCCAGACCCTCCTTCTTTTTCCCCCAAACCAGTTATTCCTGATGTGGTGTGTGTTGCTGATATCTCAGAAATTCTTGGTATAGAGTAGCCTTATTCTTGGCAAAAATAGAGCAGCTGCCCAGGGATGAGAAATGTACTAAACCTTGTAATTTAGTTACCTTGGTAACATCTGTAAGGAAATACTAGTGCTAAACCACAATTTTCTCCTTGATGTCTTTTATGGCAATCCATATTTATATTTACTTGGCAAAAGTGTGATTTATAGCCATTATAGACATTCTCCTGAACGCTATCCTGACAGACGATAGTTCCTAACAAGCAAGGTTAAATTACTGTAAAAACAGGTATTTGACTTTATAGTAGAAACTGAGATTTACCATTGTTAAAGAAGTTTCTTCACAGTTCGATCTTTAGGTTCCCCATAGCAGAATCTCAGCCATCAGAATATACATATAGGTAAAATTATTTATTCAAATTGTACAGCCAGGAAAAAACAGCTCGAGCTGGGTGCCTCCAGAGAGGGACCCCAAACAAATAAGTCCCTGGGCATTTATACCCTTACAATCTATGCACCCACTCTTCATGTGGTCATGCGCCTTTCACAAGCCCTTTGGTCCAATGGTGATTCTGGTCTGAGATTTTCTAACACCTTATTAGATTCCTTCACTGTCTTCAGGCAGACTATTATCTTGTCAAGTTGCAGCTTCTCCTGATGGTTATAGCCTTGAAGCCTCCTTATCTTCTCGTTTGTGCTGGCTCTGGAGGCCCTGTTTTGTTTAAAGAGGTAGAAGTTCAGCAAATGTCGGTGAAAGTTTGCAGCTTGCAGACTAAGGCCTCAGCAAATCTAGCTACTCATTCTAAACAAGTAATGCTAAACAAGCAGTATACTAAATCACACAACACTGTGACTGCAAGCAATTAATTCTATTTCAAATTTATTTATTTAAGCTAAATGACTAATATTTCTTAATACCATCAAGTAACTAAGCTTTTGCTAAGCAAAGCCAAAACCACATAAATAGTGTATTATTATTTCAAAGTATTATAATGCTTGATCACATTTACTCAGCATAGGAATTTTTTCAGTGGTTGTGTTTCTGAACAAATATAAAAAAATCTGTTGTTTTTTTTTTTCCTTTTGCATTGTAGCATTCTCACACATGTAAGATTTAGTTGTCATCCATTCATCATACAAGAGGAAGGAAAAAAAAAAAAGAAAGGCATTATTGCTTATGATTACAAGCCAAAGCTAACAGCCTTGTTTTGGACTTGGTTGTCCCTGGAGCTGGCTCTGGGCACAGGTCTCTTCCTACTCCATCATTTCCATTTAGCCATCTGTGTCCTGGGAGTGGCTCCTCTGCACTGCGTGTGCTGGGACAGTTGGGTGCCAGCACGCACAAGTTCCTTAGGGATCAGACTTGTGTGCTGCAGGGTAGGCAGTGCCCTCAGCTTTTAGGTGGCTCTTTGCATCCTCTGGTTACTCACTTGTTTCTCTCTCTGCTCGCAACAGCAGGGAATTTTCTGAGCCCTTCAAAGGGAGGAGCATCCTTCACTCAGTGACAGATTGAGTAATTGATTTAATTAATTTGAAACTAGCTGTCACTTGTTAAACTGATAATCAATAAGCCAATTATCTGTTAACAGTCCTAAATATGAATCACCGGTAACCAGTGTTTCTCAAATAAAGAAATCTGGATTTCTTTCTGATATCTCAGAGCTTTTAAAATGAGTTGTAAATATGTCTATTTTCTTTAAAAATTAGAGACCCTATATTAGAATGCCATTTTCTAATTCAGAATAATAAAACTGCATATTTATTTCTGAAACTGTGTTTAGAATTTTAACCTTTTTCATGTGTTATGCCCTGTTAGACATAAGTCTCAGGGCATGATAGAAAGCTTATTAAGGGTAAATGCTGCTCACCTTATTCATTTATGTAGCTGAAATCCTCAAGCAGCCCCAGGTTTTTAAATCAGAACATTTCCATTGCTCTGTTGCAGGTTGGGTTGCTGTACACATTTAAAAGTCTTATTCTAGGAATGTTATGTCTTTTATTGTATATACATTTGTATTTGTAGGACAGAATGTAAAAATGGTACATACCAAAACACAGCTTTATTTTTTATTGCAGCCATTTATTATCAAGCATTTTGTAAAACCAAAAAATGTTCCTTAAATAAAAACATTTAAATTATTGTTTTTATTATGTATTTTCATGAAACTAGATTTTTTTACAGGTTTACAAAGCAAAACAATTTAAAAAAATATGTTCAGAATGTGCGCCCAGTCCTGTATACTTTATGACATGGAAGTGTTAGATGAGTACAACAAACAAGTCACTGATGTATGATGGCTTGTCTATGGCTCTCTTAGTACTTAATGGAATTAGATCATTACCCATTTATGCAATATTTTCTTCACTTTTTAAATTCTGATCTGAGGGTGGTGAATACTTGTTTTTTACTATATTAACGATGGAGAGTCAACAATTTGATTAATCATGTAGTTTCAAGCATGAGTATTTCTGAGGACATCCTTCAAAGAATATGTCCTGATGTTTTTTTTTAATTTCACCTGTATATAAATGTGTTTGTTTCTTTTCCATGGAAGTCATTTAGAAGGGCCCCAAAGCAGATGATGTATTAAGGTACTAATTTATTAAAGTCCATCTCGTACGGTATCTTCAGTTTCAATCCATACACATTCCTGGCTGCTAACCCCCCAGATTCGTCTCCAGCTTCACTGTCTGCAATAAGCATAGGCTTGTAGAGTCCTGGGCAGGTGTTTGCACCATTAGAAAAACCACTAAAGTCACCGAAACCCAGGTGCTTTAGAGAACAAGAAGTAAGCAAATTGAGGGCCAAATTCTGCTGCCATTTAATCCATTGAAAGATGAATTATTTTACTAGATAGCCTGATGGCCAAAAGATTGTTTAGAGGTAAAGAAGGGCTGAATGCACATTCTAGTGCTGACAAACACAGGATACACAAACCCATAAGCATGTGGAGACACATATTAATCATACATTTAGTCTGTAAAATATTAGGGGTAACAACAATACATCCAGAGTTTTCAGATGTAACCTTCAGGTTGATAATTTACTCCTTTATTGAGCAGTATTTTTAAATATATTATGACACACAATGAATGAACAAAGTGAATGAGCACCTGAACAAAATGAAGAGAGGATCTTTGTTTCTGGAGTAAACTTTTCCAGTATAATCTCTACTGCCAGCAGTGAATACATCAGATGTATTTACATCGTCTCTGTGCGAGAGAATGTTTATGGATATGACATATGCTGCTCTGCACCCTTAAAACCTGAGAACTAGATTCTCTCTAAGTACCATGTGCATCTCTGTTGATTTCAGAAATATGCAGTACTGCAGTATTGAGCATGGTATAAGAATCTAAATAGATCCATAGACATATGGACAGACAGATGGATTAAGGCAGACTTTGTCACTTTGTCCCTAAAAACCCTTTGTGATACTTATCTTTTTTGTACACTGTGACACTAAGGTGTCAGCCCAGATCATTCCCTTGAACTTAGTAATATATTTTGGATTTACATAAAGTTTTTACTTGAAAACATGGAGGAGTTTATGTGCAGATTTTGCAGAAATGTACTGGTGCTGGTAATATAAATCATTTTCATTCTATTTTGAAAAACATTGTGAAGGTATAAATTATGTTTGAACTGGACAGAGATGATGATGTGGCATGTGACTGAAAATATATATTTTTTAATAGATGATTCAGCCGCAGAGAGTTTTAATGGCAATGAGACCGTGGGACACAGTTCCAATGCTTCAGGGGGAACACACTGCAGGGAGATGGCAGAAACCAACAGTAATGGCAAAACAAATCTGGAGCAGGATGAGCAGCCTCTGAACCTGAGTGACAGTCCCCTCTCTGCTCAGCTGACTTCAGAATACAGACTAGATGATCACAGCAGTAATGGAAAGAACAAATACAAGACTCTCCTAATTTCTGATCTCAAGATGGAACGGGAGGCAAGAGAAAATGGAAGCAAGGTAAGATGCTTCCACATGCTCCAGATATGAAGTGTGTAGCTTAGAAAAGGAAAAGATTTGTGAGGCCAAACCAAAGCTTATTCCCAGCTAAGCACTTAATGCAATGTGTCTGATGTTTGTCACATCATTACTCAAATGCTATACGTAGATTTCTATGCTCTATTACACATATATGATGCATACGTACAATAAGTGTATGTGGATGTACATGGGTGAATACATATATATAGACATATATATTGTGCTGACACACTGACAGAAAACAGTGCAGTTCTCCATCAGGCATGAATTTTATCAGTCCATTTATTAAGAACTGTCTACATTACCCATTTCAAATATATATATAGATACTAAAATATGTATATAATGTGATACATATATATATGTATGTATACTGAGATACATATATCTATGTATATTTATAGATGACCATCTCATTACATGTATTATGTATCTGTAGAATGAATCCATATGAATGTTAAGTATGTATGATCGAGCAAATGACTACATGTGAATTATCACCATCTGAAAGGTACTGATTTGGTTCCTTCCTGACTGATTGTGTAATACAGGCACCTAACCTGAATTAAAACTGACAGGTTTGCTTTAAGAAGCTGTAATCCCCTGAGGGGTTTTCTCTGTAGTTTATGTGGGTAAGGAGAAGCAAGGGTGGTTATATTGTAGATAAAGACAGGTCCTATGGATTAGGTAATGAGCTATCTAGTAAGGTGTTTGTCATGAGAGCACATTGTAGAGAGAGGGTGAAGTAATGGCCTGTATCATAGAATTTATCCATTGATCTTATTGGTGACAAGTTCCTGGTTTTTATATGATAACTTCCAACCGGATTAGCACTTTTACAGCAGCAATAATAGGATGTTAGTACTGGATCCAAATACTATTAATGCTAATCACTGGCTTTCAGTAGCCCGCTACAAAATAGCCTGACAACATAGACATACTTTGAATGGCCACATTTTTTGCAGGGCTTCGAAATAAGAGTGATATGGGAAATCGCTTTTACTAGGTATATCCAGAAAGGGACTATACATGACCAATGTCTAGAGAACAACATTTATTTATGCTAAAGTTTTAACTCCTGTCTTCATTGTCTGTGAAGTAAAAATAAAAACTTTAAATGTTTTTTTAATTCAAGTGTCTCGTTTTGGTGGGTAGAAGAAACGGAGGCCAAATGGGAGATTGTTACTCTTCCTCTATCTTGGCCGTTCCAGTTTAGCAAATCATGTATCCCAAGACCCTCTCCATAAAATCTTTATGAAAACCTGTTTATCTTCATGGAATCTTTTTTGTTTCCACAAATTTTCATTTTATTGAAAATGTTCTGAATAGCTCTAGTCTCAGGCTGTGTGTACACTCCAGTGCTGGATTTACTCAATACTTTGACTGTTGCACAGTGAGTCCCAAATTGGATCATATGAACGGTATCTTCGTTTGCTTCAGGGCGTGTTGTTCCAATGAACCTTTTATAAACAACTCACCCAAATACTGACAGACACACAGGCTCTTTTGCCTCAGGTACATTACTGCTTCTGCCACTACTCTTGCAAATACACAAATAAGCTTGGTGAAGAAAGGGAGGAGCCTTAATGTGGAACTCACTTATCACTAAGACAAGAACATAGCCTAATGTTACATTTCCAATTTTAATCAGTTCCAACTCAGGTGCAAAAAAAAACGTATCAGAAAGTGTTAAAAATCTGTTTGTAATGAATTGACGTGACAATCAAAGCCATCTCATTCTTTGCTATTCTACAATTTTTAAGAGGCCTGAATCATCCCCCACACTGATACATTCTTTCATCACTCACTGTCATCCTACCCACTCTATACTGCCAACAATATGTAGATTTGTCTCCCCTTTTTGTTCTGGTGAAACTCATGTTGATGTTTACAGTTCGTTTAAGTATATGATTTATTAGGCATGCAGTAAAGATTATTAAAAATGGAGTGAAGACTCCAGGAAGAACACACTCCTGGGATAAACAAAAATTTGTCAGAGATCTGTAAAATGAGCGTAGAGTAAAAGAATGTTTTTGTGGCCAATTTAATATTTTACAGATGAATTCTGCTCATTTTAAATTTTAAAGAAGTTATAGAATATTTTTAGAAGGAACAAAGCTGATCAGTGTATTAGAATAGAATGGAACTGTACATCATCTCAGTGTTTTATATAGCATACATATACACTCATAAATCATTACTACTGTTTTACCTTAAACAGTATCTTACATGCGAAAGAGTCAGATGATGTTTTACAAGCCCTACACCTGATCAAAACCTCTTGCCTTCCCCTGGTGATTCATAAGAGTGTTCTGGTGATTAGTGAGCTGATTAATTTTGAACAATGCAGAAGATCATATTCCTAGTTGTGTGCAGTAGTCATTGGATGCACTTGGGCAAGGGTATCACAAGGAACTAGCCAGAACTCTAATTCTCTGCCAAAAAAGAGACAAAATAAAGAACAAGTAAGGTTAACAGAGTACTGTAGTTTACTAGGGGCCACATCTCACATATCCTTTTCACCCATAATACACTAAGTATGCAGGGGATTTTTTTAAGTTATCTAGGAATTCTCCCAGCGCTCTCACAGCATCTAACCTCCAGCCATTCACAGTTATACAGTTATCAGATATGATTAGACCTGAATAATGGCATCATTGGTAGTGATGGGTAGGCAAATGTGTTTAGTGTAACCTCTAATCATGTTTTCATGAGAAAAATAATCTGCTGTGTTCACCAAATATCAAATTGCTATGCCACTTCTTATAATGTAGTATTCTTATAGTATCTTTATGTGGCAAACAACTGAGAAAAGTTATGTGAGAAGCTAGTGAAGAAAATATCTGGTTTCTAAATGCAGAGAAATATATTTTAATTATTGCGCTAGCATTGCAGGAAGTAATGCATTATGCTTCCTTCAGCTTCTACAATGGCCCATTCAGCCTTCAGAAGATGTTACTTGTTTGAGATGACCAGGACCCTGTGAAACCCAAAGGCAAAAGACTGGAGCTGGGAAGATCTGTTGGCTAACATGTTCACTACCTGCTCTGTCTGAGTCTCCTTTTTGGATGCTGCATCATATATATTCTACTAAATTTGAAGCCACAATTTCTCTGGTCAACTTGTATCCATTCCAACCTGTCACTAGGTTTAAAGATAACATATTAGAGCTGAATCTAGCCACAAAAAGACAAAAGATTACTTTTTTTTTTGGTTGAAAATGATCAACATATTATACCTCCTCTATCAAATCACAGATTTTTTAACGAGACTTTATTTTTTCTGGAAACAAGTAGTTTTGTTAAATTATGTTATAGGTATTTGCCAGTATGACACTGATTGCAAGAATGACGCTTCCTTCATTTGTGTAGTGGTGGGCTCCACCATTTGACAATACAGTTCTGATTGATAATTTTGTACATGCTGCAGAAATGTGATCAGAAGATACAGTTGAGATAAAAATTGCAGTTTTTCCGTCATATTTTCTTTGTAAATTTGACGGCTAATAGGCAAATGTTTTTTGGAAATGGTGACTTCTTTGTGGAAGTTCAATTTTTAGAATATTCATCTTGTCAATACCTATTTGATGCAATTATATGCTTATGCTATATGGAAACTTTGCTAGATAGTGGCCTCATTTTGTGAAAGAGTCTTGGTTGACAAAACAGGGATGCATAACATTTTCTTAAAATCAGGCCTCTCTAACATACACATGGGAAGTCATTAATGATTTGTTAGAAATGTAGTTTTTTGGGAATGATAAGTCAAGTTTTCTTGTTTGAAAAAACTCTGATGAATAACTGGAGACTAGATAAACCTGCGGACAATTTTTAATTCAAATTTTCAAACTACTAGGGTATATTATTTAAAGAATGCTGTGTTCATTTCAGAATATGACTTTTAAAAGTGATGTTGATAACACTCTTTAAACAAGAATGACATTTCAGTGGACAGTGTAACTTTACTCTGTGAATCCTCAGTTTCAGGCAGTGAGTATGTGAGGTAACCGTCTTTGTGTAAAAAGACCACATGCTGAGTGCAGTGAAGGGAATTGCCAAATTGTAACATAACCTTAAAATCTGGTCCAAAGTGTTTTACCGTTCACTCAAAAAATGTTATGCAAGGAAGAGGTGGGTTTTCATAGTGTAAGTTTGTATGTATGTATGTATATATGTAGATGTGTGTATATATATATGTGTTTTTATTAAATCGGTATTAGGGAACTGATCCTCCAGTAAGACTCAGATGTTCATGTCAGTAGAACTTTCTACAACCGTTTAGGGCTAAACTGAAGTCAGTGGAATTTTGTATAGCTGCAGAAAAATATACCTAAATTTACCTTAACAGGGCTGGGTCTTTGTACTACAAAAGACTTATAAATACTCAACTGTAAATGCTCAGTAAATACAGTTCTATGAATTCAAATAGTTAAGCGTACATATAAATTATTTTAGATCATTATATACTTATGTGTGAGACTGCTGGGTTTCTGTATGACCACAGTGAAGTCTCTGGAGCACTGACATTTTTTTGACTTCTGATTCTTGTGTTATTGCTTTTTTCTATACCATATATTTTATTTTGAAAACTCATTATATAGCTTTATCTCTTCCACATAATTTATTTCATAAAATATAGCAAGCCCACTCCTTTCAAATGATTTTGTCTCTTCTGCATTTGGAGAAGAAGGTTATTGTGATACAGTATGGGAATACAGGTTTTTGAATACAGCCATACTTATATCATGCCATGTATTTTACTTGGATTAACAAATAGTTCATTATGTCTGTATTGCAAAGGACATTCCTAATATACAAAACTTCTCTTTGGGATTTCCCAGATAGAAACATGTGCTACTGATCATGAATGCCTAGGAGATGCATTAAAGTGAGGTAACAAGGAGGACACACACCATGAGTCCATTTTGTCCAGATACCTACTGATTGCAGACAGTTGGTTCATCTCTTCTTTCTTTCTACTGGACAAACTTTCTGATAGAAAAATTGGACACCTCCAGGCCTTCTGGATGTATGGTAGGCTAAGTTAATATGCATTATGTTTAGTTCAAGTAATTGGCTGCGTGCAGAAGTGCACAAGATAAGTAATTTTTCTCTAAGTCTGAAAAGAAAAGCACAGTATTAAAGGACAAACAGTAAATAGTGATTGCTGCATACAGTGACCTTTAATTATAATACTACATTCTAATATGCATGTCATTGTAGTTACAGTGGTTCACAACAAGGCAGAGTTTTCATGTAGTTTCTAAAAGGAAGATCTTGCTTTCTGGGCTTTTGAAGTGTTTCTCAAGGTTTTTTCTTCAGACTGATGTAAAGAACAGTGTTACTGTCACGGGCCACTGCCAGGGCCTGTTTGCTCCCAACTATTCCAACTTCAAACTGGTGTTGTAAATGATGCATTTACGCTACAGCAGGTTAGCCTGGCAGGCTGTCCACTTTTAAGACAGGTCCCACTCTAAGAAAGTATATGAAGACCATAACCTTGCATGGGACCTGAAAGCCAGGCCACATGTGGGATCCTGGGTGAAGAGTCATTTGAAGCTACCGCAGGCTGTTCTGGTTAAAACTTTTGTCATCTTTGGTGGTTAGTCCAGTTGTAGAATCTTGTAACATCATCTTTGCTGGAGCTCATCATTAACCAGGCACAGCTGTCTAAGCAGCCTGACCTGGATTATTGTAATCTGCTGGTACATCATGAATCCAGCTGGTTTCCAACAGTGCACGTGAGTTTAGCCACAGATAGACACCGTCTCTGAGGAGTAAGGTAGAGTTTCAATGTGTTTCTTTCTCACTCTCTCTCCTTTTTAAAGATATGATTGCATCTTAGTAAAATATGAAAGGTCATTCCTAATATCCAGTGGATATCATCACAGCTGACATTGTGTCTCTGAGGCCTGTGAACTCACTGTCTAGTTCCCCTTTGCCTGTAATTTTGTCTGCAGGTTTACTTGGGGATATGCTCAGAATATAAGGGAGCGTACACCGTTTTCCAAAGCAAGTAGAGCCCTCAGGAGTTAGTGGTCTTTTATATGCACTGATAGTATCTTATTAGGAAGTAATTTATGAAAAGTTTTCTTATTGAAATGTGAAACAGATGTGCATCTACTTGAAGCAAGTGTTAAAATGCAGACTGTGGGGATTTGGCATGTTGAAGAACAGTGTTGGAGACATTTTGGTTGGTTGGTTGGTTGCTTTTTCCTTTCTTTTTATTTCATAACTAAAACATTTCTAATTTTTTTTTCTTTCATCATCATTCATTATTTATATTCAAGTGGCATAGAGAGGTTTCAGCTGAATTGGAGCATTGTCATGTGTTGCTTATATGAAATGGTTACCTCAGCTCTAAGCCCGAAGGAAAGGTGGAAAGGGTAAGACAGAAGTGTCTCCTCCTCTTTTGAGGAGACCATTAAACTCTGAATGTTGGCTTTTTTGATACAAAGAAAACACCCTTTTGCCCTTCTAATTTATGCTGGCAAGTGCTGAAGTTATAGATAATGAATCTGGGTTAGGAGTTAGTTAAACCTTTCAGACAGGAGTTTTTGACTCCCAAATCCTCCTCCCCACAGAACTTCTTACTCCTCGCTCTTGCTTGAAGTTGGATCTTATTACTTAGGTATTGCATAAGAAGAAATTTTTTTTGTTGTTGTTGTTTTACTTGTTCTATTTTATTTAATTTCCATAGTCAGATAGAAAGTGTTAAAGCAATGCCATATTTTACTGACTGCTGTTTCGTTAATGCAACTATCTTAAGAGTCTATGGTTTAATTGTTAAGACTAAGGAGAGGCTTAGCATAAAATTCTGTTTGCTACTGTAATGAATAACCTATGAGGAGGGAAGCAGAGTCTGGTGAAAGTTATAGGTGGGACACGTTACAACACGTTAGTGGCATACTAGATTTTGATCAACCAAGAACATGAGTGGGGCAGAATGCAAAGCCAGCATGATATTCACCCTGTGGAGCAGCGAGACATCAGCACAGACTGAGCCTGCAGCTCCACAAGGGCCCAGCCTGCTTCCACCCTTCTGATCACAGCACCAAGGAGAGGATGGTGACTTCTTCAGCTGTGCCTTAATTGTGATCTGATGGATTCCATCATTGCTGCTTTTCATGAAATCCTTGGAAATAGTTTGTATGGAGGTTCAAAAGTAAAAATAATAAAAGTGAACTGAAGGTAGAATCCACCCCTGCTGACATCATGTGTAGGTGATATGAGGCTACAACATCTTTTGGCTTACACCTCAAGTCTTTGGTGTGTGAGGGCAGGCTCAAATGTTCTGTTGAAATATTCATCTTTTTCTTTCTCTGCTGTACTCAGGTTTGTGCAGAGGTAGCAGGCATACCAGTGTTTTTCGAAGCTCCTTTGGATATAGGTACACTACAGTGGGAGGAGATAGGCCCCTTCTCTTCTGTGCACGGAGAATATTAATGAAAGGAGAACAGAAAGAGTATTCAAGGAGTTTTGTGATCTCCTAATTTTTTCCTACCCGCTCACCTACACAAGAATGAGACAAACTAGCCTGTTTTCTCTTTCCTTATTAATTCCTACTTCATACAAAGGGTTTTTATAGGTTGGTCTCCTTGTAAAGACTGAGTCCTTTATATTTTGCTTTACCATTTTATCAAACATTTTGGCTTTACTTTTCCCTACTTTTAGAAAATGAGGAAGCTGAGAGAATCACAATTTTCTAGCTCCAGAAGTCAGTTTATTGGTTGTTTGGAGAAAGCAGCATAGTTCTATGAAGAAAAAATGTCTTTCTTCACTTTTGCTGCTCTTTGATAGGGGGAATTTTTATAGGCCACTAAGAAGCTTTTTGGTACAAAAAAAATTATGTTAGTTTAATGGCTTAATAAGCCTTTTCCTTGAAAAAGAAGTTGAATTTATAAAGCACTGTTTTTTCCAGACCTGAACCTTCTGATTTTGGGTGTTACCCATAGTAAATAGCTAAATATAACGTTGTTATGAAGAGAGACAACTACAGGTGCATGAAAAAATCAGTGCAGTGTTTGTCAGAAAATATTAATGCTCTAGCGTTCTCTAACAGTCACATTCATCAAAGTCCTTTGTCTATGATAACCTCAGTTCTATGTCTAATTCCTCCCATTGGAAGTACATTTAGTAGCAGGTTTTCATGTTCAGTGAAAGCTCTTGAAAGCGAAATTGGTTTCCAGCGGGGCATTCTTTACAATGATGTAAATCCAGATCAATTAAACTGAAGTTGATGATGCTACTCCAGATTTACATATATGTAATGGAGAATACAATCTGGCTCCATATGCATATGAAATCCCAGCTAATGCATAACTGTCATGGAAGAGAATAACTTTTAATGTGACCTTCAGTAAATTTTCTCAGAAGTTTTTTTTTTTAAAGGAACAAGTGCACATTGGTCAAGTATCAGACAGTGGCGCTGTTGGTTCCAGATTGAATGTGTATTACTCCCAGATGCAGCTGTCCTCATTCACACTCACCTTTGGAGTCATTGGTCCCTCATACTGAAACAGAAGCAGTTGTACCTGGAGGGGATGCCGGACTTTGTTCAACTTGGTTTTAGTGGCTGGATATCTGTTCAGATGAGAGAGAAAGCTATCAAGTGCATCTGCAATCAGTGAGGTAAGGTGTATGAAATTACTACTTCCCTCCCTGTTTACAGCCAAGAACATTTAATAATTCAACAGCCTGGGAACCCAAGTCTGTACCTTTCAGGCAAATTCCTGATGACTTCAACCAGGGTTTGTTCCTGACAGATACCTTCAAGGCTGGGCCTTGTTGTAATTAATATATTCAATCCCTAACTCTTGCTTTTGTGTGTTGTTTTGTTTTTTTTCTTAGGAAGGAAATTGAATTTGTGTTGAAGTTCTACCAGGTCAAATGGTTCACTGCAGGTTTTTCTTCTCCTTCTGTTATCACATATGCAACTCCTCTAACAACTAGAAAAAGACTGAGAGCAAATCTTGCTCTTGGAAGATTAAATACTATTAGACGGTAAATTGAGCAAGATATAATGGGGCAGCAATAATTACTACCTACTGCAATTGTGTTTAGTCTTAATATTAGTTACAGCTAATGAACTGTCATTTTTTTGTTTTTCAGATGCAGAGGTTGAAGAGCTGATCCTCAGAACTAATCTGTGATGAATGACTTGATAATTGGCCACTTTCTACACACATTATACTCCTCCAAAACTATATTGTTATTCAAGAAGTTGATAAACCTGAATTGTTAACCCTAATTTTTTCTTCTGGTATTGAATTATTTTCTATATACCAAGTCAGCTGCTGAAAAAAGGGAGGAAAGAAGTCAAAGATCTATTTTTTCTTGATTTCTTTAATGACTTTTATAACAACATATTGCTGAGGTTTTAAAATAAATACAATTTTTGTTAGTTGTCTTACAGCATCTCACTTTCTAATCTTGTTTTTTTTTGTTGAATGAACACCAGTAGTCAAATGTCTTGCTGAATACTTGATATAACTTCAAACTGTGGTTTTGTGTGCTCTCCATTTTCCCTCTATAGCAATTGCTAGGAATAATTACGTAGACTAGAACACTGAATGCTTTTTTTTGATACTTACTTATTCACATAACTGGATTTTCAGGGTGATGTGAGAGAAGTGAATAGTTCAATATTTTAATAGAGGAAGGAAAGAGAAGTAGAATTTGAGTTTAAAACTATTTAACTATTTTGTTCTCTTTCATCTTTCTTTTTGTTGCTAGTCTTTTAACTCTGCTTTTACTACTTCAGCTTTTTCTTTTAATTCTCCTCTGTTCTCCTCCATTTGCTTCCAAAGACTCCTAGAAAGACCTATCTGAAATTTTGGTTTTAGAAACAAAATAGTAGATGTAGATAATAATACCAATTACCAGAAAAGAGTCCAATCCTCTGGAAATGGCAACCTAAGTAATTGACATTCACTCCAAAAGGATCTGCAACAGTTCAGCTCACTAAATTTTGTAACGTCCATGAAGTTCTGATTAATAACCCTCAGGCTCATAGGAAACAACTGGTGCAGATGTAATGTGCCATAGGAAAAAAGTGAGATACTGGAGTCATTGCTGATGCCCTAGATCCTTGCAACAACAAGGGATTTTCTAGGTGGATTTCCCAGATGGTCTCTAGCAGTATCTTATTCCCCCCAGAATAGGGAGTAAAAAAGAACAACCTCCAGTAATCCCCACCAGTCTGCTTGAGGTTTTGTCTGCCATATGTTTCATCAAAACATCCTGCCTTATATTTCGCCTCTAACAGTGACTGATTTTGAATACTTCAAAGAAACAATTAAAAAAGCAGCATCTACATTAGTTACTGAGGCATGGAGGGGATGGTGATGTAGGTAAGCATTGAAAGCTGTGAAATGTATGTTATGTTTATTAAACACAGTCAAAAGACAGCAATCAAATAATTTTGCAAAACATGCGGTAACAAAAAGCCACTGACTCTTACAAATATTACAGAACAGAATTCTTTTGCAAACAGGAAAAGATTCTGGAAACTGCTATTTGAGAACTGTGTAAACAGTCAACATTTACTTTTCACTGGGTGCTGATGAAAGAGTATGAAAACATGAACAAGTATGAATATATGCAGCCATAGGTCGGGGTCTGTAAATGGTGTGACTTTTCACTCCACCCGTGTAAATGTGGGCATATCGTGACACATTTTAATACTGGATGAATTCCATATGCATCTGTAGAGTTTTTACTAAGTTGCTGCTTCTTGGAGCTCACAGTATTTCTGTGAAATACTGCAGCTGCTGCTTGGATCTTAGCATGGTACAACTGAATATTTCCCGTATAGATGCTTCTTCTCATCAGCTTCTTTGGTCACAGACTGTCACTCTCAGTGTCCCTTCACATCTATTCAGTTTGTGGTTTCTTAACTCTTCTAGTCATGAGTATGCCATGAGCTACTCCCCACATCTGATGGGTAATGATACGTGCCATTCTCTTCATATACATACACACGTACACACACACACAGACGTTTTTATATATATATACATATATATATGTTTACCTACATACTCTTTTTTTCCCCTTGTCTGATGAGAACAGTCATATCCAGTGGCCATACCCAAAGTTGATGGAATCATGCAGGTGAATCAGGAGCATACGAATAGCACATATCTCTTGTTGTTGAGGCACCTTCAATGACATACGCCTAATCTTTGTGTACAGGTGCTCCAGTAGACAAGAGTGTGTGGTTGTCTTTCATATGCATTTTAATTAAAATGAGGATGATATCTTGTATGTTGCGTCTGACTCCATTTTATATTTGGGTAGAGGTTGTGAAGTAATGTGTTACCTCCTCTTGTGTTTCCCATGGCATTTGGGAATTGTCTGACTCCATCAGGAAGATCCCTTGCAGAACTATTCAGAATTTCTGCCCTGTTCCTTCTGCCATTGAGCTCCTGGGTTGTACAGTCTCAGGATGGATAAAAGAATCTGCGTGAAACACAGGGAAAGGTAAGTCGGTTTCCATATCATGAATGGCCCTAGTATGGCCTGTCCTCAGTCCTCAACATTATACTATGAGATCTATATTGGCTCTCAAAAAGACACATGGATATTCTTTAGGCCTTCTGTACTGAATCAGTGATATGTAAGTTGAATCAGTGATATGTAAGTTTTTTGGCCCCCCTCTGAATGCATGTATCTTTGTCTAACTTTGTACTGTTAGTCATATGCTCTTAAAAATCTTTTGCAGATGGAACTCCGTGGGACAGGACCTGTATCAAAAACTGTACTAAATGACTAAAATAAAGGGTTTTTATAAAATTCCTGTTTCCCCCAGTGTGTTGGTTAGAGGGAATAGCTGTGTTTAGTGGAAGAGAAGTCAGATGAGTCTGGGGCATGTGTGCCACCTTGTACCCTCTTGGCTCAGCCGGGAGATGGAGAGATGATAGAATGAGATACAGGCATCTTTTGGAACATGCTGCCTGTGTCAGTTGCTCCTTAAAGATGACCATCTCACAATGTTGATGCTTCTGTGTGGTTCATTAGACGCTTTTTAAAATCCACCTCTATACATAATCATGAAGGCAGTCCACCCTGCCTTCAGGAATTCCATAATATACAGGTTTATGTAATATTGAAAAAAGATATTGGAAACCATAATGTATTTAAATAAGTGGCAAAACACAGAGGAGCTATAAAACTTGCTACACAGAGAGGTAATTGCCTTGTTAGAGATACAGCAGTGTCAGTTTCATCAGAGATCTCACTGGTTCTTACCAGTTAATAGATTGTCCTTCATTTTAGAAGACAAAGACAAAGTTATTAAAAGACTCAGCAGATGTAAATTGTTGGGGTTTTCTTGTTGGTTTTTTTTTTTTTTTTTTTTTTTTTTTTTAATTTAGGTTGCAATTGAGATAAAACATTTCTACAGTGATTGTAACCAACGATTCATATGAAGGTAGTTAATTATTACACAAAAATTTCTACATATGCTACTTGTTCTTTTTAAAAATATTTCTTCTAATTAACCTGCAAATTATTTGGCATGATTATGTTATTTAGGAAACCAGTGACAACTATTTTCTCCTGTTCAAGAGTTACCAGGTGATGTTCCACAGTGCAGACATTCTCTTCTGATCTTAACATCTATGAATCTGTCGAAGTGTTTTGAATGCTTAAAGAGCCAAAAAGGCTCTTAGCCTCTCAGGCTGCCAGTTCCCTGGCATAAGCTTTTGAAAAACCTGGCTCAGATGTCTATATTTCATAGTCTTTAGTACTTAGCCCTGCATACTTCTGGTCTGGGGTATAAAACCCAGGACAGGATAACAGGATATTTATTTTTACTGCACTCACTATGCCAATTCAAGATCATTCTTATTAGTATAAGAGGTAAGTAGTTTTTAAGACTATCTCTAAACTCTGTTGAAATCTCTTTTTATCTTCTTTTTCCTTTTTTTTTTTTTTTTTTTTTTTAAATAGGAAATTGGCAGGGAGTATCCTGCTCTGCTTTTACTCTGTTTCTGTGTTTAGATTGTTTTTTTTGTTTTTTTTTTTTGTTTGTTTTTTTTACTTTTAAATGCTCACTTTATACTGATATTTACAGTACCAAGAACTTATATCTAGGGCTATATGTGCCAAATAGCAAATTTAAAAAAACTAATTCAGGCTGTGTGAATTGACTGTTCAACTGTGAGACACTCAGTTATCCCTACTTGAACTGTTCTGCCCACATGAGGTAGGCAGTGTCAGTGGTGGCAGGGTCTTTAAAACTTTTGCTTCCCCTTTTGTTATCTTTTTATAGTTGAGAGTTATGTCCTTTAACTGCATATGATGCTACAGTGTTACTTTTTACATTTAACATCTATACAGTTCATTTAAATTTTAAGATATACCGTTTCTAATAAGATAATTCTGTGTATAATAACTTTATGCAACACAACTGAGTTAGTTACACCTTCACAGATATGTTAATTGCTAGAGGTTCCTATATCTTAATTCTTTGGATTTACATAGCATGCTTGGGATTCTGAAAACGTCAATAAAAATAAATCAGCATAACATTGGATCATTCCCATAAGGCAAGCATATTCCATCACTGTCTATTGATTAATAAATATAGGCATGACATAATTCATTGACTTTCCCAAAGTCAAACAATCGGTAGGAAAGCTGGAGAAATCATTTCCTTCCTGCGTGCTATACCTGAAAATTAATCACAGTATTAATACTTATCTTCAGACATTGCTATTCAGTTAGGGTAAAGAAGCAGAGTCAACTTTAATTGAATAACCATTGGAAAATTTCCTCTGGTTTTATTAGCATAGCTAAAATTCAAAGCAGTTTTTATTAACGTGTGTTTTATTTTGTGCTTTTCTGGAACCATGAGGATGACAATTTCACTGATTGTCTTGATAAATCTGTTCAGCCTTCATCATGAAAACATATATATGTATACACATACATAAGTTATCCCATGGACTACATCGTTAATACTTACATGAATAAACCTTAATTGCCTTGCAGTTAGATGCTTTCCTTAAATTTAGTCATATGGCTTCCCTACATAGTGTATTTACATAATACAGATGTTAGCAGCTGTGGCAGTTCATCCTGAGTTTATATAGCAGAATGGGATTCAGTTGCATAGAGATGGGCATTTGGTACCCTTGTAGGGACCCTAAGGTGATCTGTGCCCAGCATACACCTCTCTGGAAGTATGTGTCTCTCACTGGCCTTGTGTCATATTTGCCAGCACTGTACAGTGCTCCTATTCTATCCTAAAATAGCAATGGGGCTCAGGTGCCTTTCACATAGTTATCTGGTTCCCTTTCAGACTGTCTTGCACATCGATATAGGGTTCCCTCTTGACAGTCAGGTAAGTTCAGCATACTTCGGTACAAACTACAGTTAATTCCTATTATATTCGTGCTGTAGTCTTTTTTTTTTTATATTCCTGAGGATAGGAGACCAACATTTGGCCTCTGAACTTCTTTAAATGTGTTTCAGAATGTGGCCCTGGCCTTGCAGAGTTGGAATGGATACAACCATTAATTTGCTGATTGGATCATTGATTGAATTAAGTAATGAGTATGTAGCCAAAACTGAGAAAACTGCAGGATGGTGAGACTGTTGAAGTGTCAGAAAAATTGTCTGAAGCTATATGGCAGTGTAATTTCTTTTGCTTAATTATGAAAAAAAAAAAGTCAAAATCACTGAAGCATTGGACTTTAAATCTGGGTTTTCAATTTATGTACAAAATATGAGTGGGTGTGCATCTGTGTACCTTTAACAAGCAAGTTGTTTGATTTCCTCCTTAAATATTAATTCTTACTATACAACCCTTGTTTCACAGTGGTGGTATATATAGGTTGGTTGGCTGAGTGCTCCCCCGATAGCTAAATTTATGCCCTGCTTAGTAGGCCTGTGTACTTTCCATGTGTTTCTGGCAAGTGCTTTTGACAATGTGCCTTTATACACGTCTTTAAATTACAGATTCTTTTTCCACAGCAGCCCATTTTCTAAAACTTACACACTTCAGCCACCAAAGCCATGTAACTGATGTTGACACCAACAGATACCACAGTAGCTTACACATACTGCTTACTGGTGTTACAGCAGCTGGGCACTATGTTTACAATTCATTGAGTTTGGGGCAAGTGTTAACTGAAACATGTAACATAGAAAACATAAAAAGATTAAAAAAAAAAAAAAAGAGCATTTTTTACTTTAAATAGCAAGGAACATACACAGCTGAGGCAAAAATGAACATCTTCTGGTGCTCCATCTCTTACAGTGCTCTGCAAAGTTCTTCTGCTGCAGATCAGAGGCTGGGTGTGCAAAAGCCTCCTTCCTCCTTCTTTGAAATGGCTTTGTCACCAGGACATGAATTTTCCACTGCCATACATCCATTTTAGGCCCTCACTTCATCTGCCTGTTCTTCCTAATTGGCATAAATGACTTTTTGTATGATTACCTCCTGTCTCCTGTGTTGTTGGGAACTTTCCTCAATCAGCCTTACAAGCTAATCCAAGTCAACTGTGTTGTGATCTGCTACGTAATTACTTATTGAGAGAATTCAGCTCAAAAAGCGGATCCACTCTGTATGGTGATCTTCTCTTCATACAGGATTATTCCAGCGTCATCTCATGACTTTCAATATCGTTTCTTACACTTGTGCCAGGAGCAGAAGTTTCCCCTGTTGTCTCTGCTACAGTATTTGAAAGCAAAAGCCAATAAAGGAATCAGAAGAACTGCCCATTCAAAACCCAGTTCACAGTCTGAGTTTTATGTTGCTACTGCTTTAGTTCAGTGACCTTTTCTTGTCATTGTTCATTTCAGCAAAAAAGACTCAGAAAGATTATTTATTGACTAGAACAAGTGGTGAGATTGGCAAGAACAGAAGACATTTCCTATCTGATCTTGGGAGCAAACATTTCAGGTCATTGCTTTATCTTTGATAAAGTATTAAAAGGAGGAAAAATTCTGAAACTGTAGAGAAACTGGTATAATGTTATGGAGACTTTGATTTAGCAAATAGCATGCAAAAAGAAAATAGTAGTATTTTCAGAGAGCAGATTTGCTGTAGATTTGGTGAATATGGCACTAGATTGGATGCAGCAGTACTTTTATATGGTACTTTTGAAGAAGCTATACCAGAAGTTTTTCTAAGTAGAGAACAAGGAAGGAAATGATCAGTAGCAGTTCAAAAGAAAGACTGGCAGCAGAGCACTGAAGGGAACTATTTCTGCAAATGGCATGGCAGTACTTAAAGCAGATTTGATCATCAGCTTTGTCGGAGAGTAGCAAGAATGAGGCTCCTCCATACGGGAGGGCAGTCAGGGAGCTGAGGGTGGCCATGACCCAAGGGTAGTGCCCTCTCTGATGCAGACGTAGCCCCAGAGCACCCCACACCTGCAGGACAGGAGGGCTGCTGGCACCAGCAGGTCCCACCGACAGCCCAGTGACCAGCAGATGAGCAGGAGGGGGTGGGCAGGTCCCAGCTCAGTTCGGGAAGGGCAGGCAGTAAGCCAGGAACAGCCTGGGGCGCCGCTGGCCCCCACTTGCCCACAACACAGCTCAGATTCAATGAGGCTCCTGGGAAGGGGCACGGAGGTAGAGGTCCCAGGACGGGTGGCCAGAAAAAATAAAGCATGATGGTGCACTCAGGGTTCTGGTGAGGGTATGGATTAATGACAGAAAATCTAAGAGGGTTTTAAGTGGCAGTGGTAAAAAATTAAATGTTAGCTTCAGAGCCCATTCCTATCTCACATGAGAGGACTTGTATTAGCTCTGCAAGGGCAAATTTCCATGGGCTATGTTCTGGCTACAGCCAGCTGTCTTACACAATAGAGTTGTTTACTTCTGTCTTTGGTGGAAATGCAGAATCCAAGATACAGGAAAGCAAAAGGATGGCATTTAATTTCAAAAATTAATGGACCTCACTAATCCTACCCTAAAGCCTTTCATCCTTCCCGAAAAAAAAAAAAACAAAAAAAAACATGTTCTTACTTTGAATTAGTTAATTGAGGGCAGAGCAGTTTTCAGTGATCAGGTCGAGTGAAGCACTAACTAAGGTAAACCATTATTGGTGCACAAAGTTAAGGCATAAAGAGTATTTCCATAGCTCCAGTTCTTTAAAACCTGTGAAACATGAGCTCTACAAAACATAATGCAGCAAAGACTTAAGTTTGGTCCGATGATCCTCCTGCCAGCTCTAGATCTTCAGAGTAGTGCCAAGCCATGGATTTGGCTGTGGTCATTAGGACAGACCAGTGCTGCTTATTTTTAGGATTAAAAAATAATTTTAAAATACATTGTAAAAACATTACTCAAGAAATGTCAGGTTGGAGGCTAATTTGCTTGCACTGAAAGAACAGAAAAAAAGATAAATAGGTTTTGAGTTTATTTTAGGGCTTTTTATACAATAGCTACGAAACACCAACCTTGGAAATAGTGATTGTAGTCCACAAAGCCAAACAAGTGATGTAGTGTTTTCAACACTTCAACATCTTTTGTGGTGTGTGTGCAATTATGCTATATTTGCTTCTTAATTTTAACAAGGTGATAAATAAGGATTATTTGCTTATTTAGGGTACTAGTATGAACATATTAGAAAATGTATGGGGAGTGGTGGTGGGAGAAATAGTTCCTTGTGGTTAGTTTTCCATGAGAAACCTTTGGTGAGGAGTAGTGAGGGATCAAAACAGAAGCTTCTCCAGGTCTCTGAAGTCTTGCAGCGGGACGACTTTGCTCCATTTTTTTTTGCAAGGTGAGAGTAGACCTGCCAGACTCCAGTGATATTTTTTGTAATCCCACTTTTGGAAAAGCATCATGAATAGGAAGCTTGAATTAAAAATAGCCTCCTTTCTCCCTCTGGAGTTTGTCTGAGGGATGGCTTGCGGGGAGTTCTTTTGCAAATCAAGAAGTCTGAGTAAAAAGGGAGTGGTCTGCTGAAAAAGGTGGTAAGCTCTTCTATAGTTTTCACACACTGATAAGGAGAGTAGTTTGTATATCTTTTTCCCTAACTTTTGAAAGGCTGAATGGTAAATGGTGGAAATTTTTGCTTTTGGCTTATAAACTTGGGGTTTTGTGGTTTTAAAGAAAGCTAGGGTTGTCTGAAACTCATGTGGAACTTTGATTAAGCATATCATGCAGAATTTATTAGCAATTAAAAACTACTGGATGGTCCATTGGTCACACATAATGTCTTATGAGCAGGGCCCTGGAAGGCAGTATGTTAAAAGGAATGTGGCTGTGCACAGACATATTGCTTCATAAAATAGTTAACCTCTCAGAGGTTTGTTAAGTAGAAGTAGCTACTTGGAAAGTTGAATCTTTTTAAGAACATCGCCTTAACAAATAATTTTCATGAAAGTTATTTCATGCCTTCAGCAGATTTTGTATTACCATCACTTTGTATTTCTTGCCCTTGGTCAAGCTGTGAGGTTAAATTGTATTAAATACAAAAAAAAAAAAAAAAAATCTCCCAGCTTTATTCAGTATTGTGAACTATATAATCATGCCACAGAACATATTCATGTTTGTACATATATCCAGAAAAATAATAGTGCATGCTCAAAGTGCTATAGCAGTGGCTAATAAATGAGGAATTCTCTGTATAGATATTTCCCACACACCACTTTGAAATTCATTCTGCCTAGAGCAAGAATTTGGAAGATACTTGTTAGATCTTTTCAAAGTATGACTTTCCATAAAAATGTTTAGATGCAAAGTGTTACTTAGAGATTTTTATGCCAGAATGTTCCTGTTTTATTCATGTCCCAGGTAAGAAATGTTTTTTAAAATCTTGGTTACAAGGAAAGTTTAATCCAGAAAAAACACTGGTTTGCTCTCTAGATGGTGAGGTTTATTCTATTAATGTGAAAAGATTTTTGCTGTGGTGCTGATCATTGTCTTGATTTTGTTTCCTAAGGAAATGTTTTATGCTCGGTCAGTTTGTCTGTCCCTGCCTAATCTTTGACGACGTTAAGTTGCTACAAGTTCTGTGAAAATCTGCATTTGACTCAGGTAGAAAGACCTGGGTTACTGCCTTCATGAGGGCCTTCCATTTTGAGAGGCAGGAGCTGCTTAGGCGACGAGTACCCTTCTAGCCCTTAACAAGCCACGAACTCTTGCCCTATAGTAAGTGGGGGAGACATGGAATGAAATGGAGAAGGCATGCTGGTGAGGACTTGGGGATCTAAGACATAAGTCAGTAAGATGTCAGGTTTCTTCAGTTCTACTTTTTGAAGATAAACCTGTTTAAGTATAATATATGGGATATTTCTGTATAGGAATCACTGAGCAGATATTAAAGCTACTCCTTTACAGGACTCATAGAGATGAGCTATGATTGCCAGAGTGAGTCACATCCCTGTATTTTGCTTATTCCTTATGGCACTGTTGAAAGCACTTACTGTGTAGAAAAATTCAATAACTTGAACCCCTATCATCACATTCACTTAAAACCAGTAGTATTGGAGTTGCAAAATTTCCTGACAAGATTGAAGAGGTCATATTTACCAGAGAAAAGCAATTTCTATATACTTTCATCGCCTGCATGGTGTTACTTTTTAACAGTGGAAAACAAAGCTATTAGTGTCCTATGCCACACATGAACAGATCCTTGTGCTCAAATAGAGCCCTGCTGTAGGGGTTGTAGGCCCAGGGTCTTCAAAAGGAAATCCTGTTGTATTTACTTTGTTGAATAAAAGATTGATAGGTAGTTTAGCAAGTTGGAATGGAAAGCAAAATATACAAAGTAATATTAGAGATGTTGCCCTACAGACAAGTAAACATTGCTGGTTTATAAATTATGGCATTGCAGAACTTGATGGTGTATATACCTGTAAAAATTGCACTGGTACATATGTGTTTCAGGAAACCTTCTATCTGGGGACCATTTTTTGAGTTGTAAAGTTTTCATTTGGATTTTAGAAAATCTGCCTTTAATCCCTTAGCTACAAAATAAATACACTATAGCCTTTTCAGACCCCTTACAAATTCCTCCTGGTGAGCTAAATCACAGTTCCATTGAGAAATTTTATATTTAGAGACTCATGGCTCCTAATGTCCAGTGCCTATCTAGATATCCAGCTGAGTTGCTTTCTAGATGCACATCAAGGGAATCTCAGAAACTCTTAGGTGCAAAAATCAGGAAGACAAGAAGGGCAGACAAATTTGTTTTCTGTTTTGTGCAGCTGTCTTTAAATCCACAGAATTTAGACTGTACCCTCACCCTTAGCACACACACTGTTGACTTAATCGATCACAAGGAACCAATAAAGATCTTGGGATAAACTCTTAATGTTTTCTTGGTACGTGGATCACAGTGCAAATCCTGGCAGCTAAACCAGCTTCAGGTATATTGGTGCTTTTTCAACCCAATGTGACCTTCTGCTCTATATAATCAGCTCTGAGCTGTTCCCAATGCAGCTGTTCCCACTAGGCAGAAAGCAAGTTTCAAGCAATTTCAGAGAGCTGCAGGGGTGCCAGCACCAGCTGATGATGCTGGATGCGTGCAGGAGGCCCAGCACACTAAGGGCAAGACTGCACAGATTGTGCATGTGTGAAGGAGATCGTTCTACTTAGGTTTGTTAAATGTGGTAACTCACCAGGGAAGGGTAACTTTACTAAAGTTATCCTTGTCTTTCAGTTTTTAAAATTAATTCCTGCTTACTGATTTCCTGATTTGTGGCCTGGCCACACAACAGAGAAGAGTCAATGCCACTTCCAGTGACAATGACAGGGGGTGTTCACAGAAAAGTTTTCTACAGATGAGAGTTACGTTCCCCATTCATACTCCAGAAGGATCTCAGCCTGTAGATCACAACACTGCATGTCTTGACCTTGGGTAGAGCTCTGTGAAAGAGGAGAATAGGTGAGCACACAGTGTAGGCAGCTGTACCATGAGAGGGAGGGGACTTTCTCAAAATATGAATATGGATGGCTTATTTTTATTTTTAAAAATATGTTCTATTTTGTTTTCCTCTTTGTTATTTCAATTTCATTTATGGAATCTAAGGATAAAGTAGTAGTTATATAACATAAGAAAGCAAATGGAAACAGACACAGACTTTTCAAGCTTTAGGATAGTTCAGATCTGCATCAGAACTTTTCAGCTAATTCTCTTCATGAGATAAACTGACCTAGTATAGTATCAAATCCCTTTTTCATGAATTTAGGAGTGAGAGGGAAAGATTAAATAATTTGGGTTGGAGCAAGATACAAGGCAGTTTTTATGGCTGTTCACTGTTCCATAGTAAGGCATTAAGTTGTGATATCAATATGAGAAAATGCACTGCCTGCTCTGATTTATTGCATTTTTCTGGTGTACTTCTAGCTGGTTTTCCTCCCAGAACTCTTTTTCTACAACAATATGAATTGAATGTGTTTTTTGGAGGATGTGGAGTTTTGCCAAATAGGATTTTCTACTCTACTAGGGGAATTCACCATTGCTGGATGGTGATAGGAGCTGAACCATGTGTACTGATTTAGTAAGCTAAAATGAACACATGTAACAAAGTGTTCCCTGGAATTTACAACTCAAAATATCTCTCCTAATACAAGCTAAAAATATTGTTTGTTGTAAGTGAGTTTGAGCTTTTACAGACCAGGTCTATTAGATCATCTTGGAAACATGTGCTGCTTGATGGCTGCATGGTTCCCTCTAACTGAGCTCTGAGTACCAATGTCACAGAAACATGGTGCAGTGAACAAAGATTATGCAACTACAAGAAATTACAGAGTACTGGAGCATGGAGTCAAGTTCGGAAGTGCAAGTTCCTTTCCAAACAGCAGCTGTTCTGGGATCTTGTGCCACACAATCGTATAGAATATATACTAATGTTTGTACAAATTAGAAAATGCTGTACCAACTTAAGCAGGTAAATTTACAGATTACAATGAGAATTTCTGGTTTCTTCAGGATGGTACCATGAAAGCTATGATCTAATAGAGATACTTAATGTTATTCATAGGGATTTACGAGTTTACTGTGATCTCTCTGATTCTTCTGGGAAAGAGCATTTGTTCAACACAGCTGTGGTGTTTGCTAGAATTGGTTCCCTGAATAGTTTGGTCAGGAATTGCCTTTTTGTTTGGGAGTCATGTTTAATGCTTTTTATAATTTGTCCTCCACCCCCAGAATGTCAGACTGTGACTTCAGCAGAACAGCCAGTGTAGCCTTAGGACTGAAAGGTTCTTTTGTTGTTTCTGTTTCTTAGTGCTCTTTCTGTATCAATCCCAATGATGCATTAGTCTGTAGGACTAATGGCTAAAGATTGCCTTTATGAGGAATTCCCCTGCAATAGTCTTATGGTTGCTGTCATGTGCTAAACTCAAGCAATACATCTGGCTTACTTGTATGATAAATGTTTTATTTCTCCTTCCCTAAACAAGGAGGGTCAAACTACATGCATTTCTTACAAATCAGTCTAAAGATTTATTTGTGGTGGATAAGTAGGGAACTAATCAGTAATCTATTCCATCAGCTTCAGCTACAGACATCTCAGCTGCTCCCCTGTCACTCAGAACAGCCTGCCACCCCGCACCCTGTTCAGGAACTCTGTCTTCCTCTGTTCCCTCTTGATTCGTCTCAAGTTCTAAATCTCCCCACCTGGCCCTTAAGCAATAATTAAGGTAATTAGCTTTTGTCTCCCAAGTCTAGTTGCTAACACAATCCAGCTGATTTACCTCCAGAGACATTTTATAAAGCTCAGCAAAGAAAAAAACCACTGCTGTAAACAGAGGCAAAAGGCAAAAAGGTAAAGCAACAACAAGCTAGTCCTTCATTCTTTAGTTGTGCCCTATGCTTTTCTGTAAATGATATGCTCCTCTCTTGCATATACAACAAATTTGTGTTGTGCTCCTGTTGCATTACTAGCTTTCCCCCAAATAAATCAATCTTGAATATGTCATTTTATTATTACCAAGATAGTTGTCAAGGGCTGTTCAGTACTGAACAGATTATTTTGGGTTATATGCATGTTATCAATCAATTGACTTTGGTTCTTTGCATGAGTCTGTCTCTCAATATGTTACTGTTACCGTCTTTTTTCCTCTAATCTGTACTTTTGAAGATGTAAATGATGGGTCAGATTCTCATGATAAGAAGAAAAGGAGTGACAGAAGTGTCTCCTCTTATGTATTCTGGCATATGTCTGTAGTGACTGAGCAACACAAAATGAAGGAGAGAGAGTCTAGATCTGTCTCAAATAATGGAGACAGGTATGTTGGCGTTCCCTCCTCTACTGTTTTCACCAGTTGATTTTTAATCTCCTTGCCAAACATTTGCACTTCTGCCATGCTCAGAATGGAAAGGAGAAAGGTGGGAAAACCTCTGGAGTCCCATTGTGTAGGAATGAAGTAGGAAGCAGAAATCATCACAGGGAAGAACTTAGGATAAATTCAGAAAGAGCACACCAAGAAAGGTCCATTGTTAAACCATTTTCCTCTCTTGTCCTGATCATCATTTTTAGTTCCTCTTTATTTCCCACTTCTGTTCTGTGCACTGCATTTCTTCTTAATCATATGAGTTAGGATAAAAAATGCTCCTCCTTCCTTATTAGAAAATGCAGGTTCACAGCTCAGCATGTATCTAGTGTTTAATAAGTCCAGCTGCTGTTGTAGCCTTAGGCAGACTTCATAGGGAGTTGCTGAGTTCCTGGACCTCAAATAGCACTCTCTTGCCAAAGTCCCAGCAAGAATGAGACAGAATCATCCTTCATCTTCGTTGCTTTCTTTCTCTTTACCTAGTGAAAATAAATGCTCCTCTCCTTTGCTGCTGCTCCTCTGGTGACACACAAACCCTGCAGTGGTGATGTATTATTAACCCTACATCTGTCTCTGCTGTCATTCTCTAGAAGTTTGATTTGAAACTTTGTACAACCTGGAAGCCTCTTGCTTCCATCTCCAGCTTTCCTGGGATACACAGAGACAGGGAAACAGGGTGAAAGTAAGTGTCAGAAGAAATATTTCTTATCTCCTGACTTTCTGATATAATTTGAAGTATTTGCCTGTGAGTGCGTTTGCTCCTTGAGAACATTGCTTTGCAGATAGAAGAAGGTTGCATATACCTGAGCTGCTATGGAGAAGTAGAAAACTGTCATAGTAAGGAGTGGGAAGAAGAGAAAGGTGGTGGAGTGAAGGGGTAGGTACAAAGTCTTTAGGTTCTCTGTGGTGGCAGTCCTCTTAGCAAGGGCTTCACCTGTAGCTGACAGTCGTAGATTCAAGGGATGTTGTTCAGAAATAAGCACATAATTTCCCAGTGTAGATTCATGCTCTGGGACTTGAGAAAATAGCCTTATGTTTCATGTTTGTAATTGAAGAAGAAAGCAGGTTATTGAACCCTTTTGCTGTCACAGCTTCAATTTATGGCAAGACAGAGCACAGAGAAATTTAAGGAGGGAGATGTGAAGGAAATAATATGAGAGTCAAGAGAACAATGCAACAGGAGAATGAGGCAATAAGAACTAAAGGCGTAATGAATTCAAAGACAAAGAAAAGAATGAAAGATTTTAGGAGAAAGCAGCTTGAGAAAAAATGGTTTAAACTGAACCAAGGGGCATGAACAGAAGGAATAGCAAAGGAGGAAAGAAGAACAAAATTGTGGCAGTTTTCTAGTTCATTGTAGTTGTTTGCTAAGGGGCCCATGACTAAACCAGTGAATTGCATGTAGTTTGTTTTCCCTGATTTGTATTGTTCACTGCTAAAGTGAGGAAGGAGATTCTTCTACTTAGGTTTTCCAGGAGAAATATGCTCAAGATTAAAATACAGCATCCAATGATGCCATGTTGACGAGACCCTACTCTTTTGTATTTATGGTAACATTATTTCCCCACATATAGATACCCCTAAGAAATTAAAATCCTAGAGGTAAAACAGTAAGATTATGATATTTAAACCATTTCACTCCTTTATCTCAATTCCTGCTTTTGCTGACAATTACTTCATACCTAAGTCAGACTTCAGAGGCCCTGACTGCAGTTGTAGTATTCAGCAAATACTTTGGTTTTGAAACCTAGGAGCAGTTTGGGATATTTTCTAACAGGTAGCACTGTTGGCCAGTAAGTGTGGTCTCTTTGGTGGATAGACTGAGTTTTTTCAGAGATTCTGCTGTTTCCTTGCAGGACAGTTCCTATGAAACTCGACTGTTGTACCCTTGCTGACGTGCTCAGTTATGTCTTATTCTTCTGTCACTTAGATGAGGGCAGACTACAAAGAGAGGGGTAAAGGTCTTGAGGCTCGCATTGTAATTGTTGTTGTGATATTCAGGTTTATGTAGGTATTCTCCATCTTAGTTACTTCCTCATGTCTTGCCTACATTAGAGGTTTCATTCTCAATTTAAATAGAACAAGAAGAAATTAATAACCCAGTGTCTTTGCAGAATAGTCTGTAGCTCTTACCAGCCTTTTCTCAATCTAATGATTGACCGAAGAACTGGTGGTCAAAAATGCTCACTACCTGCCTGCAGTGTGAACCTCAGTAGTCACTTAAGTATATTTCATAAGAAAAATGTTCCCTAAATACCCCTATAAAATGTCACTATTTCATTTAAAAAAGATAACAAAAAAGAAAAAAACCCTGACAAATGGAAGGCTGTGGAATCTGGGTGGAAACTGTAAAGGTTCTTGACAAAAGGTCAAAATTTCACCACAAATTAGAAGTGGTGGTTTTCCAGTAGAAGTTTTTGATTGACGTATTTTGACAAAAGCACAAGTACTACATGGTGCACACCAAGGCCCTGGGCTTCACAGAGCTATGGTAGTGCCTATAATGTATGCTAATGCTGTTCTTAGAAGACCACTCATGAAGTTTCCTTACCTTTGATAATAAGGTAGGTTTTTCTTTTCTTTTTTTTTTTTTTTTTTGTAAGGCAGGCTCTTACAAGAGTATAACATCTTCATTCAGGTCTTCGGGTTTGATTTTGAGTGTATTATAGGAAATATTTAAATACTCTGTTGGCTCACAGTTTGCACAAATTCAGAAGTTTGTGATGGAGCTTTCCTATGTGGCAGCCTCTGTTTCTCAAATTCAAAGAAACTGTCAGAAATATGCCAAAAATAATTTAGGCTTTTATTTGAGTCTGTCACCATTTAGCTTTGAGTTTTCAACTCCCACAAAGGACATTGTATTTTTGCCAAAACCACAGCAGCCACATTTTTCAATATGATGGGTTATTAGGGGTTATATAACTACGGTTTTTCAGTATTTGGTTGAAAATACCTGTCTTCCTACATCAGTGACGGGAGTTCTAGAAGTCATTAAAAAAACAACTCTGTAAAATAAAAGCAGTGAGAAGTAGGCAAGTCTCCTGCTCTGGTTAAATCGGTTCTACCTTGGTACTCTTGACACTGGTGGGCTAGGGAAATTTGGACACACTTGTTCTGATCTTTCAAGAAGTCTCTCCCTCCAGAATGGCTGGGGAAGGAGCAGGAGCCTTCCTGCAGGTGCTGAATTGGGTAATAAGAGATCTATTGTGAACAAATTAGAAAGAAGCTCATTAAACTATCACCTCTAAATATACTTAATTCTTTTACTTGGCAGAATTCTCAGTTGCCTCTCTGTTTTTATTGTCTTACTTAATTTCTAAGGTTATTTCTATTAGAGAAAAGTGATGTATTTCAGTAATGTTGGTCAATACCAGTGGGGTAGACTATATTTTAGCTAAAAGGAGAAAATATACCACAGGAAGATCTGTGTTTTGGGGGGAGTGTCTTTAAATTATTTCTTGTCTTTAACTTTCCAAACTTCTATCTATCTAGATAAATCCTGCTGGAACGAAAGCATCTGGGTAATTTACAGTTTACTCTACTTATTGCTAATAAATGTGCTTCTGTTGATTGGAATATTATAAGCAGATAATATGATACAGACTGGCTAATTACTGAGAAAGAATGAGTATGTAGCCTTAGGAACAGTCACTGTTCTCTTGGTGACTACTGTAAAAACAATGACTGGAGAAAAGACCATGTCAAAGATAATTCAGGAGAAAAATCTTGTTATTTCCTAGTTCTTACTGTAAAGAACGCAACAGTTGTCTTTCTGGAGCTCACATTGTTAACACAAAACAAACAGAAAAGATCTTTTAATATTTCAGTGTAATACAAGTTTTGTTTATAAATATCTTACACAATCTACTCCACAACACTTTATATGTTAGATAACACTTTTATAGAATCAAACCTAAGAAACTCTAGATTTCAGCTCTCCATCCTTCCAGTAAAAATGCTGGTTTTCTCATGCTCCAAAAAGCAGAATTGTACACAATGGCGCCTTCCCATTATCTTTTATGAAAGAGATGGAAAGGCCAATTGTGGTGTAACAAGAGGAGCAAAATGGTCATGGTTAGATGCAAAGATATGGGTAAGATGAGAAAACGTGTGACAGATTTATAAAAATTAGGTTAATTGGATCTTGAAATAAATGGTGAGATGCTGGAATTGTATTTGAGACTTCATAGTCTTTTCTGTAATGAGAAAAATATGATGGGCAGTGAATTTCCACACACATGATAGTATGGAGGGTTAAAGGGGACACGCAAAAAGAATAACAACAGTAAAGTCTGGAAGAGAAAAAGACATAGGATTTAAGAGGGACTGTGGAAGAAATGGCTTATTAATGAAAAATACTAGAGAGCTGGACTTCTATCAATAAAAACTGAAAGAGGATTGCTTAGGATAATAGCTGAACCTTAGTTTTCCAGTTATGCCTCCTGCTTTACCGTGTGAATTGAGGAGAAAAAGATGGGAATGTTTGAATTCATAATTTAATCTCTTTTAATACCAAAAGGGCACATATGTTCCGAATGTATTTTATGTCTTCTAATGTGTTATTAGTATTACATATGTTACAGATTTATTGTAAGCAAAAAACCCAATACCTCCTGTAGGCAAGTTCTGTGCAATATGGAAAACGCACAGTTTGAGCAGGAAAGAAAGGGGAACTCTAAGCATCCAATATTCATATCAAATGTAATTTTAAGGGGAAGATATAGGACATAATTTTATCCATAACCTTGTAGGCTTAACCTTTTAATTTTGTTTATATGTAAAATAAAATGCATGCTACTTACTCACCAACTTAGTTCACCACGAACCAGTGTGTTATACTTTTTTCAAAAACCTTGTCATATGTAGAATCAGTTAAAAATGTAAATGTGAAATTAAAAATTAAAATCCAGTTCTAATTTAACTGACAAATCTGGAAGAAAAAAGAAGTCTTCAAAGCAGTCAAACCTGCTGTCATCAGAATATTCTAATCCCTTTCTGTATCATAGGAATGTTTTTTATAAGAATATGTATACACAATAGCACATGGGATAATATGTGGAAAAGCACACCTAATTTGCAAGAGTAATTGCTGAAGTTGTAGACTTTTGTGTATTCAGTGGTACAAGGGGAACAACTGAATTCAACTGTTAGGCAAGGACCTTTAATTTTTATAAATCAGAAGTGTCTTATATTTATTATTAAAAGGAAGAGATTAAAATAATGAACTCAGAACCTTCAGAAAAGGGCAAGGACAAAGTGGCCAGAATAGATCTACCAACATCTTAGTATTTTTAAGATAACTTTATAACCATCTAAATGTTTGGGGAAGGCAATACTCTTGGCCTTAGCCTTGGCCCCATTTGTTCTCCTTGAATAATTTCTCATTTAACATTGCTGTCACTTCTCTTTCCAACTCCCATTTTTTAAGTGCAGGAGTTTTACCTGTGAAACATCTTATGTCTATTAATGCTTCTACTCCATGATTAGTTTAATCTTGCATTGCTGTCAACAGAGATGTGTATGCTGCCTCTATCCCCTCCATGGTCATAACTCCTGTCAGCACAAAGGTTTGTGATTTCATGTGGTGAACTAGAGCCAAGAACCGATCCTGGTTTTAAACAGACTGGCAAAAGAAAAAGACAAACAAACAAACCCCCAAAATTTTAACCAGGATCACTTCTCCAGTCTAGTTCACTGCAGGACCATAAACACATGTCAAGGGATGTACAGGAATCTGAATGAGCAGGTTCCCATCTGAAAAAGGTGTAAGAGCTAAAATTGGGGACTGTGTACTAAGGAAAAGTTGTCCTCTACTGTCCTACTCCATGTTTGTTTAGCACTGCAGCTGCTTAATAGAGTACCAAAAGAAAATGCTTATCAGCTTCTGCACATCTGCAGAGTCAACACTCTGTCAAGTGAGTAGTCAAATGAGAGAAACAGTCTGTCCCTTCTCTGACTCAACATTAAGCTGTGTAGAAATACAAATTGTAGAAATTGTATTCTTAACTGAGGTTTTGTAACCTCTTCCCTCAGTTTGCTGATGCAACAGCTGGGAAAAAACCTACAGTTTTTCCCTGGTACTGTACGCAGTCTTCAAATCCACAGTGAATAAATACGGATTCCTACCATGCAACTTTCTCAGAGTATGTTATTCTCCACGGTTCACTTCAGATGCTAAAGTTGTTTTTGAAATAAATATTTTGGAGAAGACATTGGACAAAGCTCTCTATGCAATTCTTTCTTTTTTTTAAAAAAAAATTACTGCTTCATTTTTGAGAGACATAGCTAATCCATTTTGGCCTAAATTTCGTTCCTTCACAAAAGCAAATCTCAATCCTGGTGCATAATTTATGATCTTGGCATCCAGCCCAAACATATGTACATACTGAAATCAGTTTTGCATCTGTTTAACTTTATGCACATGAGTAGTCTAATTGGATTTAGTCTGATGAAATGACTCATGCGAAATCAAGTGTTTGCAGAACAAGGGTTTCAGACAGTAGGGTTCTCCAGGGCAGTAGTTTCTACAGCATCATATGGTGCCTAGCAGATGAAATGGCTTTTTGATTATCTGTAAGCCTTCTGCATGCTGTATAGCTGTAGTACAAGGTGAAATGAAGAAGTTCAAAAGAAAAATTCTTGCAGTTTAGGTCAGATCTACTGCATAGTAGTTGGACACAATTACAATAGTTGTAATCAATTATTAATTGTAACTCTCTTTCTTAAAAATTTTTTCCTGGAATCTCTTCAGGATCAAGGAAAATCACTCTTTTTATTCTTTCTCGGCTGCAGCTGTTGGTAGCCATTGGCCAGGCTAAAAACTGTTGCTTATATATGCTTGACACTCTGATAAATTATAGCCATCATCTCCTATCAGGATGGAACAATATCCTTCTGGAGCCAGATAATTCAGTGGATTCAACACCTCCTGCAAAGAAGAGTTATCTGAATGGGCAGGAATGTAGATACTCATCGTCTTCTCAGAACAAAATATCAGTGTGTCAAGAAAATGGACAGGGTTTTTTTGCTGCTCGCCCAAGTCTTATCTTCCCATGCCATTTCACATCTGCCATCCTGAACTCTAGCTAATTTCTTGCCTTGTAACTGTGCAGTCATAGGCTGTAAGAAGAGAAGGGGTGATGCAGAGCTTTCTACTTGTTGAAGCTGTTTGTATCCAGAGGCTGGCTCTTCTGTTTTCTTTTGATGTTTCTCATTCTCCCTACATCTGCTATAAGGGTCTAGGGAATGGAGAGTGAAGATACTCAAAGAAAGGGATGAGAGAGTCTTCAAGGTCTGATGTTAGGAGCATTAAGGATTAAAAAGTGGAACTCCAGGGGATTTGTACTGTGAGAATATAGTCTGGGGAGGATAGATAAAAATGAGGGCTTGGAGTATGAGTGCTGTTAAGGAAAGGCAAGGAAATGCATGAGAGTGACTCCAAAACTGATGGTGTACAGAGAACTTACATAAGATGGAAATGAAAACTGGAAAAGAAAATAAGAAGTTGGAGTAAGACTGTAAAGCAAGTAGCATACCTTAAAGATGAATGGTTTTGTTGACCTTTCCCTCCTACCTACCTCACTGCCCAGCTACATTCTGTGATTGGTGAAAACACCCTGAAATAAAGACAATTTTATGAAGCTCATAATGTAGATCAAAGAATGTGATTTTAAGTATTTGAAATGTATTTTTGGTTGAGGCATGCTCCTGACTTCTGGTGACATTTAGGCAGGAGGCACCTAAATAAAGTGTATATGTGAAGTTCATTGTGTAGCACCTGATTTGGGACTTTGAAGTTAATAGACTACAGTATGCTTTGAAGCAAAAGAGGAAAATATTGACATATTATAGGATTAAAATATTATAAAAGTAAAATTGTGCTCTGAATTGCCTAACTGTGAATCCAATGCTCTAGTGAAAATAGTCTCTGATACTTCTGTGTGACTGAGGGAAAGCTTTGATCTTAAAATGTTAAGTTGTAGAAGGCTTTTTTATTACTGATATCTTTTTGTGGTCTGCAGTTTGAAGTGTATGCAGAGGAAACAGGTAACTGAAGTCTTGATACTGCAAGGAAAAAGCCCAGTATTGAATTTTGATAATTGAAAACTTTTTGGTCCTACAAGTGGATGCACTTTAATGAGATGGTCATCTTTTTTTATCCAGCAAGCTGAATTTATGACCAGGGGAAAGATCTGAATGCAGATACGTAAAGAGAAAATGGTTTTACTACATGATTCTCAGCATTCAGAATGTTAACAAGCATACACATCTCTAATTCATTCTGAGGTTTTGCAAGTGAAACTAGAAGATAATCATCTTCATGTTTTGAATAACTTATTGCAGCTCTTGATAATATTTCATATTGATTGGATGAATATCAGTGTTTCCTCTTTACCTTAAAACGTGTAATTTTTAGTCCTTTAGAGTTTAGTGCAAATCAACTGCCCCTTATTTACATCTTCGCTAATACAAATAAGTTGGTATTTGTAAGAAACTTCTGTATGTAGTACTTAAATAAGGCTCTATGGCAAAGATCTCATGTTAAGTGTAATTATCACAGGTAATTAATTTGTTAATTGATTTACTGAATTTGCAGCTTGTCACCTTTTTTTAAAGTACTGAAATGAATATTATTGTAAATTGGTCACTTACAAGGATTATGAGCACTTTATGTTGAACAAGGAATAAAAAGAAATCATGGAATTCTTTAAATATTTATAAAGCATTTTTGATGAGTAGACTTTATTTCCTTGGTGAATTTTTACAAACATACTCTTTTTGTCTATTTTCAGTCCCCCGCACATAGCTATTCAAGCTATGACTCTGGCAAGAATGAGAGTGTAGGCAGAGGTGCTGAAGACCTGTCTCTGAATCGAGGAGATGAGGATGAGGATGACCATGATGAGCAGGAAGATCCTGAGAAGGTTAATGAGTCAGATGGGGTAGAAGCTGAGAGACTGAAAGCTTTTAATGTAAGTCCTCTGGCACTCGTCTTGTTTACTTCTACTATTCCTTTTACATTGTTATTTATTGGTAAGTTGGACAATATTAAAGGCACATTAATTTAATTTGCAGGATTTATCTCAATTATTATTTTAATGCACATTAAACTCTTGCCAGCAGATGACAGATTTACTGTGTTTTATTTAGAATTTTAAGGCAGAGTGCCATCCTTACCAGTGAGTAAAACAAAGCTTTGTTCTGTATGTGTGCATGTGCGCCCGTGTGTGTGGATGTGGATGTATGTATGTGCATGTTCACCCACTGAATGGAAAGGGGCTGTAGCTAGTTTACCAGAAGACCATTCCGGTGGTCAGCTGTTCTCTATTGCTTTCCCAATGTATGTAATTATGCATGAAAACACAGGAAATTTTTAAAACAAAGAAAAAGTGAGAGTCAGTTCAATAAAATGATTAGCAATCACAGCTTATTGTTAATAATGAAACTTAAGTAGTGCCTATTTTCACAATCTGTTCTGGTTTATCTCACAAATTCTGTATCCTATAGACTATTCTTTTCTTGTCTTTTTTTTAATCAGCCCCCCCTAAAATAATCCTTTAAAGAACTGTTTGCTTAATATTTCTGGCTTCCCATTACAAAGCTCTTCAGTGGATAGAAAAAATGTCTTCCTATCAGTAATCAAGACAGGAAGCTAGGAAGAGAAGAGAGCCGCCCTCCAAACCCATCTCCTCTGTCTCCCTCTTGCCAACAGATGTTTGTCAGGCTGTTTGTAGATGAAAACTTGGACCGAATGGTCCCAATCTCTAAGCAGCCCAAAGAAAAGATCCAGGCTATCATTGACTCATGCAGGCGACAATTCCCTGAGTATCAAGAGCGTGCCAGAAAACGCATACGTACTTACCTCAAGTCCTGCAGGCGGATGAAAAGAAGTGGTTTTGAGATGGTGAGTTTTGATTTAAAACCCAGCCCTAGTTTCCATCAAAACCCCATATGTAAATCCATGGCACTATTTTGTTTTCATCTTAGTGTCTTTTTTTTGTTTGTTTATTTTTTGAGTAATACCAGGTCAGAGGTTTCTTTTTCCCTCCTTCATTCTTCCTGAATTTATTCCCTTTGTTCACTGGTTTAAAAATGCTTTGAGTCACTAGAGTTCACAAGATGAACTAGTATGGATGTATAGGAAAAGAAGAACAAAGCAAAGCATAAGGAGGGAAAACAAATGATGGCGTGTATAGTGACTTATTTCCTACTTTAGGTTACCATTAGAGATTTTTGCCTGGCGAATTCTTCCGATAATATGGATTTTTCTTTAAAATGCCTCTGCTAACTAGATTTCTGTGAGCTCTGTAAAAAAATTTCCCTGATAGAGAAATACTATACCCAAGAAAATGCTCAGTGTAGTAACATCACACTGGCAATGGTTTTGGCTTTGGGGTTTTTTCTTGTAAATTTTAGCCTATTACTTATCAGTAAAAGTTATTACTTTGAAATCTTTCACTTGATATACAGGCGTGCAAAGCACATTAAATGGTTTAAAACTCATCGATCTTATGGTTTGAGCATCCCAATGGTTTCTTAACTGTAATTGAACCAAAACCCATGAAGATTATGATGGTATACAACTGTCAGCTTTTCAGAAATTAATATTTTAATATTACTGAGTAGCACAAGAATGGGTAAATAATAAGTCTTCTCACCAATTGGCAGCTTCATTATCTCTAAAAAACTTTTGTGCTTCCAAAACCCAGAAAAGTCAGAAGAAACTAGGTAGTTACACATCTTATGTCTTACCTATCTCTCTGGCCTTTAGATGACGATAAAATCACCTCATCATTACAAATAGGTATCATTTAGTGATTAAACATATGATTTTTTTTAATGATTCATCTGCAAACCCATTGATTACATTAAAAAAATACTGGAGATGAATGAATTTTACTGTTTCTGTCTTTCTCTCTGTCTTTCTCTTTCCCGTGGTCTTAGCAGAAAACTTATGATTTCCATATGTTGCCTAAGATGTTAGCTGACGGTTTTAAGAACAAAATATCAGGTTTATTTGTAGGGTAAGACCACTATTGGATAACACAAAAAGCAAAGACAGGAACTAAATTTTTGTGTCTGTTTGTGATTCTAACCAACTGCATGGTTTTATTATTTGAAACATTGGGATAACACTGTTTCTGAACAATGGAAACACAGATGAGGAGAGACAGGTAGAATAAAGGACAACTGTACAGATAAAAGTGCTAAAGATTGACTTCTGGTGTAGATGTCAGATTTTATAGCCTTCCTAAATAAAAGCAGGAAAAACATAAATATTTTCTACGGTACACTAAGTAGCATGAAATTGCATCTACTCACTCTGGCTGAAAATAATTCAGCATCATCAAGTTCAGCTTTCATGATGCCAAATATTTTTATTTTGCTGTACTTTCAATTGAAAATACTTACAAAATTTGCCAATGCTAGCGAGGCTCCTCACTGTTCCAATTTATGGCCTCATTACTGTCATTATTCACACTGATGAGCAGTTATGTAAACTGGCTCATTTTTTTGTCATCTGAAAGACTTATGTAACTGTTTTGCAATATGAATAAGGGATTTACAGTCTGATCCATAAGAGCTAGGTTGGTTTGACTTCAGTGCACATTTGCAAATGTTACTTTCATACGAATACAGGTTGCAGGATCAAATTTATTCCTGGGAGGGAAAAAGGAGCAGAGATTACCAGGAACATGATCCAAATAAGCAATCTTTATAGTTCAGAAATATTCCCTATTTTTATAATGTCCCATGACAGTTTATGATGGGCTTTATTTCTTTTTAAACAAACAAATTACCCACTAAAATATTGACTTTGCTGCCCATGAATAGAAGTGACAAGGCAGTGGAGCTCATGCCAAAGATTTCAGCTCTCTTGGGCCTGAAGGGAAACCTGTCCTGCTTCCCCATTTGCAGGTAGGAATGTGAGCTAAAGACTATGCAGTCTTTGCAGGATCTCCCATTAACTTCCTAAGGGAGTAAGTGGTGTTTTATGTTTATGTCCTGAATAATTTTGAATTATAATATGTAATTTTGAAATAATAAGTATTCATTTGTTGTTTTTAATTAGTTTCTGATTTCTAAATTACTATATCAGCACCTCCTGATTATAAGCAGTTTTTAAAAATGCTACCATGGACAGAGGCACTTGACTGTATGATTATTTTAAATGTTTTTACCATTTTGACAGTGGAAAAGAATCACTTTGTCTGGATAATAACATTTTTTCAAAGCAATCATGAAGGGACATGCTGGTGTTGATTTGAATAAGGTGCTACCCTCAAATATAGCAAAACAGGATAATGATCTCCTCAGGAGCAATAGCACTACTGCTGTTATATTAAATAGGATGTCAGATAATAATCTCCACAGGAGATGTCTTTTTCTATAGACATATTAAACATAAATTTTTCATTTTGTTCAGGTTCAGAATGCTACATTTTGAGCATCTAGTTGCAAGAGGAAAAGAGAGTAATCTCATATATGGCATATGACAGTTCAGACTGTGTGTGGAACGGTGCAGCTATATACAGCATCATATTGTGAAGTGAAGAGAAAATGTAAACACTAAGTTAAATTAGTGTAAGACTGCATGGTAAAGATGAAGAAGCATGCCTGAAGCCTGTTTCTGTCAGTTATTTGCCATCTGTAATCTAAACGACAGTTCTTGCTGCATAAGAGGCCAGTTCTAGCTCTGAGGCAATGGGAAAGGCTCCGTCTCGTGAGTGTTCATATTGTTAATTAATGTGTTTCTTAGTATTAATATTTTCAAGAGGTTGCTTATAGTTATTCTGCTTCTACTTATGACAGATAGTTGTCTGTGGAATCTAAAACAGCTTGCATAGCTTCCTGTTACAAATACTCCTTTGAGGAGTTCCCTTTCTATATTGGAAATGCTTTCCCCATTTCACTGCTCAGCTTGTAATTGTGCCATTTTCATTCTGACACAAGCATATCCCTCAGCAAGGCACTGTCAAGGTTTTTCTCGTGAATTGTAACGTAGTTTTTCTCCTCCCATTGTCTCTTGCTTATGGACTGTTGAGAATGTTCTCTTACTAAATTCTCCGATCTTGCTCAGAATCTTTTATTGGGAGGGATGTTTGTCAAAAACTTAAATCACTGGCTTTTGGATGGGATCTCTAGGTTGTGCTTCTGTCTGTACTGTGCTGTAACACTTTGAAATTCTTAAAGTTCTTGATGTTCTTAAAGATATTCTTTCTTTTTCTCTTCATTAGCCCCTAAGCAAAAGAAAAAATATATTACTGCCTCTTTCTCAAGGACTTATATTAATGGGAACTCCTTTACATACATTAAATGTTTTGTGACCTATATATGCTATACTAGATGAATTTTCTCCCTGAAATGGTCAAATGACCTGTTTCACTAACATTTTTAAAATCCATCCTTTAGAATTGTATTTATAGAAGACTGTCAATTAAAAAAAGACAGTAGACAGCTGCTAAGGATATGTGGTATGTATTTATTTAGTTACAGTCCAGAAAAAAATTTTAAATGCTAGAAATAATCAAATCAGGTTGAATTGACTGAATAATTAAATTTTCTTGCTACTATATGCTTCCTCCCATCTTCATGACCTCCTATCATCAGTCTCACTGCATTCATTTTGAAACTGCATCTTACAGTATTTTTTTCACAGTTATGCTGTTTTTTTCTATGTGCATCCCAATGCAAGAGCAAGGTCTTAAATTCTCATTCACAAAGAGATTCTTCCTTTTGTTTAAGGAAAAAAACCCACCTCCTTCCTAGGCACCACTGTAACTACAAAGCAATAACATCGAAGAACAATGTATTCTTATATATTGGAGAGAAAAGGCTAGTCATAAATGCTTTGCATTGTCTGAAGACAAGTTTGGATGTATCAGAGAAGAGTCACACTATGCCTGAAGACAGTTTCTCAGTTAGACTCCAGTGTTGTTCATCCCAGCTCCTTCTGACCTATTGCCAGCCTCAATAACAAATAGCTAGGCTCTATATTTTTCACCGGTTCTGTCATTTGGTCGTGCCAATTGGCTCTAAGAGGTGTTTTCACAATTTTCAGCTGTGCAGATGTTGATGGAGGTGTTTAAAATGTGTCTAGTGGCTTGGAGTGCTTCTATATTGTGATTGAACAACTTTGGTGGGGGTTGGTTTTCAGAAGGGGATATGTTTTCTAAGATCTGCCTTGTTATAATTTCTTGGGATAGATATCTAGCCGCTGTTTTTAAGTTTTATATTTAGAGACATGAAGCTTTCATTATTTACCAAATTTAGTGCTGAATAGTCCAGCTGCCTTCACAGTCACATGGCTTTTCAGTCCTCCAGGCTTTTTATGGCTGGAAAGGTCATAAGCATTTTCAGGAAGATGAGGGTCTATGGATTCAGGGATGCATATCTAATCTTGATTCAAAAACTGAGAAGCATTAAGAAAACTATCACAAGAACAGTTACATGAATATCTACAAATAATAATAGAGTTGTTGCTTTGTACGATATCCCAAACTCTGTTGATTGGTCACTTTCCTTTCTCATCCTTGTTTGACAGAGATTAGTTTATTTAAGTCTGATGAGCAAACTGGTTGAAAAAGAACAAAGCTACTCTCTGACAGACTTTGACTTTTTCCATTACGTCTCGCATATCCTTAAAAAAAATAATTTTAGAAATAGTTTCCCTAAGGCTCTTAAATATTTATCCTCACTCCAAACTGATGATTCTTAAGAACTGCCTTTTAAATCTGTCTCCTATACCTTTTGCTTTTCAATAATTATTGCACGTATAGGCAATTTTGGAAATGTGAGTGGTGGAAGAAGTTATACTTCTTCCAGTAACCTTGGAAAATGTGAAGAAGTTAGCTTTGAAAAAGACATGATATTTGGAAAAAAGAATGAAAACTAAAAAATGGAAAATACCTAGCAACCTGAAATAATTAGTCTTCTACATTCTGTGAGAGAAGAAAAGTTAGGAATGCAATTTTGACATTTGTTTCACTTTTTTATTGAATTTAGAAGAAAAACAATCCCCTTCAAAATGACAGTAAGTTCTGATATAGAAGAAAACTCCTTTTTTATGGGAAAAAAAAATCAGGGGTAAAAGAATCTTCACCCACCTTACTTGTAAGCTTGAAACCATGAAAAAAAGTAGTAAATATGTCAGTTTTTCTTATGATGTGATTCTGACTTAAATTGAGACTTCTGCTGCAGTGTTATTTGATTAGCTGGTTTGTGCCAGTAGCTTAAGGACAGGGAGCCAGTTCAGTGTATTGGTTTAGGACGAACAGGAGATAATGTTAAATCAGACTCAGTTTTTCCTAGTCCTCTGGAGTTTTGCTAGTAAACTGTTTGCTGTTGGAGTGTTCGATCCAATCCCCACCTAACTCAGAAGGAGTTGGTTCAGCATGATGATTCCTGGGGTTCTCTGCCACTCTGAAACACCAGATGAATTTGGGATAGAGGTAATCTTACCTAAGTTTGCTAGAGAAATTAGGCAACTTGGGCTTCCTCAGCTATCAGTGAAGCGCTTAGATGAACCAGTCCAGAGAGGTTCATTCCCAGCTGTCTCATAAGGCAGCTGGAGATACCAGCTAGATGACTAGTTTAGACAAAACACTTGAGTTTTAGGTGGATAAAGTCAGATGGATATTCTTTCTGTTGTTCACATAAGTCATTTAAAATTTCCACTAACCCTGCTTGGCACAGCAACAGCAGCAGCAGAACGGTGGTTGATTGGAGTGTGTCACTTGCTTAACATTTAGACGAGAATATGGATATGTTAAGATTATATATGGATATATTTAGGTGCTGTCATAATCAAGGTGCAACATGCAATGTTTCAATTAACTATACTTTAAAGCTAAAAACTTAAAAAAGTGAACGTTTGAAAAAGCCTCTTCTGCCATACAAGAAATTATTTCTAGTTACTTTGAATTCCTTAGTAGGTGTTACAATTGAGTGTTTGTCACAACACTGAAAGACTGAGCAAAATATATCAAAACCCAGACTGAAACTCAGTGCTACAAGCATTAAAATGCCAGTCTGGTTGTGGATATTTCACTACTTTGTGCTAACTAACAATTATAAAAGTGCATCCAATAGAGTGCAGTACTGTACTTCAGTCTAAATTTAAAAATACTTTGTGGAAAGGTTTCTGAATCCTCTGTAACTGTGCAGTGTAGGACAGTTCTGTGTCATACATCTCACCGCATTACACTGAGTAAAAAAATCTCATTTGAAGATAATGCATACCTTGTCTTGTAAAGTATTTTGGATGTTTTCTATGAAAAAGTGCCAATTAGGTTTTGCATGCTGTTATAAATATGTTGGGGATTTTAATGCATTGTGTTAGATCTTAATAAGCTATTATAAGAGAGTTGTGGCAGATTTCATTTTGGAAACGAACTGGTCTTATGATACCTGAGGAAAAAGCTGACATGCAGGAGAGCACTAGGGAGTATCACATAGTTAGGAGCCCGACATACAAAGAACGACTGCTTGATTTTTATGGTATCTCTTTGTTTTTTATTTTATAAAACACTTCAATAAACTTATTCTCTCCCATAAACAAATCAGCTGGGGAAACTGGTTTCATTTTACTTTTTGGTTAGAACATTAATTTTTTGGCTCATATGTCACCTTCTAATATACTTACTCTTTCCTCTGGAGCTCTGAGGAACGTGTCTGCTTGCACTGTAATGTTAAATTCCGTAATGATATCAGGGTTTAGCATCAGCATCCCTCATCACTTAGACTGATTTATTTTCAAAATTGGAAACAAGTTCAATAGTTGGTTCTGTCAAATCAATCTAAATATGTTTCATCGTAGTATTGCAGCCTCTCATTGTCTTTCTTACACAGCTGTTACACTGATGCCAGAGAGCTTGTGCATGTATGAGTGGGGAGAAATAAACCTATTGCTCTAGTGAGGGAGACCCGTAAATCCCTGTCTACTTCTAAAAGCTAATTTGGCTTCTGATCTCAGACAGACTGTAGTCCCATGCATTAGAGAAAGTACAGTGTTAGATTAAAAATTGGCATTCTGCAGAGCACATCCAAAGTCAATAAATGGACTTTAATTTTTAAAGGTAAAAATGTAATATTGGTAATGGTTGGCTCCTCAGTTTCTGGAATGTTATGAAAACCAT